>NC_065572.1:64138652-64763652 GCF_937616625.2 Mercurialis annua | reverse complement strand
AGTTTGTCTCGTAAAATATCAAAGAACACTGTCTCCCCGAAAGAAACAAAAGCTCATCCATGGACAGTAATTCTTTTAAAATTAATTACTATGACACAGTGACCGATCTAGTAAAAATTTATAGTGAACAATAATATATAATTTAATATTATCTATTTTAGAATTTATATTTTATACCAACGAGCTGTAATTCATATAGTATAAACGATAGACACAAAGTATTAAGCTCGTGGATTCATCTCCTCCCATAAGCGTTCTCCCTTTATAAAAAATAAAATAAAATTTATAATTTATCAATTTTATCTATCTTACAAGCTGTGAGTACAATGTTGCTCATTTTATAAAACATTTTTGGATCCGTCGCTAATGACATTTACCAATTTAGATTCAAATTCTATAAATTTAAAAATTTGTCATTTTCCTTCATATTTTTTATTTTTTTTAACTAAAATGAGATTTGAATTGTATAAGATATAAAAATCAAAGAGAAAATAATGATTTCTCAATTTTTTTTTAAAAACTATAATTGGAATTTAAATTTATGGTACAATAATAATTGACAATTATTTTAACACAAGAAATAAATTAAAAAACTGTGATAAAAATTGACTGGTTTGTTAATTTAGCCAATTTTATATGTTTAAAGTGGTTTTTTAATTTCAGAATTTAATAAATTGAACGAAATAGACAATTAATTCTCAGTTAATCCGATTCGATTTTACAAAAATTGCTACTGATCGAGTTAGAAAGATTCAAAGTGATGGCTATCCTTTTAATTCTTAAAAAAAGAAAATCATTTTTTCCGTTTATTTCTTTTAAATATTTACATTTTACACTTCAAATATTTAAAACTTGTATATAGCATGTAACCTACTTTTCATTATTATTATTTTAAATTGATAATGAATTGTGTTTAACATCCATCCATAAAAAAATATTAATGGTGTTATACAATGATATTGTGAAATAAACGTTTAAAATGGTTAATAAGTCAATAGAGCAGTAGCATAGTGGAATTACTATATGATGAACAGTAAATTGCAATAATTCATCCAAAGTTATTGGAGAATGCTATTTTTATTTTTAAACTTTATATGGCTAGTATTACATGTCTTTTTTCACTTGATTTTTTTTTCTATTTATAGATTAGACTGGGGCTGCCTTATCTTCTAGGTCATAATTCACATATAACTTTGTAAGAGACAAAAAAGTATTTATTTGTCATGATGAGGTTTTGATAATCTCTAACATTTTAAAGTTAAGGATAATATAAAGTGGGCAAATTTTAGAATCTGCCCTACTCGTCGGAAATCTTTGTGCCATCAATATCTTTTTGAATATTAATTTCGAGAAAGTTAAGGATTAGGATATTAAGTTAATGAGAGTAAATGAAATGACATATTATGGCCTTTTGTTTTCGGTTACTTATCTGATCATATTCTAGATAGATTTTGTCTTCGGCTTGGTCGATATATCATATATCATATACCATATCTGGACCTGTATATGGAGCGGTTTTAGGTGAGCTCGAACTGAATTTAGGCGGGTTTAACTTTTTTAAATATAAGTTTAAATTCAGCCAAAACTCGGTTTGAACTTTAAATCTATTAGCTAAGTCTGGCATGAGCATACTGTTCATACGGGCTTGAGCCGGACTTGAATGAGCTTACTTTAAAATTGGGAAATTTAGATATTTACCTAAAAAACAAAAATATTTGCACTTTTTACCTCAATAAGGAAAAGTTACAAAAAATACCTCACATTTTTTTCATATTTATGTTTTTACTCTCGAAATTAAAATAATTATAATTTTACTCCATTATCATAAAAACAGCAGTTACATTATCATCTCAGTATCATAATATTTTTTTAAAAATTATTTTTCGTACGTTATCATACTATTATCATTAACTCTATCATACTATTATCATAACTTATCTTTATAAAAAGCAACAGTTACATTATCATATCGTTATCACCGCATTGTTATGATAACGATATGATAATATAGTGATACTGATACGATAATCAGACATTGTTTATCATAATAGTATCATAAATATTATCATAACATTATCATATAGGTACCATAAATATTATCATCTCGGTATCATATGATAATGCTATGATAACGACATGATAATGTTATGATAACAATATGATAATCAAATATTATTTTCTATAAACAATCTTTTTTTCCTGCTATGATAACTACATGATAATACAGTGATACTCATATGATAATCAGAAACTGTTTTTTTTTTAGAAAAATATTTTTCTCTGCAGTGTTATGATAATGATATAATAACGTCATAGTGATAAAGATATGATAACCAGGAGCTGTTTTCTGCAGAAAATCGTTTTTTCTGCAGAAAATTGTTTTCTTTCATCATAAAATCGTTTTTAATGCAGATTTTCAGATCTTAAACTGAAAAAATTCAAGAACAATTTTTTTAGATCTGAGAGTTAAAATAAATCGTAATAATCACCACGAGTTAAGAAAAAAAATCGCTAAAATGTGGAAGAACGGCAAATCAACGGCGACGTGAAAACAAAGCGAAGGCGGGACGAAGGCGGAGCAACGGCGGATCATTGAAGGAACGACGGCAGCGTGATAAAGAATAAAAAAATAAACGAAAAAAAAAGAAAAAATGGAGAAGAAGACAAATGGAGAAGAAGAAGAAGAAGGAGAAGAAAAAAAAGAAGAAGAAAAAGAAGAAGAAGAAAGAGAAAAAGAGAGAGAGAGAGAGAAAGAAAGAGTATAAAATCTGAGAAAAAAAGGGAGATACTCATATTAGAGTAAAAATAAAATGGTTAGAGTAAAAAATAATAAAAAATAAGTATTATTATAATAAAAATAGACTTTAGAGTAAAAAAATAAAAGTGCTAAAAAGATGAGGTATTTTCTCTATATTTTTCTTGTTGAGGTATAATTTACTACTCCCTCCGTCCCAATAGAGTTGTCCACTTTGCCTTTATCACACAGTTTAAGAAAAGCAATTATTGTTTATAGATTTTGTAATTTTTTTCTTACTTTTCTTGTCATACCCCTATTTAATATAGGGTCCACTTACTATTTACTTCTAATTTACTCATTAGTGGATCTTTTGTAGGGGTAATATAGAAAAATTAAGTTTAAAAGTTAATTACTTTTTGAAAGTGGACAAGAGTTTTGAGACAAAATTTTTTCTCAAAGTGGACAACTCTATTGGGACGGAGGGAGTATTATTTTAGAAAATAGAGTATTTTCCCTAATTTTCTCTTTAAAATTTAATAATCTTAAAAGTTCAACCCTTGTCCATAGAATAGTAGGTTTTTTTGGATTTTGAGTTTGGACCGTGGTTAAAATAAAAAAATTATCGTTCAAATCTGGTCCAAAACGGACTGACTGAGTGTCTGATATATTTAAGTCTATCACATTAAACACATAATTAAAATCACTATAATATTTAACTTTTACATATTTAATGATGTTTTATTGACGATAAATTTCGACCAGAGAAGATATAGTGAACAAAATATATTTGATCGAAATTTATCTGAGTGTAAATTATTTACTCATACAATTTGAGATTTTTATTTTGGTCAGCCCGTTTTAGAAGCTTTTATTCAAGAGGTGTACGTACCTAACTCGGTCAATATCATACTTTGTTTATAATTCTAAAAATATTTTTGAAATTTAAAATTTTATATTAATAATATAAAATTGTAAAAATTATATTTAATTTATGGTTTCTTGTACATTTTATATGTGGATTTTCATTTTCATTAATATAATTTATGATCGATAGACCGTGGATCAAAATGAGACCCATGAGACATTTATATATACATATATACTATTAATTCACTAAACATATTTCAGTAATACTTTATATTAACAATTTTTATTTTGTAACAGCATGGAAAGGATTCTTGAACGTTATGAGAGATATTCATATGCAGAGAGGCAGCTTCTTGCTACTGATACTGAAACAAGTGTACGTTCATTACTATTATTTTGGTGTGTTTTTAATTGCTTGTATTTGAAGTTATTGTCCAAAATTAACAAATGGCTTCAAAATTTTCAGGGAAGCTGGACTTTAGAACATGCGAAGCTGAAGGCTAGGATGGAGGTTCTACAAAGAAACCAGAGGCAAGTACATAAAAAATAAAATGATTGGTGCAAAATTTTAATTAAGATCACAATTTCATTTTCAATTTATGGTTAAGTTTTTAAATGATTGCAGGCATTTCAAGGGTGAAGAACTTGATACCTTAAGCCTTAAAGAGCTTCAAAACTTGGAGCAGCAAATTGATTCAGCACTTAAACAAATAAGGTCAAGAAAGGTAATTAAATTAATTTATGCACTTATGCTAAATTATTTTTGGTAAACTAGTGAATTATAATGCAAGTAGACTATCCAACTCATCAAAAAAAATTCTTTGTTATCAGAATCAACTGATGTATGAGTCAATTTCCGAACTCCAAAAGAAGGTAAATTACCCTTTCATGTAACCTTATTTTTCTCCTAAATTTCTTTAGTACAAGGATGGTTATCAGTGACGGAGCCATGATTTCTATATCAGAAGGGCCAAATTGCAATATACACCTATATAGGGAGATAATTTTGTAAAGTTGAGGGGCCCAAATTGCAAAAATAAAAACTTCCTATGCTAATTTAGCTAATTTTCAAAACTCAGAGAGCGCTAAGGCCATCCCCAGCCAACCCCTCCCTCCTTCATTGATGGTTATCATGGAAGAACTAAGAGGCTCAGAGTGTTGGTGGGTCCCTCCACATGTGGGCCCACATTTAGTTTAAAAAAAAAGAAAAATAGTAATTACTTGGAGTAGCCTCCAAGTAAATTGACTTGGAGTAGGCTCCAAGCAAAATTACTTGGAGGCTACTCCCCTCCTTTCCTATAAATAGCAAGGAGGAGCATAAGGTTTCACATCACCAAATTTCACAAAGGTTTTGTGAGAGTTATTAGCATCAAGGCTAATAGGCGAGCTAGAGAAACGTTTTCTCTAAAGGGTGAGGGGTGAGAGAATTGAGAGATAAAAATAGTGAGTTTACGAGTGTGTGGGAAACACTTGAGTGTCATTATTTTGGTGAGATCTCTCTGTAAAATTACTCTCTTTGTATGCCTGCTATTTTAATAGTGGAAGAATTATTCGGACTTTGTCCCGTGGACGTAATCCAGCAATTTGGGTGAACCACGTTAAAAATTCTCGGTGTCATTTATTTTGTTTCTGCCGTCCATAATTTTATTTTCGACGCTAACGATTAGGCTAGTTGGAATTCCCTATTGTGAAGTTAGTTATATCGTGTTGAATTCTGTCTAGGAGGTTGGTACTTAAGTGGTCCGCTCGTGACCCTCCAATCTTTCCTGGGAATTTTTCCGGTATAGTTATTTAGCACAATACGTTATTCACTAGCATAATTAATTGAATTTCCGCTGTGCCGCCCAACAACTGGTATCAGAGCCGGTTTGAGTTTTTATATATCTATTTATCGTATGCTCTGTGGTTGCCACTAGATAGTGGATCCTCCACATCAGAAAATAAATTAGATATATTTATAGTACTGGGCACTTGTCGAAAATATGGAGGCAAAGACTGGCAAGATGGTCAGTTTAAATGGCACAAATTACCACATATGGAGAAACAAGATGAAGGATCTCCTATTTGTGACGAAACTGCATTTACCGGTGTTTTCAACGAA
This sequence comes from Mercurialis annua, assembly GCF_937616625.2. NCBI lineage: Eukaryota > Viridiplantae > Streptophyta > Magnoliopsida > Malpighiales > Euphorbiaceae > Mercurialis > Mercurialis annua. The sequence goes on along the minus strand of NC_065572.1, from coordinate 64,757,947 downwards.
TAAACCCGAAGGAAAAACTGATGAAGAATGGGCATTCGAGCATGAGCAGGTGTGTGGTTACATTCGACAGTTCGTCGAGGATAATGTGTACAACCACATTTGTAATGAAATTCATGCTCAGACATTATGGAAGAAGCTTGAGGAGCTGTACGCGTCGAAAACCGGCAACAACAAACTATTTTATCTGACAAAATTAATTCAGATAAAATATCGGGAAGGGACTTCTATAGCTGATCACCTGAATGCAATTCAAGGGATTGTGGATCAGTTATCAAGTATGAGCATAAAGTTTGACGATGAGGTGCTCGCTCTCCTCGTGCTTGCCTCTCTACCAGAGTCTTGGGAGACTTTGAAGATTTCACTAACAAATTCTGCACCAAATGGAGTAGTAAATTTGGAAGCCGTGAAAAGTGGCATCCTGAATGAAGAGAGTAGACGAAGATCACAAGGTTCTTCTTCATCACAGTCAGATGTTTTTGTTGCAGAATCTAGAGGGAGGAGTGAAGCTAGGGGTTCAAAAACCAGACATAAAAGCAGAGGAAAGTCAAACAAATATGCCAATACTGAGTGCCATTACTGCAAGAAGAAGGGCCACATCAAAATGTTCTGTCGAAAGTTGAAGCAAGACCAAGAAAAGAACAAAGGCAAAGATGTGAGGAAAAATGACAGCAGTGATGATGAACAAGCAAATGTTGTCGGGGAGTTCAACGTAGTCCATGATGAAGATATTGTCAATCTTGCAATCCACGAGACGAGTTGGGTGATTGACACTGGAGCTACCATTCATGCTTCATCTCGAAGGGAATTCTTCTCATCTTACACATCAGGCGATTTTGGCACTGTAAGAATGGGAAATGAGAACTTTGCAAAAGTCGTAGGCAAAGGTGACGTCTCTCTAGAAACAGAGAATGGTACGCAATTAGTCCTGAAGGATGTCAGGCATGTCCCAAATATGCGCCTGAATTTAATTTCGGCAGGAAATCTGGATGATGAAGGTTTTTGCAGCACCTTCTTCAATGGCCAATGGAAGCTTACCAAAGGTTCATTGGTGGTGGCCAGGGGAAAACGACATTCAAAACTATACATGATGCAGGCGAAGCTCTCCCATGACAATGTCAATACAGTGGAGAATGATGATATAGTTGAGTTGTGGCATAGACGACTCGGTCACATGAGTGAGAAAGGAATGTCGATATTGGCCAAAAGAAATATGTTGCATGGATTGGATCGAGTCCATCTAGAGAAATGTACTGATTGTTTGGCAGGGAAGCAAAACAGAGTTTCTTTCAAAAGTTCCCCTCCTTCTCGAATGAAGAATGTTTTAGATCTGATTCACTCAGATTTATGTGGACCAATGCCAAAGTCACTTGGTGGTGCTCAATACTTTGTGACTTTCATTGATGATCATTCAAGGAAGACATGGGTGTACCTTTTGAAAACGAAGGACCAGGTGTTAGAAGTTTTCAAGCAATTTTTAACTCTGGTGGAGAGACAGACCGGCAAGAAGCTGAAGTGCATTCGAACAGACAATGGTGGAGAGTACATTGGACCATTTGATGCTTATTGCAAAAATAATGGTATTCGGCATCAAACAACACCTCCTAAGACGCCGCAGTTGAATGGTTTGGCTGAGAGGATGAACAGGACTTTGATGGAGAGAGTTAGATGTTTACTCTCACATGCAAAGTTGCCTAAGATGTTCTGGGGTGAAGCCCTACTGACAGCAGTTTATGTGCTCAACCTTTCAACGTGCATCCCTCTACAGTCTGATACTCCAGAGAGAGTGTGGACGGGAAAAGAAGTTTCCTATGGTCATCTGCGGGTGTTTGGGTGCAAAGCATTTGTGCATATTCCCAAAGACGAGAGGTCCAAGCTTGATGCTAAGACACGAGAGTGCGTGTTTGTGGGCTATGGTCAAGATCAATTTGGCTATAGATTTTATGATCCAGTCCATAAGAGGCTTATCAGAAGCCGTGATGCCGTGTTTGTTGAAAGTCAGACCATTGAGGATATTAAAAAGGCTCAGAATGTTTCTGAGGGATCCGATGGAGATTCAACAGACTTGGAATTGATTCCTCCAATAACGGTTCATAGACGTGTTGGAGATGAAGAAGGCGACCAACCGGGGATAGGTGGTCAAGATGCTCCCATTGATTATGAACCAGGTAATGCTGATGACTATGGTGCTCATCATCAACCACCAGCAGATGTGGATTCTCCAGTTCTGCGGAGATCTGATAGAGTTCGACAACAATCTACCAGATACCCAGAAGATCAGTATGTGTTATTAACTGACGGGGGAGAACCTGAGAGCTTTGAAGAAGCTATGGATGATGAACACAAGCAGAAATGGATTGAAGCCATGCAAGATGAGATGAAATCCTTGCATGATAATAATACTTTTAAGCTGGTGAAGTTGCCTAAAGGCAAGAGAGCTTTGAAGAACAAGTGGGTGTTCAGGATAAAGAATGAGGAACACGGTCTCCAACCACGTTTCAAAGCTAGACTAGTTGTCAAGGGATTCGGCCAAAGAAAGGGAATTGACTTTGATGAGATTTTTTCACCAGTGGTGAAAATGACATCCATTCGTACAGTGCTAGGGTTAGCAGCAAGCCTCGACCTGGAGATCGAGCAGATGGATGTAAAGACTGCCTTCCTTCATGGTGATTTGGAGGAAGAGATATACATGGAGCAGCCAGAGGGTTTCGAAGAAAAGGGGAAAGAGCAGTACGTCTGCAAGTTGAAGAAAAGTCTATATGGCTTAAAACAAGCACCGAGACAATGGTACAAGAAGTTTGAGTCTGTTATGGGGGAGCAAGGGTACAAGAAGACTACTTCAGACCATTGTGTCTTCGTGCAGAAATTCTCTGATGAGGATTTTATTATACTTCTGCTCTATGTGGATGACATGTTGATCGTTGGCCAGAATACTTCAAGAATCAACAACTTGAAAAAGCAGTTGAGCAAGTCTTTTGCGATGAAAGACTTGGGCTCGGCAAGGCAAATCCTAGGCATGAAGATAACCAGAGATAGAGGCTCCAAGAAGCTATGGTTATCACAGGAGAAGTACATTCAGAAAGTACTTCAAAGGTTCAACATGGATAACGCTAAAGCGGTTAGCTGCCCCCTTGCTAATCATTTTAGACTGAGTTCTGAACAGTGCCCTTCTACTGAGAAAGAGAAGGAGGAGATGGAAAGAGTTCCATATGCTTCAGCAGTTGGGAGCTTGATGTATGCCATGGTATGTACACGGCCAGATATTGCTCACTCGGTTGGAGTAGTGAGTCGGTTCCTTTCAAATCCTGGAAAAGAACATTGGGCTGCAGTGAAATGGATTCTTAGATACCTTCAAGGTACATCAAGAATGTGTCTATCTTTTGGAGATGGAGAACCTGTGTTAGTTGGCTACACAGATGCAGATATGGCTGGCGATGTTGACTCGAGAAAGTCTACATCAGGATATCTGATTTCATTTGCAGGGGGAGCTGTGTCATGGCAATCGAGACTACAGAAATGTGTTGCGCTCTCAACAACAGAAGCAGAGTTTATTGCAGCAACTGAAGCTTGTAAAGAGTTGCTATGGATGAAGAAGTTCTTAAGTGAACTTGGTTTCCACCAGACGAAGTACGAGCTGTTTTGTGATAGTCAAAGCGCTATTCACCTCGGGAAGAATTCCTCCTTTCATTCAAGATCTAAACATATTGATGTGAGATATCACTGGATTCGAGATGTACTGGAGATGAAACTGCTACAGCTGGAAAAGATCCATACCGATGAAAATGGATCTGACATGTTAACCAAAGCTCTTCCGCGGGGAAAGTTTGAATATTGTCGACAGGCAGCCGGAATGGTGGTGCCTCCCATGTAGTCGGGAGGGGGAGATTTGTTGGTGGGTCCCTCCACATGTGGGCCCACATTTAGTTTAAAAAAAAAGAAAAATAGTAATTACTTGGAGTAGCCTCCAAGTAAATTGACTTGGAGTAGGCTCCAAGCAAAATTACTTGGAGGCTACTCCCCTCCTTTCCTATAAATAGCAAGGAGGAGCATAAGGTTTCACATCACCAAATTTCACAAAGGTTTTGTGAGAGTTATTAGCATCAAGGCTAATAGGCGAGCTAGAGAAACGTTTTCTCTAAAGGGTGAGGGGTGAGAGAATTGAGAGATAAAAATAGTGAGTTTACGAGTGTGTGGGAAACACTTGAGTGTCATTATTTTGGTGAGATCTCTCTGTAAAATTACTCTCTTTGTATGCCTGCTATTTTAATAGTGGAAGAATTATTCGGACTTTGTCCCGTGGACGTAATCCAGCAATTTGGGTGAACCACGTTAAAAATTCTCGGTGTCATTTATTTTGTTTCTGCCGTCCATAATTTTATTTTCGACGCTAACGATTAGGCTAGTTGGAATTCCCTATTGTGAAGTTAGTTATATCGTGTTGAATTCTGTCTAGGAGGTTGGTACTTAAGTGGTCCGCTCGTGACCCTCCAATCTTTCCTGGGAATTTTTCCGGTATAGTTATTTAGCACAATACGTTATTCACTAGCATAATTAATTGAATTTCCGCTGTGCCGCCCAACACAGAGTGGGCGGCCGGCCCTTAAGTGTCCGTCATTAGTTGTTTTCGGTGGTCTCCTACCTCTAAATAAAACTGTTAAAATTGTTAAAGACTTGTGATGAACTTTTGAGATTTATAATGGAGTTGTGATAGAAAATGTTTTTATAAAATTTTATAACTTCCATCACAAATCCTTCACAAAATTTTGTGAAGAAAATTCTGTCACAAATTGACTATTTTTTGATACTTGATAGTATAATAATATTATGTTTCTTCTTTAATCGTCTCATCTCGTCTCTTTTGTAGCAGCAGTTATCCTTTTACCGACCCTTTTGTTTTAATCTGTGTTATAGATTCTTTGATGAATTATTATCTTAGAAGAAAGTTTGTGATTAGAATAAATTGTTGAGTTGATTTTAAATCATTCATCTGTTTTTCCTTAACAGGATAAAGCGTTGCAAGTGCAAAACCACCAGCTTGCATTACAGGTAGTTACTCAATTTTCACTAACATGTTTTTTTTTTTTTGGATGAATCTTTTTTATTATTATTCATTAGTCAACATTAGAGGCTTGAACCGAGCTCATTGTCCTGAAAACAAATTTTAGTACCAATTAAACAAGGCTAAAGAAATAAATAAAAAATCCATCAAGTTATTTTAAAAGAAGCATACAAGTCTTTGTAGTTTTTTCTTAGTTATTTGGACCTTCAATATTTTTAAACGCCGCAAAAAACACTTTAATTTTTTTGGAAAAATCACTTAAGCTCTTTAAGTTTATTTTTCCATTTAGCCTCCCATATTTCTAGTTATTTCTGTGGTTTTTCAGGCATATGTATTTATTTACACCATTTAAAAATATTAATGGCCCAAGTGGCCAAGAAAACACTAAACATATTTATGTAGTCTTTGAATAATTTAAAGGATTTTAAAACCTTCTCTGCCATTAAACTATCGCTATATGTAATCTAGTTCTGCCATAAAAATGTGTTGATGCATGGAAAGCTAAAACCAGGTGAAAGAAAAAGAGAAAGCAATAGCTGAGGAGACACAATGGGAGCAACAACAACATCAAAGTGTAGACTCATCATCACTACTTGTACCACAGCCGATGGACACGAGGTTTTTCTTTTTCCATGTCTTTTTAGGAGTGTAAAAGAGTTGGGCTATTAGCGTATTATTCGATATCAACTCAATAAAAATTCAAAATCGGCTCAAAAAATTTGAGCCGATCTCGAGCTCGAGCTATCCGAACTTCATCTCGAGTTGTGAGGCTCTCGAGGTTAAACGGCCCTAAACGATCCTCATACGCAAAAAACAATAATTTAATTTTTTATCATATTGACTTTTGCATTTTTAAATTTAATTATAAATCAATTTAGCTGTTATTTTATAATCAAATCAATTTACATGGTTAAAGACTAATTTATTGCCAAAAAAATAAAATACATAGAATATATTAATTTTTTAATAGTTATTTTTATTGAATTGAGTTGAAATTGAGCTCAACTAGCTCAAAAATTGTTCTGGCTTGAGCTCGAGCTTCAGAATTTAAGTGCATTCTAACTCGAGCTCGTATAACATACTCGAGTTTGAGCTCGAGCTTAAGCCTAACACGGGCTCGACTTGACTCGTTTACACCCCTAGATTTTTACAACTAAAAAAATTAATATCTCAATAATTATCATGCATGAAATTGATAAATATTCATGGATAAAAAATTATGAGTTAATGATATCCAAATAATAATGATAATATATTAGGAGTCTCGTTATATTATTTTTATATCTTAATTAATTATTATAAACAAGATACAATTGAATATTTTATTTTTTTATGATAACTTAATCAATATTTAAATAAAAAGTCACGATGTTTTAACAGTACTAATATGAAAACTCATATCATTTTTGATAACATAATATCTTTGATAAAACTGAATAGATAAATTCTTGAATTTGTGAGATTTTTTTTTAATTGGAGACTAATTTATCATAAAAATAAGTTACACGGATTAAATTTTTCTTTGATTAACAAAGGTGTGACTCATTACAAATATCGTATAATCTGAGTTTTAATTATGATAGAAATGATGTATTTAGATCGCTAAATTTTCTCTTTACAAGCTAGTACTTTTATTTTTTTCCTTTCAATTCTTATGGTCGAGCTAATATTTTATATTTATCAACATTTTTATCCTTTTAAAAGTATATTTTATATTTATCAACATTTTTATCCTTTTTATTTTCTCTTTGGATATAATAACACAATTTACCTAACTGTTGCAGCAAATGGACACATTTTTTTTATTCATAACATATTTATCAATTTCTTCATCATTTATGAATTACTAATTCATCTCAAATTTGAGCATTTAAACTATTAGTAATTACTAATTAAGATTACAACATAATGTGCAATATGCAGTGGTACCCCTCCAGCAAGAAGCCAAACAAGAGAGGATGAAACAAACCCAGTCCACATTCGAGCCAATGCTCTCCTGCCTCCATGGATGCTTCGCCACCTTAACGATTAAAAAGCTCGGACAGAACTTTGTCGGAACAGCAACTCCAGACATCGGACGGTATCTGTATCAAGAAAAAGAACTTGGACAGATATCCCAGTTATTGCAAGAAAAGTGTAGTGTATTAATTTTCATAATCATTACTTATGTATAGCTATGAACTTAAAATTAGTACTCTCGCTTGTATATGTGATGCTCTTAAATTACTAGTAATGCTGTAATGATAATTTCTATATATGTACTATATTATATTTGTATAAGCTGTAAAAGTAATCTCTCCATGCAATGCATGGCGCTGTTAGAATTTTCTTCTTAAACAATAATACAAGTAATATGGATCTTGTCCTCTCTCCAAAAATGTAAACTAGTAATTAAATTATTGGTTCTCAAACATCTTTTGGCGATTGAAAAGCACAAAAATTATCTTTGATTATGTATCTCAGATTCGTCAATTACAAATCTATATCGAACCTTAGGAATTAAAAAAGCATTATATGGCCGGATCACAATATATATGGTAAAAAAGAAAGACAATCGCAAATGATTCAGTAATTTGATTCAGTTATTGCAGACCAATCCATCAACACTGTAGAAGTAATGCTATATAATCCATTTATTTTAACTCACCTTTCAACATACGTAACAATTAAAGAATGGATACATTAAATTTTGTTTTTTTATTATATATTTTTGAAAAGAAATTGGACAAATAAAACATTATCATGTAATAAAGTTATTAAAAGTGGATTAAAATAGTGAGTTAGAAAAATTGTAAATTATCTTGAATTACGCCTTTTTTAAAAATAAAATAAAATAATAATTAAGCTCTGATTTTCGAAAAAGGATTTTAGCAACTTTTTCCTCTTATTTTTATGGATGTGAAAACAAAGAAAAAAACATAGGAAATTGGATCCAATTTTGGTTTACCCAAATTAAAAGAAATTGGATTTTAGTGTTCAAAAAGCGGTCATCACCGTCTTGCACAGTTGAGGTAATTCCATTGCATATCCTGACTAGCAAAAAAACTATCAAAGAGTCATGTCCACTGTATTTAAAATTGGACTCTTTGAGGTCCTTATAATTCCAATTTAGGTTCCTCCTTTGACTCCTTTTTTCACACAAATTCAAGATCTATTTTCACGGTTGAATTGATATTTATTTATTAAGTACCTTTCATATTTTCACATAAGTATAATAAAAAGAAGAACAAATTATTTTTTGTTCCCATCTATATTATAATTCATTGTTATCCTTTTTTATTTGAAAATCAAAAAATATAGTTTTTGTTTTTGTTTTTGTTAACATTGTAGCCATTTTATTTATTTTTAGTGTCAGATATAACTAAAAAAATTAATTAATAATTTACTCTTTAAATTTTCTATATTTTTACAAAATTAATGATAATACATTTAATGTTTTTTTATTATATTCAATGGTATCTACTAATTAAATGAAAGCAGAAGATGACAACTGAGCGAGGTAGTAGTGGGTTGCATGCAAATTTAATGTAAATGATACTACCTCCGTTCTTTTTTAGTTGTCCATTTAGCCAAAATTGCACATATTAAGATAGTGGGATTTTTGTCTTAAATAATAGAAGTAAATACTAATATAACCCTACTATATAATAAATGCTTTGTAAATTGAGTTATAGAGTCATTTATTAGGGAGGGTTAAATTTGGAAGATAATAGCTAATATTATCTTGAAATTCTAAATGGACAACTAAATATAGACAAATTCATTTGGCTAAATGGACAACTAAAAAAGAACGGAGGAAGTAGATGACATGGAATTATCTACTTAAACAAATGGAGACAGATAGAATACACTAAATTTCAAATTGAAATAAAACCATGCAATGCCATTATTATATTTACAGATATAATACACTTGACCACGTCTACCTAATCAAATCCACAATATAGTTATATCAATTTATAGAAATATGTATAAGATTTTAACCGAATTGAATTAAAAAAATAAACTTTTTAATTGAATAATTCGATAATTTTTTTAAAAGGTCTTAAATAAAACTATATATTAGTCGTTTAGCTGGCATTCTAATTTGATTCAGTTTGTAATAATTTGAATTGAGATTTTCTATGAAAATTCAATTAAAAGTTGAAAATGTTTGAAATTTTAAAACCGAACCAAATGTATTAATTTATTAACTTTTGATTTTTCACACCCTTGATATATGCTATTAATAATATATGTGTCCATTTTAAACAAACAATTTCCACACGAATGTAACTTCCATGGGATACAAGAACAAATGAGCAATGAATCATATTATATACACAAAATTGAATCATGTGTTTTTCTTTGTCATTCCATTCATGTAAAAGTCCATTAGTTCAATTGTACATCCCCCCTAATCTAAGCACAAGAAAACCAACAAATTCACTATCTTTCTCAAGTCAATATATATTTGCACAATTAAATTAATTACATATATATATATATATATATATATATTCCTCTAATAATTTTTCATTTATTAGACATTGTTTTTTTTTTAATTTATTTTTAAAAAAAAGAACGTGTGGAACCATTTTAAGAAATTGCGTCAATGATGTCCAATTTTCAACAAGGCATAGCATGGACGTAGCATTGTGATGGTCCACAGCTTCATGGTAAGCACGTTGAAGAAGAGGCCATCCACATAGAAAACATAAGAAACAAACAAACAAGCTATACATATTGATTAACAAAGATAAGATTAATTAAATATTATTCTAAAGTCAAACAAAATGTACCTATATATATTTATATATAGTTCCACATAAATTTCTGCATTCATCAATCAATAGTATCAAAATGCCTAAACTGAGCATCAGCAAGTCGATGAACCGATTCCGTGTTCGTTCGCCGTCTCTTCTCACAAAATCGGGGTCGAATTCGGGCGGCAATGATAAAAATATGGAGTTTCTAGGGAATGGAATGGAGAGTTTTGGAAGTGAGAATGGGAATAAGGTTATGGTTGTGGTGGACTCGAGCCTTGAAGCTAAAGGAGCACTTGAATGGGCCATGTCTCATACTGTTCAGACCCAAGATTCACTTGTTCTGCTTTATGTTAACAAGCCATCCAAAAAAGGTCAGTTTTGAATTTTGATCTTCTTATTGTGCTAATTAAAGATATAATTAAGGCTCTTAATTAGTTAATTAGGACTTTTTTTTTTGGGTTTTGAATACAGGAAATGAGAGCAATTTGAAGGTTAATTTAAGGGCTTATGAGCTTCTTCACTCCATGAAAAATGTTTGTGAAAAGAAAAAGCCTGGGGTAAGTAATTTGCTTAGTCATGATAAGTCAAGCATGCATCTCATTCGATACTCATATTTAAGCCTTATTAAAAAGATACAAGAAGTTTATGAGATTTTCAAATTGAATTACAATGTTTCCGTCGGTAAGATCGTCGATAAAATTAGTGACACAATATTTACTGATAGCTTTAAAACCGTCGCTAATCCGTCAATAAACAGAACAACTGACGACTTTCTGCAAATTACCATCAAATTTGTCCCTCGCTAGTTTCATGTTTTTCGGCAGTATTCATACCACTTAAAATAAATTCATGAAACTGGTGGTTAATTGTTATTGAGTTTAAGGACGGCCTAATAATAATTAGGTGTGCATTCGGTTCAAACCAAAACGAATCGAACCAACTAAAATTTTGAATTTCATAAACCAAGTTACACCGAAATTATAAAATTCAAAATATTTCAAGCCAAACTTAAATAACTCGTGTTTTTTTTTACGATTTGAACAAAAAATAAACTGAAATTTTTGTATTTTTCCAGTGAGGCCTAGCCCAAGTGGTTAAGGCGCTCCAGCGCATTCCTGAGATTTCGGTTTCGAGTCTCAGTAGGGCCAGTGTTTAAGGCCGAATTAAAAATGGAAGTTTAACTACTAACCACTAACTATTAATGTAATTAGATTCTACCACAGTCAAAAAAATAAAAAAAAATTTGTATTTTGAAAATCAACCGAATTGAATCCGGAAAATTGATTTTCTTTTTTAAATATAAATAAAAGATAATGTATCAATTTCATCCGGTTATTTAGTTTGATTTGATATAGGGACGATGACAAAAGTACCTAAAATTTTAAAAATATTTACAAATGTATCTGTCAACTTTTTTTATTTACAAAAATACGACTGATTTAAAATTAATTACAAAAGTACCAAAAAATGAAAATTAATTATAAAAGTACGATTTGTATAATGTCAGTATAATTATGGTATAATTTTGGAATATTAAAACTATAAATCAGATAATTTAAAAATAATATTTGGTTTATTATTGGTATAATTTCAGTATATTTTCGGTATATCGATTATAAACTTTTATATATATTTTTTAGTTGATAACATGTATAATTGTTTTATATGTATTTTTCACTATAGTTGGTAATGAACTAGAAAATTTGTATATTGTTGATATAATTTTAGTATATTGTTAGGTTAATATTTAGTATGCGATGTGGTGCAATGTTGATGTAATAATAAAATTTCAGTATATTTTGATGTGTACACTCTTGATATATTGTTAGTATAATTTTGGTATATTATTAATTTAATTTATAGTAAACGATTTGATGAAATTTTAGTAAATTTTTATCTAATATTAATAAAATCTCAGTATGTATAATGTTGGTATAATATTGATATAATGTTGATATATTAGTTTATTAGGATACTGACATTATACCCACAGTATACACCGTATGTTTGATATTATTTTTTATTTTTTTATACTTTTGTAAATATTATTAAGATTTTTGTAAATGAAAAAAGTCAACATGTAGTTTTGTAATTATTTTCATTTTTTTTGGTAAATAGTGTAATTTCATCTTTGATATATGCAACCCCCAAGATACATGGATTTTGAGAGATTAGAGAATTTATTTGCAAAAAAATAAAAAGCACCATTGTCATATAAAATGCTGTTGTCTATCAATAATTAATCAATTAAAACAAATTTAAATAATATATTTAAAATTGTAATAGGTGCAAGTAGAAGTAGCCATGCGCGAAGGGAAAGAAAAGGGTGCAGTAATAGTGGAAGAAGCAAAGAAACAAAAGGTGTCACTGCTAGTGTTAGGCCATAGAAAAAGGTCGATCATGTGGCGCCTAATGAAGCGGTGGACGGGGCGGAGGAACGGCGGCGGATCAGCCGTGGATTATTGCATCCAATATTCTCCTTGCATGACTATTGCTGTGAGAAGGAAAGGCAAAAAACTTGGAGGCTATTTGATCACTACCAAACGACATAAGAAGTTTTGGCTTTTGGCTTAACATATATATTAATTTTCTTTATATATTTCTAATGGAAACCTGAAAAATGTATGCAAATGTGTGTTCTATTTTTTTGTTTTTTTAAGAAATGCTTAAAAAGAATAGGATAAAAAAAGAGAATTGATGGTTGATTAAAATCTTATTAGCAATTATTTTTTTCTTATATTTAAATCATAATTATAACTGCATCTGTCCTTTAAAAATAAAAAAAATTCTCAATTTTCTTTTATAATTTTATGGAAAATTTATAGCAATTATTATCCCTTATATTAAATCGTACATTATAAGTAATACTCAATTAATTCATTATGGTAAAAAAACAATTAATTCATTATAAAAAATTAAAAAAGAAGTTTAATATTAAAATAATAAGACTATAAGGATATTATTCCGATCATAAAATATCCCCTCATTTCACGTTATTTTTTTCTATTTAAGCACATACAACCAAATATAGCACTAAACATTTCAAACTTTTGCCTAATGTCATTTTAGGCTTTTTTTTTCTTTCAGAAAACGATATTCGTTTTGGCCGATTTAAATGACTACAATGACACCAAATAAGACATTTAGGACACAAATGCTCCAAAAATTAAAAAAATCGGGGTGTTTATTGCTAAAAAATGAAAAGCTAGGAACACAAAACCTTCAAAAACGGATTTGGTTTACATTAGCACCTCACAAAAAAATGGAGTGCAATGGTAAATAAATCCTAAACTAATAATAAAAATCATTTAACTAAAGAATTATAATAAGAACTCGATTAGATGATCAACCATTGTCTCTGAGCTTTCCAAGGTTATTCTCTGTCTGTTAATAAGAACTCGGTTCTTTTTGATTTATATGGTTCTGAGAACAACTCTTATGTTCTTGGTTGGACTCGTCGACTTCGAATTGGAGATAAGGAGTTGGAAAATTCTCTTCAAACAAAGCTTAGTTGTTGCGTGCCTTTTGCCCGAGATCAAGATGTGTTTTTCTGGAATGGTAAAAATTATGCAGCAGCTGCCATGAGCTCTTTAATCGGGATTAATCTTCAGCAGCAACGACCTCTTCCCAGACGCGCTGCACAACGTCGAACCACAGGTCCAGGAGATTTTGAAATGAACATAGCAGCAGCAGGAGATATTCGACAGCAGCAAGTTCAAGTTTCAGTTCGCCCGCCAGTCCAACCAGCGTTGTTAACGTTTTGGAAGCTGAAACTTCCTCCTCGCATCTTATTCTTTCTTTGGTTGTTAGCAAGAGATCAGATTTCATCAAATGTGGTTCTTGTCAATAGAGGTGTTCTGACTTCAGAAAATGCAGGCTGCACGTATTGTTCTAAGGAGGAAGACTGCTTGCATATTGTTCTTCATTGTCGGTTCGCTTGGTTGGTTTGGAATAGATTATTCCAGCTGTTTAATCTTCATACGGTAATGCCTTATTCCCTTCTTGAGTTCTTATTCTATTGGGATTCTTTAGCCTTCAAACGCTATAGAATTTTGTGAAGGACAATTGGCTTTTTTTGTGTTTGGGAATTGTGGAAAGCAAAAAATAAAAGGGTATTCAACGACGAGCACATGGAGGTGGATTTACTAATATTCAAATCGATTTGCAAAGCAGTGGAGTACTACAAGGATAATAATCATGGATTTGAATATTCCGGCAATGATGTCTATCTGAATTTAGTTTTCTTTTGTAATTGCGACTATTTGCCATTTTATTATAAAGGCTTTTTGCCAATCACGGCTTTGTGATTGAGCTAATATACCCATCATTTATCTAAAAAAAGAATTATAATCATAAATTCTAAACCCTAAACTAATAATACTTAAAATTTAATTAGCCCAAAAAATTAAATTAAATAAACCCTAATTAAAAAAACTAAATAATAAAATTTAATTAACTAAAAGATTATATCCTAAAATATAAACTAATTTCACTAAAATTTAATTTAACCGAGCTAAATTAAAAATAATAAAATTTAATTAATTAAAGGATTATATCTTTAAATCTATTAGGTCATTATTCTAAAATAATTGTTTTATTTAATAAATAACTTTTTTAAAAAAATAATTTGCGCATTCCCCTGTGGGATGTTAATCATGATCTACATGATTAACGTTCCAGAGGGACGTTAATCATTTGGGCCAGCATCTTGGGATAATGTCGTTTTGGGCCAGCGCCGTTCCAAGGCGCTGACCCAATGAAAAAAATTCAAAAACGTTAAAAAATTTAAAAATAAGAAAATCGATTATTTATCGGAGATTTCCATCCTCTATCTTGATTAGATTCCGACATTTGTATTACAAATTCGTTTGGGTTTAGATTGAGTTGAGAGGATTTGATTTTTTATTTTTGAATATGAAATTGAATTAAGAGTATTTAAATAAGAATAGAGGCGGTGGGTAATAATTTAGGAGTGGCACATAATAATCCACTTCTTTTTCCTAAATCAATTACGAAAAGTTAGCTTACTGGGTGTAGTTTTTTTGTTAAAAGGAGAAACATTAATATGTTATTATTGCACCCATGTCAAAATGTCACCGACTTCTCTTGGTGTGTCCTTTAAAAAAAATTTCAAAAATTTTATTTTGGTATAAAAATTGAAGGTGTCTAAATATCGTTTTTGAGGAAATTACTATGAGGTTTCATATTTTTATTCTTTTATTTAAAAATTAAACAATATAGTCCCTCACTCTTGTTTATAATTTTTTTCCATCTACTTTACTGTTAGTTAACCGAGTCGAAAGACTAAATTAAAAAAACGATGTGGTCTTTCATTGTCAACAATTTTGTCGTTTATATTTGAAAATTAATTTAACATTAAATTTTTTAACTCGGTTGACTAGTGTTAGCATAATTCTATTAATGTTATCAACTAGCTACAAAAAAAAAATGGAAAAGCGCTAGCTAAACTATTGACGAGAACAAAATTAAAAGGTTATTGTTGTAAATTGTGACATACGCGGAAAACTTCAAATTTATCCATATTATTTTTAAGGAGACCAAGTCCCTCTTGGCCCTTAAATACATCTATCACTATTTGCGACATGTAAAATGCTTCTATTAATGTTACATTAATGTTGCGTTACAATTATGTTATATTATGCTTTTACTAATCTTACATTGATGTTGAGTTGTACAATTACGTTTATTACTCCCTCCATTTTCCAATAGATGACGTTTTAGAGGAAATAATTTACTTGAAAATAGTTGACGTTTTGTAATATCCATGCACTTTCAAATTTTATGTTCTATATATATCTTCATGTTCCACCTTCCCGTTTAAAGCAATAAATTCTCCACAAAATGAATGTTTAGGGTTCAACTAGTCATTAAAACCTATATTTAAAGCAAATTCATTAACTCTTTAATATGTGAGCCATTACTGAAAACGTCATCTAATTCAAAATGTAGAGAGTATTAGAAGAATGTATTAAGCGCGTGTAGAACAGGAACGCTCTATTTCATCAGAGAATATGTATATGGTCCCCTTTAAGCTCCTCACTTAGTTGTGGTTTGAGCTAGATATAGCTCGGTTATGTTACCTTTATTTCGGTAATTATGAGCTAAATTGTATGCTTGATTATTTTTAGATTGGTGATGAGCTTCATTATATTCTGAGTTTCCTTATGACTTCTACTTTGTTCTGAGTTATATTTAGCTCAGAAGTCTGCTTTTTTTTATTGGACTTGACTTGTTGAACTTGCAGTGATCATAATTGATTTGTTGAATTTAATGAACTTTTGAGAATTTTATTGTTGTTTTTCTGTGTTACTTTATCAATTTATAATACCGAGGACGAAAATTCATTTGAAAATAAAATGAATCCATATTACAAAATTGAACCAAATACAATCTTAAAATGAAATGGATTTCATTCTGGTGAACCATACAGAACCTTAAAATAAAGTTATTCGAATTGAATTAAAAGTATTTATAGATTTTAAACTTATATGAGAGGATTATTAGGGTTACAAAATGGGTACTGAACTATGCGAAACATCACATAATAGGTACTCTCGGTCAATTTTTGCTGATGTTGCTTCTTCCTTCGTGAAATCAGTGGAGAATATGTGGCTGCGAGTACCAATTTTGTAACATTTTTCATAGTTCAGTACCCATTTTGTAACAAAACAAAGTTCAGTATTCATTTTGAAACTTTCATATATATAGTTCAGTAACTTTACAAGTTTGATACCCGGATTATTGATGCGTGAAAAAATTGAAACCAGCGGCGCTTAATTTTTCCCGAGTTATCTGATCCAAACGATTTGCCATCTCTGGTGTAAGATGATTCTTCCAATCTCCAACTTCACCTTTTCTAAAGAAATTACTTTTAGGAACAGCAAACTCATAATTTGACCATTGCACTCCATTTTTAGTGATATCCAAATTACTCAAACCTTCAAAACTACAAGAATCTACAATTTTTTGCACCAAATCTTGCCCCTCTTCCTCCATGCTAAAAGGGCAGCCCATAAACTCAGCCAGCTTTTTAACAACAGCAACAATATCCTTTTTCATTTCTTCATACACCAAAAACATCACTCTTTCCGGAGATTCTAAACTCGCTTTCCAGTACTCGAAAACATGATCCCAATACGGTCCAGCAGTAATAACTCCTTCGCAGAATAACTCGAACCCTTGTTCTAGACTAGGGTAAGTTTCAGGATTAACATATGCAAATTTTTTAAAAAAATGCCAGAAAGATACAAGCACATCCTTTGGATCCCTACATATGTAAACAATTTTACAACCTGAATCCGCGACGGATGATGGTAAAGAAGAGTAGTTACTGTGGGTAGCAACGAGCGGAATTCTTGGACTGGAAATTCCGTCGATTTCAATGAAGGGAACCGAGTCGTGTGGAAAAGCTGATTCGAAGCGATCATCGGAGCGAGTGAGGATGGCGAAAGCTAGAGCTTTAAGCCAAGTTGTGCCTGATTTAGGAAAAGAACATAGGACGATGTCATTAGGTTGAGGCTTGAAACTCTCTTCAGCTAACAGCATGCGAAGAACATTACCGTATGGGTACCAGAAACCGTTGTACTGATAAAAAGTCATTTCCCAACCATTTCTTTTGGGAAGTGTGGAAATGAAATTTATGTAGTTTTTGAGATTAGTAGGTGGAGGAGGCTCTTCTTCTGCTTTTCTACTGTCCATTGGTTTCGCCTAAGGAAATGCTTCAATTCTTATGACATCCAAATGGTGATTTTATAGAACACATAATTAAAAGGTTATTTAAGAACATTAATTATGAATAAGCGGCCATAACGCATATGGTAGTAACTTATACAATTACTTAACACATCTCTTTCCGTTTAATCCACTTTTTTAGACTTTCAAATTTTACGTTTAATCAAAAATTGAATTCTTTTTCATGTGAATGTGAAAAGTTTAAGAATATCATTTAAAATAGGCTTAATCACCAAAAAATGCCAAACCTTTACGTTTTGTGTCAATTATAGCCAAACCTTTAAAAATCACCAGATTTAGCCAAACCTTATATGTTATGTTTCTTTTTTAGCCATTTTTGAATCGAACCGGTTTTTGTGACACCGTGTCGTCCACGTCACCGCCAACTAAGCAATTGGCTGGCATGACATCTGAAATATTTAAATAAGGTTTGGCTATAACTGACACACAAAAAATAGGTTTGGTATTTTTTGGTGAATAAAACTAATTTTAAAATTAAATAATTAAATGATTAATTATATTATAATAAAATTCATATATATTTAAAAAATAATATTTTTATTTAATGCTAATTAAAATTAATTTATTTTTTTACTAAATTTAAATAATGCTAATAAATTTTTTGTACGTATTTGATGGATAAAAACAAAAAATGTCATATTTGATGGATAATTTTTTTTTCGTTTATTGTAAAAAAGTCATTTGTACCCAATTTTGGGTTTTTAGGTTTCATCTCTACCCAAAAGTACTAAAGTTGCCACTTTTCACTTGAAAAATAATTTAAAATAATTCTTTAATTTATATTTACATACTAATTAGACGTAATGATATAATCTTTTATTTAATTATTTTTAAATTTTTCATCCTTTAATTCATTAAATTGTAAATTATATTATTGTATTGGGTAGATATGAAACCTAAAAATCCAAAATTCGGTACAAATAACTTTTTTATAAGATCAGGGTATAAACGAACAAAAAGTTCAAGGTGGATTTTTATAAGTAATTAGGCCTTAAAAATAATAAATCAAGTTCAAAATCATCATGAACATTAAACCCTTTCATCAAATTTAATTCAACATTAATTTATAAGTAATACATTAATTCATTTTTTAATTATATATTCATTAAAATATATTATAATATAAATTTGTTAGATTTAATTAGATTTAATAAAAAAATAAAATTAATTTTAATTAGTATTAAATAGAAAATATTAATTATTTTTAAATATATAAATTTCATAAATGATATAATTAATTTACTAATTATTAAATTTAAAAATTGGCTTAAATTTAAAATTAGGTTTATTCACCCAAAAAATACCAAACCTATTTTTTGTGTGTCAGTTATAGCCAAACCTTATTTAAATATTTCAGATGTCATGCCAGCCAATTGCTTAGTTGGCGGTGACGTGGACGACACGGTGTCACAAAAACCGGTTCGATTCAAAAATGGCTAAAAAAGAAACAGAACATATAAGGTTTGGCTAAATCTGGTGATTTTTAAAGATTTGGATATAATTGACATAAAACGTAAAGGTTTGGCATTTTTTGGTGATTAAGCCTTTAAAATATCTAAATTACGATTTACTTAAAAAATTAAAATCCTCAAAATCTCACTCATTATCTCTCAAGGATTACGCCTCCAGGATATTATTCATTGTTTATTTTCTTTGTTCTAATTTTTTTTGATCTTTTTTACTAAAAAGACCATATAAATAAAATTGTAAAAGTATAGGAACTTAAATATTGATTTGATACACAAAAAGAAAAAAGAAAAAAGGTGCATATATGATTCGAAGTGCAAATGACTCTGACATTTTCTTTTCTCATAATTTTAACACCCGACTTAACGGGTGTTTAAACACCCGTTAGTTTTGATGGCATGTAATTAAAAAAAAAACATACAGAGGTGACATAACAATAAACAAATGGCTAAAGTAGCTTATATAACCCTTATGTTTTGCTATGAGTCCACTTTGACCCTTAACTTTTTAAAAAATGCAAATATGACTAACGTTTTCTTTTTTTAAAAAAAAATTAACATCGGAATTAACGGGTGTTTAGTTTAACTAGCTATAGAGTAATGAAGGTTCATAAAAGAAGTGTGTGATTTAGTGCTTTTTTTCGCTTTTAATTTATAAATCATTTCAGTTTATATTCTCTCTCACTTGGAAAGGTATATAGTTTCTATAGATAGGTAGTATAATTAATTCTAATGTTATAATAATAATAACAAGCTAAAATATAAATATAAATATTACTCTTTCTAGTTCATAATATTTTTTGATAAAATGTTTTTGATTCATGAAATTTATCACTTTATAATATTATGAGAATAATTAATATATTTTAATTGGTTTAGATTAGAAATATTAAATATAGACACCTATTTTTCGTACAAGTAAAAAGTGATAAGGGACTGAAGTGTCCAACGATGATTTCCAGAGAAATTTGTCCATATAACGAGCTATCGATTTTTTTGTTGGAATCTAAGCAGGCGTAATCGATGCATAGCTGCGAGATTCAAGGATTAAAACATAATTAATTGTAAATAACCTATAAAAATTCAAAGAAATTGTAGTTTAAATCTAGAAATTAGACTAATTGTAATATCTTAGAAATTATGTTCCAATTTTCAAGTTTGACGGGCAGAAATTGGCCGTATCCAAACCCATAGGGCTTTATAAATGAGACCTTTTCAGCACTTTTAGACACTAAAACTAACTTTTAAGCATACTTTACTTATCCAGCAAGCGTTAATACATGAATTAATTAATTAAATAGAAGTTTTTCCTAATCCAAACACTAAAAGGACATATAAATTCACACACTTTTAGAAAGCTAATGCAAAACAAATTCTAACTAACCCTAAATGTCCTTCACCCTAATAAATAGTACTATTAGACAGCTTAGCAAAAGGTTGGATATCTCCAGATAGAAAATCATACCCGAAAAAATCAAACCCTAACTCTAGAAATCAAGTGTTGGCCGAACACCTCAAACACACACACAAACTGTACTCAATTTCAGTCCTAAAACAAAGCTATATATATGCTTTAACCTGTCAAATTCAAAGCTATCAGCACGATTCAAAACTGGATTCCACATCTACTTCGCCACTAAACGAGCCAAGGACTCGAAATGGTACTTTTGAGGACCCTATTATTTATTCATCACTTTTATATCATAACTATCAAATTACTGTGTTTAGAACGCATGCTAACTTGAATTTTGTTGCTTTGTCATTGATTATTGTTTTGCTACAACTGCTGCTTTTTAATGATTTGTCATAAATTGTCATAAAATTTGCTAAGGAAGCATGTTTTTATGTCCGCCATAATATTTTTAATCTATTCAATACGAACTGTTAAATTCCAGTACTTATGGATCATGTTAGAATCAAACTGCGTCTTTTTACGTTCTTGGCATGCCTGCAGTCTTTCTTTCAAAATTGCTTAGAAAATAATAATTTAGGGTTTTTAATAACCGTTTAATCATCATATATTAATTCCATTATATTCTGATGTATTTTCCTCTGCGTTTGATGTATTTTTTAGCATGTTTCGCATGAAAAATGAGTAAAAACGACGAATTGTTGTCCTTGCTACGAACTAGCGCACCCGTTAGCCACACCGGCGCCTCCGCCGCCCTAAATCGGCGCGGTGCCCTTACTCTCCCTGACTCCCATAACCATTCCCAGATTATTCCATACCCGATTCAGTTTTTTATGTTACCGGGCTCGTTTGAGCTCGGAATTGGGATATGTTTGGGCCCACTTTTATGATTTTCTATGTATTTTTATATTCTCTACTGTAATGTGTCAATGCCTAGCTTATTTGGGTCTCGAAGTCCAAAATTGTAATCCGCTAAGCGAATCGGGCCTTGAAGCCCGCAACCAATGAGTCTAGACGCTTCAAGGAAGGATTCCGGGCTCACCCGAACTCAGAATCAACTCTGGTTCAAACCAGTAAAGCCGTAACAATGAGACAAACATCTTTTGTGTTCGGCTTGAGAACCAATACTAACCACATCAACAGTCAAAATGCAGCGAGCGTCAGTCGCTCAAGTTGACGAGGTTTAAAAGTATTTCTAACCTTAAGTACATGTATATCCAACTACGTAGTGTGTATGATAATACTGTTTATCAATTTACAAAAGCATGCAGAATCCAATATTAACAGGCAAAGGACTAACCATGTTAAATTAGTGATGAAATAAACAAATATACAAAGGAAAATGAAGGAACCACAAATCCAACATCGACCATGAAAGAAGGAAAAATCAAGGCACGCCATAAACACTATAAAAAGGCCACAAACCCATAAGTCCAGGACAAGAATCCGAATGAACAAACAACTCATACGATAAACCATTAATTTGTCTTATTATAAAACACTAAAACTGATATTCGGGTTCCGATACTCAAGACCCCAGATCCCTTTCTTAAAGTCAGATCCCGAGTCACAATCCACATCCGACGTCCGGATCCATCATTTGGCGCCGTCTGTGGGAAACTACTAGAACAAATTTTCACTGATCAGATTCGACGATGGCGGATGTTAGCAAATACACGGCGGGACAAACGGCCAAGGAGAAAGGTACCTTACCCGGCGGATCAGGAGTATCGGAAGAAGACAGTCCTCTGACCCCATAGCTCCAGGGGCAATTGGAAGATCTGGAATCTTTTTTCAGAGTTTCGGAAGTCCGACACCCACTCCTGAAGACGGGTCTAATCAGGACTTCCAGAAAGCCATGGACCACACGATGGATGACGATGAGGCGTTACAGAGAAGAATTGGCCACTATGGTCGAAGAAGCGACCGAATCAATTAGATCACAGACATCCAATAAGTCGATGAACCGATTTCGCACTCGTTCGCCGTCTCTTCTTTTGGAATCGGGGTTGAATTCCGGGTATAATGGTAAAATAAATGGAGTTTCTAGGGAATAGAATGAAGAATTTTGGCAGTGAGAATGGGAATAAGGTTATGGTTGTGGCGGACCCAAGCCTTGAAGCTAAGGGAGCACTTGAATGGGCCATGTCTCATACTGCTCAGAGCCAAGATTCACTCCTTCTGCTTTATGTTAATAAGCGATCCAAAAAAGGTCAGTTTTGGTCTTATTGTGCTAATTAAAGATATAGTTAAGGCTCTTAATTAGCTAATTAGGACTTATTTTCGGTTTTGAATACAGGAAATGAGAGCAATTTGAAGGTTAATTTAAGGGCTTATGAGCTTCTTCACTCCATGAAAAATGTTTGTGAAAACAAAAAGCCTGGCGTAAGTAATTTTCTTAGTCATAATAAGTCAAGCAGGCATCATCTCATTCTATACTCAAATAATTAGTTATTAGAAAGATACAAGAAGATTATGAGATTATCAAATAGAATTATAATGTTTCTGTGGGTAAAATTAGCAACATGATATTTACGGACGGCTTTAAAAATGTCACTAATTTGTCAATAAATATAATCAACGACGATCTTTTGAAATTTAGCAACATATTTGTCAGTCGGTGATTCTATGTTTTCTAGTAGTGGTTCATACCACTTAAACTATATTTGTAAGAACTGGCTGGTTAATTGTAATATAATTTAAGGACGATCTAATAAAAGTTGGTTTGCATTCAGTTTAAATCCAACAAATTCGAAGCAATTAAACTTGGAGGTTATTTGATCACTACCAAACGACATAAGAAGTTTTGGCTTTTGGCTTAAAATATTAATTTTTCTTCATATATTTCAAATGGAAACCTGAAAAGTGTATGCAAATGTTATGTTCTGTTTCAAATTGGAGATTGTTAAAAAAAAAAAATCTGACTAAAGAAGGAAAATTAATGGTTGAACAAAACTGTTTTTACCATATTATGAGTAGTTTTTTTTAATAGATATTATTATATATAAAATTATTATTTTTATATTAAAATTCAATTCTATGACAATCTTTAATAGCTGTCTAATTTTATTTTCCATTTTTTAATTTTTTCACAATTATATCACCGTCAAAACTACCATTTTTATTTTGTTAATCAGTTGTAACTTTTTACGGTTATATCAATTATTTGCAACATTCTTGTCATATCACATCGTTGTTTGGTTCACTTTAGTTCCATATTGCCAGATTTTCGAAAGGTGATATAATTGTAAAAAAAAATGTTGAAAAATAGTAAATAAAATTGACAATTTTAAAGGTTATAATAAAACTACCATTTAGTGTAAAAATTGTATAATTTTATGTATAATTAACCCTTTTTTATTGAGAATATATTGTATTAAAAATATAGTTAAGAGACAATAAGGAAAAACACTTCATTTTTAAAATAAAAGCGATTTTTACCTCAATAAGGAATAGAAAAAATACCTTATCTTTTTAGCACTTTTATTTTTTACTCTAAGGTCTTCTATTATTAGGACTAAGGTACAAAAATAACCCTAATGTATAAGCCGCATCTCATGTAGGCACCTCATGTATTTTGAATCTCAAAAGTGACTCCAACGTCTTGAAAAAATATAAAAAATGACCCTTCCGTCAATATTTATGTTAAATGCCGTATAAATTTGTGTTCAATGCCGTCCATTTTTTGTGTATTTTTGATATTTTTTCACAACGTTAGGATTATATTTGAGATTCGAAATACATGAGGTACCAACAAGAGACACAGGGTATACATCAGGGTCATTTTTGCATCTTTTTCCTTTTTAATATAATAATATTATTTTTTATTATTTTTTACTATGTATTTTATTTTTACTCTAACATGTGTATCTTTTTTTTTTCTCAGATTTTTTTTTTCTTCTCTCTTTCTCTCTCTCTCTCTCTCTCCATTTTCTTCTTTCTTTTTATTTATTTTTCTTCTTCTTTGTCACTTTACCGCCGTTCCTTCAACGCTCCACCATCAATCCGCCGTCACCCCGCCTTCGGTTCATCTTTTTCCCGCCGTCAATTCGCCGTTCTTCCATATTTAATTTTAGCAATATTGTTCTTAACTCGTGGTGATTATTACGATTAATAGTATCTCTCAGATTTGAAAACATTGTTCTTAAATTATTTCAGTTTAAAATATAAAAATTTGCATTAAAAACGATTTTATGTTGAAAAAAATAATTTTATGCAGAAAACAGCGCCTGACTATCATATCAGTATCACTATGACGTTATCATATCAGTATCATAATACTACAGAGAAAAATGATTCTCTGTCAAGAAAAGTGTTTGATTATCATTTCGGTATCATTAACGTTAGTATGCCTGTATGATAATTATCGTATTAATATCATAATATTATATGATTATGATAATAGTGTGATACAATTATGATAATAGTATGGTACAGTTATGATATGATAAATTTTATGATAATAATATGATACCGTTTGATAATAATATGATAAAGTTATGATATAATGTTATTATATTGTAATGATAAAGTACGTTATGATGATGTTATGATAATATACTGTTATGATAAAGTACGTCATGATAATATTATGATAATATTTTATGATACTGTTATGATAAAGTATATTATGATAATGTTTATAAAAATATATTATAATAATAGTACGATAATGTTGAAGATAACAATATGATAAAATACAAAAAATAATTTTTACGAAAAAATTATGATACCGAGATGATAATGCCACTGACAATTATATTATAACAGAGTAATCATAATTATTTTAATATTCAGAGTAAAAATATAAATCTGAAAAAAAATATGATGTATTTTTCCTAACTTTTTTTTATTAAGGTAAAAAGTGTAAATATTTTTATTTTTTTAAGTAAATATGTAAATTTTCCTATAATTAAGTATTAAGGAAATCAAATGACTACGAATAACAAATTACAAATTACAAATTAAATCCTATAACTAATATACCTTGAACTGCAATGAATAACTAAACAAAAATCTAAGGATATAATTCAGACGGTGCAACTAAACTGAAAAAATCATCTATTTCGAATTTTCCTTATACATTTACAATTTTTTATTTTCCTTATTCATATACATGCACGCCGAACAATTCAAAACTTCTAACAAAAAATTTACATTTGCAAACTAATTAAAAAAGCCAAGAAACAAGAAGAGAACTCCTAAAATACACACCAATAATTAAAAAATATAAAATAAAAATATAGATAAAAAATGATACATATATACAGGTAAACTACGATTCAATATCTCAAATCTGTTGCTACACGTTGATTTAATTCGTTTAGATTTTGTTAATTAACGGATCACTAGCTCGTCAACTTAAAGGATCTCTCTAAAATTATCATTGAACGCACCAATCTCTTATCACATAAATGAGTCTACAATTTGCTCTCTTTAACGAAAATTGATAAAATGAGTCAATTTATATTAATCTAAAAATATATATATTTTTTTGAAATATCACATTATAAGATTATTTGATCTAAAATTAATTATTTGATTTAAAATAATAATAAAAAGAATTTCTATCCACACTATTATGAGTACAGCTGTTAATGAACCAAGCTGCTCACGAATATCTAGGTGTTCGGTTTGGTAATAGTTCAGTTCGTGTTCGTTCGTATCCTAAACAAACTGAGCTCGCCCTTGAATTTATGTTCATTTATTTAAACGAACCGAACATAATGATAGTGTTGCATGCAGTTCATTTATGCTCACGGAATACTCATATATGAGCTCGTTTAATTGTTCAACAATGAGCTTATTTATAAACTCGATTAGAATTCATGAATCGGCTCGTATATGAGCTCGACAAATAGCTCGCGAATGGCGTCGATAAATTTTTTGAGAATCGAATATGAACACTATAAATTTTAGGGTTAAATGCAAATTCATACACTAACTTTGACCTAATTTGCAATTACAACATAAACTTTTGAACTTGGCAACGTCGGTAACCAACTTTCATTTTTGGCAAATTGGTACACCAATCAATCATAAAACGACAAATGGCGGTTTATTACAATGTCCACGTTAGTGTTTTGTGAGTTTGGTGTATCAATTTGCCAAAAGTGTAAAGTTGGTTACTGACATTGTCAAGTTTCAAAGTTTATGTTGTAATTGCAAATTAGGTCAAAGTTGGTGTATGAATTTGCATTTAACCCTAAATTTTAAACTACTCGAACATGACATCTCGTTTAAATCTCGAAACCAACATGAACCGTATATGAATGAGGTGTTCCTGTAACGAACCGAACATAAATACCTCAAAGTTCGTCTCTATTAAATTTATTTACAGCCTTGTTCATAAGATAAGAGTTTTCCAAATGTAGACCACATATGCAATATCGTTAATTATTTCTATTAATTCTTCATGTCTTATATCAAATAACCATCGGTTTTTATAGTGCTAGAGAAGAACAATATTTCTCATAATACTTAAAACATTTCCTTTTGGCACTTCCATAGGTAAACAAATGGACAGTGTCTATGAAAAAAGAAAAATAGAAGAATACGAAGAAGAAAAGAAGAGCCTCCACAGTGATGATGTCAAAAAATACACAGACATCATCTCAACACTTCCCAAAAGAAACTGTTGGGAAACAACTATTTATCAGTACAAAGGTTTCTGGTACCCTCATGGTTATGTTCTTGGCATGTTGTTATCTCAACACAATTTCAAGCCTCAACCTAATGACATCATCTTATGTTCTTTTCCTAAATCAGGCACAACTTGGCTTAAAGCTCTAGCTTCCGCCATTGTCACTCGCTCCGATCTAAGCACGTTTCCACACGACTGTGTTCCGTTCATCGAAGTTGACGAAATCTCGAGTCCAAGAATTCCGCTTGTTGCTAGCCACAGTAGTTATTCTTCTTTACCACCATCAATTGCCGGTTCAGGCTGTAAAATTGTTTACATTTGTAGGGATCCAAAGGATGTGTTTGTATCCTTTTGGTATTTCCTTAAAAAATTTACTTATGTTAATCCTGAGAATTATCCTTCTCTAGAACAAGGGTTTGAGTTATTCTGTCAAGGAGTTATTTCTGCCGGGCCGTTTTGGGAACATGTTTTAGAGTATTGGAAAGCGAGTTTAGAATTTCCGGACCGAGTGTTGTTTTTGGTGTACGAAGATATGAAGAAAGATACGGTTTCTGTTGTTAAAAAGCTGGCTGAGTTCATGAGATACCCTTTTAGCATGGAGGAAGAGAGACAAGGTTTAGTGCAAAAAATTGTAAAATCTTGTAGTTTTGAAGCTTTGAGTAATTTGGATGTGACTAAAAATGGTGAGCAATGGTCAAATTCTGAGTTTGCTATCCCTAAAAGTTCTTTCTTTAGGAAAGCTGAAGTTGGGGATTGGAAGAATCATCTTACACCAGAGATGGCAGACCGTTTGGATCAGATTACTCAGGAAAAACTAAGTGCCTCAGGTTTCAATTTTTTCGCACATAAATAATCTCTTGGTTGGTGAAATCATTTCACTTTTAAGGTTGTGTGTAGTTCGATTTCCACGTTGAATTTGTTTATTTTCTAATGTTGTATTTGGTTAGAGTCTAGGATGAAATTCAATATACTTTAAGCTTGTATTTGTTTCGAACTTAGAATTTATTTTAAACGTTAATTGCAAATTTATACACGAATTTTACCCTAATTTGCAATTATAATATAAACTTTGAAACTTGACAATGTTAGTAACTAACTTTATACTTTTGGCAAATCGATACACCAAACACGAAAAAAACTAACGTGGACATTGTAATGTACCGCCATGTGTCGTTGCATGATTGGTCGGTGTATCAATTTGCCAAAAAAATGAAAGTTGTTTACTGACATTGCCAAATTTCAAAATTTATGTTGTAATTACAAATTAGGATAAAATTCGTGTATGCATTTGCAATTAACTCTTATTTTAAGGTTGTAAGTGCATCTTCAACTCTTGTCACCTAATTTAAATTAGGTGACAAGGGTTTTTTAAGTAGTCAACTAATGTAAATTGAGTGATGGAGCCGGTGTTATTGTAGCACAATGATAATAGCCACACATTCTAATTATAAATGGTCTAGTGTTTGAATCTCACTCTTTCTTTTCTAACTATAAAAAAAAGATAGGTGATGGAAATTTTCCCTCTTTCCTCAATATAGGTGATTCACTATTTGGAGTCACCTATTTACTATTCGTTATTTTATTATTTGACTAAAATATAAATAAATACTTGTAGTTTATTCTTCATTTAATTCAACACATTTATAATTAAAAATCTAAATATATATAAATATATATAAATATTATTTATTTATAATAGGCCAAATACCTTTAAAAACTCGACCTTATAACCCATTTTTATCCTACCCTAACGTTGAGAACTTGTCAATTTTATCCTATTCACATTTTATCGTTTTAAGTGTATACTGAAATATAAAAATTGACATTTTCTTATTTGAAAAAAAACTCAAAAACGTTCTCCATGTATAGCATATATTAATTGCACATGTTTAAAATTTATTTAGATTTAGTTAAATTAATTAAGAAATTAAATTAGTTTTAATTTGATTATGGTTTTAAACATGGTTAATTGAATAATTTCATCATTTAAGTAAAAAATTGACAAAAATTAAAAAATTGGGGTACAATTGATACAATAAAATGTGAAATAGGGCATTGAAAAGTTTTCAACGTTAGGATAGAATCGAAAAGGGGTTAAAAGATCGGGATTTTTTTAACGCATTAGGCCTTTATAATATTATAATAAATTTACACATAAAAATATTACAAATATTATAATTATTTACTTTTCATAAATTATTAAAATTAACATAATCTGTATTAATTTAAAGAAATTAATGTAATTTTGTTAAGTAATTTTAATAAAAATAAAGTTTTAAATAATATAAATATTTATAATATAGATTATCTAATAATTTTAATTTAATAAAATATAATTAGTGTTATATATATATATATATATATATATATATATATATATATATATATATTAATTGAATTAATATGTAAAATTCAATTATCCAACCAAATCAAACATAAATCAAATATAAGCCACCAATCCATCCAATTAAATTGAACAACTCAACTGGAAACCACCACCCATCGCCGCCACCTTTTTCCGGCCACCGCCACCCATCTATCGCCGCCTCCATTGTCAAAAAACATATCCAACCAAAAATTAAAACAACCTAATAATTTCTTATGAATTATTGTAATTTCATTTTTTTATATATTATTGTAATTTTGTTTGTTATTTGTTTACACTTTTTTATAGCGGTATTATAGGATATTAAACTCTCTGGGTCACTCAAGTCTCAGGAAATTTCAAAAAGGTCACTAAAGTCAATTTTCTTACAAAATGGTCACTGAACTATACTTTTTATTACAAAAGGGTTCACTCATATAAAATTACGTAAAAACCTAACATTTTTGCTTACGTGCCAAGCCAAAATTACAAAAAGGAACATAATTCAGTGACCTTTTTGTAATAAAATGAATAATCCAATGATTTTTTTATATCTCGCAAAAGTTTTAGTGTTCTTTTCGTAACAATAGAAATATTTTTGTAATTAAAGGTATAATTCAGTAACCATTTTTTAAGAAAATTGACTTTAGTGACCTTATTGAAATTTCCTGACACTTGAGTGAACCAGGGAGTTTAATATCCCAATATTATAATCATGTCATTATTTTAATAACGTATTATAATGTGATTGACTTAATCCATGAATAACGTGATATCTTAAGTCTCTCTAATAATTTTTCCACATACAAACTATTGAACATCTTTTTTTCTATGAACCGAAAGAGATGCGTTAAACATATGTATTATTGTGTATAATTTCCTCTACGACTTTTTAGTTGAACCAGCAGGACCGGAGCCCATACTAAGGATAAGATAAGATTTTTACAAATGTAGACAACATATGCATTATGGCTTCTTGTTCATAATTCATGTTCTGTTTTTCTTATGACATCATCTTAAATCACCTTTGATGTCTTTTATCAGACCAGCATTTGGATCTCATAGCAACTGAAGCATTTCCTTTTGCCACTTCCTAAGCGAAACCAATGGACTGTGTTTCTGATAATAGAAAAACACAAGAACAACAAGAAGATAAAGAACCTATTAATCTCAAAAACTACTTAAATTTCATTTCGACACTTCGGAAAAGAAATGGTTGGGAAATGACTTTTTATCAGTACAAGGGTTTCTGGTACCCACACGATTGTGTTCTTCGCATGTTGTTAGCTGAAGAGAGTTTCAAGCCTCGACCTAATGACATCGTCTTGTGTTCTTTCCCTAAATCAGGTACAACTTGGCTTAAAGCTCTAGCTTTCGCCATCCTCACTCGCTCCGATCACTTCACAGGCATCAATACATTTCCACACGACACGGTTCCCTTCATTGAAATTGACGGAATTCCCAGTCCAAGAACTCCACTTGTTGCGACCCACAGTAATTACTCTTCTTTACCATCATCCATCGCGGATTCAGGTTGTAAAATTGTTTACATATGTAGGGATCCAAAGGATGTGCTTGTATCTTTCTGGCATTTTTTTAAAAAATTTGCATATGTTAATCCTGAAACTTACCCTAGTCTAGAACAAGGGTTTGAGTTATTCTGCGAAGGAGTTATTACTGCTGGACCGTATTGGGAACATGTTTTAGAGTATTGGAAAGCGAGTTTAGAATTTCCGGACAGAGTGTTGTTTTTGGTGTACGAAGAAATGAAGAAGGATATTGTTTCTGTTGTTAAAAAGCTGGCTGAGTTTATGGGCTACCCTTTTAGCATGGAGGAAGAGGGACAGGATTTGGTGCAAAAGATTGTAGATTCTTGTAGTTTTGAAGGTTTGAGTAATTTGGATATCACTAAAAATGGAGTGCAATGGTCAAATTATGAGTTTGCTGTTCCTAAAAGTTTCTTCTTCAGAAAAGGTGAAGTTGGGGATTGGAAGAATCATCTTACACAAGAGATGGCGGACCGTTTGGATCAAAGAACTCGCGATAAACTAAGTGCCGCTGGTTTCAATTTTTTCGCGCATCAGTAATCCCTCTGCTTCAATCCTAGCGTGGAATAATTTCACTTATTATAAGATTGTGTTCGGAGACATATCTGGTGCATTCTTCCTCTCAAGTGTTCAATAATAAAATGAAAACTGATGGATGGAAGGGTTTGTTCAGATGAAATTTGGTTAATGTGATTCGGGTTCGCCTAGCAGGGCCATAGAGATAATACAGTTCCTGAGTATTAGTTTTAAAATAACTGTGATTCAGATGAAAAGTATTTAGCTTTAAGAAGTATTGTTGGTAAATTACATATTTAGTGGGAAGATTTTGCATGTTCTGTTTCATTAATGTCATCCTTTGTTTGTTTCAGTTTAGCTGTTTGTTTTCTTCATAATTTTACCGAAGACAAAGAAGTAAGTCAACAATAGATATGACTCATGAAACTGCTTAGGTGGTTTTTTTTTTTTTTTTTATAATTGGGGGAGGTTGAGTGTTGGGTTAAATATTTTTTAGGTCACCGAATTATAAAATGTTACAAAATATAACTTTTTTATAAATCGGCTACCGAACTATAAAAAGTTACAAAATGGTTATTGGAGTATTACTTTTTTATAAATGGGTTACCATCTTGATGACATGGACAAGAAAATATGTATAGTAAGATAATCTTTTTGTAAACAAAACAACAATTCAGTAATCATTTTGTAAAAATAACTATAGTTCGATAACCATTTTGTAATTTTTTATAGTCCGATAACCTTTTTGTAATAATGCAATAGTCCGGTAATTATTTTGTAATTTTTTATAATTCAGTAACCGTTTTGTAAAAACATTATAGTTCAGTGACCTAAAAAATATTTAATCTGGGAGTGCTTGTGGGAGAAATAGAACTCACAGCCTTACTAGTTTACTGGCCAGCGCTTATACTATTTGAGTTACAGTTCGTTGGTTAGGTTGTTTGTTCCTAATGGTTGGTGCTGAAAGTTAGAAGCTAATGACCAATTTTCGGTTAAATCTTGTTTTTTTAAGAAATTACATATATGTACTATATATGTAGTATATACAAATTAAAAAATTATATACGGATTATAAATATATTATATGCGTATTATATACCAAACAAAAAAAATTAAAAAATTTAGAATTTTATATAAAAATCATATTTTTATAAATATTTTAAAAAAAATCTATTTTTGTAATTATTTTTTATATTTCTGTTGACAAAATGCATACATTATCTTTATAAATATTTTTATTTTTTCCAGTATTTGTATAAAAACCTCTTTTTCTGATAATTGAAAAAGGAGAAGCGTTTGTGAGAGAATTTAAACCTATGACCTAACAGTTTGATGCCCATCACTTATACTATTTAAAATATAACTCATCTGTATATTAAGTTATTTTAGAAATTAAATAAATCTTTTTAAATTCGATAGTAATTAATAAAAGATGCAAATATTTGGATTTAAAAAATAAACTCAAAAGCTCGGTTATAATTGCAAAAACAACTTTCACATTTGATAAAATTATAAAATGTAAAAAGATTAATCACAATTGATAAAAAAAATATAATAATTTAAATTTCAAAAATAATTTGGGACTGTCG
Organism: Mercurialis annua; assembly: GCF_937616625.2. Classification (NCBI taxonomy): domain Eukaryota; kingdom Viridiplantae; phylum Streptophyta; class Magnoliopsida; order Malpighiales; family Euphorbiaceae; genus Mercurialis; species Mercurialis annua. The sequence goes on along the minus strand of NC_065572.1, from coordinate 64,724,833 downwards.
AGACTGCAATTTTTGTTCCAAGGACAATTGCATACATCGCTGTAAGCAATAGATTATACAGCTAGGTATTGCATACATTGACAGGATGGGGGTGATTAATAAATCCAAATCTTGTTTCTTTCTTTGGATAAATATTACAAGGGTTTCTGGTACCCACACTAGTAGTTTATGGTAAAGAAACAAGATAAAGAGATTTAGTGGAGATCTTTTATCCAAAAAAAAATATTTGCCAAAAACTAAAAATCAATTTATGTTATTTTAATAATTATTTAATCCAATCATGTACACCACATCTGCATTATCACAAATTATTTATCTATTAATAATTAAAGTCTTTTATTACATCACTTTTGGTTTTCATAAGCCTATATATGGAGAAATTAGAAAATTATATTTTGTAAAGCATTTCCTTTTGCCTATTCCTTAGCTAAAATCAATGGACAGTCATGTCCTCAAAAACTACTCAAACATCATCTCAACCCTTCCTCAAACAAACTGTTGGGAGACAACTTTGTATCAGTACAAGGGTTTCTGGTACGCGTACGGTTATGTTCTTGGAAAAATGATAGCCGAAGAGACTTTCAAGCCTCAGCCTAATGAGGTCATCTTATGTTCGTTTCCTAAATCCGGCACGACTTGGCTTAAAGCGCTAGCTTTCGCCATTGTCACCCGCTCTGATCACTTCACAAACTGCCTTACTTTTCCACACGACTGTGTTCCGTTCATCGAAGTTGACAAAATTCCCAGTCCAAGAATTCCACTTGTTGCTAGCCACAGTAACTATTCTTCTTTACTGCCATCCATTGCAGATTCAGATTGTAAAATTGTTTACATATGTAGGGATCCGAAGGATGTGTTCGTATGGATTTGGTACTTCCTTAAGAAATTCAAATATGTTAATCCTGAAACTTATCCTTCTCTAGAGCAAGGGCTTGAGTTATTCTGCGAAGGAGTTATTACTGCTGGACCGTATTGGGATCATGTTTTAGAGTACTGGAAAGCGAGTTTAGAATCTCCGGAAAGAGTGATGTTTTTGGTGTATGAAGAAATGAAAAAGGATATTGTTGCTGTTGTTAAAAAGCTGGCTGAGTTTATGGGCTATCCTTTTAGTATGGAGGAAGAGGGACAGGATTTGGTGCAAAAAATTATAAATTCTTGTATGAGTAATTTGAATGATACTAAAAAAAGGTGAGCAATGGTCAAATTCTCAGTTTGCTATTCCGAAAAGTTCTTTCTTTAGAAAAGGCGAAGTTGGGGATTGGAAAAATCATCTTACGGAGGAGATGGCGAACCGTTTGGATCAAATAACTCGAGAGAAATTAGGTGCCTCCGGTTTCACTTTTTTCCCTCGTCAATAATCCCCTCATTTAAGTCTAGAATTGATAGGTACTTTAATTTTGGTTCAATTCTAGTGTGAAATCGTTTCATTTAAAGGTTGTGTCTGGTTCAATTTCAAAGTTGAATTCGTTTAATTTGTAAGGTTGTATTTTTTTCAAAGTCTATGATGAAATCCATTTTACTTTAAGGTTGTATTTGGTTCAATTCTAATGTAAACTTGATTTCATTTCCAGGTGAATTATTGTCTTTGATAGCATAAATTGATAATGTAACAGGGAAAATAATTGCAAAACTTTAGAAAACTCAACGGATCAATCCCAACCAATGCAAGTTCAAAAAGTCGAGTCTAATAAAAAGACACGTTTACTTCCCAGCTAAAGATAACGCGGAACATAGTAGAAGTCACTCAAAAAACCCGCAGAATATAACGAAACTCATAACCGGTTTAAGAATAATTAAACAAATAAAAAGTCGCATAATATATGATAGGAGTAGAAATACTCCTATTTTCTAGGTACTTTCAGGTCTTTTTATTGCGTATTTGACGTTGAAATCATGTTAGTTTTGGTTCTTATTGTTAAGTCCAAGACGTAAATGGATGGTTTTGGAGCTTATTGGAGTGATTGTGGACTTACAAGGGAGCCGGGAAGCGTTTGGAGCAAAAATCGGAGAATTTCTGGCATAAATCGTGCGGTGCACGTCGTGCTCCTATAGTGCACGTTGAGAGCACTTCAACTCCAATGTCCAGAACTTTTGAAGAGAGAATGCACGTCGTTGAGCACGACGTGCTTGGAAGAATTGGAACCGCACGACGTGCAGTTTGGCTGTGCACGTCATGCGGTTGGATTTTATAGAGGGCACGACGTGCCCTTGATCCTTGCACGTCGTGCACCTCTCGTTGAAGTGAGGCTGGAAAGACGTTTTTAGCCTCTAAAAGTGGATTTCGACAAATAAAAGACCTGGATATTGTGGGAATTTCATAGAGTTAGAAGATTACAAGAAGACTTAGTATAAATACCCTTCTAAAACATTATATTAGGGTTCGCGACTTTGAATTTTGAGATTAGACTATAAATTATTACAGTTTTTAGTATTGGTTCTTCATTATTATCGCTGGATTTTCCTTAGTCATTATTAGTTTTACTTCGAACAAGGTATGATTGATATTAATTTCATATTCAGTATTTTATTTAATCGCAGAATGAATTCTTTACTTATTGCTTTTAGTTATTTCATTATTATGTCTAGCTAAACCCTTCGTTGGAGATTATTAATCTTAATTATGTCTATTTAATTGAATTGGATTTATGAGTTTTTGTTCTTAATGGGTTTTAATTATTGTGCTTAACGCTTGGCCTAAATTGATCACTTAGTCTATGCTATTTGTTTTAGTTTTAACTTGAGAGAGTAAAATTGGAATAAAACAATATAATTAAGAACGCAGGAGTTAATTGTGCGAGAGTGAATTAACGAGTGCGGGTTCTTTGAATTTGCTTAACAACCATTAAATTGATTTATACATAGGTTAATCATTGTGCGAAAGTGAATAATTAACCTAGTATTAGTGAGTTTAATGCTTTTGCCTGTAATTGCTCGAGAGAGAATTTTAGGTGCTTTAGATTAGTTCGAACCTCATCAGAACAATACAATCCATAACCCGAATCAAGTAAACAGCATAACGAAGATTAATAATCCCTACTTTTTCCATTATTGTTAAAACACCATTTGAATTACAGCTTTAGTTTACTTTAAATTACAATTGTTAATTTCTGTCTTTTAATTACAAAACAAACAAAAATTATATGTCCGACTATTCGATTCGAGTCTTTTAACTTGTTGTCTTTAGAGCTTTCTCTGTGGGTACGATATCCGGACTTCACAGTCTGTATTACAAGTTGGCTACGTACGCTTGCGTATTTTTACCAACAATATACCATGAGTAGCTCAAATAATATCAACGATAGATAGCAAATTATTAAATCGTAGGTTCAAATTTTTCCAAAAATGCTCTTTTTCCGAATTATCAAAAAAAAAATGGATAACATAACAGAGCTATACCTAGCTCGAACCATAACTAAGTAAGGAGCTTGAGAAAACCATATTAACGTCCTTCGTTTCACGTACGACTAACACATTCTTCAAAAATTTAAAAAACTTGTACAACTTAACATCATTATAGGGATTAATGGGAAGCATCCTATATAGGTCACGAACTTCGTTTATATATTCTTCTAAAGATAAAATCCTATATTGCTAATTCTGTTTTTTTTTTATTTATTTGGTTTAAAATTGTTCAAACTGGACATATATAATATCAAAAGCCATATGATTTTTTTATCTAATTGAACCACTCTTATTTATGCATAAGCCGAATCACATTATAATTTTCGGTTTGGTTTTAATTTGTAACTTAGTTTGGTTCGATTTTTACAAAGGCCTCATTGACATAGATAGACTCAAGTTAACTCATTAATCTAATCGACATAAACATCAAAATCTAACTAACTTGTGATTAAACTATATATTTAACTTATTAAAAATGATAATATTCAAAATCAGCATTCACATGTATATATCATAGGATTTAAGTAAAACAAATCTTAATTTTAACAATTTTTTTATCAAAAATAACTTACAACTTTCATAGTCTTAATTTGTTAGTGCATAGTTGTTAGTTACGAGATAGGATTTGAACCCATGATTTTTTCATGCACGTAGAGACGCCATTATTATTTTAATAATTTTATTTAAAATTGTCATATTTTTAATAATAATTATTAAAATAATAATAATCCTTAAAGGAAAAAAAAGTAAAAATTAAAATTCTTGAGTCAGTAACATAAATGACTGAGGTAATGGAGTCTAAGACATGGCAAAAAAGTGGATGACATGCGCTACAAAGCTGTCGTTTTGAATAATTTAAATTAGGAAAAAACTTTCCACTCAAATAAAATAAAATAAAATAAAAAAATCATTTAGTAATCAACTTATAAAATATTACTAGTAATTGAGTCACCCATACCTAATAAACTAATGTAATAATACCAATAAATTTTGTTTTTTACGCACAAAACAAGTAGGTTAAATTATTAATGTTAACGCATAGCGGCATTAAAGCAAGTAGATTCCACATTTCTCATATACTATTAGTCCAACAAGTAAAATAACATAAGAAAAAAACTCACTTCGAATCAGCTCCATTAATGGACTCTGTCAATCAAAATAGAGAAACTGAAACAGAAGAAGAAGATACAAAGAAGAGCCTCCCCAGTGACGATCTCAGCAAGTACATAAACACCATCTCAACACTTCCCAAAACAAACTGTTTCGAGACAACTCTTTACAACTACCAGGGTTTCTGGTACCAACATGATTACGTTCTCGGAAAAATGTTAGCCGAACAGAACTTCAAGCCTCAACCTTCCGACATCATCCTATGTTCTTTTCCTAAAACAGGCACAACTTGGCTTAAAGCTCTCGCGTTTGCCATAGTCACGCGCTCTCACTCCACAGCTGAATTCCCTCACCAGTGCGTTCCAGTCATCAAAGTCGGCGATCATCCCGATCCAAGAACTCCACTCCTTGCTAGCCACAGCAGCTATTCTTCTTTACCACCGTCCATTGCAGATTCAGGTTGTAAGATTGTTTACATATGTAGGGATCCAAAGGACGTGTTCGTGTCTCTTTGGTATTTCCTTAAGAAATTTCCATATGTTAATCCTGAAAAATATCCTAGTTTAGAGCAAGGGTTCGAGTTATTCTGTCAAGGACTTGTTCCTGCCGGGCCGTTTTGGGATCATGTTTTAGAGTATTGGAAAGCCAGTTTGGAATTTCCTGAAAGAGTTTTGTTTTTGGTGTATGAAGATATGAAAAAAGATTCTGTTTCTGTTGTTAAGAAGTTGGCTGAGTTCATGGGATACCCTTTTAGTATGGAGGAAGAAGAACAAGATTTGGTGCAAAAGATTGTAGATTCTTGTAGTTTTGAAGCTTTAAGTAATTTGGATGTCACTAAAAATGGTGAGCAATGGCCGAATTCGCAGTTTACTGTTTCTAATAGTTCTTTCTTTAGAAAAGGTGAAGTTGGGGACTGGAGGAATCATCTTACGGAGGAGATGGCAAACCGTTTGGATCAAATAACAGATGAAAAACTAGGTGCCTCTGGTTTTACTTATTTTTCTCAGCAATGATCAATTGTGTAATGTAGAACAGTGTGCGAGTTGCAATAAAAGACTTTATTTTTTTTCTTTTTTATAATTTTCATATCAAATTCCAGAGTGTACTCTTACAATCACAAAGCTACATCAATTAAACTAGAGTAAATTTCGTATCCTGATTTTTAGCTTTGACTTCTATTATTGTACCGAAAATGTTGTACCTGTTTAGGGTGGAGAGCGGCTGAAGCCCTAAATCTCCTTTTCCGGCCCTTCATTCCCCTTCTTTTTCATTCTCTCCACAATTGTTAATGACCATTGTGCACAAGAATCAATTATGAGAAAATGTAAAATGAATGTTCATGTACAGGGTTTTACTTCAATGCATTTTTGCGTGGTTCAATGCCATAACCATGACCGTGACTGACTGCAAATCTGTGCAGCTGATCGTACCCGGCTAGTACTCCAGCTCCTGCAATGCTGGCAAGCATATTTGCAGTGACTCCTCGATATAGCACTTTGAAACCCTCATGGCGAACTATCTCGGTAAGTGCATGTCTGGCATTCCGATACTTCAAGGGTTGTCCTGAAGTCAGCATCATTCTCCGTCTCAGAGTGTCAAAAGGATATGCACAGACCCCGGAGAATGTGGTTATACTCCATCCCAACAGGAAACTAGCAAGGAAATTCCCCTGCAAAATACAAAAACAGGCAAGTATGTGAACGATTAACATTATCAACCAGGGGGAATAATTGGATACAAATATACACTTCAGGTGTTTGAAGTATGAACTTAGGTTTTTATTAAGAAATGAGCTCTTGATGAAATAATTCAGCACAATGAGACGATCCTAAACTTATTTTATAAAATTTTGCACATACTCCCATCAGATCCTAGAAAATTCCACAAGTTATAGGTCAAACATGAAGAAAACATCCACTTTTGCTGCAAAGAACAAGAACAAAGTAACTGTAGAGGCACTTACCTCAAAAGGTCCCACCAAAATGATGGGCTTCATGGTGTCATAGATGCCAAAATACATGCCGCGGTACATAGTAATTCCCATTATAGAAACACTGAACCCCCGATACAAGCCTTGAATTCCGTCGCTTTTAAGGGTTTTTGCGTACACATCTACTAACCCTTTAAACTGCCGTTGACCATTAATTCGACACTCCTTTGCATCGGTTCCTAGCCGGGTACGTGCATAATCCAAATGATATAAAAGCAATGAAGTTGTTGCTCCAGCAGCACTACCTGATGCAACGTTTCCCACAAACCACTTTAGGTAGCCATCTTTCTCTTTTGAATATCCAAGAAGGCTTTTGAAGTAGCCTTTGAATGCAAAATTGAAAGCCTATGGATAATCGAGCATCTGTTTCAGTAATTACATTAGGGAAGTTCATAAGAGGACAATAAGACTATATAGTATTGAAAGATCAAATAAACAAGCATGGTATCAGAGAGAAATTTGACCATTTGTTGCCTCTTATTACATAATGTTGAGAGTAATTGTTGGTACACTACTGAACTAGGGTAATGCAGACAATTGATCCCAAGGAGACTAATTTCCGTATTCAGTAAAGCTGACAACCGGGAACAGCAAATTCTTGCATAACAAGTCTGAAGTACTTCTACCAACAAATTCCACATTCACAAAGGGTACGTAATAGCTAATACATAATCCAAATGACCTTGAGAATAAAAATATGAAGGAAGAATATTGAATAAGGATTCAGAGTTCGTGATCAGCCAAAAAAGGGATGATTACTAAATCATCCAATAACAGCTTAGTATAGAACAGAGCCTTATGTCACTATAGAGCCATTAAAAACAGAAGCGGGTCTCAAATCCTGAGCATCTATATGTATCAATCTCTAGCTTAAATAAACTAGAAGCCTAATTGGAACTAAGGTTTTGGAATGATTCAAAATGAACTGTTCACCAATTAGCATTCTTACAAATAGTAAATCTTCATGAATATAAAACTAAACTCAAATTTTTTGCCACCGACAGACAATGCTCTCACTCATTGCCCATTTTAATGACAACGGATTTTTGTGCATCAAAACCAATTTCTTTTTTATTAGCACAACTGCAGATAAAATTGTTGATTTAACAGATAAATGTACTTATAATGATTTGTTGGATCAAGTGCTTACCACTAGACGAAAAGCTACGGTAGTTAGTCAGGGTGAAACTCTTTATTCTTATTTCTTAAGAGTATTCAGTCCAAGGTCATTAGTTCGATTTCTAGCGGGAATAATTGTTGGGGGGGCTTGGGGAGATTGTTGGCCAGGTAAGTGACATCAATTGTTCTGTAGGCAGAGGCCAAGTTGGGTCAAGTCATAATCAAATCATGGTGCTTGGACAGAGTACTCTTAAAAAGAAAGAGTTGCACCTCTAACTAGCAGCTATAGCTTTCGGTCTAGTGGTAAGCGCTTGATCCAACAAGATCAAAGTATGTTTCAAGAAAGTTGGAGTAAAAAGAGTTGAGCCTTTCCCTTCTTGAGTTCTACCAGTAGCTCATTATCTAGCATATAGTTACAGCATTCTCACAATTCCACCCCTTCATAGCAATACACTCAGCGTAATTTCCAGCACATTAGCTATCCAGCTGAACCATAATATTGTCTCCACAATTTGGCATAAGCATGTCGAGACTAACCATTACCCACTAATAATGGTAATATACTAATGAAAAGTTTCACATTCTTTATAATAATAAGTACAGTGTAAAGCCCGAGGGATGTTTATTTACGAAGGCAGTCAAGCAAACTGACAGACTTGGAAACTGATTGAGTCTGGATAACAGATTGAACATGCCCGTCAAATATTGACTTCGAAAGCCTGGTCTGATGCGGATATAGCACTGTCATTGCTAGGAGCCAACATCTGAAGATATTTTATTTAATTTTCAAGGAATGGCTAAACATTTATCTACACGCTTAACAATGGCAAAACAGTCTCCAAACCACAATTTTATTCAAAGAAGAGAAAATTTATGATACGAGTATAATAGCGTAAACTATTGGCATATATGTAAATGTAAGCAACTTATCAATAAACAACTAGATATAAGGTCAAAAATTCAAGAGAAGAACCTGAGTAGGGAGATACCGAATGACGTTGGCCTGGTTACCTCTCCAAAACGAGAGCATTCCTTCTTCTTTAAACACCCTTTTAAAACAATGTTGAACACCCAAATAAGGCGTCTTGAGGTGTCCCCTCTTAATCATCTCCCCTTGATTCTGCAACAAAAGCTTCACTCTCTCAATTGGAGCTGCAGCACTCTTTGACACCACTGCTGCTGCCCCTCCCATCATCAAATCCGCTGAAAACTTTTCGGATTTTCTAGCCATCTCCTTAGCTCTACAAAATATGACAACTTTAACATATTTTCTTTTTCTATTCAGTAAAACTCATATCACAAAACAAAAATGTGTAATTTTTGAGTAATCATATCAAATAACATCATTACAAATTAATCAAATAACCGGTCTTTATATCAAATTTCTTATTTCTACAGAACTGGGTGTTCAATTAATTAAATTGCCAGTACTTATGAATTACATAAGTATAAATTGGCCCAAGAATTTTATCCTTTTTCGTGGTTAAATTTTCATATTAAAACAAGAAAATTCAATTGAGAAACTCTAACAAGTTCAACTTCATAGAATTGAGAAATTATACAAGAAAACAAAATGAGAGAGAAGCTGTGGATTAAAAAGAATTACCAGCGACGAATATCCCTCGCCGGGAAATTGAGAGAGAGAGTTGTCGTCGTTGTTGTTGTTGCAGATTCTTTCGGCGTAAAGCTTGAAGGTGGCAAATTTTAGTGGCTGCCGGCAATGTATATTTTACAATCACATGCTACGGATTTTTTAGAAATTAAGATTCCTCCTACTTACTTTTGGATTTTGCTTTCCTGGCCCTGTTGCAATTGTTTAATTCTATTGGAAACATTGTATCTAAGGTGTCTATTTTTTTCAATTTTTTTATTTGGGTGTTTGAACTTTTATTTTTTCAGTATCGATAATTTGATAGTATATATCAATTTGCCAAAAGTGTTTTTAGTTATTTTTCACCCACTTTTATAGTTCGTCATTTAAAACCGCATATATTATTATTGCATACACAATCATCATTTTCTAGCAGACACAATATTTAAATAAACACTTACTAAGAAATAAAAAACATGAAAATCTCACAAATTCTACAGCCTATATAATGTTGACTTCTTTTTTTTACCTCTTCTTTATACAAAAGTTACCCGATAAAAACATTAATTTGGACAAAAATAATTAGATTGATTTAGATTTTCTTTTTTCTATTCTTCATATATTTTTTATAATTATTTTTATATTTTATGGTTAATTTTGAGCTATATTTTTCTATGTTAATAATCTGAACCCTAACTTTCTACTTATACTACCAGCAATAGGGAGGTGATTTTGGCTGCCATAGGACAAAATCACCTTCCACCCCATAAATTTCTCATCTTTTACAAATAAAAGATTCTTATTATATTTCAGTTTTTTCTACCATCTTCTTTGATTTTCTATCTTATGTGGGTCTCTTCTCCAAAAATAAAATTTATGGTAGAGATTGTTTAGGTTCGGTTTGAAGATCAGTTTACGGTTTTAGAAGATCAGTTTACAGATTTAAACATTTGCAATGTATTAAGGTTTTAGATTATTATAAATCTATAATTTTTATGTTGCAAGTTTTTAGATTTGTAATTTTTATAATATTTGTAATTGTATTTGGGTGACCTTTGATGGTTAGTATAGCCCTATTCGATGACGGTTTTTTTACCGCTCTCATCATATCCTCTAGAATAGTTTATTCAATGTGTTGAAAAACTGTTCATATTTGTAATTTTCGTTATGCATTAAGTTCGAATTAGTGAGGAGTGTTGTTTCTCACAAAATTGAACATGTTTATAATTTAGATTACGCATAGAAATGAAAGGATTGGTATAAATATTAAAAGTGTAGAACCAAAGGTAGACAGACATACAAGTAGATGTAGGAACACAATTTGCATACTGGTTTGTGTAAAACTGAGCTATTGCATGTGATTGTGTAGTCAGGGCTTAGGGAAATTAGTTAATGATGCATGTCCTACTTCTTTATATTCAAATAAACACTTAGGAGGAATCATCTTAAAAGTTTGATTGGTTTTACTTCTTTTTATTCAAATTGTCCGATAAAATTGTGTCAGATCAAATCCAATTTATATATAATGCACCAATTATTTGTTGACAACTCATTTGAGGGGATTAAATAAGCCAAAATATTAAATTTATGGTGTGTTTTTTTTCAAAATCATGACCTTAGCTTCAATTGATCTTTTGTGTCAAATTTAGACGGCAAACTAAACTTCTATTACTATTAATTAATTAATAGTTCTAACATTTTTCTTTTATAGTTAACCAACAAATATATTTATAGGAAACATCTTTTTTGATCATCTAGTTGTCACCATTGAAGTGAATAGTGAACTCTAGACAAAGACTGCCCAAAAGCCTCAATCCGGACTCCGGAGTGAGTAAATAAGATGCTCCCATTCCTTTCCATTTTATATATGTAAACCACGAATAATTATACAACCCAACGATTGTGTCACGTCATTCGTGCAACAACCCAATGAGGCGTTAGCCATGTGCAAATAATTAATAATAAAAAATAAGCAATAAATAAAGATTCCCTATCGCAAATAATTATTGGTTTATTGTAAAAATGACGTGGCACATCCGTTGTGTGGGATAAACACTCGTAAACTACACACTCTTCTCACTTTGACAAAACAACAATATATATTAGTCCTCCTAGAAGCTAACTTCATTTTTATGGTTTATATATATATATACTAAAATAATTTTTGTTTTTAAAAAAAGAGTAAAATGTTCAAAAATATTATAATCTATGAGTAATCGGTGAACCGAATTATTAAGCTTGCGACTCAGATCATATAATCTACTTTCAGTCATTTTAATTAATTACAAAAAAATACTCTATTTTAAGCTCAATTAAGAACAAAATTATATAATATGCGAGATCGGAATGATCTAATTTAATTTTAAATTGACCTAACAAATAGAGAATATTATTTTTAATTAATTTAAAAATTAATATTTTTATTTTTATTCTTATTTGATCAACATAATTGAGAATGAGTAATTTAATCTCGAATCACAAATCTTTAAACCGGATGATTCATTAGATTTAATGTACAAAAGAAATATAAAATGGTTATTTGGTTAAGCAATGAGAGAGCACATGGCTTCATGTGCTAATGCTACCCCAAATTCCCTTTTCACTTCTATACACAACACATTCAATTCACAATCAAACCAAAACGAACCCATTTCAATTTGGTTAAAAATCTAATTTTTTTTAATCAAAGCCTCTCCCTTTACACTATTAAAAAACACCCATCTAAAAACTAACCTCACTTGTATAAAAAAAACCTAAATCATCAGCACCACCCATCACTTTCTTTTCTTGACTTCTTTGATCATTGGGTTCACTGTGACTGACATTTTGAATTCTTTGCAATCTTATGTGTATGCTGAGATTTGAAATCTTGAATCTTGGGCGGTGAATTGTGGAGAGTGGATCCAATAAAAGATGCGGAGGCGGGCTGCCGACAGGCGCCCGGTTAGACGGAGACTGTCACAGTGGATCTGGGCTCTTCTTGGAGTTTTCTTGATTGCTGCTCTTCTTTTATTTGTTTTTCACCACCATCATGACGATGATCAACTTAACCACCCTTTACTGGTAATTGAAAACTCTATCATCTTTCTTAGTTTCTTTCAGTTTAATTTCTTGGTTATTCAATTGTGTTAATTAGTTGTTGATTATTGTATATTGTTTGGATGACTGGTTTAGCATTCAGTGTGAGAAATGTCTTTTTGTGGTTGGGGCATGTTTGTTCTTATCAAGTTTTATTATGGATTAATAGCAAAAGGATCACTTGGGGCTAATTTAATTGGATTGATGTGCTTGTTAGCCAGGAATCCCGGGATAGCGCACTCTATCAGGTTACGTGATTAACCGCGTAACTCGTGAATTGATGTGCTTGTTAGCAAACAATTGAGGTTAACATTAAGAGTGTGTGTGTGTGTGTGTGAAATCGTACCAAATTCGTGAATTAAATGAATAATTAAGTAACCGAATTGAGTTCACAGATAGAACAGGCATAATCCAGAACAAATTTCTATGAGGATTTTGATTGGTTTTTGCTTTTAGGACACAAATGATTTCCTAGCTCCTTGTGATAGTTATAATCTTAATGGACATATTTTTAAGTGTGGGGGGAGAATTAGCATGGCCAATATAAGACAATTGCAAACCTTATAGAATGTTAATTTGCTCTATATGCATGCATTCACCACACCGCATACTGTCTAATATGCGGAAAGAGTCCCCTTTTTAATCCGTCATTCTTCTAAACCATCACATCTTGCAACTTATGAAACATATCTGTTTTCCTTTTTAAGAAAGCTATTCATATTAATCAGATCTGAATGAAACATTCTCCTTTGTCAACAATTTTAAATGAGCTTCTGCAACACGAAAGAAAGGGTTAAGATCTTTTGTCTGTTGGCATTTTCATGTTTAACACTCTCTAATCAATTATTGGAGGAAGGATTGGTTTTTATTTTCTCACCTACTTTCTACTACAGCTTCTCCTTATATACTGATATGGTTATCGACAGGGCTCAACTTAATCTATTCCCACTCAGTGATCTGTTTGCTAAATTTGAACAAGCACCTTTTTGACAAGAAAAATTACAAAAATAATGCTTTGAATCCAAACAAGCGTCTTTTTCTTCCATTATTAGGAATGACCATCTTGATTGGAAGATGGAAAAGTTATCGTTCATCCTTAGGCTCATGATGATTAGAGGCTTAGAGCATGAAGTTAAAGTGCAACACTGTTGTGCATCACTTTTCTCAAGTATGGGCATTTCTGTTATATTGGTCTGATGAAGCTATAGGATTTAGTTACTTCAATTCGCTCATGGTCATGAATAACAAGGCCCTGCATCATTTTAACTCTCGTCCATCACTTCATTGAAGAAGACTTCGGATGTTTGTAACATTATTTAATATACATGTTTGAAATGTATCAGGTTCAAATGCTGCATCTTTGCAGTTTTTACTCTCTCTCTCTTTTGATTTTCTTTTTTTATGCCAACTTTTTTACTTCTCTAATGTGTAGAAAATGGACCATAAAGAGATTTTTCATGCCTCCTATCTTAGTTTCATTTACAAGATTTATGGGCAGCATATTCTTTGGTTATATGCATACTAGAGGCAGTCTTATTTTAATTATCGACTTAATTTTGGCCTACTGTTCTTGTAGGAGAACCATGCAAAACCCGAGCTAGTTAACCGTGAAGGTTTGAATTTCACCAAGGAACTATTAAGTGCTACATCATTTTCAAGACAGTTGGCCGAGCAAACGATACTTGCAAAGGCTTATGTCATCATTGCAAAGGAGCATAATAACCTTCATCTGGCTTGGGAGCTGAGCAAACAGATTAGAAACTGCCAACTTTTGCTTTCAAAAGCTGCCAAGAGAGGAGAGCCCATAACACTGGAAGAAGCAGAGCCAGTAATCAGTATCGTATCGTCTCTAATTTTCAAGGCACAAGATGCTCACTACGATGTGGCAACAACCATGATGACAATGAAATCTCATATACAAGCCCTTGAAGAACGTGCAACTGCAGCAACAGTTCAGAGTGCGATATTTGGGCAATTGGCGGCTGAAGCTTTACCCAGAAGCCTCCATTGCCTGAAAATAAAGCTCACAACAGATTGGCTTAAGAAGCTGTCGCTTCAAAACCTAGCAGAGCAGAAGAGAAACTCTCCAAGAGTTGTGGATAACAATCTCTATCACTTCTGTATATTTTCGGACAACGTTTTGGCTACATCTGTAGTTGTCAACTCCACAGTTTCCAATGCGGACCATCCAACACAGCTAGTTTTTCACATAGTCACAAATGGAGTCAGCTATGGAGCTATGCAGGCTTGGTTCCTCGGTACTGAATTCAGAGGGGCCACCGTAGAAGTGCAGAATGTAGAAGAGTTCTCTTGGTTGAATGCTTCTTATGCTCCTGTTGTCAAACAGCTTCTTGCCGAAGATTTAAGGAGCTATTACTTCTCAGGCTATCAAGATACGAGAATTGAGCCAAAACTGCGGAATCCTAAGTACCTGTCTTTGCTGAATCATCTTCGGTTTTACATCCCCGAGATCTATCCACAACTTGAAAAGATAGTTTTTCTCGATGATGATGTTGTAGTTCAAAAGGATCTTACACAACTGTTTTCATTGGATTTGCATGGAAATGTCAATGGAGCCGTTGAAACTTGTCTTGAAGCTTTTCATCGTTACCACAAGTTTCTCAACTTCTCGAACCCAATTGTCAGCTCAAAGTTCGACCCACAGGCATGCGGATGGGCATTAGGTATGAACGTTTTCAATCTGATTGCATGGAGGAAGGCAAATGTGACTGCACAGTATCATTTCTGGCAGGAGCAGAATGCGGATAAAACATTGTGGAAATTGGGAACACTTCCTCCAGCCCTTCTAGCATTTTATGGTCTAACGGAGCCACTTGATCGAAGATGGCATGTCTTAGGCCTAGGATTTGATCCGAACATTGATAACCGTCTGATTGAGAGTGCTGCTGTTGTTCACTTCAACGGGAACATGAAGCCATGGCTGAAATTGGCTATCGCCAGGTACAAACCTCTATGGGAAAGGTACATAAATCAAAGTCACCCTTATTACCAAGATTGCATCACAAGTTGAAACATGCTGCTATTTCTTGTTCATCAAGCAATCTTCTACATTTTTACGCCGGTAACCAATTATCACATGATTGTAGAGTCAGAAGTAGAAAATTTTGACTTCAATAGGAGTTTTCTTTTCTTTAGTTTTCAAACTTTTACTTAATAGTTTCTTAAAAGGAAACAAAAACAAGGGTCTATACAGTAGAGAATTCAAATTAAATAGGTGAAGAGGTGTGGAGAATTCATTTTTGGCTGTAGAATTATTTGTTTTTTAGCAATTCTTGTAATAATTTTTCAGCTATTTTGGATTGTAATGTAAAATTGGATGCAGACTTTTTTTCTTCCTATGGGGTTCTCTTAGGAACATAAATTATATATTTATTCTTGAAATTTACATAAAGAGGAATACAATCTCAATGGTTTCTTTCTAGAAATAATTTTCTTTTCATTCCTTCTAAAATTTAATTAACCGAACATCTTCTCGAGTTTTAGCCATGGGGTAAAAATGAGACTGAATTCCATTTAAGTTTCATTATAATTTTGTATTAGAAAATAAGTTTTAGATATTCTGCATGGTAAAATGTAAATCATTATGAAAGATTGACATTCCTAGCCAAGTAATAAAATTATAAATCACATCTGTAGTAGATTTCGTCAATGAGCTGGTCAGTTATGTAGACTTTACGTTCCGCGAAACAAAAGTATAAATAAAAATTCGAAAACAAAAAAATACAAAACTGAACTATTAAAACGAAAATACTGAAACCAAAAACAGCAAAACGACCTTTTTTATGAGAGTATTTTATAAAAATAGAAAGCTTTAGAGTTTCAAGAGCCTTTTCAGAAGCAAAAACAAAACACCAAAACATAGGACTCGACGCGTTTTCATGCAACATAATGAACGTATTTTTCTCGTAAAGTACAACTCTTTAAAACATTTAAGGTGTTCTTAGGCATTTTTCCAAGAAGTATTCATGCTCTTTACATCCAGCATTTTCCTTAATTACCACATCAACTACCATCTTCCACAGATCTATATCAATTGCATTTATTTTAACCAAACTATTTAAAACTGACCATAATAAATCCATATTCCTCTCCTGGCATAACTTATTAACAAATTTACATATACTAGAAGAACGCGGCGTAAAACCTTTAAAAATCATTTCATCCAAACTAAATGCAGCTTCCTTAAACTCCAAGGCATCGCAAAGTCCGTCAAAACGAATTCGATATGAAAGAACATCAGGAGCACATCCACGTCTTGGCATATCTTCGAACAAATCATTAGCTTCACTTGATTTCCCATCCTTGCATAACTCACCAAGTATCACATTATAGCTGATAACATCCGGCTTAAATCCGTTCTCCGACATTTCATCCAACAATTTATAAGCAGTTTCGAAATCCTTACCTTTACAAAAACCATTAATCAATACATTGTAAGTGACTGTATCAGGCTTACACCCCTTCAATTTCATCTCCTCTAAAACTCCTAAAGCCTCATCTTTTCTTCCAAATTTAAATAACCCATTGATCAAAGTCGAATAAATGGCGGAATCTATCGTAACTTTATTCCTCTCCATTTCATCTTTAAGTCTAAAAGCTAAACTAATTTCACCAATTCCACAAACCCCTTTAATCAATGAAGCATAAACATACTCATTAGGACACACCCCATGTACCTTCACCATATAATCCTTCAATTTAAAAGCTTCCTTCAACTTAAAATCCAAACAAAGCCCATAAATCAAACTCCCAAAAGTCACCATATTAGGAACAAGGTCTCTCTTTTTCATTTCATCGAACACCTTCAGTGCATCACCGGCTCGCCCATCCGAACACAACCCGCGAATCATTATATTAAAACTACAACTATCCGGCCTCTCAATGCTCCCAAAATGGTCTCTCATGGCATCAAATTCTTTGCAATTCATCAACACGTTTAACATAGTATTAAAAGATTTGATAGTCCGTTCGCAGCGGTATTGAGGCATTTCGTCGAACAGTTTGCGTGCATTACCGGAGAGGCCGGCGCGGCCATAGAAAGTGAAAATGTGGCAAAAGAGAGGCTCTTTAGGGGAGAATTTTGTCTGGGTTTTGAGCTGGAGGAGGATGGATTCCATTTCGTGGAACATTTTGGCGCGGCCGAGTTTGGTGATGATGAGGTCGTAGCAGCGGAGTGAGTGGCGGAAGGGTTTGGTGGGTGATGGTGGGTTTGGATTTGGGTTTTGGAAAAGGTGGAGTGCGAGGTTTGGGTCTTGTTGGAGACGAAGAAGAGAGGCGAGTCTGAAGGGGGATACTGATTTTGGCTTTGGATTGGGTGGTTTCATCTTGGGGTGGTGCTGATTTTTGGCACAAAGAATGTGCAATTGGAGTGGAGAGGAGGTCTAAAGCGTCGACATTTGCATTTTAGTGCGTCATACGAAATCGTTTTGTCATTCTCATGACAAAAAACGACATCATTTTTACGGAAAATAACGCATAAAATGCAAACCGGGATGTAGGATGAAAATTTAAAAAAGTTGAGATGCGAGATGAGACGTTTTCTAAACTGTGCTTAAATCGAACAATAAAACGCTAGAGGTGAGGATATATAGTAACAAATAATATACTCCCTCCGTCCCACAAAGATAGCCATTTGGACAAACACAAGATTTATGAGGGAAAAGGGTCATTTATGCCCCTAAGGTTTTTGGATCAAGTAAGCCCTCAACGTCCGAAAAGGTTCAAATATGCCTCTAACGTCTTAAAATGTTGACAACTAAGCCCCTAATTTTGACGGATAAATGATACGTTAGGGGCCTGATTGTCCAAATCGAGGGCCTGGTTGTCAACATTTTAAGACGTTGGGGGCATATTTGAACCTTTTTGAACGTTGAGGGCTTATTTGATCCTAAAGCTAAACCTTAAGGGCTTAAATGACCCTTTTCCCGATTTATGATATAAATTTATTTAAAATACAAATAGAATTATTACTACGTATTAAGATATAAAAATTATAATTATATATAATAAAAAATGTAAATATAATAAATAATTTAATAGTATCTAAACTTATAAAATAAATAATTTTTAATATGTATGTATAACCCGTTTAATCGTATCATAAACAGATTGACCCATTTATAACTTAAACCCGTTTTATATCATATTGTGTCTTGTTTAACATTGTTAGGTCTATTATTTTGCTTTGTAGTGTAAAATTGGAAGCGAACTTTTTTTATCTACTGGTTTCTCTTCGGAACATAAATGATATATTTATTCTTGAAATTTACATGAAGAAAAAATTCCAATGCCATCTGTTGTTCCTTGTTTGCATATTTTCTCACATTGATTCAGCTTGGCAGCTTACTTTATTTTGTTAATTTAACAAAATCTGTTTGCATTTATCATCCCTTGAGGAAAAGGATGTGAAATCTTGCACAAGAAATCTATTTACTCCTTATAACTTTGCTTTCAGAATGGAGTTAAATTTAGGGGTTTGTTTGATTTAACATTAGAAGTAAGAAAGATGCTCATAATTGTTTGATTCAAGATTAGACGCAAGAAAGGTAATCGGAATAAAAATGAGACAAAAAAAACGATGAATTGAGTTAGAAGATTGTTTGATTCAAGATTAGAACAAGAAAGATAATCAGAATGAAAATAAAAAAAACTGACGAATTGAGTAGGAATTTTTATAGGAGAAAAGGGACATTTTATTTCTATTTTAGTTTTTTTTTTAGGATTGGGATTCACTAAAGTTTATTTTAAATTCGAGGGATTCATGTTTACAATCTACACCGTTCATTTTGTAACGAACGGTGTAAATTAAAAAAATACAATTTTAATTAAATTAAAATGAACGGCGTTGATTGTAAACATGATCCCATCAAGTTTATTTGAACTTGAAGAAATCTTTTTTTTTTTTTAAATACACATATAATTTTCATTTTCATTTTCTTACAAATTAATAAACCAATCAATGTTAGTAGCAAGTTGAAAAACTGCAACCCAGAAATGCAAAACTGGTGTATAAACTTTTTGATTTTTTGGGCAACAACTAACCCTTAATTCTAATGTCTCCTTCGTAACTAGGTTTTTCTCTGTAACCTAGGGTTTCAATAGGAGTTTTCGTCTTGCCCTTGCAAGTTGTCCCGTCCCCTTGTGGGCCTCACGTCTGACTGACGGCAGAGGAAAGGAGTAGTATTCAAATAAATTCAAGGGTGAATAATAAAATAATCTCCTTAACAGAAGAAGAGGAGGAAGAGATTGTTTTGGAGAATGAGCTTGAACCTGAAATCAATGTTCAATCTCTACTTGGCTTAACTGGGAAACTATTAACTAAGAAAACGATTAATGTGGAGGCGATGCGACGCACATTTAATTCCATCTGGAAACTGAATAAGGGTTTCGGAATTAAACCATGGCCAAATAACATCTTTGTGTTTCAATTTTATAGCATGAGAGACAAGGAAAGAGTAACTAAAGGCAGTCCCTGGTCTTTTGATAATTCTTTATTGGTGTTGAAGGATGTTGATTTGGAGGAATCCCCAGAAAATATGGTTTTCAATAAGGTCCCATTCTGGATCAGATTTTTCAACGTTCCTATTGGTAGAATGACAAAAACCTTGGCCAGTATAATAGGAGGAAGACTGGGTACTTTGATAGAAGTCGACGAGGACAGATTGGGAGGTTGGAGCAGGTACATAAGGGTAAGAGTTGAATTAGATATTGAAAAACCATTGAAACGTGGTGTAATGGTTCGAATGAATGATAATCAGAAGAAATGGCTTGATGTGCAGTACGAGAGGTTAGGCAGCTTCTGTTATGTATGTGGAAGACAAGGGCATCAAGATATAGTTTGTGAAGAGGGGGGTGAAGTCCTAGATAAATCTTCATATTAGTATGGAGAAGAGTTGAGGGCGTCTCCACTGAAAATTATTAGCCGAAGTCAAAGAATTGATAAAGAGAAGGAAGATTCCCTGATAAAAGAAATTAGTAAGAAGCTGCATTTTGGCGAAAGCATTCCTGACAAGGGTGAGGTGGCGAAAGTAGCACAAGAAAATCAATCTGATACGGGAAGAGTGGAGGGGATAGATGATATAGATAAAGTTATTGAACCTGGCTTAAATGTTGCAACTATACAAGAAGAGGAGCAATTTGAAAATTTTAGCACTGGACTGGAAAGGCACGTTGACGATGCTGATAGGGGGGAATTGAATGGCATGCATGGTACTGTTCATGAGAGTACATGCACACGTGCTGAGCAGATTGGTGATATAGGTGGAGGGTCTAACACCCATATAACTAGCGAGATGGAGAATAATAAGACAGGAAAGAATGAAAGGAAGACATGGAAGAGAGCTGCGAGGCAGCTGGGAGGGGTAGGAGTCGATTCTCAGGTGGAAGGTAGCAAGAGAATAGGCTCCAAAAATCCAAGAGATGAAGTGGTAGGCATGGAGATTGATTCGGGTATCTTGACAAAGAAACCAAAAGACTCCCTCAATCTAGCAAATCTTTCAATATCGGCCGACTCGGATGAATACCGAGTCCGCCGGGTACAATGAAACACATATTTTGGAACTGCCGCGGTTTGGGAAACCGGCAGACAGTCAATGTTTTACGTTGTTTAGTACAACGACACTCCCCTGAATTAGTTTTCCTATCTGAAACTAAAACAGATAAAGCAAGGATAGATAACATTTTTCGTGACTGGGGTTATGTTTGCTTTGTGGTTGATAGTAGAGGCAGCAAGGGCGGTCTGGCAGTGGCTTGGAAAGAGAATATTCAGGTCAGTTTGAGATCTTCATCTCCAAACCATATCGACCTGGACATTAAGCAGAATATGTTTGATAATGAATGGAGGTTTACAGGCTTTTATGGCCATTCAATTGAAACTGATAAGGAAAAGTCCTGGGATCTATTGCATAATCTTAGTAGGGAAAGCCATGGCGCGTGGGTGGTAGGTGGAGATTTTAACGAGATAATGTGGCAGCGAGAAAGAGTTGGAGGTCGAAGTAGAGAAGAAAAGAAAATGCTAGTGTTTCGAAATACGGTGAAGGACTGTAAGCTGACAGACTTGGGTTTCAAGGGGAGTAAATTCACGTGGAGCCGAGGTAATGGTGATAGAGACCCGATTTTTGAAAGATTGGATCGGATTCTTGGAAATTTAGAGTGGTCTCAGGCGTTCCCAAATGTCAATGTGCTTACTCTCCTCAGAGAAGCATCAGACCACGCTCCTCTATTGCTAGATTCGAATGGTGCTCGTCGGGAGAAGGGAGCAAAAAAGAGAAGAGTAGCAAGGTTTGAATCTATGTAGGTTCGTAGAGATGACTGCGAGGAGGTAGTCCGTAATGCCTGGATCAGTATAGATGAAGTTGGAGAGGAGGTAGTTACCGAGAAAATAAGTAATTGCATGCAAGGTTTACAAAATTGGAACATAAACGTGGTTGGCAACCTGACGAGAAAAATAAAAATGAAGAGATCCCAACTTTTTGATCTTCAACAACAAGCTGTTGACTATCTTCAGTTCCGGAACATCAAAATAGTGGAGAATGAGCTTGAAGAGCTATATCGGAGTGAAGAAATGCTTTGGATGCAGAGGTCTAAGGCGCTTTGGCTGAAGGAGGGGGGCCGAAATACAACCTATTTCCATCAGAAAACCTCTCAAAGACGAGCCAGAAATCACATCGCAGGTTTGTTCAACTCTGAAGGGGTTTGGTGTGAGAGCGAAGATGAACTAAGAGAAGCTGCTAACAATTATTTCCAGCAGCTATTCACCTCCACTAATCCTACAAATTTTCATGAAGATACTGCTGGGATCCAGACAAAGCTGAAACCAGATATGGTGACCATGTTGTGCCGTCAGTATACAAGGGAGGAAGTAGACCGAGCTTTGAATCAGATGCATCCGCATAAAGCCCCAGGGCCGGATGGCATGTCCCCTCTTTTTTATCAACATTTCTGGAACATAGTGGGTGCGGATGTTAGTAATTTGGTTCTGGATATTCTGAAGGGTAAGCCTTTCCCGAGTAATGTGAATCACACGCACATTGTCCTAATACCGAAGAATAAAAATCCAGAGACAATGCAGGACTACAAACCCATCAGTCTGTGCAATGTTCTTTATAAGCTGGTATCAAAGGTCATTGCAAATAGACTGAGAATGGTCCTTCCAGAGATTATCTCAGAAACTCAAAGTGCTTTCGTGAAGGACAGACTTATTACAGACAACATTTTGGTGGCGTTTGAATGTTTTCACTTCATGCACAGGAAAAGAAAAGGGAAGAAGGGTTATATGGCGATGAAACTTGATATGAGTAAAGCCTATGACAGAGTCGAATGGGGTTTTGTGACGGCAATTATGCAGAAGATGGGTTTCCCTACTCAGCTAGCAGATTTAATTTTCAAATGTATGTCCACAGTTTCTTATTCGGTTATGTTAAATGGTGTCCCTCAAAGTAGTTTCCGGCCGAATAGGGGTCTTCGACAAGGTGATCCCTTATCACCTTTCTTATTTATTTTATGTGCGGAAGCTTTCTCGGGTCTTATTTCTCACGCATCCCAACAAAGGAAAATCCACGGCATTAAGGTGGCCAGAAATGCTCCGGAGATATCTCACCTGTTCTTTGCGGACGATTCTATTATTTTCACTAGAGCTTCGGAGGCGGAGGCGAAGGAAGTTCAGGGCATAATCAAGTGTTACGAAAGGGCGTCGGGACAAGTTATTAATTTTGCAAAAACTGCCGTCTCTTTTAGCCGAAACATTGCAGCAGATACAGGTAGGAGAATTGCTAACCAAGTTAAAGCTAAGACGGTAGTGCATCATGACAGATATTTAGGCTTGCCAACTTTTGTGGGGAGATCCAAAAATGAAATCTTTAATATTCTTTTGGAGCGGGTCTGGAAAAAGCTTAATGGATGGAAGGAAAAATTGCTATCAAAAGCGGCTAAGGAGATACTTTTAAAGTCAGTCATACAGGCTATACCAACTTATACCATGGGAGTTTTCCGTATACCTGCAAATGTGTGCCAGGAAATTCAGAGTCTTATGTCAAATTTTTGGTGGAAGAATGGATCTGAGGGAAAGGGAATGCATTGGGTGGGTTGGGATAAAATGTGTCGATCGAAGAAGAATGGAGGTTTGGGTTTCAGAAACATCTCGGCCTTCAATTCAGCCATGTTGGCCAAACAAGGATGGCGTATTCTCCATGATGAGAATTCTTTGGCTACTCGAATACTAAAAGCGAGATACTTCCCTAGAACATCGTTCCTTGATGCGAAACTAAGTCCAGGCGCTAGTTTCACTTGGAAAAGTATCCACAGTGCTATTCCCTTATTGAAACGTGGTGTCCTCTGGAGAATAGGGGATGGTAAAAAGATCCGTGTTTTCTCTGATCCTTGGTTACCTCGTGATGGCAGATTTAACGCATACCCCAAGCAGATTCAAGATGGAGAGGAATGGAAAATCTGTGATTTAATGGATTCTGATTCAGGAACATGGAACTTACAGGTGATAGATGAAGTTTGTTCCACCAACGATGTTGAATTCATCAAGTCTCTGCCTATCCGGACAACAAGGTCAGCAGATAGAATAATTTGGCACTATTCGACGAACGGATTCTTTTCAGTGCGAGGGGCCTATCATTTGGAAATGAATGGTAGGTGGACGGCAGGGAGCTCTAGTGGAGATTCGGAGGTGCTGTCCCAGAGTTGGCGAAATGTATGGAAACTAGATATACCTCCAAAGATAAAACATTTTGCTTGGAGAATACTTAATAATAGTCTCCCTACGAAGAGTGCGTTGCTTCACAGGACGAAGATAGGTGATGGGTTGTGCTCTAGATGCGGGGAGAAAGAGAATATGGATCATGTTTTTAAAGATTGTCCATGGGTTAGAGGAGTTTGGTTTGGTTGCTCGCTTGGAATGGATACTCAAAGACATCCGCAAAATGGTCTGCACTCTTGGTAAACCAGTATTGCAGGTTTTGGAATTCAAATGATATTGAATTTTTCTGGGTTATGTGTTGGGCTATATGGCATGCTAGAAACCAGCTCTCCTTTAATAAAAATGACATCCCAGTTGATTATGTGATAGCTCTAAGCCAACGGACGCTGAAAGAGTTCATGGAAGCTAATAAACGTCCACAGGAAAAATCCAGTTTTCAACGTACTCAATGGTCAAGACCGGCGACGAACCGGATAAAACTCAACACCGACGCGGGCTCAACAAAAGATGGTAATTGGGGTTTTGGCATGGTGTGCAGAGACCAAGATGGGGAAATTATTGTGGCTGGAAATAAAATCTGTCAAGCAGGTATTCATATTGTGGAAGGGGAAGCTCAAGCGTTACTATGGGGACTGCAGGTGGCGAAGAATTGCTCAATTAGAAGGTTGGAGGTGGAATCAGATTGCTCTCAGTTAATCTCAGCTTTAAACCATAATCTTGAATACCTTAATGAACTGGGACCTATTTTGGATGAAATAAAGGATACTGCAATGGGCTTTGATGAAATTAGATGGAGTCATTTACCCAGGCAAGCAAATAGCTTAGCGCATAAGATAGCAGCAGATGCAAATGTGGCAGAAGGCATGGTGTGGATTGAAGAGCTTCCTCAACAATGGATTCACATTTGGAATGAAGATTTAATCAATAGTGTTAGTAGCAGTAGTTAGTTGTTTGCTTCTTCCTTGTTGTGCAAGGTCTTTGTTTCTTATCAAAAAAAAAAAAAAACCCTTAATTCTAAGGGTTCAAAACAAATTTACTTATAAAAAAGGGATAAAACTTAAAATGAATTCCAAAATCTTATATTCAAATTTTTGCAATAGAAATTATATTTAAACATACTAAGGGGCCGTTTGGTTCGTCAAAAAAAGGGGGGGAATGAAAATAGGAATGATTCCCATTGTTTGTGTTTGTTTTGTCAAATTACACCAGGAAATGAGAATGTGATTACCCCTTACATGTGAATCACCCATTCCCCCCTTACCCCATGAGAATGAACTTTTAGGAATGAAAATTAAAATTTAACAAAAAAATTTAATGATAAATAATAAATATATAATTATTAAAAAAATTATTTTAAAATTTAAAAAATATACTTAAAATAAAAATAAAATATTTTTTAATATTTTTTTAAAAAAATATTTTTTTATTTTTTATTTTTCTAAATAATTTTTTTTAAAAAAATTATTTTAATTTTTTTTAAAAAAAATATTTTAATTTTTTTTAAAAAAATATTGATTTGAAAAATATAATTTTTTTTATATTAAAAAAAATTTAAAAAAATAAAAAAAATATTTTTAATAAATAATAAATAATTTTTTTATTAAACTTTATCCATTCCCATTCCTACACTTTGAACAAAAAAAATGAAATCAATCATTCCCATTCCCAACATTGAACCAAACGGCCTCTAAATGTCAAAACATAGATCACATGTGAGATGCAGCCCAGAGGGCAGGGGTTCAAACCTCCCTCTAGAAGCCAGTGGGCTGTTCTTAAAAAATGAAGTGCACTAACATAATTAACCCCGCTAACCATATCTCAGAAAAGAAAAACATAAATCATTATGAAAAATTTGAAATTGAATACTGTATAATTTAACTATTCAGCTACATGAAGCATAGAATGCTTTTCTACTTATCAACCAAAAATATATAACCTACTGACTTTGGCATGGTTAGATTCAGAGAACAAATGGTTAGTTCTGTACAATATGGAGATTAAAAAGACCTGTCAAAATTTGAACTTGAACTTCAAATGATAAAGGTTGTTGCCTAGTGTCACAACATGAATTTCTCTTTTGCACGTGAAATGAGCTTAAATTTCTCCTCAGCTTCTATTTGTTGGCGGATATTACATCTTGATGCTCGATCTGGATGAAACCTAAGCAGTGCCTGTTTATAAGCAGCCCGTACCTGAGAATCAAGCAGCGATAAGATTGACACGAATAGTTCAAATAAACAGATTTATCAGACAAACATCATCAGAATTAACACATTAGTTCTAGTCTTATAGTGATGTGAGAATTTCAAGGTTTGACAATGTAATCGTTTGGTTTAATATCAAACTATTGGGTTCAGTTTGTGATAACAACCAAATTTCAGGGGACCAAATGAAATTACTCCTAGAATTTGATTCACAATATCATTAAAACCAAAAGGATAGCAGTTAGTAAATCACTAAATCCAATTGAGACAAGAAAGAAACCCCCGACCCAGACTAATAGTAAGTCAAAAAATAAATTCCCCAAAATTGAACCTTTCATGTTCAACCAGCGAAATATGAAAAACCACCTAAAGACAGATCTGAACCAGAATTAATGTTGTTGATATTCTTATTATATTGGTAAAGATAAAGGATCCATTAAAGCTGGCTACACTAATGCCATATTTCCCATTTTGCCTTTACAATCACATTTGTAAAATCTAAGGTAGGAAATATTGATTTCAAAAAGTTTCATATCCGTAATTTGAGTTACATTTTACTTCTATCTAGATTCAGATGGGTCAACTCAAAAATCTAATAAAATTTCTGAACTCCGAGTATCTACAATACATAGAGGGCTCCTGTTTTAGCATCTGTACTGTATCTTACAATGCAAGAGCAAACCCAACAATCCTTAGAAAATAAGAGAATACATAATTTAGAATTATAAGTTGTATTTTTCTGAACAATAATTCAAATGAGCATGGTAAAAAGATAACTGAAAAAACGTGATAAAAGCTTGGGGAGGAAAGGGAAACAACAAAAGAAAATAGGGTTTCAGATATGGAAGGTTTCCAAATTAAACAGTTTAATACGACTGATTGGTTGAGCAAATTAAGAATTTATTAGCAGCTGAACGACACATGTGACTATAAATTTCTAAGGGGAGCTAGGCAGCACTTGAAAGATATGATCATATATAAATGTTCCTTAAACCAAATCTTGTAAAATGTATGAGATGTTCCACAAGTTCAATATTAGGAGAAAGAGGGCAATGCATGCAACTCACCTCAGGAGATGAAGAATGAAGGCGACCTCCAATATCAATTCCAAGGCCTCGAAGAAGCGACACCATGTCTCTACAGTTAGCTTCAAGTAGATCCAGATCCCTCCTTATCTCACTTCGAAGTTGATCTTTCAAGTTCAAGGTTTCCTCATCCTGAGGTTGATACCATCGGTTATTAAGATAGAGATCATGATTAATTTAAGAATGCAATACAATATATAAATGTTAAAACTGTAAGAATTGATTTGATAATGGAGCAAAAGAGAGAAAATGAAAAGATGCATAATAAAACAAAGTTAGGGAGTTGGAACCCAAACCTTTCTCTGTGCCTCCCGAACCTCTTCCACCCGCTGTTTCTGCCTTCTCTCTGTTTCTAATAGACGTTGAGTTTCGGCCTTTCTTCTCTTGCGCATACGCTGTGCCTCTTCCCTCTGTAAAATTAAAAAGCATTCTTCATGTTAAGAGCATTTCCGATAGATGCATAAGTTTCTTGTTGATAAACCTCAACCTCAGCTAAAATATAAGGAAATTTGACTATTAACACATATTTTTCTGATTAAATAATATACGACAGGCTGGAAACATGCAGAGTCAAAATTGTAATATGTTTTGAGGCACACGGTAAGTATTTCCAGCCGTTTCTGAATGATAATCAAGACAGAATTTTTATCTGGGAACAATGTGAGTCCATAATCATGTGTCAGAGTGTTCTATGTGGACAGATTTGATATAATTACAAGAAAAAATACCTGAATTTGTAGCACTTTCTCTCTGGATGCCAATTCTTCTTCTTGAGCACGTTTATATGCATCAGTTTTCTTGAGCATTTCTCTGTCAGCAATCATGTCACTTGGCTCACCATGTGGAAGGGGACTCAATTTGACCTGTGACTGAGGGCTTGCAGAAGAGTGACGGATGGTCTCTTTAGGATCTACAAACCGACTCTCTCCATTAGACTTACTAGAAGTAGCCCCAATTGCATTTTCACCAGTGTGTGCAGATGGATTAGAGGCATCCTTTTCATGATTTCTATCTGTGTTATGTGTTTGTGGTTCGGTTGTTTTATCGACATTCACCTTATTTTGGGAGTCGACATTACATCTGGAAGGACCGACCTTATCCTGGAAACTAGCTTGACCTTTTGCAGGTTTCACAAACACCTTCTTCCTAAAATAAGCTTCTTCCCACTGCTGACGAACATTTCCCACAAAATCTTCCTCAATGTAACAATCCGAATCATCATTCTCAAATAAAGTACTACTAGAGGAAAACTCTGGGTATCTACAAGATGAGATTTTCCAAGAGCAAGAACCCAAGGACTTTAATGACTTCGAGAAAAGTTTTTCTCCTTGACTACAAGAAGGCTGAGATTTGTCACCTGTGGTGAAATGAGAGTCTTGATTTTCACTCCTAAAACCATCACGAGAACTGCCACAATCACCACTTTCATCATCCTCGTCCTCATCATCATTATCATCATCATCATCATCAATGCATATAATATTACTATACAACGGACTCTTATCCTTTCCAGACGTACTAGCATCAAGAGAGGCCGATTCAGAGGGCTCGGGAGCATCAAGAATGATAAAATTCAAGTGTATATCACTGTCAAGGTCAATAACATAACTAGCTTTTCCCTTTGATTTACACCTCTCTAACGGTCTCTTCCGAGAATCATTTCTTCGCTGAGACTGTCCCCTAGACATTGTCCCCATTAACTTACCTTTCCCACTTCACAACTTACATTAAATCATCAGTGCGAAACAGAACCGTTCCTTCCTAGAAATTCTCAACAAATTCAGCAACTAATAATAATCTTGGATAAATAAGAAACTTCTAAAATAGTTCACCCACAAATTTAAACCCAAATCAGACTCAAAATCTAATTTAATTGCAACGTAACCTTCCTTTTTAGCAAGTCCCGAATAAACAATTCATATTTTGCGTAAAAAAATTAAAAAAAAAAACGAGCCACGAGTATAATCAATTGCACAACCTAATTAAACAAAAGTCAAACCACGTCAGGCTCAAAAACCCTAAGAAAGCAAGCGGAATGGGGTAGAGAAAATCGACGAACTTACCAGAGAGAAGTGAAATTGAGATGATTGTTCACTAATTTGATTAGGGTTTGATGGGTATCAAAGAAATTAATTACTTCTTTGTTTGAATGAAGCAGATGGTATTGTTGGTGTTGCTGGTCGAGCTTCTTCTTCTCTTAAATTTTCTCTGCACTCGCTAATTTATTTCTAATATATATACTAATTGTTATACGTTATCGTTTCGGATTTGTCAAAGATTAAAAAAAAAGCGTGAGTAAGGGGAAGATGGAACGGACTAGTAGTACCAATTAGTCTGGTGAGCAAGAACCGAACCAAACCAAAAAAACCGAACCGAACCGAACTGAAATTTGTTGTTTGGTTTGGTTTTTCGGTGAAAACGGATTAGTTTGGTTTTTACTATAGGTAAAGTTTGGTGTTCAGTGTTCGGTTTGCTTTGAGTGTTTTAAAAACCGAACCGACCGAAAAACCGAATTAACCGAACTTTAATATAAAATATATATATTTTTTAAAAATAATATACATATATATTTATATTTATATATTTTTTGTCTTTATATCATAATTATTGTTAATATATGAATTAATAATTCTTATTTAAACATATATGGAAGTTTATTAGAATCAAATTATTTAATATTTCAATTAATTTTAATATAAAAAATTTTTAAAAAATAAAAAATGGTGAATTCGGTTTTAACCGAACCGAACAGTACCGAACCGAAATTTTTAATTTGGTTTGGTTCAATTTTTTCACCTCCAAACTAAAAATTCGGTTCGGTTCGTTTTGAGAATTTTCCAAACCGAAAACCGAAAAATCGAAAAAATTCCAACCGAACCGACCGATGCTCACCCCTAGCACCAATCTCCTTAGTGGACTACTATTTACTGCCCTAAATTACTACCCACCGCCCAACTTTTTACCAAAATAACCCTAAGCCATTTTCAATTTTTAAAAAAAAAAATTCAATTCTCTCAATTCAATTAAAATTCCAACGAATTTACAATAAAAATGTCAAAATCAACTAGAAATAAAAGACGGAACCTCCGGTAAATAATCGATTTTTATTTATTTAATTTTTAAATTTTTTTAATTTTTTTAATTTTTTTTTAGTGGGCCATCGTCCTCAGATAGCGATGGCCCATAGGGAGCATCGCCTTGATTTGGCGATGGCCCATAAGAGCCATCGCGCCATCGCCAAATCAAGGAGATGGCCCCTATGGGCCATCGCCATCTCAAGGAGATGGTCCTTTGGGCCATCTTCTTGAGATGGCGATGGTCCATAAGGACCATTGCCACCATTTGGCGATGGACCTATGGGCCATCGCCAAATCAAGGCGATGGACTATAGGGTCCATCGCCAAATTAAGACAATGACCTATTAAAAAAATTATAAAAAAATTAAAAAAAATTAAAAAATTAAAAAATTAAAAATCGATTAATTATTGGAGGTTACCGTCCTCTATTTTTAGGTGATTTTGATATTTTTATTATAAATTTGCTCGGTTATTTGTCGGGTTTTTAGTTGAGTTGAGAGAATTGAGTTTTTTTTTTAACTGAAAATGGCTTAGGGATATTTTGGTAAAAATTGGGCGGTGGGTAGTAATTTTGGGCGGCGAATGGTAAAACTCATCTCCTTACACTATGGACTCCTTTAAATGAATTGTATTTCAAGGGACTTTGATAATTGAGCAAATTACTTTAAAACCCCTCCCTTTTGTTATAATTTACACTTTAATTTTTCTTATTTGAAAATTAAACGAACTGGTCTCCCACTTTTGATTCTGTTAATAATTTAATACATCCGTCTATTTTTGGTGTTAATCAACCAAATCAAAGAATTCAGGGGTAAATTAAAGGAGGAGATCGTAGATAAAAAAAAGGTAAGAGACCGCATCATTTTTTTATTTAATCCTTTAACTCAGTTGACTAACATCAA
This sequence comes from Mercurialis annua, assembly GCF_937616625.2. Lineage (NCBI taxonomy): Eukaryota > Viridiplantae > Streptophyta > Magnoliopsida > Malpighiales > Euphorbiaceae > Mercurialis > Mercurialis annua. The sequence goes on along the minus strand of NC_065572.1, from coordinate 64,693,550 downwards.
AAATGGACAAAAAGACTAGATTGTTGTATCAAACAAAAGTGAAGGATGATTTTCAAATAAGAAGAAATAAAGTGTGAATTATGACATATGTGGTGGCTTCAGAGTAATTTTTTCTCTATAAAAATAACCCACATATAAGGATATATATATTAAAAACTTGATTTTATAATCAATCTAAAAAATGAAAATAAATTTAAAAATATTAATTCTTATCTAAAAAATCATGCTATTAGATTGTCACCGCTTGCTACCGACAATATTAGCGTTTATCACAGACGATCTCTCTATTGCTACTCGATTTTCTCATTAGAAAACAAAACAAAACCTCACACTTTTTTTTCAAACAAAGTTTTTTTTTCCAAATTTTCCACTATAATAATTACAAGAACCGGTCAGTATTGAAGGTTCAACCAGTTCTTGCAGTTTTCCAGGTTATGAGCGGGTTTTATACGATTCAAAAAGGTTGAACTGAATATCCGTATTTTAAGACAGAAACGAACTAGCCTAGTCTCCGGTCCTGATCGAACCATTAAAACGGACAATCCGGTTCGAGTTTGAAAACACTGCATTTTTCATCAAAAGCTAAATCATCTCAACCCCTCAATCATGGGTGATTTGATTATATCAAATCTTTTCTAAAATAACATTAATTATCTTGTAATTATTTATTGAAAAAATTAATATTCTAATTGCTAACTTACATAAAATAGAGTAAGGAAAGATCTTTAGTCTTCTTACATAAATACATCATTATGTACAAATACAAATACTAATCAAAAATATTATTTTTGTATATATATTTTATGGTATGAGGATAGCATCGAACTATTTTGGGAGACTAATTTTGCATTACGTGCTATGCACGTGGCTCGTAACGTAACTCGTCAATAAACATATTATTAAATTTATTATAATTATATCAATTTTTATTTATAATTAATATTAAATTAGTTAAGAATTTTTGTAAAAGTAAATATAATATATTCGGTTATTAAATTTTTTTTCCATACTGAATTTATTCTTTTTTTGGTTTTATAATAATCATAATCAAAATAATTAACTTAATTTTATTAATAATATCTTTAAAAATAATAAGATTGAAATTTAAATAATAATATATTAACCAAATACAGTTTTTTAATTTTGTAGTTCGATCAAACTAAAAGGTAGGTATTCCTGCTAATTTGGAGACAATTTAGTTATTTTTTACATATTAAAAACTAAATTTGAGATAATTTAGCTACCTATTCTAATTAGGACTTTAAATAATAGTAATTAATTAAATAACTAATTAGTTAATGACTATAAAACCTTTATTTAGTAGTAACTGAAAATGATTATTTAGTAAATTTGCATGTCCCCATAATAACTATAATTAAATAATTAATTTAATTTTATTAATAATATCTTTAAAAATAGTAAGATAGAAATTTAAATAACAATATATTGACCAAATACAGTATTTTAATTTTGTAGTTCAACCAAACTAAAAAATAGGTATTGCTACTAATTTGGAGACAATTTAGTTATGTTTTACATACTAAAAATTAAATTGGAGATAATTTAGCTATCTATTCTAATTAGTACTTTAATTATAATAGTGATTAATTAAATAACTAAGTAGTTAATGACTATAAAACCTGTATTTAGTAGTAAACTGAAAAGGATTATTCAGTAAATTTGCATGTCCCCCCCCATCCGTGCTTTTCGTAATATAACTCGTCAATTTATGTTTTAATAATTTAATATTTAGTCATACAAAAAAAATTAATATTTAGTAGTGATATAAAATACTTTAAAGTAAATTATTTTGAATTTTTTTATTATTACAATAATTTTTTTATTAATACACCAGTTTATAGCTAAAAAATAATATTTTTAAATGTTCGAATATAAAAATTTAGTTAATGGTATATATTTATGAAAAGATATTTGAAAATTCTTGTACTTTTTTGGTTGAGTTGTTTTTTGTAAATTTATTTCTAGTTGACTTATAAAATTTATATTATGATTAATTAATATTTTTATTTTTCTCTCTGAAAAACAATAGCATGTTCCATTATTTTCTTATATTAGTGAATATGCTTTTGATAGTTAATATTTTATATATAATAAATTATTACTAATAAAATAATACATTAAAATTGTGAATATTTAAGTAAAAAATAATTAAATAGTTTAATTATATAATAAAAAAACTAATTGTGCCTAATATTCAAAAAATGAGCGTTGAAGTTATTTTTCTCTATTGTTCTTAATATTATTTTAACTATTAATTTATATAATCATACTATTTGATTTCCATTTAATATTAGATTTAGCAAACTTAGAATACTAATGCAATTTTTTTGTCGGAAATACTAATGCAATTAGAGCACTAAAATTCTATATTTTTAATTTTTCGAAATAGAGTCCCGATTTTAATTAAAGAAAATCTAGTGGGTATTTTGGGGTTTCCACTTTTCAAACTTTATAATACTGTTGTTTAATTTTTTTAATGTTAATGGTTTGATGAAATATTCATTTATAATGATCAATATGTTTAAATAGTAAAAGAATAGTGTTAATTTAAATGAGTATTTTAATTGTAGTACTTTATAATGTTTTTCCAATCATATGTTACCATAAAATCTCAAGCAAGTCAACGTGGGATTGTTTTGCTATAAAATAGGTTGTTTATTTGATAATTTTTGGCTATAAAATAGGTTTTTTATTTGATAATTATGTTTAGAGTCCTTATTTAAATTTAATTATGGCTATAAAATAGGTTGTTTATTCAATAGCTATAAAATAGGTTGTTTATTCAATAGCTTTAGTAAATGATTTTAAAACGTAATTGTTAATAAACTATAAAGGGTTATTCGGTAAATGTGCCTGTCCCCCCCCCCCCCCCCCCCCCCCCTCCGTGCTTTTATATATAGTATAGATAGATAGATGAATCCTTAGTATTACCAAACGTTTTGATGATAAGCTTCTATGTCTAAAGAATGGAATCATCAACTATCACCATCAAAGCCACCACCTCCTTACATACAAAAATGGCGACATTATAATCATCATAAATGCTCACCAACAAATCCCTTTAGGTCTCACGACCTTAAATTATCCATCATGGCATAATTGTGTTGTCTCCCTCTTTAATGGTTATGATCTTCTTATATTTCTGAATGGATCGATCATTTTCCCACCAAAAGGCAACGATGAAGACCTAACTAGCTGACATTTTCTGCACTTTTTGGTTCACTTTTTGTCAAAGTAATGCCCATGGTGGCTTCGTCCAATAATTCACACAAGGTATGGTCGATTTTGTCACATTTTTTTGATGCTAGATCTCAAACGTGTGTCATGTAGCTAAGGAGGATCTTGCACTTGCAATCTTCAGCACCTAAGCTGCTGGTGCTTTCTTGCAACTCATCAAGGCCAAGACACATTGAAGTGGGAGAACTCCCACACTGATTATGTGTGTGAGTGAACATGTGTTTAAATATTGGTCGGACACCTCCACTTAATACCAATTAGTTTTAAGATGGAATTTAACATGTTATCAAAGTTTTGTCCATTCACACAATTTGAATTTGGCCTAACCCACATGAGATGCGTGAGGGGGGATTGGTTTGCTCAGCCCGGACATGCTATGCGTGAGGGGGAGTCTTGAAGTGGGAGTAAATGCTTTGTGTGATGATTTGTATGACTATTATAATTCAGATAATTATAAGTCAGCTACTGAAATATGGGAGGCGCTGCAAAGGAAGTATGATACGGAGGAGGCTGGAACAAAGAAGTATGCTGTCAGTCGCTATCTGAAATATCAGATGACGGATGAAAAATCAGTCGAGGCTCAGTCACATGAATTGCAGAAAATTGCACATGAAATAATATCTGAAGGTATGGTCCTTGATGAACAGTTTCAAGTTGTTGCATTGATTGATAAATTGCCCCCTTCGTGGAAGGATTTTAAGAATTCTCTCAAGCATAAAACCAAAGAATTTTCGCTGGAAAGTTTGATTACTCGCCTTCGTATTGAGGAAGAGGCGAGAAAATAGGACCAGAAAGATGAGGTGCTTGTTGTTTCTAACAACACCAGAAAGTTCAGTTTTGCGGTTCTGAAGCCAACTGGCAAAAATTTTAAGAATCAGAATCGCAATGGGAACTCGAACCAAAATGTGAACCGTAACAGAAATAATCAGAATGGTAATCCTGCTCGGAACCATAACGTGAGACAGCAACCACCTGTCAGAAATGATCCGCCACAGTTTCTGTGTTTCAACTGTGGAAAACCGGGTCATATGGCACGCAAGTGTCGGAACAGACTAGGGGCAGCCCCTCAGGCTAACCTGACTGAAGAGCCGTTTGTGGCTATGATCACTGAGGTGATGTCTGAGATCAACCTTGTTGGTGGATCAGAAGGGTGGTGGGTAGACACGGGCGCATCTCCCCATGTCTGTCATGATCGTGCTATGTTTAAGACATACACTGCTGTTGAAGACAAGAAAGTGATGTTGGGTGACACTCACACCACTACTGTTGCTGGAATTGGAAGTGTCGAACTGAAGTTCACTTCAGGGAAGACATTGATCTTGAAGGATGTAATGCATACTCCTATGATGAGGAAGAATCTGGTGTCTGGCTATATTCTCAACAAGGCTGGGTTTTTTCAAACTATTGGGGGTGATTTGTACACCATCACTAAGAATGGTATTTTTGTGGGAAAGGGTTATGCTTGTGAGAATATGTTCAAGATGAATGTTGAAATTAATAAAGTATCTGCTTCAGTTTACTTGTTGTCTGATTTTAATGTTTGGCATGCTAGACTTTGTCACGTTAATAAACGGATAATTAATAATATGAGTAATCTAGGATTAATTCCTAAAATGACTTTAAATGATTTTGAAAAATGTGAATTTTGCAGTCAGGCTAAAATAACAAAAACGTCACATAGATCAGTAATTAGAGAATCTGAACCATTAGATTTAATTCATTCTGATATATGTGAACTTGATGGAACTTTGACTAGAAATGGCAAACGTTATTTTATCACTTTTATTGATGATTGTTCTGATTTTACTTTTGTGTACTTGATGAAAAATAAGAGTGATGCACTTGATATGTTCAAGTTATTTGTTACAGAAATTGAAAATCAATTTAATAAGAAAATCAAAAGATTTCGCAGTGATAGAGGTACTGAATATGAATCAAGCTTGTTTATAGATTTTTATAACTCGCATGATATAGTACATGAAAAAACTGCACCTTATTCTCCTGAAATGAACGGTAAAGCTGAAAGAAAAAATAGAACATTTACAGAAGCTGTAGTGTCTATTTTATTAAACTCAGGTGCTGCTTCTTATTGGTGGGGTGAAATATTATTGACTGTTTGCTACGTGCTAAACAGAGTACCAAAATCGAACAATAAAATTTCACCTTATGAGATTTTAAAGAAAAGACAACCAAATTTGTCTTATTTGAGAACATGGGGCTGTTTAGCCTATGTTAGGATTCCTGATCCAAAACGAATAAAATTAGCAAGTAGAGCCTATGAATGTGTGTTCATTGGGTATGCAGTCAATAGCAAGGCATACAGATTTTATGACTTGACTGCACGAGTGATTATTGAATCCGTGGATGCTGATTTTTATGAACAGAAATTTCCTTTTAAATTAGGAAATAGTGGGGGCGAATCATCTAGTAGCATTCCTGTTGTCAGGAATAATGAGATTACAGATGATATAGAACCAGAGATCAGAAGGAGTAAAAGAGCTAGAATCTCGAAAGACTTTGGTCCAGATTTCCAAGTCTATTCTTTAGAGGAGGATCCTGCAAACCTCCAGAAAACTCTAACTTCTTTAGATGCTGATCTTTGGCAAGACGCCATAAATGATGAGATGGAATCTTTGGAGTCCAATAAGACTTGGCATTTGACTGATTTACCCCCCGGTTGCAAGACCATAGGTTGTAAGTGGATTTTGAAAAAGAAAATGAAACCTGATGGCACAGTTGATAAATATAAAGCTCGGCTAGTGGCTAAGGGTTATAGACAACGTGAAAACGTTGATTTCTTTGATACCTATTCACCAGTTACTAGAATAACATCCATTAGAGTGCTGATTTCGATCGCTGCACTTTATGATTTGGTAGTACACCAAATGGATGTTAAGACCGCTTTTCTGAATGGTGAATTGGAGGAAGAAATTTACATGGACCAACCTGAAGGTTTTGTGATACATGGACAGGAACAGAAAGTGTGCAAGTTAGACAAATCCTTGTATGGTCTAAAACAGGCACCTAAGCAATGACATGAGAAATTTGATAATCTTGTCATCTCAAATGGTTTTAAAGTGAATGAAAGTGACAAATGTATATATTATAAATCTGAGAATGAGCTTTGTACTTTCATATGTTTATATGTTGATGACTTGTTGATTTTTGGATCAAATATTCATGTTGTGAATGCTGTGAAATCAATGTTGGGTGCCAACTTTGATATGAAAGATCTAGGTGAAGCGAATGTCATTCTTGGCATAAAAATAACTAGATCTGAAAAAGGAATTTCTTTAGATCAATCTCACTATGTTGAGAAGATTCTAAAGAAATATAACTACTTCGACTGTAAACCTGCATGTACACCTTATGATCCAAGTGTAAAACTTTTTAAGAACACTGGTGATAGTGTACGACAGTCTGAATATGCGAGCATCATTGGCAGCCTTCGATATGCCACTGATTGTACTAGACCCGACATTGCATATGTCGTTGGATTACTGTGCAGGTTTACTAGTAGACCTAGTATTGAGCACTGGAATGCTATTGAAAGGGTAATGAGATACCTTAAAAGAACCATGAATCTTGGACTACATTATTTGAAGCATCCTGCTGTACTTGAAGGGTACAGTGATGCAGATTGGAATACATTGTCAGATGATTCCAAAGCAACGAGCGGCTATATTTTTAGTATAGCTGGTGGAGCTGTTTCTTGGAAGTCAAAGAAACAGACGATTCTGGCTCAATCTACGATGGAGTCAGAAATGATAGCACTAGCTGCTGCTAGTGAAGAAGCAGGGTGGCTAAGAAGCCTGCTAGCTGAGATTCCTTTATGGGAAAGACCGATACCAGCTGTGTTGATCCATTGCGATAGTACCGCGGCTATTGCAAAAATTGAGAACCGTTATTATAATGGTAAGAAACGACAGATACGTCGTAAGCACAACACTGTTAGAGAATTTATCTCAACATGGGCTGTTAGAGTGGATCATGTACGCACTGATGATAACTTAGCAGATCCTTTGACGAAAGGAATAGCTAGAGAGAAAGTTCATAAAAATTTCAAGGGAATGAGACTATTGCCTATGTAATGAATCATTCATAATGGTAACCCGACCTAACTGACTGGAGATCCCAAGAAATAGGTTCAATGGGTAATAACAAGTTATGAATGATATGAGCCAGAACATGCAAAATTGAGGCATGATTCCTGAAGCGATTAGAGGATGAGTTAATAGAATCTCTTAATGAAGTCTATACTCCATTTGGAGTGGAGTACCTAGCTACGGGAGTACTCTTGATAGCTTCACCTTTGTGAATGTGAAAGTGGGGCCGCTTTCTATGAAATTAGAGGCAAAATTTCTAGAGCGTTCACTAAACTGGGATAGACGTGCATGGCCATAAACGCACGGGCTTTTGAATACACTCTTAGAAAAGGTTGTGTGTGGTTAGATGTCCGAGATAGAGTTCAAGACTACGAGTCACTCTTGTTGAATCAGAATCTAACACACTACGCAAAGGTTCAAATCGAAAGATACCTCTGCTTAAGCGCAATCTTACTGGATCAGAAATTGCTCGAGAAATTATTTTTAAAATTCAAAGTGGGGGATTGTTGGTACAAAAAAAATTGAATCTGAAAAGATAAGGAAAAGAAAAGTGCTAAGTGAGAGTAAAGAGAGTATTGTGAAAATCCCACATTGCTTAGGAGAGCTCATTTAATTGAGCTTATAAGGGTGATCTCTCACATTTGGGTTTGGGTGTAATATCCCGTAAAATTTTAAAGTTTAAATTACGAGTTCCGGTAACATTCTAATTGTTGTTCGTAATTAAATTGTTTTATGTGTTGATTCGGAAATGGTTTAATTAAAGTCCGGGTTTTAAAAAAATAATTATTTAAAAAAAAAAAAGTTTCAGGTCGGGTTCGGTCCAACCAGAATCGGTTGGACCAGGTCTCGGTTGGACCAGGTCTCGTTGAACCGAGACCTGGTCTCGTACGAGATGTGCAGGTCTCGTACGAGACCTGCTGCGGAATTTCAGGGGGGCAGTTTTGCCCCCTGATTTCTCTCGATCTATCCGCGTTTTGAAAACACTTTCTAAACCAAATATCTTCACCACACATCAGTCTAGCCCTAGCCGCTTTCCTCATTCAATTTCGCTGAGAATCCTTTCCGAAATCATCAACCAAAGTTTGTCAAAAATCTTCGGTAAGTTGATTAATATTTCAGTTTTGATCAATAAATGACGCCTCCGTTCATAACTGATATCTCACTCGTTTCAGATCCAAATCCAGTTCCGAAACGTTCCAGTCGAAGAAGACTCACGTATCTACAAATTCCAATTTTCGTTTCGTAAAACGGTACGCTATATTTCTCGTATCAATCGCCGCCGTTTTACCGTTTTTAAGAAATTCTGTTTTTGAGTTCTAAATCGATCTTCCTGAATTTTGATTCGTTTGGCAGCCGTTCGGAGGTCGAAATCAATTCCGTTTGTTTCCCGTGAAAGTAGACTCACACATCTACGTTTCTACACTTTTTGTTCGTTAAACGGTACGCTAACGAACCCGTAGTAATCACCGCCGTCTTGCTATAATATTTTGTTTAAAACTGTTTTAATTTTGGGTTAGCTACTGTCAATTTCATTAAGGCTTTTAACCATGATTTTGTTTTCCTTTTTGGGGTTATGATTATGCTAGACTAAGATCAATAGCTTTGGAGTTTAAATCATTAAACTCTTAACAAGTGTTTATCGTTCGTTTTAGGATTCATCGTTCTTGTTTTTTTCGGTTTCAAGCTTTTGGCTTTGGTTTCTCTTATTGTGTTGGCTTGAATCTTTTATTTTGATAAAGTGATTGATTAATGTAAGATTGTTAGATTGTGTTAGATTGTAAGTTTGATTATTAAAGTATTTTGAGATTGATTATCAAAGTTTCATTCAAAATCGGATTCTGTTACTGTAAAGAATAAGTTGGGTTTGATATGGTTGTTAATTGAAGATGATGAGGAGGTGTCCATGTGTGATTGGCCCATTCAAATTCTAATTGGCTAAATGATAACTTTGGTTATCAAGTTTTTGTATCTTAAATCTTTTAGTTCCTAAACTTATCTTTTAACTGTTTAAATTGATTTGATTTTTGATTTTTAATTTACGAAATTGGTTTCGACTTATTAATTAGCGATTTAAATAATATTATTATTTATAATTTGAAATTAATCCGGGCATTAATATTTTAAATTTAAATTAAATATCAATTTAATTATAGTTATACATAAAATTTTATATTGACTATATTAAATAAGTATTGGGGAATTTATTTTATAATATTTGAATATTTAAAAATTAAATTAATAATTATTATTTAATTATTAAATTAATATTTTGGGCTTAGAATGCCTTTGGAATTAAATTTATATTTTAGCTTTATTTGTTATTTAATTAATTGAGATAATTGCCGATAATATTTAATTACTTGAGTTTCAAGTTATTGAGTTCTATTTTGATATTAATTAATATCTTATTTAATATTAATTATAAACTTTGGTTTATAAAATCTGGAATATTGGTTGGGTCGGTTTGGACTTGGGTCACCGACATGTGAGTTTAGCTTGGTAGTTTTGAAAAAACTCGGCTAACTCACTATTTGAGGAATTGATTTTATTTATCAATTAAATATTATTTTAATAATATTTTCGGATTGGATTTAAGTGCGAACTCAGTAGTTTTGAATTAATTACGGCATTACAATTTATTGAGAATTGTGTTTTTCTGTGATTTATCTGGTTATTTAATTGTGCTAGTCCTACGTGGTGTCTAGTGATCTTAGAGTTAGGGGTCGTACGGATTTTAACCTATTTATTATTTTAGACCCGTCGACTGCTCGTGCTTCGGAGTCTACGCAGGGTTAGCTGTTTGCCAAGATCACGTGGATAAGCAAGCAGTGAGTTTGTAGTGCTATTTACCGCTTTATTAAGTACCGCATCGTATTTTAATATTATAAATGTTTGTGAACTGTTTTTACGGATTATGGATCTGGATTGAAACGAGCTACTCGATAGGCTTGTATCGAGACTGTGTGCACCGGTAAGTACTCTGAAAAACGGCAGACTAAAGTCTTGCTTACGCTGGTATATTTATATGACGAGGATTTGTTCCCGTCCACTCTGGGTTTATCGGTATGCTATGTCATACTTACGCTGGGATCATTTCAATACTGTTTTCCATAATCATATTATATTAGTATAAAAATGTTTTGATTTAAGGGCTTTAACTTTTAATTAATGTAAATAGTATTGCGAACTCATCTCAGTATATCTGACCCCGTTGTTTTTCCAAATTTTCCAGGTTTATGATTTGAAAGCTGGTCCACTCCGATTCTTTTGATTCCTCGGAGGTTTTTATGTTATTTAAACTAGTTACTATTTTCGAACACTTAGACCGCAGTAGAACTAGTTTATATGTTACATTCAATATTACACTTTGGGATTGTCGAATTTGATCGACTATTTATTATTAGCATATTTACACTGGAATATTTTATTATTATATTTAAGGCATGCTGTGGAATATTTTCAGCTACTTAAGTTATTTACATTAGAACTGTATTATAAATTGCTAGACTTAGGTTAGAGTCTCGGTTGCCCCCGAGCAGTTTTCTGCAGGTTTAAATGTTTATTTGATTCCCGCAAGACTTGCTACGGGTTTTGGTACAACCATACCCATACCCTAGCGCCGGTCACGATTCATGAAATTGGGTCGTGACATTGGGCCCCAAGGGGTACCCAGTTTTGTGAACGGGCTAGGAGTTAAATCCTACCCGATTTACCACACACGCGCGCGCGCGCCGTCCGTCCGGTCGGTCGGCCGACTGGTCTGGTCTGGTCAGGTCAGGTTCGGTTCGGTTTTAGCACTTAATAAATTTTATTTCTGAAATCTTTTTGTAACAGTTTTATTTTTGAATAAAACACAATCCCTGATTTTTCTCCCACGTTTTGACTCACTGCTTTAATAAATGAAAACGTTTTGATTTATTTTTACCGTTTCAGTTTTCTTATTGCTATAAACTGCTGTCTTCCCCATCAGAAAAAAGATAGTTTTACAGAACATCTATTTTCTTAAAAACAAAACTGAGTTCTTGAGCAATAGAAAGAAAGGTGTAATTGACCGCTGAATACAGTGCAGTATTCATCGGAGTTCGGCTGGTTTATCCTGGGGGCGACGTGGTACGTACGACTGCTTGCACCATCAGAGGCAGAGCCGCGAAACGTCTTAAAGAGAGCGACCTAGTCCGCGACTCAGCCAGAAACACTGTTTGGTAATTTCGTTCCATTTCATAAACTGTTCCAACAATTATGTGTGTGAATGGACATGTATTTGAATATTGGTTGGACACCTCCACTTATTACCAATTGATTTTAAGATAGAATCTAACAATCTAGTTATTAAGACTGTAATTGACAAGACTTTATCTGATGATGACATCACGTTTTATGTCTTGACCGAGCTTGGTTTAGTGTATATGAAGATCGATGCGCCTATTTGTGCCCGTTAGAATCCTCTCTCATTTGAAGAGATCAGTGATCTCCTAGTGTCTCATGAGCCCTACCTTAATCATGTGGAGGCACCACCTTCCGATCTCATTGCCATAAGTAATTATGCTCGTGAGATAGACAACTCACGAGATTCATCATCTTAAAGTTTCGAGAAGAGTGGAGTAAAAAATAAGAATTGGAGGCTTGCTAGGAGAGTGTTTTGAACAAGACACTCCCATTTTGTTTGAAGATTGAAGATTCGAGTTGTGTTTCAAATGATACAATGAAAGTCTCGATCAAAACATGCTCCAAAAAAGTTCCAAGACTAATTTTCATGACCCTGTTTCGTTCGAAACCTATTAGTTCCGTTCGAAATAGTGCTCTATAAATAAGTGTCTCGTTCGAGACGCTCATCGATCAAGAAGGAAAATTTTGGTTTTGATTCGTGGGTTTTGCTCCTTATTCATTTGGAAGGGTTTGGTTTATTTTACAACTCCATCTTAGACATGGATTAGAGTGACTTTTATTCATTATTTAAAAATGATTAAATATGGATGGAACCTTCTTTCAGGCTCTGGTACCAAATTGTTGCAGGTCCTTTCAAAGTTGTTGGGAACAGTTTGCAAACAGCTGTCTCGGATAAGTTTTGTACCATCATGACTACCTGGAAACAATTTAAGTGGGTGATCGGATCTCCCGTTCCATTGTAATAGTCCAGCTGTGGTGTTTTGTAATTCAAAGGGAAAGGTTCGTCTCGAATCTCGGCCGACAACGGGTTTCCAATGTTCAGGAAACTTGTGCTCCTTGGTTCCCTTCTTCTGAATTTTTCTATCTCGGTTCTCACCCTTTCCGTGATTTCTTGCTCTAGGTTTTTCTTCCTTGCTGAGCCCGCAACTGAGCTGTGCACAGTTTCTTCAATTTCTACTCCTTTTGGGGTCTTTCTTGGCCCCTCAGGAGTTTTGTGACCGGTTTGGTTCATGTGCTCATCTTTTGGGTTTTATAGTTCTTGCTGGTTTTTCTATGGAGTGGCTTCCTCGGGGGTTGTTTCTCCTTGGTAAAACTCTGGTGGGTGAGGCGGTGGAGCTGGCACATATGGAGAGGTAGTGATGTTGCCTGGAGAGAGGTGGTGGGAGGTGGCGGCCGAGCATGGCCTTGTTGAACTTGCTGGAGGAAAGCTAACTATCGGGCATGGAACTCGATATACTCTTGTATTTGTGCCGGGTAGGATTTTAGTTTTCTGTAATCGGTGTTTCCAGAGGTGTGGATGTGGTTACCTGATTGAATGTGAGGTTGATGGGGGCTACGCCCGGTCTTAGAGAAAAAATTTGGGACGTTTGGAGCGTGAGTGTGAAGTATGAGGTCGACGGGATGGTTCCTGAGAAAGGCATCCCCACGGGTATTGAGTGGTTACTTCAGATATGGTGCCTAAGTGTGTACCACCTCCTGAAGTTATGGCCTGGCAAAACGGGCTATCTCCGGTAGCACTTCGTGGTAGGCGTTGGGTCCATCCCCCGCTGCATTGTCATGAGTATCTGTTTCCTTAGTCAGATGATCATCTCCTTCTACTCTACTCATCTCTATCGTCCGCCGGTGAGATAGAAAGGCATAAACTTTCTTACTTTCGTTCCCACAGACGGCGCCAAATGATAACTTGTGATTTGGGGGTGCGTATCCGATCCGGTGGAGTCTTCAGAAGGATACCTGAAAACCACAACACAAATGTGAGAAGGATGCCAGAAGGGGTTTCCGGCAAATCACTCCGACGGTCAAGTCAATAGGTGTTTTTAATGAGAGAAAGAATAATAAGAGAAAGTAGTTAAGATCTAGAGAGAAAAGAGTATTAACCCTTCTTACCATCTTTTTCTTAGTCTTCTATACTATGCCTCTGTTCCTCTTTGTCTGGGCCGACAAACCTGCTGTAATTGTGTTTGTCTGTGCAGTGGTTGCTGGAAATATCAGTGTACCTTCGGTCAGGCTGTTGCCTAGTAATCATAGAGGTTATGTTCGGTAGAACCGAGGTATGTTGTCTCGGCCAGAGGTGTCGTGATCGGTTTAACCGACTCTGTCTATAAGCGAGTTTATGCTTTCATGTGTTGGGTCTTTGTGACCTTCGTTCATATACCGTCTTCGGTTTATATTGGGTTGATTGTGTCTGTCTTGGTCTAAACCGGTCTTATTATGTCTGTCTCGGTTTCTGTTGCCTCTTGTTGAGGTAGATCCATTTGCTGTGTTATCAATGGTCTTGATGAGGTTCATCCATATTGCAAAGACCACAACTAATGTTACCAATCAAAATGATTTTCCGATGAGTTAGGAAAGTAAACGTTGGTACTGTACTATGCAAATACATCCATAAAAAGAATTCTATTCTAGAGTTTCTAGATAATGTTGAACATGCATACTACAACCAATATTGAAGGATTTTATGCCACCATGCAGCTGATGTTGTTGAATTACTGTAAAGACTAGCTCTCTTGAGACGCAGGGGCACCCTCTGGCGGCGTGGTAGGCAGAGGCGAAGTCAAAAATTATTTTTATGGGGTCAAAATTTTGTAGTTTAATGTAAAATAAAACATCAAGATGGTCGATTTATATAAATGATGAGTGTAATTATATGAATAGAACTCATTTTATACAAAAGTTTCTAATTATTAAATTTTAATGTGGAGCTCAATCTCTAAAAAAAAATTACTCTCCCTTCTCTCCTAAAACACTTATTCTCATCTTCATCATTTAAAAAAGTGTGTGTGTGGGGGGGTGGGGGGAGGGGGGGGGGGGGGGTTATATTCCAGTTATAATCGGAAATTACCTCCTCTTCGCCCTTAAATAAAAAATAATTTTTAAATCTACTCTTTATTTTAATAAAAACTCTCCGCTAGATAGTTCTCCGACATGGATCTTATCGTTTTTTTTATTGAAATTTTATAGTTTTATGTTTATTTATGGTTTTTTTTTGTTAGAGTTAGGGGTCAGCAAAAACCGAACCAAATCGAAAAAGCAAACCGAATTACACCAAAAAAAGAGAACAAAAAAAATATGTAGTTAAAATGTTTAGTTTGGTTTAAAATTTCTAAAAATAGCAGTTTTTGGTTTTGATTTGCTTTTAAGGTTCGGTCGCCGAACCGAACAAAAAAAAACCGAAATGTTTCTATAGGGGCTATTTTATTCATTTACATGCATACTATATATAGATTCTTTTAATCGAAAAACCCTAAAATTTCACTCTACTCTTTTGCTGCCTCTTTCTTTTTCTCACCTCACCCAAACTCCTTCCCTTTTCTTTTTCCATTTATTTCTATTCTTCTTTTATGAACTAACCCCTAAAAGCTAACTAACACCACCGATGTAAGGAGCCCAACCGATAGTTTACAGTAAAATGAAGAAGAAAAAACGACTTAATTTGTTGCCGAGCCTAACCGGTGGTTTACAATAGAAAAAAGAAACTCGGCAATGTGGTTTTTTAAGCGAGTAATCAACTAGCTGTTTGTTGTCTGTTATTAATGTTATTAGTCTTTAAGTCAGTTAATTTTTTGGTTTTTTTTATTGGATGACGTGTTTAGATCCGTTGATGCATGGGTCGCCGGACGTGATGAGGGCGGCTCTATCGTCCGGCCGGAGCTAGATTTGAATTAGAATAGCTTAGTTTATGTTTTGTGTTTGGGTTTGTAAGTGTAATGATAAAAACCAATTATTGTATAATTTTACATATCAATTTTTATGAGTTGGTTTTGTTATTGAATTCTGTTTTTTTTATGGGTGAATCGACCGAACCAAACCAAAAAAACCGAAATTTTTGGTTCACCGAACCAAAACAACCATTTACCAAAGTAGTGAAATTTGGTTTATGGTTTTCAAGAGCGGTTTGATTTGTTATTTGGGGTGTGCATACCGAACCAAACCGATCTGAACCGTGCACACCCCTAGTTAGAGATATCAAGAATTTATAGCGATTGTTCGGACTTTAAAGTCAATTTTTTTGTAAATCTAAGATTTTGAAGGGTTATTGATCTAATTTCGTAGAATCCCATTGACAAGATAATCGGAAATACTAAATTTCAACGATCTAGCGGTTTGAAAGTTTAACCGGAAGCTTTTCATAATCATGACCCTCGCACACAACGAGACTTTGTTCATCGTTTGTAGCCGAAATTGGTAATTTTAGCGAGATTCATGGTTTGAGTGTTCTCATTTTCGATTAATTTTGCTTGATTGCTTTGTTGTTTATTAAATCTTTGATAAAATAGAATTGAAAGATCAAATTGTTAAAATTTGTCATATGATTTTGTTGATTATACTTTAATTTTGTTTTAATGGATTCTAACTATAGAGAAAAAAAAACTCATTTACACAAAATATTGGTATAATTTTTGTTGCAAAAGAAAAGTATTGGTATAACTTTCGTTGCAAAAGGTGATTAATTGACCACCTAAACTTTCACGTGGCTTCGCCACTAGCGGTAGAGATGGCGACTGTGGTTGCAGAGTAGTGGTGACAACGGAAAAGGAGAAAAGATGACAATTAGATTTTTTTTTTATAATATGGCGGGTGAAATGGCGTTTTTCCGATGATGTGGCACTGAATAAGTGAAATAGTAAAATTTTGGTATATATTTTGTACAAAATATTTTACTAAATTTAGTATATATTTTGTACGTAAGATATTCTTCGGACAAGTGGAATTTTTCTTAAAAATTCTGATTCATGCATGTAAGATATCTTTTGGATAATTGGAAAAATTTCTTTGATAATTGGAAAAGTTTCTTTTATTTCTCTTTTAATTTAAAGCGTTTAGTCATTGAGCCGACATATAATTTTGAATTATAGGTTTTTTCTCAATATAATAGATGATTGACAAGCAATAGTAATATTGGTAAGCACTAGTAATTTAAAAACGGGAATTCTATCTTTAAATTTCTCTATATTTAATTTAAAACAACAGATTCGCATGCGTAATCAAATCAAATTTTTAATTATTCTCCTTATATTATATACAGCTGCTCAAATAATCCTTTCACCATATTCTTTTGCTTTAACCTCCATCGATCATCCATGGAGTCTTCTTCCTCTTCTTCTTCTTCCATGCAAAACCATACTGCCAAAAATGAAGACAGAATCAAAGAAGAAGAGAAGAATCCAATAACTATTAATAATATTAGCAATCATTACAAAGAAATAAAGTCAACTTTTCCAAGAGAAACGGACTGGAGCGATTCCATCGAAGATCTGTATCAGTATCAAGACTTTTGGTTCGTGGGATTTATGTTGGAAGGACTTCTTTCAGCTCGACCAACAGATATAATCTTGGCCAGCTTCATGAAAACTGGAACCACTTGGCTTAAAGCCTTAGCTATTTCCATCGTAACTAGGGCAAACTTTGATATAGAGTTAACTAGCCGTTACTCAGTAAAGGCCCACACGATTGTATTCCATTCCTGGAGGTCGATCTTGTAATAGATTGAAGTGAAAACCGAGACATGACAACTCCACTTGTGAGTACACATACTCCTTACACTTGTCTCCATGTGGTTTTTTTATACAAAGTTGCTGGTATTGAGGGGCTGCCAACCAATTCCCCTGGAAGAAGCATTTGAACGCTTTTGTAAAGGATTTGTAACATATGGACCCTATTAATTGGGACCATATTTTAGGTTACTGGAAAGCAAGACAAGAATTTCCTGAGAGGATTTTGTTTTTAAAATATGAAGAAATGAAGAATGATACGAAATTTTACGTGAAGGAACTAGCAGAATTTATGGGTTATCCTTTCACTTCCGATCGAGGAAGAGGAGAAAGGGGCCCTGGAGAAGATCGTTAACATGTGTAATTTTGAGAATTTGAGCAATCTTGAAGTGAATCAAAATAGTTCTCTTATAGAAAACACATCAATGGCGGTTGCAAATAATATATACTTTCGGAAAGGAAATGTAGGAGATTGGCAAAATCATTTGACTCCTGATATGGGAGCTCGATTGGATGAGATCATGAAAATTAAATTACTACGTTTTGGCTTGCCCTTAAGTTAAGGGTGGTTGATTCTGGCCTACTTTGTTTAGGGTTGTACATAAAAATTTCAAACCAACCAAGTCAAACCAAATTAAATATTACGGTTTAAAAGATTGTTGGTTTGATTTTGGTTTGAAAAATAGAAAAAAAGTAATTATTGGTCTGATTTGCGGTTTCAAAAATTATAAATCAACATAAACCAAACCAAACTAATATATACACATACATACATATTTTTATTTAAATTAGAAATATTATAACTTAAAAATAAAATTTCTATCACTATTTTTTAAAATTATACTTGACAAAATAATATATTTATCATCTAATGAAATATTAAGATATTATATTAATAAAATCTAAAAATTTATAATTTAAAATATTTATTTATTTATTAGTCATTATTATAGTTTGTTATATAAATATTAATATTTATTTTTATGATGAATAAATATTTTAAATTTTTTAGATTTTTTTATCTTAGATGATAAATAGATAATTTTTTGATGATGGTTTAAACTGGTTTAAAAGAAAAAATTATCAAACCAAACCAAACTAATTTTTCCGGTTTATAATGTGTGTGGTTTGATTTTGATTTGAAAATTTGCCAAACCAGTATAATTGGTTTGGACTAAAATATCAATGATAAACCGGTCAAACCAAACCATATACACCTCTAACTTTGTTTATATTTTGTTTTTTTTTTAATTACCGCACTTTATTTTTGATGTGTTCCGTTTTAATGACCAAGTTATATTTTTTATTTCAATAAAAAGGATTTCCTATATGAAGTTAATTTCTGGTTAATAATGTATGTAACTATAATATGTATATAATATTTAAAGTATAATTTGGCATTAGTATTTTAATATTAGTGGCCACATACTGGAATCACTTGAAAACCTTAGTTACCACAAGTGAAATAGCAAAAAAAAAAAGTAGCTACATTTTTCAAAAACAGAAGAAGAAGGCATTGCTAGCTTCTAATGAAAAAGTCAAAACTTCTGAAAATTTTATTTTCATTATAAGAAAAATTCAAGTTATAATTCTTGTAATAAATCACTGCCTGAAATTAAGAGTCGAGGCATCAGTTAAAGAGGTTCATAATGCTCGCAAACATAATCAAACTACTTGCACATATAAAATAATAATTTATTTTTATATTATATTGATATTATATTTGTATGCTTTCGAATTAGAGATAATTTTAAAAGTACTCTACTTTTTAAAATTTAATTAAAAGATTTTTACCCATGTTCTACTAATTTCACCGGATATCCAATTTTAAAAAATAATTTCAAAAATAACCCTTTTTTAACTCATGTCTCGATCGAGAACATGCATGTCTCTATCGAGACAATGTATTATTTTCAAAAAAATCATAAAAAACACCATAAATACATTATAAATATACGATAAATAAACTATAAAAAATACATCGCAAAAATATATTTCAATCAAGACAAGTCTTTTTAACTCATGTCTCAATTGAGACATGGTCTGTCTCAATCGAGAAAGTAAAATAGGTATTTTTTAAAATTTAAAAAAATATGAGAAAAAAAAGCAAGATTTAACTGTAACTTGTGAATACTACCAAACCCGCTGCGATGGTTCCCCCCTCCCCCAAGAAACCCTTTCAGGTTTTAAAAATTAATTTTGTCGATTTGTTAAAATATTTTTATTATTTTTATTATTTTGAATATTTTTATTAATTTTTAGATTTTGTATTCTCTTATATCCTTTATTTTGAACGCCAAATTCAAATCCAACAAATTATATAATCCGAACAAAAAAAAACTCTAAATCCAAATCCAAATCCACATATATCTTAATAGAGTCTAAGGTCATTGCCATCTCAACTAAGTTCTTATAATTATGAGGATATCACATAACTTTATGCGCTATTGAGGGAGAGGATTCCAGGAGAAAAATTTATGAATTTCGCAACCATCATGTAAATTAGTTAAATTATAATTTATGTTGAGCTAGGGATTAACTTTTAAGTATAATTATTTTGTACAGTTAATGTTCTACTCCACTTTTTTTTTAGTAAAAGGGAACGAGGCAAAGTCTAAATAAAAAAACCAATACATATTTTCGTTTAACAATAATTATGTATTGGTTGTACAAACTGGTTCTCTTCTCATGATTTTAATCCTTCTAGAGGCATCCGTCAGGGGAATCCTCTATCCCTTTACATTTTTATTCTGTGCATGGAACACCTTTTGCATCGTATCATCTCTCAATTCGGGATGGCGACTGACTGTCTATTAAGTTAAATAAACTCGGTGCTAATCTTTCTCATCTTTTCTTTGCAGATGACTTGGGTTTGTTTGGGAGGGCAACATAAGACTAAAGGGAGGTGATTGAAACAGTTCTTGATGAGTTTTCTAAATGCTCTGGTCTTCGAGCTAGTTTGAACAGAACTAAATTTTTTTTCTCCAAACGTGGATTCTCATCGAGCAGCTACCATAAGTAATCTTATGGGTATTCCAAGATCGCAAGACCTTGTGAAGTATTTTAGTGTTCCAGTTTTACATCATCATGTCACTAAGAATACGTATGTTTACATTTTGGAGAAGATCAAAAGCAAGCTCTGTGGCTGGAATGGTAGACTTCTATATATGGGCCGTTTCACCTTGGCTAAATCACTTTTAATGGTTGTCCCGGGTTACTTTATGAAGACATCCTCTCTTTCGAAAGGCCTCTATGATAAAATTAATAGTCTAGTCCACATCTTTATCTAGGGTAATACGAATGGTAGTCATAAACCGAGACTTATTAATTGGGATGAAATGTGCTCTCCTTTAGTAATGGTGGTGGCGGTTTGTGACCTGCGAAAGCAAAATAATGCTTTTCTTATGAAAATTGGTTTTTCTATCATTACCAATTCGGATAGTTTGTGGGTTTAGGTGCTCAAGAATAAATATGGCTGGAACCGTAATGGAAATGCATATAAAGAAAGCAACACCAGCTCCAACCTTTGGCGAAATATATCTATCATTTGGGGCTATATTCTTTCGGGTTTGCATTGGGCTATTAGAGATGGATGTAATGTCAAATTTTGGGAGGACAATTTGCTTAGCGACTTGGTCCCCTCAAGCTTTTGTTCCAATCCTCGAGCATGACCACACTAGAAAAGTTAATGAGTTTGTGTCCAATGGTTCCTGGAATTATGGTATCCTCTCCAGTTTGTTACCGAACTGGGTCCTGGGGAGAATAAAAAATGGAAACACTTATGGAATTGGCCAGGTACCCAGCGTGTCCGAACTTTTCTCCGGATTATGGCAAAAAATAAGCTGTCGACGAATCAAAAAAGTGGCACAAGACATTTGACAACTGATATTTCTTGCGCCATCTGCAGTAGTAATGTTGAGGATTGTGATCATATTCTCCGGGGTTGTGATGTTGCCAATGATGTTTGGAAAAATATAATTAATCCCAAACTGAATGTTTCTTTCTTTTCATTATCTTTTGATGAATGGTTGTTCGGTAATTTGCTAAAGAAGCTTGATATGGAAATTAATAATTGGAGCATTATCTTTTGAATTACTTGTTGTAGCCGGTGGAATCACCAAAACAATTTTGTTTTTAAAGACGAACGGTGTGGCTCAAACAAGATAGTTTCCTCAATTTGCTTGATGGTGAATTGTACCATTCAGGCTCATAATTTTAACAAAATCTCCAACCCAGGTCTGGATCTCAAGCAAAAGCGGCTGGTTGGTTGAGATCCTCCGCCTATAGACTAGATTAAGATCAACTCGGATGGGGTAGTCCATGCTCCAACAAACAATGCAACTTCTAGTTGTCTAGCACGCAAAAATAATTGGGTCTGGATGTTTGGTTATAGAAGATACAAAGACAAGTGTTCGGTTCTACAAGCGGAACTTTGGGGTTCTTTTGACGGTCTTAAGTTTGCGTTAAACCTAGGATACAAGAATGTTATTAGAGATGGATAGTAAGCTGGAAGTAGAAGCGATCTTAAATGATACTACACTACTAGAAAACAACAAATTAGCGACGGAAATTTGCGACGGAATGAAATTTCGTCGCTAATTTGCTTATTTTGCGACGGACGTACATCCGTCGCTGAATATATCAAAGTTTTGGGCGGGAATGTCCGCGCCATATTTTGCGACGGCCAGTCCGTCACAATTTTCATTAGTTTGTCGCAAAATTTGGCGGGGAGTCTCCCGCCAATTATTGGTGCAAAATATTGCTACGGACTAATAAGTCTGTCGCTAAATTGCAATTAAGAATCTCTTTGGAAGGCAATGGAATGTGTATATTCGTCAAGGATAGTGGTTCTGCTCATATCGGATGTATAATTGTGTGGTCAGAACATTTGATGCTTTGTTTATTCCAGAAATATGGAAAAACTTGATTTCTGTGGGTACACTTGACAAACAAAGGTATAACCACTAAGGTGGAGATGTGCAGATCAGAATTTCTAAGGGTGCTTTTATTGTGATGAAGAGTGTGCTACAACAATGCATTTATATTCGCATAGGAAGTACGATAGTGGGAACAGTGGCATTTGTTCGGTCCTTGGAGGTGGATGATAAAACTGAGTAGTGGCATCAAAGGCTGGGTCATATGAGTGAGAGAGGGTTGTCCATATTTAGTAATTAAGGGTTATTAAAGGAATGAAAAAGGGAAAGTTGAAGTTCTGTAAAACCTGTGTGCTCGGCAAGCAACATAGGGTGAAGTTCAGTTCTGGCATGCATGCTTCTAAAGGCATCATGGATTATGTTAACTCTGATTTATGGGGTCCTGCTGGGGTTGAATCCCATAGAAAACCAGAGTATTTTGTGACCTTTATCGATGACTACTCGAGAAAGATTTGGTTGTATTTTCTGAAATTAAAGGATGAAGTGTTTGGGTGGTTCAAGGAATGGAAAACCATGGTTGAAAAATTTATTATCAGACAGGTCAAGACACTCAGGACGTACAACTGGTTAGAGTTATGTAATGTACCATTTGATGACTTTTGTAGAAAGAAAGGTATAGTGAGGCATCACACTATACGATACACACCATAGTAAAATGGGGTTGCAGAATAGATGAACTAAACACTTTTACAGCATGCTCGGTGCATGTGGTTAAACGCGGGTCTTCCAAAGCATTTTTAGGCTGAAGCAGTTAACACTGCTTGTTATCTACTAAATAGATCTCCATCTACTGTAATTTATTTGAAGACACCTCAAGAGGTATGGTGTGATAAACCCTCTGATTATTCAAGCTAGCGTATTTTCGGTTGTGTTGCCTATACTCATGTGGATAATGGTAAACTTGAGGCGATGGTAATGGAATGCATATTTCTAGGACTGGATTTAAAGGGTACAGACTGTGGTGTACAAAGATGAATATAACTCCAAAATTGATTATTAGTAGAGACGTAACCTTTGCTGGATCTATTATGTTTGGCCAGAAAGAGGAACTTGGTGATCTTGCAGGAAAAACTAATCTGGGTGCTAACCAAAAGGTGGAGTTTGTAGCTCCAAATAGGATTGGTACCGATCCAATACCCGAGCCTAATAAAAGAAGAGGTAGAAGATAGTGTAGCAACAAGGAGAGGAAGAAGTCAAATCAGAACACCGATAAAATATGTGGATTGTGTTGATGCAGTTGATACTAATCTTATGGCTTCTGCTTTGGCAATAGGTGAGATCATCGATTCTGATGAGAGGCAGTCGTATAAAGAGGCAGTTTAGTATAGAAAGGTATCTGAATGGCTAATTACCATGAATGAGGAGATGCAGTCTCTTGAGAAGAACAATACATAAGAGTTGATACCTCGACCAAAACGATTGAAATCGGTAGCATGAAAATGGGTCTTCAAGAAGAAATAGGGTATTTTTGGAGAGGAATCAACTAGATTTAAGGGGAGACTTGTAGCAAAGAGATTTTCACAAAATAAGGAAATTGACTTTGATGAGGTATTCTCACCTGTTGTGAAGCACAAAACCATTCAGATTCTTCAAGTTATAGTGAGTGCGTTGGATCTTAAGTTAGAACAACTTGATGTGAAGACAACGATCTTACATGGGAGTCTAGAGGAGCAGATTTATATATCGCAGCCAGAGGGATTTCTTGATAGAGGTACAACAGGTTTGATGCTTTTATGCTTTTTTATAGGTATGTTCGAAATCTGTTTGATAACTATGTGTACTCTAGGAAGTTGTCTGATGATTTCTTGATCTTTCATTGTTATATATGTGGATGATATGTTAATTGCAGCTAAGTCTAAATCTAAAATTAATAACTTGAAAGTCTTGTTGTGTAGTGAGTTTGATATGAAAGATTTGGGTGCAGCCAAAAAGATACTGGGCATGGAGATTTAGAGAGATAGGAAAGAAGGCGTGTTGCATGTTTCTTAATAAAAATATATTGAGAATGTGTTGCAATCTTTTCAAATGGAGAACTTTAAGCCAACAAGTACTCCTTTGACAACACATTTTAAATTTGATGTTAATACATTACGTAGTAATGATGTTGAGAAGGAATGCATTAGCAATGTTCCGTATTCGAATGTGGTTGGAAGTTTGATATTTTCCATGATCAGTACACGGCCTGATTTGACACATACTGTTAGAGTGATTAGTAGATTTATGAGTAATCCAGGAAACGCTCACTCATTCAACAGTCAAATGGATTATGCGGTATTTGAAGGGCACGAAACATATGTATGGTTTATAGTTCTAGTGGTGGTTTTGATGGAATTGTAGGTTACACAGATTTTGACTATGGAGGAGATCTTATCGAAGAAGGTCCTTAACATGTTATATTTTCACCCTGTATTTCCCCCTTTAATGAAAGACCCTCATTTTTGTCTTATTTAATTTCTGCCATATTAACGTAGCAAATCAACTCTGCTCCAATTTGACAAATCTTCAATCAGATAGTGAAAAATGATTTCAAGTTTTCAATTGGCAAATTGTTTTTAAAATATATTTTTATGTATCAAATTTTAAGAGTAGTGTTTGAATTATTTTGTTAAAGTTAAACAAACCATTTTGCATATAACCCTTTTCAATATTTTGAACATTTCGGTGATAGAAAAAAAAGACAAAAATGCTAATTTGATTTTATTTTAAAATATTCAAACACCAATCTGAAAGAATAAAAAATCCAACACAAAAACAGTAAATTTAAGAAAGTTTAAATACCAGTGATACAATTCTTTTTATATTTATTTTCTATATAATTAAAGCTGTGTGTGAAATGCAGAAATAGTCATTGTGATTGTGATCAAAGCAAGAATTTTTCTCAATTATCTACAAGAGCATGTAGTCAAAAATTTACGTGATATTGAAGGTGGAGTTTTTATTTAATTAAAAAATATTTCTTTGAATTTTATCATGGACCAAATTTATTTGACTTATATAATTATTACTTCTGGAAGTGTTTTTTTAATTTAGTATTTTTTTTATTATAATTAATACATTTTTATATCCTATGGCTATCTCCGTTTTAAGAAGTATATTTTTATCCTAAATAACAATCATCTTTTTTTATCATTAAATAACAATCATCTTCATATGAAGAATAAAAGCTA
The DNA here is from genome assembly GCF_937616625.2 of Mercurialis annua. Lineage (NCBI taxonomy): Eukaryota > Viridiplantae > Streptophyta > Magnoliopsida > Malpighiales > Euphorbiaceae > Mercurialis > Mercurialis annua. The sequence goes on along the minus strand of NC_065572.1, from coordinate 64,668,207 downwards.
TAATACAAGTCCATGATTAGACTCTCTGAAACCTCACTCATAACCATGTAAAATGGAGAAATTAGTATTAACTAGATATTTTGTTATCGGTCAAGAAATATGATTTAGTGATTTCATTCTATTGTAATAAGAAAAATGTATTAAAGTGGCAATAAACTAATTTAGAATAAAAGTTTGATTAATTCCTAGAGGTTTGACTAAGAAATAGGAGTTATAACCAATGAGCTATAATCTAAATAATATAAGCGTTTCACCGCATTCTACGTAGGTCGTGAATTTAATTTCTCTTATAATCCCCTTCCTTTTCAATTATCGAAAACCATAATCAAAAGTTAGAAATTTCATTTGATAATAATCATGTTCTTTAATTAATATAAAGAAGGGCCTGTTTGCATTAGAACTTGCTGTTATAACTCGTATTGATAAAATTTAATAGCTCACATCTTTATCATATACTTTTTTTATTTCTTAATAAATAATTTTAACCTCAAATCTAAACCGGATACACCATACTAACTAACTAACGTATAGAATGTAAGTTCCTCCTCATATATGAACTAAATTTGTCTAAAAATTAAGCAGTCAATTAAGCTTTTCCGATTCAGTTAATTCCTTAATTATTGATACATCATATATTCAAGACTGCATTTATGGATTTTATTTTTCAATTGCAAAATATTATTTCTATAGGACCCTGCACACAATCATGACAGTTTTTTTTGTTTTTTTGTGGTGTGGTAAATTTAGAAGTTCATGAATAATAGAGTATTTCAGAGTAGCTCTCGGAACAAGGATGTCGTTATTTGTGATTGCTTTGAAGGATAGTTTCGCTCTTTAAAGTTTGTAATATAATATTCCATCCGTTCTAATAAAATTGTCCACTTTGATTTTATCACACAGTTTAAGAAAATCAATTATTATCTATGAATTTTATAATTTTGTTTACTTTTCTTGTCATACTTCTATAAAATATAGAGTCCCCTTTCAATTTATTTTCAATTAATTACTCATTAATGGATTTTAAATATAAATAATATAGAAAAATTAAATGTAAAAGTTAGTTACTTTTTAAAAGTGGACAAGAGTTTTATGAACAAAAAAATTTCTCAAAGTGGACAACTTTATTAAGACGGAAGGAGTAGAAAATTTTCGTGTTTGGATTTGAATTTTTATAAAAATTCTTTTTGTATTTTATTTTTAAGACCGTGACTGTTGTTTTTTCTCCGTCATTAGTATATCACCTTAACTGTGTCACTTAAGTGTGAAAACTGGTTGTTTGGGTTTTTTTTTTCCAATTTTTACGGCCCTAAAGTATATAATATTGGAAAATTCTTACCTAGTCCCAGTCCATGAATTTTTCATGCATTTATCTAATGAGGTGTTAGAAAATCTAATACAATTTTCTCTTTCTTTTTATTATTTTATTTTTCCTCTCATTTCTCTAAAATCTGATTGGATAGGTAATTTTTCATGGACCGGGTCTAGGTAAAAACTTTCCATAATATTATTTATAAAAGAAAAGACGGCAGTTAATTTATAATCATAATTTGCTATTATATATATATATATATATCTTGCTTGACGGCAAAGTGCAGACGAATGAAAAAACAACATCACTATAGAAAAATATATGGTTCAACGAATTGATTTAGTAAAAAATATGGATCAAGCAATGGTATTTTCTGATTCAAATTCAACAAAATAATTTAATATAATTTCATTCAAAACCCGGACTAAATCCAACTTCAAATATTCTTATTATAGAATCCTCGTAATTAATTGCCTAACTTAATACGCATGTATACTCTCTATTATTTAACTTTTATAGTCGCTAAAATTTTATTATATTTCATTTTGATCATAAAACGATAGTTTATTTTAATTTAAGTACTGAAATTTAAAATTACAAGTAACAAGAAGTTTCTTAGTGATTTTAGGCCAAATTAAGTCTATACATCATTCAGGTCTTTTCACGTCATGAAGCAATAAATATTTCTTCTTACACCAAAATAAAATAAAATAAAAGTTTAGTAAATTAGGTAACCGATTATGAGGTATCCAAACTATTACATTTTTCACACTTTGACAACCAAATTTTGATTCATTTCAATTTGATCACTAAATTTTAATATATATTTTCTTTTCAATTTGGTAATTAAATTTTAGTTTTACTTCAACGGATGTTTTAAGCAAAAGAAAGTAAATGCAGCAGCCATATTTTATTATATTTTTTGTCTAAAAACTTGATATGTATGTATAATTTGATCGAACGACTCTCCGCTGAATTGAAATTAAACATAAATGACACTTTTTTAGAAAAATACAAGCAAAAAACGATCATTACATGGCAAAATCCGGCTTTCACGTTAGCATTTTAGCTGGAAAACCTTTGTTCAAATGAAATGAAAGTTCAATAATTAAAATGAAACGATTTAAAGTTCAATCATCAAAATACAATAAAACGATAGTTTGGATACCTTCATGATAAATTACCCGCCTGAAAGAATTCAAAAAACTAATCATTGCTTATAATTTAAAGTTTAGTATCTAAACTGAAATAAATTAATATTTTACAAACTAAAGTGATATAAGACAAAAATTTAATGACCATAAAAATTCAATACGCCCTATTTATATGATCGTGTGCTAAGCATAATACATATCACCTTCTCTTTGGCTATATAGCTATACAAAATCCATTATATTCTCTTTATCTATAGCTTTTCTCTTTTATTATAATTAAATGGGGTCCTTTTCTTCTCCTAATTCCCCAAAAATTAATCCTGAGGATGATTTACCAAAGATCAGTGAAGAGAAAAAGCAAAAAATAATGTCTCATGTAATGAATTACAAACACAAAGAAATTATGTCAACTTTTCCAAGAGAAAGAGATTGGAGCCTCTACAGTGAAGATCTCTATCAGTACAAAGGATTTTGGTTCATGGGAAAATTCCTCGACGGAATCTTGTCGGCTCAAGATCAGTACAATTCTCCGTCACCCGATGATATAATCCTCGCCAGTTTCATGAAAACCGGTACAACTTGGCTTAAAGCCCTAGCTTTTGCCATTGTTACCCGAAACAGCTTTGATATTAACTCGACTAGCCCGTTGCTCAACAAGGGTCCGCATGATTGCGTGCCTTTTCTAGACGTTGATCTTGCGAAAGACTCGAGCAATCGAGACATGTCGATGCCACTTGTGGGCACACACATGCCTTATTCTTGTCTGCCGAAGTCAATTCTTGAATCTGGTTGTAAAATTGTTTATATATGGAGAGATCCTAAGGATGTGTTCATTTCCATGTGGTTTTTTCTTGCAAAGCTGATGAAACTGATGGGTTGCAAACCGGTTTCTTTAGAAGAAGCTTTCGAGTTCTTTTGTAATGGAGTGGTAACGTACGGGCCGTACTGGGATCATGTCTTAAGTTACTGGAAGGCCAAACAAGAGTTTCCTGAGAAAATATTGTTCTTGAAATATGAAGAAATGAAAAAAGATGAGAGTTTTTACGTGAAGAAATTAGCAGAGTTCATGGGTTATTCTTTTAGTTCGGAAGAAGAAGAGAACGGAGTTATGCAGAAGATTATAGAGATGTGTAGTTTTGATAATTTAAGCAATCTTGAGGTGAATAAAAATGGAGGGTATAGGGAGGATAAATCACCATTGGCCATGAAGAACAACGTATTCTTTAGAAAAGGTGAGGTGGGTGATTGGAAAAATCATTTGACAGCTGAAATGGGTGCTCGTTTAGATGAGATTATGGAGCAGAAGCTAATGGATTCTGGCTTTAGGACTATGATTCTTGATTAATGCTATAGTTTACATAATGTTTATTGTTGTTATTATTATCATTATTTTATGTATTTTTATTATAGTGGGAAGGGGGACCTAATATATGGGTAATTGTTTTTTATTTATTATTATTTTGGTAGTCGCTTTTTGTAATAACCGGCACCGTCATGATATAAGTTTTCAATGTGTAATGTGTGATCCGTCGAAATCTCGATGTGACACGTGATGTATTTGATGTAACAGTCGTTTGAATTATGTGTGAATACCATATGAATTAGTATTAATGATAATATGAAAAATTGTAACCCCAAAGCGCAGATAAGTTGCTAAGGCGCTCTTCCTGACTTAAGTAAGGTCGCGGGTTCGAACCGTACTCATGTATTCAGCCGTTTAAAATTTGGGATCAGAGCTTTCCCTTTTGTAAGGGACCTACCCGGCTCGAATAGAGCTTAGTCTGAATATGATTAAAGGGGCGTCTCATAGTTGAGACCCGTTCAAAACGTTTCATAGAATTACTAAAAAATAATATATGAAAAATTGTTACATAGACTTAGTCTAACACGTCATATGTGGACTAAGCTAATCACATTATAACACATCATTAAAATGATGGCATTATGGTAATTTTGTTTGTTATTTTTTACACTTTTTAATAGTGATATTAGGCCAAACCCATACTAAGGCCCCTGTACTATACGACTTTTATTCAGGTGGCCCCTGTCTCGAAAAATTTATTTGTCCAGTCCTTCTACTAATATTTTTTGCGATTTTAATACCCTTTTGAAGAGAGTGTATCTCACTCTCCGTTAAATAACAAAATTTGCCGTTAACTAATAAAATTGCCGTTAACTTTAAAAATATATTTGTATAATAAAATCAAATAATGCCACATCACAATTCTTTTTAATAATAAATGAAAATTGAAAGGGGTAAAGTTGGTATTTAACCATCTCCTCCAACCAATTCATCGTCTTCTCCAAATTCCAGCCACCTTAACCACAACACACCTCCACTATCCTTGCTCCAAATTCCAGCCACCTTAACCACAACACACCTCCACTATCCTTTTTCCAAATCCCAGCCACCATAACCACACCGCACCTCCACTATCCTTTCTCCAAATCTCATCCACATAAATGAAGACATCATTGTTCGGATCTGTCAAAACCTTACAAACTCAACGACCACCATCTCATCGTCACGCTTCCTACGCCGTGGCTACTCATTTGAGTCCGTCCTTGATTGTAAGGTCGTCATCCTAGGCTTTCGCTCTTATTTTCTATTTTGATTTTTGTGATTTTGGGTGTTGGGTTATTGGCTTATTGCTAAAAATTTGTGGGTATTTATTTAAGAGGAGAGAATACAAACTTGGTGATGGATTTGGTTATGTTCAGCAGATAAGGAGAGGATTTTCTCAGGTTTTAAACCGGATTTGCCTCCGCAGAGGGTGAGAAAGCGGGTGTAAATTGATTTGGTTATGTTTAAGGGCGAGATTTATTTCGCCGTTGACTGATAAAGGTTTAGTGATTGTAGAAAGGCGGTGGAAAGTGGCGGTGGTTTCAGATATGTTGGTGGTGGTGATATTCTAGATCGAAGGTTTTTGGATTTTTCTATGTTGAAATTGAAACTGCTTGCGTGGTGGAGCTGTTGAGCGCTGGAGGCTGCTGCTTGTGGAAGACATGATGCCGTGGATCTTGAAGAAGCTGGGGTTGCTGGACGTGGAAATTTTTTTCCATCTGGATATTATTTATTTTCCATGTGGATTTCATGTCACATTCTTTTTCTTACACACTCTCACTAAACGGAGATTGAGATACACTCTCTACATTCCGTCCAGATAAGGGCATTAAAATCGTAAAAATATTAGTAGAAGGACTGGACAAATAAGTTTTTCGAGATAAGGGCTATTTGAACAAAAGTCGTATAGTTTTAGTATGGGTTTGGCCGTGATATTACAATAATACTATCATTTTTAATAACGTATTACAGCGTGATTGTCTTAATCCACCGATGATATGATAGACTAAATTCATGTAATAATTTCTCATGAAAATATAGATTAATGATTTGCATTAAAATCGAAAGGTTATATGACAACTGATGCATCAAGGAAAACTATAGTTTCATCTATATCTATATCTATATCTATACTATATATAAAAGCACGGATGGGGGGAAGGGGGGGCAGACAAATTTACTGAATAATCATTTTCAGTTCACTACTAAATAAAAATTTTACAGTCATTAACTAATTAGTTATTTAATTAATAAATATTGTAATTAAAGTCCTAATTAGAATAGGTAGCTAAATTATCTCCAATTTAGTTTTTAGTATGTAAAAAATAACTAAATTGTCTCCAAATTAGTAGGAATGCCTATCTTTTAGTTTGATTGAACTATAAAATTAAAATACTATATTTGGTCAATATATTATTTAAATTTCTATCTTATTATTTTTAAAGATATTATTAATAAAATTAAGTTAATTATTTAATTATAGTTATTATAAAACCAAAATAAGAATAAATTCAGTATGGAAAAAATTTAATAACCGAATATATTATATTTACTTTTACAAAAATTCTTAACTAATTTAATATTAATTATAAATAAAAAATTGATATAATTATAATAAATTTACTAATATGTTCATTGACGAGTAACGTTACGAGCCACGTGCATAGCACGTAATGCGAAACTAGTCTCGAAAAAAGATTTGATTCAATTTTGCATATTATCAAAGTGAAGTGAATGTTATAGGAAGGATATATAAAATGGCATAGTGAGTATACAAATTGAGATATACCAAGATTGTTTCAATTTATTTTTAACAAAAAAAAAAGTTAAATAAGGCTAAATCAAGAAAGGACTCGACCTAATAAGGCTTAGTAAGAATAATAAACCAGATAAGGCTCAACTACGAAGGAACACAGCCTAATAAGGCTCGGCCATAAATGTATTTGTCAAAAAAGACTCATCCAAAGAACCAAACCTAAAGAGGAAAAAGAGATAGATTTTCCCGAATCTTAAAGAAATTCCTAAGAGAAAAAAAATAGACTCTCCCGAACCTTGAATAAAACCCTAAGAGAAAAAAGTGATAGGTTCTCCCAAATTTTAAATGAAAAATACCAAAAGTAAAAAAGAGATAGGCTCTTCCGAGTCTTGAATGAAATCCGAAGATGAAAAAAGAGATAGGTTCTTCCGAATCTTGAAAAAAACCCCAAAAATAAAAAAGATATAAGTTCTCCTGAATCTTGAATAAAAAAAAAGCCAAAAAGAGAATAAAAAGTTTAGATTAACCTTAACAATCCGAATTTAAATTAACTATATGGAACTTAGAGTGTTTATCCCATGCAACCGTTGCGCCACGTCATTTTTACATCAAGCCAATGAGCATTTGCGATAGGGAATCTTTTAATTATTACTTATTTTTTTTATCATTCAATTTTCCACATGGCTAACGCACAATTGGTTTGTTGCACGAATGACGTGGCGCAACGGTTGTGTGCAATAATTTTTCTGGAACTTAACCAAACAAGGGAATAAAAGGCTTAAATTAACCTTAAAATCTAAGAGTTTAGATTAATTCTAAGAGATTTGCTCATATAAGGGAATAAAATAGAGTTCAGAATAACTTATAATTTAAATTATTAACTCTAAAAATTCAAAAAACAATATACAAAGTTTTCGCGCAAAGGAAAAACATAAGTATAGATCTACCTTTAATGAATCACCCGAAGGGGAAAGAAAAAATAAAAAATGGAAAAAGAGAATCACCCCAAAAACAACGCTCTACTTATGATAGTTTCAAAGTAGAGCATTACCAAAAAAGTGATTGTTGCAGATTGCTCAAGAAAATAATAAAAATAAAAAAACATAAATGACCAGATCTTAAAAACTGACATAAAAATTCTATAAAATCAGTGTACTTATGGAGGAGTTTGAAAGGCTCATATTCGTCCAAAGAGAATATCAAAAAAAATTGACAACTACAAAGAACACATAAGAAAAGAACAAAGTTGATAAGAATTTCTATATAATAAGCCGAGTCTCATTGGATTCACCTACTAAAGTGGACTCTTAGAACTCGTCAAACGGTAAAAAGTCAAAAATAACGGACCCTCTCACGGATGGATTTTAAGAGCTCGTATTAGAGGAAACGAGTTTTGTAAAGACTCGCCCATCTAAAACCAAGCCTCTATGGATTTGCCCAAGTAGAGACGACCGAATCCCTCAAGACTCGGTAAACACAAGTATTTTGAAATATCATCTAAATACGGATCTTATCTAGAGATTTGGAATCCTAATCCGAATACAACGCCAAAAATCCATGAGGTTCTAGAAGAGTTGTACTATCTAAAGATGACTAAAAAATACATTCATATTCGAAATCATATTCCTATTTAGGAACACGATCTTAGTTAGGAATCATATTCCTAACTGGAGACTCATTCCTATTGAGAATCATATCCAAATAGAAATTCTATTCCTATATTTATTATAGGGTTAATTACATATAAAATCACCACCTTTACACGAAATTGCAAAAATAACACGACCTTTAAAACGTGGCAATTCAGGGCACCACCTTTCATTTCTTTTCAAAAACAACATGAGCACATTTTTAGTGGCATTTTTGCTGACGTGGCATGACACGTGGCACTCACATTGGGTGTCCAAGTCAGCAAAATTTTATCTAAAAACGTGCCCATGTTATTTTTGAAAATAAATGAAAGGTGATGCCCTGAATTGACACGTTTTAAAGGTCGTGTTATTTTTGAAAAATCGTATAAAGGTGGTGATTTTATATGTAATTAACCCTTTATTATACTAGGTATTCCCTCTTCACCACTGCATAAAGAGATTGAGTTATGTCTAAAACACACAACATAAAGCCTAGAGTGATTTTACCATCAGAGTGACTAACGTCTGATCAGCACTCTAACCTCTGTTTTACTAGATAACTCGCCGAGAAGCCCGGATACATTAATACATTAATTTCTCTATGTGTTTTGATGATTACGAGTCAATAAATTTTTTTTATTAAGGATGCACAATTATATTCGCAAAATCAAACTCTATAAAACCTCTTTTTTGGCGAAATTGTCGCCAAATTATTTTTAATCATAAAAATTGGTATTTTTTAATATTCTAATAACAAATATTTGTTATCTAAGTTGATCCATTTTAATTTTAATTAGTTTTCATAAAATTCTTTTTTGAGATATTCTCAAAAAGACTAAAAACAAAATTTAATAATTATCAATAAAATCAAGTGACAATAATTAAAAAATATTTATTTATTTTAATCTAATTAATTTTTTGAAATTAGAGTTGAATTGATTTGGGAAGAGAAAAGATTAAATGATATTTAAAATTAGTAATTTTTATTGAAAATATCATAGATATTTAGGTTAAACTTGGTTTCAGAATTATTGGTTTAATTTGGTTCAATTTAATCATCACATATTTCTTATCATCCACTTTAATCCCTAAACTTTAATTTATTAAATTATATTAAAATAATAAGTCCAATGAACCATAATTTACTAAAGTATGATAAAAGTTATACCTGCAATATATTAATAATTGCTAAAATATATTGAAGATATACACATTAAATTTAATTATATTTTATTAATAAAATAACGTATATTGAAAAGACTTTATGAAAAGAAAAGGAACAAAAGATATATAGATAATCAGCCATCTGTGCATATTTACAATTGGTCTAATTATTTAAAAACCACCTTAATTTTTTTTTTCGTTTATACTCTAATAAAGAAAAAGATTCAGTTGTATTCTTGTTTGGATTTTTATATTTCACCTCTACCCCAATTTTTTTTTAAAAGATGATTTATTGAAAACAACTAAATACAAAGGTTATTTCATATTTTTTTCTATTAAAAAAAATACAAACAAGTTGTTTACCTCCTAAAAATTAATTTATTTTTAATTTAAAAATAAATACATAATAAAACGCTTCCATTGGACCTGTCACCAGATTTCTTCGGACCCGCCACCCGATCTCGAATTTCCTCCTTCAAAAGAAGGAGGAGCAGCTGCTCCTCCTTCCATGGAAGGAAGAAAAGTCCGTCCGATATTTATTTTTTTAAAATAAATTTATTTGATTTTATTTGAAAGGTACCTTTTTACAGTTTTTAATTATGAACATTTATTGATAATTAATATAAATTAAATAAAAAATATATTATAATTTGTTAAATTTTGTGAGAAATAATGTCTTTTTGTACTAATAATAAGTTTAACGTCTAATTAGAATATATGCTAAAAATAAAGAATTATTTAAAAAAATTCAAATAAAAAGAAGTCAATTTAATGCCTCGAGGGTAGAGATGAAATATAAAAACCCAAACTAGTGTACAATTGAATTTTTTTCTAGGTCTAAAGGTGGGTGGTTTTTAAGTAATTAGGCCTTTACAATTTTATTCAGTATCCATCTATTAACTATAGCAATTGACACTAAGGTCTAATTTAAGTGGTTAAGGCGTTCAAGTGTTTAAGGCCGATTTAGAAAATGAAAATTTGGTTTAGAATTACCAATGTTTAAGGCCGATTTAGAAAATGAAATTTAAAAACTAACTAATTCTTTATAAAAAATAAATAGCAACTAGTATTAATCAAATTGGTAAAGTGTCCAGATTTAAATATAAACAATTATATTAATAATTGCTTTGCAAAAAGTGGCAGTATTATAAAGAGTTATTGTTATAAAAACTCACCAATTTTATACGTTTTTCCAATTTAATCACGCCTTTTAAAACTCATCATAAAAATATATAAATTTTTATTTTTCTTCTGAATTCATACACAGTGTTGACGTGACATTCATTTATTGGTTAAGAATGACCTCTATCTAAATGAATGAGTGTCATCTTAGCAGTGTGTACGAATTTGGAAAAAAATAAAATTTGGTGTATCTTATGAAAAATATTTAAATCGTAATTAAATTAAAAAAATAAATATAATTTAGAAAAACGAGTATAATTTGAAAACACTAGTGTATCTTATGATAAGCCCATATTACTTTGCATCAGTCTCCATTTATAAAAGCCTTTCACAATTGATAAAGATCTTTTAAAAATTAAAATATGTTTCAAAACTAAAAGAAATGAACCCAACAATTTAACCTAAGAAATGTTTTTTTTTATTTCTTCTTCCTCAGCCTCATACCAGCACAGCTAGTGGCTGATTAAAAAAAAAGAGATAATTAACAAAATATCTAAAAAATAATAATAATAGCATTTATTAAGCCCTATTTTTCAATTTAATTTTCCTATCTCAGAGTGTTATATCTTTATTTTTTTACTCTGCTTTTTTATTTTTGTACTCTCTATTTGCTCCATATGCAAACATCGTCATTTTTTCTTTTTCTTATTTCTTATTCTTCTTCTTCTTATTTCTTTTTCTTCTTCTTCTTAATCAAAGAAAAATAACTATTCAACAAATTAATTCAAAATTTTCTGCTCATAACAATTCAACAAATTAATTTCTATCATTCCATTTATTTCTTAAAAATTTATTATGAGTTTCAAATTAGTTTCTGATCCGCTCGAATTTTTAATTCGTAATCAAATCGCTTCAAATTATACTTCGAATTCAAATCCAACGATCATAACTTTCTCCAAAAATAAGAAAACTGTAAATTATAACTTTAGTTGTTCTCATTAAAAATCTTTAAAAACGGTTTCAAACAGTTTCAAATGCAGTTTCAAATGTAATTTTAAACGGTTTCAAAAAATTTCTAAAACACAGTTTTATTATCATATAAAAAAGTTAATAGAATGTTTTCAAACAGTTTACAAGTGTTCAAACAGTTTCAAAAAAAAGCTTCAAACAGTTTGTAAAGGTTTCAAACAGTTTCAAAGAAACAGCTTCACACAGTTGACAAAGATTTCAAACAGTTTTCAAGCGTTTCAAACAGTTTCATAAAACACAATTTGCAAATTAAATTAATTTTTTATTTTATTAAATTTTTAAAAAGATATGTTTATTTAAATTTTATTCAACAATTTATATATCAAATTTAATAAAATAACAAATTTATTTAATTTACATAATCGATCCTTTTTAGATATTTTAATTGTAACAAATTAAATAAATTTACATATTTAAAAAGGATCAATTTTTTCTGAGTTTTCATTTTTAATGAAATCTAACCTTTTTAAATCCAAAATTACTTGACGAGATTAGGTTAAAAGGGATTAAATCAAAAACATTTGTCATAAATAAAAAAAGTTAAAATAAATGAATATTTTTTGAATAGTTAGCTACAATAAAAATATATTTATTAAACTTAAATCAAAATCAATTTTATCAATAAATAAAAAATGACAAAAAAATAAAAAGTTTTAAGTGATTGGACAATCATATAAAACTCTCTCTGTACTTTTAACCGCAATCTTAATAGTTGTATGCTGGGTTTAGTTTTTGTACTGGGGTTTGTTAGGCTTTCTTGTGGGCTAGTTCTATAAACATGTGTTGTCAACACAAATCACTAAATTTTACATTTTGTTTATATTTGTTTCTCATTAATATTTTATGCAAATTTCAAAAAAATTAAAAAAATTACATTTATATTTCATAATTCAAAATAACGAAATTTTAATTAAAATATGAAAATTTTATCCCTTACATATGTCAACATCTCATTAATTTTACATATACACTCACAGTCACATCCAATAAGATTGCATAAAATGCTCACTTTCCTCTTCTTCACCTGACGATGTCGTTCGTCAGCCTCATTTTTCATTGTCGAATATGACAACAGTAAAATAATTCAATTTGAAACAATTTGGTGAGTAAACCACCACCACTACTCGAAGAAGTCCAAAAAGACAACAAAATGTAGAATTAACTTACGAACCATAAAAATTCTCTTCAATGAAGAACAAACAGATCAGACGAATTTTAAAACGAATAAGTGAGCAGTTTCTTCAATGGTGTGGAATTGAAGGAATTGGAAGAGCATCTTAAATTGAACATTTTGAAAGAGCATCTTAAGGCGCATAGAAAGGGTTTTGAAAAATTGAAGAGAAAACATCAATAGAAACTGTCAATAACCGTCGGCTGTCAATTTGTTACATGCACAGTTGACTATAAAATGGATCTATAATTTGAATTATCTTCTCTACAATGAATTAAGTTGTGAATGATTAAACCACCAATGTCAGCTGCAAATTCAAAACATGGTGAAATGGAATTCTCAAATTATCAAGGGATTAAGTTGCTATTTATCGCGTTCATTTCTTCGCCAACATCAAACTGCAAATTATTATTGGATTGCAAAATCATTGTAACTTTGTCTTTTCCAATTCTCTTTGAGTTAATGAAATGATTATAGAACTGATTTTTTGAACAAATCAATGGCAGTTATTTTATATAATGGTTAGTTAACCAACACAATTTTAGTAGAGAATCCAATTCATTTAAAGTATAAGTTAACTACTCAAATTTTCTTGCATTTTTAACTTTGTTATTGAAATTGTGATATCATCTCTTCTTCAATATTTATAGTTTTCGATTTTCGATAAACTTTCAATTTACCGAAATTTATCGTCTTTCTTTCAATTTACCGCTATTCTCTTATAACAATTTCAATGTTCATAACTGGTTTTTGGAGTTTGTGGTTCAAAATTTTGAAATGGATGATTCAAATAGTACATTTATTTTCAAATCTTATTTTTTGATTCATTATTTTCAAATTAATATTCTGGCACTAATAATAAATTTCAACGTTGTCAAACCTGTTCCGGTGATAAAACCGATGAGACTAAAGAGTCAAGAGTTAAAGATTCAACCGGGGTTCAACCAGAATTAAACCCATGTTATAAAAATAAATAAATATAAAATTATAATTATTATTAATCATATATATTATAAAATAAGAAACGGGTAATTGATTCTAACCATCATGAACTTTTGAATTTTTCATTTCAGTCACTAAACTATTTTTTTATTTCATTTTGAGCACTGAACTTCCATTTTTTTCCATTTTGATATTTCAGGTCAAAAATGCTTAACTGGCAGCCGGAAGTTGACATGTGACAATCGGATTTTACAAGTTTTACTTTAAAAATTGATCACACATACATACTTTCACTTTAAAAATTAGTTTTTAGATCAAATAATACATATATGACAAGTTTTCAGGTTGAAAATATTAATTACGTCTGCCACCTAAGTCATTTAAATTTCTTATTTTTTTTCTAAGGACACTGGTTTTTTTGTGGTTGATCGAACCGGACCAGATTATCGGGTTATTTGGCCGGTTAACTGGTCCAATTTGATGGTTACCCGGCCGGTTCAATAGAAAATTAACAGGTCTCTAATTAAAAGGGTTTTAGAGCAACCCGAACCGATAACCTGGCCAGTTCACAGATTATTGGTTGAACCAGTCAGTCCGGTTTGGATTTGACAACCATGATAAATTTAAACACTGGTGGTGCTATTTCCTTAACTTCAAAATATATTATTTTGTTAAATTTTTTTCCTTTTTTTTTTCCAGTTTGAGGTAATAACGATAATTTTTTAATTTGTTTGTTGAACTTTTAAATTGGTTATAGTAGATTTTATATTTTACATTTTTCTGAAATTTTTAAATTCTAAAAAAATTACCATGAATGTTTGTATGTTTAAGGCAGAAAAAGGTGTCATATTTTTATACTTTTCCACCATTACAGATGATTTGAGTATGTTTTTTCTTTTCACTACGAGACCTTAAAACCGAAAATGAAACAACTTTAAAACTATTTTATTTTATCAAATTTTATTAGGCAAATTGTTCATCAGTAAGTGCAATTAAAATCTCTTTGGTTTCAATTTGTTTGTTTTCTGTTTTACAATATTTTTTAAAAGAAGTCCTTTATGTGAATTAGTTTCTTGATGTACAAAATCTCTTTAATTATTTCTATTAGAAATGGATAATTTGAATATTCAACTTCGAATTATGGCTCCATGAGTTTGAATTTTTGGAGTTTGATTTTATGCTCTTTCAACTTACTATTTTAAAAGTTTTTAATTTAATTTAATTTCTTCTTCACTGCAATTTTTTTTTTATCTATCGATTGAAGGTTTCTCTGATCTCAATTAGTATATAAATATTTTTCCAATCTCTTATTTTTATATGTACAATAATTTATATAATTGAATTTAATTTTTTTTATCAATTCTTTAATTCCTCCCTTGTGGGGTTATTGTCCTCCATTGTTGGATTTATGTCCTCCGTTGTGAGATTTATGTCTTCCGTTGTGGGGTTTATATCTTCCGTTGTGCGGGTTTTTATCTTCCGTTGTAGGGTTATTGTTCGCCCTCGTGAGGACGTTAAACCTCTTCTTTTATGAGGTTATTCTTCTTTTTCATGAGATTATTTTATTCTTTATAAGCAATGCAGGTATGATAAAAATCTCAATTTTCGAAACATTTTTCTATTTCGATGACTGCATATATATGGTGAGTATTATTTATGTATTTAATTTTAAATTCTATTATTTATTGTGGTATTTATTAGTTTCAGGTTAAACATTGTTTGAAACTGTGGAGCAAAAGAAAATTGGATCGACAGAGACAATTTACACTGTTATATTATATACCATTTGTTTATCATTATTTTTAATTTTTGTTAAGCGAATGTGTAATTTGATAGCCCATAAAATGGCTAAAAAGTTCGTAAATCCTTTTTATTAGGAGTTATTCATTATCTTTTATTTGTTTTGGCCGATAAATGATACGCATATTTTATATAGGGTTTTTCCAAGTATTTGATATAGTATTATTGTATATTTGTAAGGATATTATGCTTGGAAAGGTGTTTATTTTGTAGATTTATGCGTATGGAGTGAAGCGTAGCAATTTGGAGCAAATTGAAAAAAGCTGGAAAAAGTGCCTAGTTCCTCAAAAGTGTCTAGTTCCTAGGAACCAGGCACTATTGAGGAACTGGCCCGGATTACTTTCTGCGAATCCTTTGTGGCCAATTCCTCAAAAGTGCCGAGTTCCTAGGAACCAGGCACTATTGAGGAACTGGCCCGGATTACCTACGAACCTAAAAACGTGAAAATCCTTTTTCAACGCGGATTTGGATCCGATTTCAACTACAACTCTTGCAACACATCAAGGACTCTTCCACTATATAAAGACATCTCAAGATCATGTATTCTATCGAGTTTTTCATTATTTTCTATTCTACAAACAATTTGTCTTAGGTTAATTTTCTTTTAGTCCTTAGTTTATTTTCAAGTCTTAATTCTTCGAAGCTTTGATTCGAAGACTTGTGTTCCGAATAATTCCAGGTTTTTAATTCAAGTATTTTCTTTCATATTATTTAATTATGTTCATTACTTTTGATTTATTAATTTCTTCAATTATGTCTAGCTAAATCTTTTAAATCTAGGATATTGTGAGTAGTATGGGTTTAATTCAAATCTGAAATTTAATATTCTATCTTTCTTTATTCTTGCAATTCTTATTATTGGGATTAATGCTTGTAATTACTTGATCACCAATTACATGATTAAAAATCGATTTGTGAGTAAACGTCATTAAAGCAAGTTGGTTGGAAAAGATAATAAGAACGTAATTATAAAACATGAGTCCGTCCACTATGTTTGCGTTGCGTGGCATGTGTGGATAACTTTTCTTAATGCTTTGTTTATGATTGTCGGGTTATTTTCTATTGTCCTCTAAGCCGTGACAGTAAGGACGATTCGGGGTAATCGAGTTATAAACAATAGGTTAACATCGTCTACGAAATAGGGGGTTAACGAGGTTAGATCTATCCGCCATTGCAAAGAATAATTAAAGTTAGGATTGATAGAGATTAGATAAAGATTTGAAGGATTTCCCATATAAAAACAATATTCTAGGTTTGCTTTTTATCATCGTATTTCCTTATTTTATTTTCAGTTTTAGTTTAATTAATTAAAAATCAAATCAATCAAATTCGTTAGTTCAAATAATAATTAGTTAACTATTTTGGTACTAGATTCAATTCCTCGTGGGTTCGACTTTTACTTATCATTATATTACTTGATTTATCGATATCGTACACTTGCGATTTTGTGTATCAATAAACTCTTTATAACAATATAAATTTACAGTATTAATAATATCTTTATTTGGTAAAAAAAAATATCACACAATCACCACCACAATCAACCTCACTTTGCATCTGCTTTAAGCTTTGGCAAAAAGATAACCGCATTAATGCACCACCAACAACCACAACCACCACCATCCATTGGCTCTAAACCATCTCTATCCATTGTTGTTTTTGTTCGATTTGCTTTGATTCAACCTAATTTGATTGGTTCTATTTGATCCGTTAAAAAGTTCAAATAAAAAAATCACGTTAACATTCAGTTAGTTTGTATTATAAAGATTAATCTTATAAAAGTAGTTTATAATCAGTCTGGAAAAAAAAAAGAAAAATATTCTTTTAATACCTCAAACTGTAAAAAAAAGGAAAAAAACTTGAACTTTTTAAACACTGGTCAAAAATTCTTTTAATACCTCAAACTGGAAAACCGGAAAATTATTTTTATGAAATTCTTTTATAAATTTTTAATAAATTAATTGAATTACATAGCTTATTTTAAACTTATCTTCAATATATTTTCCACTTTAAAAAACTTTAATCTTTTGAACATAATTTATAATCAGTTTACTAAGATTTTATTTTCAGTTTACCTTTCATTTTATAATTCTTTTAAATTTTACAATCAGTTTATTAAAATTTTATTTTCAATTTATTTTTCATTCCTTTTCGAATTTTTTTATTAAAAATTCTTCTTATTTTTAAAAACTTCCAAAGAAAATTCCAATGACTAAAAAATATAGGAAATAACTTCTTATTTTAAGAATGGGCAAGTTATAAGCTTTCTTTAAATTTTGGTAAGTGAAAATTTGATTGGCCGTTTTAAGCTTAATTAGCGAGTCCGCTAGGGTGATTCTAACTTCCTTTATCTGTTTGTTTGAGCTGCAGAAGGCCTTTAATATATCCTTTAGAAGACTCAAAGTTATGACATTATTAATGAATGATATTATTCTGTTAATTCGGAATAAATTTTTTTACTTTAACTTGCAGAAGATACCTTTATTTTTTTTATCCTTTTCGGCTTAAGAATTTAATCAGAAGTCTTTGTTGTTCTGAGTTGATTTCAAACTTGAAAATCATTTTTCACAAAAGTTCGTGGATGCGTTTGAATAAAGAGTAGATTGATCTTATTGAAGCTTCTCAGATATGGGCTGCAAATTAAAGTCTTTTAAGATAAGATATTATGGTCTTCTCTTAGCCAAGTGTAGTCTATTTGTTGGTACTTAGAACCATGTGATTCAGCAGTTCAAATCAAAACTTTCTTTGTAGAAAGTTAATTCTATCTCCGGATAGCTGGCTTGTCCTTGTAATCAAAGTTCTCTATTCTAACTGATTTGGAATTTGAGATTTTATAATTCAAATACATTAAGTGGCAATATGCCCCTTCAACTTGTAAGCAATGGGCAATTAACATATAAATTAATTTTATGGACAAATCTGTACACGAACTTGGTGATTATGGGCAATTTGCCCCATTTTGGCAATTTACCCCTTTAATTTGTGAGTTAATTGTATCCTAAATTGGAAATTTTCCCCCTTAACTTGTAAGTTAATTTGCCAAAATGGGCTAATTGTCCATAATTACCAAGTTCATGTATTAATTTACCGACAAAGTTAATTTATGTGTTAATTGCCCATTGCTTATAAGTTAAAGGAGCAAAGTGCTACTTTGGTCTATTATAGTAAGAGGTGTTTCTTTCTGCTCCTTTATTGATAATTGGGATTCTCTCTTCATGCCATGGAATGTTTTAAATTATCATTTATTTGTAAATGTATTAGATACATTTGTTGTATCGATAGCGTCAGGATCAAATTTCACGGCCCGTGACATGTGTTAGGAAATCAGAATAGTACCTCTGAAATTCGTAACAAATCTTAACACTTTTTACATTTTAGCATCACTTTTAATCATAAATTAGTTTCCTCATAAAACATGAGAGCTATTATCTTATTTTCTTTATTAAATTAAAGCTCAAACCATGTATTCATTTATTGTCTGAAGTAATGCACCTTATATCAATAAGAAGCGTATATTTATATATTAAAATTTACATAAAAACAAGACTTTTAAGACTACTGCGAATTCTAAAATAAAATATTTTTCACATACTCTTTTCATAAATACTTATAAGGAGTAAAATATTTAGAAATATACTTTCAGAATTGACTATGATTTTCTTAAATAAACAAGAGGGAACACGAGTCAGTATAAAACTGATTGAGCTCATATAATTAAGTTAAATAAAATTAAAATCTTATACTTAATTCATAAAGCATATACTTTTATCCAATTATGGAATTGGATGAAACTCTAATACTCGAATCATGCTCTTTTTTATTTCACATCATACATATATAATTAATGATCATGATTGCAATTATCTACAATTGCTCATAACCAAATAACTATTTTTTTTAGAGAAAAAATGAGCTTTATTAATCAATGAATAACGTTTACAAGCTCATTAACCGGAAAAAGGATTTCACCGACAAAACATCTATTCTTACCGAAGAAAACATCCCATTTAGGGCATGGGCAACTACATTACCATTTCTCTGAATGTGACGAAACACCACCTCTTTATCCTTAGCCAACTCTAAGCAATCTTCAACAACGAGCTGGGTATAGTCTAATGTTGCCCATGGTTGCTGTAACCTGTGCACGACGTTGAGAGCATCAGACTCGACGATAACCTGCACTCCCTGGATGTCCCCGACCAACTGCAAACCTAACAGGATGCCTTGTGCTTCAGCAACTTCTACGTCAACAGAGCCATGCAATACTTTTACTCCACATTTTAAAACCTTACCAGAGGCATCACGGCAGACAGCAGCCGCCACAGACAGATTTTTTGGATAACCACCGCTGCGTCAGAGTTAACTTTAACCGCGTTAACCGGAGGAGCTTGCCACACCTCAGATCCATCATCACGACGAGCAGTACCTTTCTGCACCTTCAGGTTGCTCCGGCGAAACTCTGCAACACACTAAAACATCATAGAAACATGCATGCGCTTATTGTTAAAAACAATGTTGTTCCGATCATTCCAGATAACCCAGAGGCACGTGAGAAAGTCCTGAATATCTACCCCTTTCAGCACGGTGAACATTGTTGTCAACCATTCTACCATCGAAGAGGCTTGGAACGAGTCTGTTCTTAAGCTCAATGGTGATAATAGCCATAGACCCCTAACTTCATCGCAGTCCTTTAGAGCGTGCATATCTGTCTACTGCATATCTCCGCACCTAGGGCAAACATTCATCACCGGGACTGACCTTTTCATCAAGTTATCATTGCATGGGAGGGTACCATGGCAAATTCGCCATAGGAAATGCCTAATCTTAGGCAGAATAGGACATCGCCACAACAGCTTCCACAACCCGTTCTGATCATCAACCGTAGAAGGACTAGCTTCGTCTTTGTTAATAATCTCACAAGCTCTGTAATAACCAGATTTAACAGTGTTAAAACCGTGCTTGTTAAGCGGCCAAAAGAGCTTGTCCGGCGGCAATCTCCTGCTAAGGGGCAGCCTCAGAATGTTACCTACTTCCTGTGGACTAAAAGTAGCTGCTAACTTATCTCTATCCCACGTTGCAGAGGAAGCATCAATAAAGTCGCTGGCCTTGCAGTCCGCAGGCACATTAATTTGGCCGAGGGGTTTCATATACTTAGCCGTGGAAATCCAGCTCTCCTTCCTAGCATCAATCGACTTGCCATCACCTACCCGCCACGCTATCCCTGAGTCTATAATCTTTTTTCCTTCCATAATACTGTTCCATGCATAACTAGACCCCGGTCTTGAGCAAGCTTGAAGAAAACTTACATGGGGAAAGTATTTGGCTTTAAATACCCGAGCACAGAGTGATTGAGGAGACTGAATGAACCGCCAAGCCTGTTTCGCTAGCATCGCAAGGTTGAAAGCTCGCAGATTGCGAAATCCGAGGCCTCCCTCCTTCTTTGCTTTGCAAATTTTCTTCCAACTAACCCAGGCAATCTTTCTTTTATCATCGCTACCACTCCACCAAAATTTAGCTATAATGCTCTGCATCTGAGCACAGAGCGAGATAGGCAGTGCAAAACAACTCATAATATAAGTTGGGATAGATTGGGCTATAGATTTAATAAGCACCTCTCTACCCGCCTTAGACAAAAACCGCTCTTTCCACCCGCCTTAGATTGGGCTATAGATTTAACTATTGACAAGACAATTTAATGGACAATTTAAACAAATTACATACACACCAATTTTAATCAAAATCAAATTCACAATTAGATATTTAATCGTGTATGTTATTAACATGTTGGTCTAAATTGCCTTAAAAACAACCAACATACCATTATTGGCCTGAATCTCCCTTTAATTTGTTAAATGAAATTTCTTTTTTCTTTTTTAATGAGATATGTATGTGTTTTTTTGAGTGTTTTGTGATATGTTTTTATGAATTGAGAGTATTTTTCAAATCCGATCAAGGTTTTATGGTTCTGGGCACTCACTTTGTTTGATTCATAACGAATCATGTTTATAAAGTTTTCTTAATTTACTCAGGTTTTTTTATGAGGTTCCAGTTGCAGATTTTTTGATAATTAAGTTTGTATTCGACTTTAATGCAATTATTTGATTCTTAGGGCCTGTTTGGTTCAGCTATTTCTTATAGCTGGTAGCTATTAGTCGTTGCTGATAGTTATTAGCTGTTGTGTGATAGTTGATAGCTGATATCATACGCAATTGGTGAGATTTGATTATTTGTTGTTGTTTATATATAAAATGACCGTAAGAGGCACAATATTTAATTTTATATATTAAATTATAAATATATTATATTATATAATATATAATAAAAACATTAATAATTATTATTTTATGAAAAGTAACATTTAATTTAAAGTTATTTAGATTTTTTTGACATCAGTTGATAGTTGTTTATATAAATAAAATAATTTTATATAATATATAAATGATTAGAGTATTAAAAATAATTTAAATAATTTTATTTATTATATAAACGATATATTCTATTAAAAATAATTTTGTCTAAATAATTAAAATATTAAAACAACTATCAACTGATGTCAAAAAAACTCTAAAATAGAGTTTTCCAACAACAGTTGTTGGAGGTTAAATTTTTTTAAAAAGATTCTTAAAAAAAATCTCAGCAAACGCTTTAATGATTTTTTTTTAAATCTAAAATTTCCACAAAAAAATTAAAACAAATACCCCTAAGTCACTTACTCACTTATAATCGTAGTATAAGTCGCGTTTTCTTAACTAGATCTATATGTCTGTGTTGATGTAAAAATGGTATTATTATATACCGCCTAGTTATTAGGTATCGTCCCTCTAAATTACCCTTTTGCCCTTGAACCAAAGCATAATAATTTGTTTCCTCTCAGTCTTATTTCAATCCCAAAATTATAATGGCTGATTACGATTTCAATTCATCGAAAAACAAGTATTAAAATTTTGGAAATTTTTTAGATATATTTTTGTATTGTTTTAAATTAATTTCTTGGGGATGTCCCCAAATGCGTCTCACCATATGGTAGGACGTTTGCACAAAACGTCCCACCATATGATGGGACGTCTTGTGCAATTGGTGGACGCAAAATGGGGACGTCCCATCATATGGTGGTGTAAGAAAATACCTTAAGGGTCCTTACTTGACCCTCAATCCTATTTCCTTTCCCGTAATGTGGTCTAATTAGGAATCTTATTTTCTATAGGAAGTAAGATATACCTAATTGATTTGGTTATTAAATAGGAGATCTTTTCCAATTATGACTCTACCTTGATGGACGGTTGAGATTAAGTTTTAGGGGAAATCCTAATTGGAATTTCGGTCCTCTCTTCTCCTATATATAGTGCTTTTGGACCATCACAAAATCACACCAACAAACACATAACTAAAAGATATATAGGCAAGAGGAGAGAAACCGAAACTCTTCATTATAGTGTATATTCTATTGTTCCGCATTCGTAATCGCTATGGAAGGAGGTATTCTTCTATCTCTCTTTTATATTAGTCTATTTGTGATTATCATGTTTGTTCAAAGATCTTAGGGTTCATGTAAATTAACTTACATGTGGTATCAGAGCTTAGTTTATCGAACACATGATTGTCCATAAAATAAAATAGACTTAAATTGTCATAATCAATTTTATATAATCAATTGTAAAATTTCTGTTTTAATGATCGCCTTATTAGTGCAAGAATTTATAAATTATCTAATGTATTTGCACTTAATCTTAATGACAGACGAAACATTATGACAACACTTTTGTTTTATAATAATAATAATTATTATTTTTCGGCAACTGCTAATGAATAATCAAGTGCAAACAATTGTAATGTTGTGCTTTACCATTTTTTTTTTGATCTTATTGTTTAATTGGCCTTGATTTTAATTTATGGTAGCTGTGTATATTATAGTTGTTGGTAACATTAATGGTTTTAATGATGAAAGTAAAACAAAATATAAACAACTGTTTATTAAACTTTATATATATATAGTCATATTTTTTATGACTCTGCATGCATATGAATCAAATTGCAAATTCAAAATAGAACTTAAACATTAATTTACTTTCTAATTGAGTTGTGTACGTGGTATTGTCAATTTTGAATTTATTGTTGTATACATTATAACTGATGAACTGTATTCACTTAGGTTCATATTAAAGAAATTTAATGTGTTAAATTATGCTGTAAACTTCAATTAAAGACTATAAATTATAATTTTATTATATTATCATTATTATGATTTATTAGTCAATATATAAATAATTAATTGTCCACAGATAATTAAAAACTATATTTTGATTAATAATAAAGAAGTAATTTATATATAGACTAAGAAAATCCACAGATTTTTTATGTGTCTAATTAAAGTAAATATATTACTTAATTATGCATGATGAATATTATGACTTTTAATGGTATTATTTGTAGAATTTATAGTGACGTCCCACAGGAGCACTATATTTTCTTGTCATATATATTCAAATTGTATGTGTTGTTTATGTTTTGAATGCCTTAAAATTTATTCTTATCTCTACAAATTGCAGCATCTTTTCCTGCGCATTTGTCATCATCTGTCTCATCTGTCCCACTTCTCACGGGAATCAACTTATCAGAATGGAAAGAGAAAGTTGAATTCACCTTGGGAGTACTTGATCTGGATTTGGCTCTTCAAATTGAAGAGCCAGCTCTTCTTACAGAAACAAGTAATGATGAACAAAAGGCTCTCCATAAAGTTTGGAAGAAGTCTAACAGATTGAGTCTTATGTTTTTACGTATGACAATTGCTA
Organism: Mercurialis annua; assembly: GCF_937616625.2. Classification (NCBI taxonomy): domain Eukaryota; kingdom Viridiplantae; phylum Streptophyta; class Magnoliopsida; order Malpighiales; family Euphorbiaceae; genus Mercurialis; species Mercurialis annua. The sequence goes on along the minus strand of NC_065572.1, from coordinate 64,643,996 downwards.
GAAACATCAAAACTTCCCTACCTAAACCGATAAATGCTAAGGATTATTTACAAGTAATAGAAGATCGGTTTAAGACTGCAGACAAATCCCTTGCGGGGTAACTTATGGAAGATCTTACAACCATGAAGTTTGATGGCACACTCTCAATGCATGATCATGTCATTGAGATGACGAACCTTGCGGCAAAGCTAAAGAATTTAGGAATGATGGTGGACGATTCTTTTCTCGTTCAGTTTATCCTAAATTCTTTGCCCTCTCAGTATGGACCTTTCCAAATTCATTACAACGCCATTAAGGATAAATGGACGGTGAATGAGTTGGCTAATAAATTGGTTCAAGAAGAGGGCAGGCTAAACCAACAAGGTATTAAGGTTGCACATCTTGTCCAAGGAGTTGGATCTAAAGTTGAGAAAAGGCATAACTCAAGCCATAAAAGAGCACCACCCAAAATGAATGATTCTAATCAATCAAAAGAGAAGAAGGCAAAGAAAGAGGCCAGGTGCAATTTTTGCAATAAACCTGGACACTTTCAGAAAGATTGCCAAAAACGAAAGGAATGGTTCGAAAAGAAAGGTAACCCTATGGGTTTCGTAAGCTTTTTTGAATAAAACTTTTCTTATGTTACTTCTCATGCTTGGTGGATTGATTCTGGTGCTAATGCTCATGTTTCAAATTCCATGCAGGGATTTCTTACGACCCAAACCATAAGCCCAAGTGAAAACTTTTTATTTATGGGAAACCGAGACAAAGCGCCAGTTGAAGCTATTGGCACTTATCGTCTTATTTTGGATAGTGGATTTCAGTTAGATTTATTTCAAACTCTTTATGTTCCATCTATTTCTCGTAATTTAGTTTCAGTAAGTAAACTTGATAGTGCTGGTTTTAAAGTTAATCATGGAGATGGTTGTTTTAATTTATTTTTAAATTCTAGCCGTATTGGTTCTGGAATTCTAATTGATGGACTTTATAGATTTAATCTTGCTAGTCAAATTTCAGAAACCCATCTCACCCTGCATACTAATGGTGAAACAAAACATAAGTCGTCTAAAAACGACTCTTATTTCTTGTGGCTTAAAAGGCTGGGACACATTTCCATTGAAAGAATAAAGCGATTGGTGAAAGATGAAATTCTTCCAAGTCTTGATTTTACCAATCATAAAGCATGTGGAGATTGCATTAAAGGAAAGCAAACTAAACATACAAAGAAAGGAGCCACAAGAAGTACACAGCTTCTTGAAATCATACATACAGATATTTGTGGACCTTTTGACGTTCCAACATTTGGAGGAGAGAAGTATTTCATTATGTTTATCGACGATTCCTCACGTTATTGTTATCTCTATCTATTGCATGAAAAATCTCAGTCTGTGGACGCTGTACAAGTGTTCATAACTGAAGTTGAAAGGCAATTAGATAGAAAAGTGAAAATCATAAGATCAGATAGAGGTGGTGAATTTTATGGAAGGTATGATGAAACAGGACAACATCCTGGAACTTTTGCAAAACTTCTCTAAAAAACTTGGAATTGTGGCCCAATACACAACGCCTGGTTCTCCATGGCAGAATGGTGTAGCTGAAAGGCGAAATCGTACTTATATGGGAATGGTTAGATCAATGATGAGTCATGCCAATTTACCAATATCCTTGTGGATGGATGCTTTACGAACCGCTGTTTACATTTTAAATCGGGTTCCTAGCAAAGCAGTTCCAAAGACCCCTTTTGAACTGTGGAAAGGCTGGAAACCTAGTTTAAAACATCTCCAAATTTGGGGATGCCCAGCTGAGGCTCAAATTTACAACCCACATGAAAAGAAATTTGACTTCAGAACGATCAGTGGTTACTTTATTGGTTACCCTGAGAAGTCCAAAGGATATAGGTTTTATTGTCCTAACCATAGTACAAGAATTGTTGAAACCGGAAATGCTAGATTCTATGAAAATGGCAAAATCAGTGGGAGTGATAAAACGCAAGATGTGGTCATTTAGGAAATAAGGGTACCTATTCCTTTACCCTCAATTTCGAAAGATGTTGGGAATCTCCGAGTTGTCGAACAATTTGACAATGAGGAATACCCAAATAATGATCCACAACTTCATAATGAGATTATTGCCAATAACGATCATATGGTTGAAGTACCAGAGGAACCAGCATTAAGAAGGTCTACTCGTGAGAGAAGATCAGCTATTTCCGATGATTATTTGCTTTACCAAGTAGAATCTGATATTGGGATTATTAAAGATCCGATTTCATACAAACAAGCCCTTAAAGATGTTAATTCTAATAAATGGATTGATGCTATGAAAGATGAATTAAAATCTATGGCTGAAAATGAAGTCTGGGACGTTGTTCAATTGCCTACAGGACATAAGCCAGTCGGGTGTAAATGGGTCTTCAAAACCAAATGCGACTGCAATGGCAATATTGAACAACATAAAGCTAGACTTGTAGCCAAAGGTTTTAATCAGAAAGAAGGCATTGATTATACTGAGACCTTTTCCCCAGTGTCCAGGAAAGACTCTCTTAGAATTATCTTGGCATTAGTAGCTCATTATGATCTCGAGTTACATCAAATGGATGTGAAAACCGCCTTTCTTAATGGAGACTTGCAAGAAGAAGTCTACATGCGTCAACCTGAAGGCTTCATTATCGAAGGTCAGGAAGACATGGTCTACAAACTTAAGAAATCAATATATGGACTGAAACAAGCTTCGAGGCAATGGTATCTAAAGTTTGACGAAACCATTACTGTTTTTGGTTTTAAGGAAAACATTGTTGATCCATGTATATACCTCAAGATCAGTGGGAGTAAGTTCATATTTTTGGTACTGTATGTTGATGACATCTTATTGGCCAGTAGTGATCTTGGTCTTTTACATGAGACTAAGCGTTACTTATTTGAGAACTTTGAAATGAAAGATATGAGCGAGGCATCCTATGTGATTGGAATAGAGATATTCTGTGATCGATCACTTGGAATTCTGGGACTGTCTCAGAAAGCCTATATTGATAAAGTTCTAGAAAGATTTGGCATGATGACATGTTTTTCTAGTGTTGTTCCATTGCATAAAGGAGACAAACTTGATCTTGATCAATGTCCGCAGAATAAATTGGAACGTAAAGAAATGGAAAGTTATCCTTATGCTTCACTTGTTGGGTGTTTGATGTATGCACAAGTTTGCACGAGACCTGACATTAGCCATGCAGTTGGCATGTTAGGCAGATTTCAGAGTAACCCAGGACTCGCTCATTGGAAAGCTGCAAAGAAAGTGTTGAGATATTTAAAAGGAACAAGAAATTACATGCTCACATATAGAAAATCAACACATCTACAGATGGTTGGATTTTCTGATTCAGATTTTGGTGGATGTTTAGATTCTAGACACTGCACTCTTGGCTATGTGTACCTCTTATCTGGAGGTGCAATATCATGGAAAAGCCAGAAATCTGAGTTGCTCTATACATCTACTATGGAAGCTGAATATGTGGCATGTTATGAGGTGCAAATCAAGGAGCATGGTTGCAAAATTTTGTCTCTCAGTTCGGGGCTTTGAGCTTCATCTCTAAGCCTTTGACTATTTACTGTGACAATAATGCTGCAATCCAATTCTCCAAACATGATCGAATATCTAAGGGAGCCAAACACATGGACCTTAAATATCTATCACTGAAACAAGATGTTAGAAGAGGAAAGTTTGTCATTGATCACTTAGGCACGAATGATATGGTTGCAGACATATTTACGAAAGGACTACCTCCAAAGCCTTTTCAGAAACACACTGAAAGTATGGGCCTTGAAGATAGCTCCTAGTTATTACTTTTCTGACCATTTATTATGCCTGTATTTGACATTTATTATTGAGCTCTTAATAGAATTCTACATTTTTTTCATTCTGTTTTTCATTGAGTACACATATTATTTTTTGGACTTATGATAACAGAATTCGTCTTTTTAAGACATTATGGGACCATTATAAAAACTCCTGATAATGGCCTAATTATGATAGTTGTTAATAACGTGGTACATGGAAGGAAGCATGTTGCAAAATGATGTAACCGCCATGACTCACATTAACTACTAGATTAATCAAGGCACTTATAGCAACCGACTAAAGACAGGTTTATCTTTTTATGCGCGCCTTATGATTTCTAATGAAAATATTAATGAATATTCCTAACGACCAAGTGGGAGATTGTAAGAAAATACCTTAAGGGTCGTTACTTGACCCTCAATCCTATTTCCTTTCCCGTAATGTGGTCTAATTAGGAATCTTATTTTCTATAGGAAGTAAGATATACCTAATTGATTTGGTTATTAAATAGGAGATCTTTTCCAATTATGACTCTACCTTGATGGACGGTTGAGATTAAATTTTAGGGGAAACCCTAATTGGAATTTCGGTCCTCTCTTCTCCAATATATAGTGCTTTTGGACCATCACAAAATCACACCAACAAACACATAACTAAAAGATATATAGGCAAGAGGAGAGAAACCGAAACTCTTCATTATAGTGTATATTCTATTGTTCCGCATTCGTAATCGCTATGGAAGGAGGTATTCTTCTATCTCTCCTTTATATTAGTCTATTTGTGATTATCATGTTTGTTCAAAGATCTTAGGGTTCATGTAAATTAACTTACAGGTGGGACACAGTTTGAAGACATTTCGAAATAAAAATTAGAAAACAATTGAAATAATTATTAAAATATTTCGTCTCATTTTCTGTTAAATTTCAGTATTTTTATTTAAAATTTTTATTATTCATTTTTCGTCTTTAAATGTGAGTTGAAAAAATTTAAATATAAAATTTAAAATTATGAAAAATAAACGAGTATTTAGTTAAAAAAAAATGAAGCGACACCTAATAACTTAAGGGTAATAGATAGTAGCGACATTTGAAGAGTTGGCCCAGTGGCCTAGCTCTTATGACAGCGTAAGGTTAGAGGTTCGACCTCCAACCCTCTTTGGCTGTGTTGTCTATTTAAAAAAATATCTATAATAATAATTAATTTCTGTTAATTCCTGCTAACAATTAGAATAGGTTTATCTTTGATTAAAAAAAAGGTCGTTGCGCACTTAAAAAAAAAAATTAGAGGCCGCAATTAATGCACACCAGAGGAAATTACCTTAAAGAAAATCAAGAAAATGTCATCATTCCGCACTAGCTGTTGCCAATCCACGTGATGATGATTTTATATTTTATGAAATATACTAAAATGTCAAGCCACGTGATTTTGATTACACATTTTATGAATTATATTAAAAAGTCAAGCCACGTGATGATGATACCATGGTTTATGAACTTAATGACAATTTATTAATTTTAAAATGTCTTATAAATGATATAAACTTATTAAAAGTCTTTAAAAATTAAAATGAATACTCACATAATAAATAAATATTAATTTTATAATAAAACAACATGATGTGCAAATTATTAATTTTTAAAATATATAAATTTAGCTAACACTTTTAAATATTCAATTTCTTATTTTATTAAAAAAATAACGACGTCTTTTAGAATTTATAAGATAATTTATATATTCATTTAAAGTCTCTGAAAATGATAACAACTCAGATTATAAACAAGTGCCTAATCCAATACCTTTTATTTACACAAAATGTATATTAATTATTCTTTTTATGTTTTTGTTAATTTTAATCATTGTTTCATGCATTTTTTACATAAATAATATATTAAAATAAATTTATATTAGCTCGAGATTGCATGTAATTTAGCTCATAAAAGTATATAAAATTCACTTATTAGTGAACTTAATTGAATTCTAATATAGGTTGTTTACCACAAAATTATATGCATTTAATTAGCTTTCACTATGCTGTGAGATGGCCGTTTGAAACATGCGACCCTCTTTTTGACCTCAGTGGGCAGGGCCAGTGGCTTGTCACTTTGGCTACGATGATCTCTTTCGATGCACAAAAATAGTCTCTACTGCAACAATCAAAACAATGATTGCAAATTTTATAGAGACAAGTGGAGCGGTTCGCAATAGCGCTGAAAATAGAATCCTTTCCACACTCAAAACAACACAGGTAAATTCTGATAACATTGACAAAAATATAGCAATTGCTAGTAACAATTATTTTGCTGTAGAGATTGGTGATAAACCAAAACAGACATATGCTAATATGGTTAATCAACTCCCAAAGATTATCTCTACACCTCCTTCAACAGTAGCATTAAAAGTTTCGCATCAAGCTTTTAACAAAATATTAGAACTATGTAAGAATTCTTTGGTGGACCTTGAAAAGGGTGAGACTCCTTGGAGACATAATGACCTAAAGCAAATAAGAAATGTTGTTTGGGGTCTTTCTATGAATCGGAAATTGATTTCAATAGGTAAAGGATTTTACCATGTCATCTTGATAACAATTGAAGACTTGAATATGATTTGGAGTAGAGGTTCTTTTAATCTTAATGCAGGGGTTATTCGATTGATGTATTGGACTGCCGGATTCGATGCAACAACACACAAATTATCTACGGCGTATGTTTGGGCGCGTATTTATAATCTCCCTTGAAAATCTTAGGATATTCAAATTATTTCTGACATTGCAAGGGGTATAGGAGTGCCTTTACTAATTGACAGGAATACAATTAATGGATAATTTGGGCATTTTTCTCGGATTTTTATTGATATTGATCTAAAAAAGAAGATTCAGTTTACATTGAGGGTGGATACATATGACTTAAAAATTTGGGTAAACTTGGACTAAGAAAATTTGCCGGATTTATGTTAAGCTTGTGGATTCGGTAGTAAATTGTCGAAGAAATAAACATGATAGTTAAAATCAGTTTGTGGAAAAACAGAAAAATAAAACGGATGGTCTTGCTGAAAATCAAGCAGGCACGCGCTATAAATCTCGAGGGAGGTCTATCAACCGTCGAGTTTGGAGAAGGAAGAGATCAGTTTTTGAGATTTCAGTTAAGCATATCGTTTATAGTATTGAGAAGGATATCAATCAAAAGAATGATCTTCATACGATTACAATGAATTCCAATTATGTGGAATCAGTTAGAGTTGCTTCGGGAGATAACATGAAGGAGAAGCAAATAGTAATATCGCTCAAAGTAAAGGTATGGATGAGAACCAAATAGTTTCTTGATAACGATATAAATAATATTGACGCAAGAGCTGTTGCAGTAGTTCCTCGGATCGAGATGAGAAGATTTGGTTGATTCAGATTCCTCAAAGGATACTTCAGATACATAAATGCAAATATTGACAAATGTTTTCAAACAGTTGATTTTCAGAATTGGTCAAATAATATGTAAGAAGAAGAATACTAGACTACAGTTCAAAAAAAAAATTCGGGTATTAGAAAAAAATTCAGGTAAATCTTTCTCAAAAATTCTCCAAAAAATCAATAAAGCTAAATTTATGAAGGTCAAATAAGATGATCCGATATTCTTGTAAAAATAAAAAAAAAAAAATTTCAGTTTTCAGATTTGATAGTCTCCATCAATAATTTTCAATTTTAAAACTTGATGGTCTCCTTTAATATTGGCAGTTTAAAGACTTGCGTCGGTCCCCTCAATGTTGGCAGTTTAAGGACTTGCGTCGATCCCATTAATGATATTTAGTTTTAAGACTTGATGGTCTCCTGGAATATTAGCAATTTAAGGACCTGTTTCGGTCCCAATTAATAATTTTCAGTTTTAAGACTTGATGGTCTCCTTCAATATTAGCAGTTTAAGGACTTGCGTCGGTCCCATTAATTAATAATATTCAGTTTTAAGGCTTGATGGTCTCCTTTAATAATAGCCTCACGATCGGGCCATCAATAAAACCGAACTTGCGTTTAGCCATTAAAGAATTAATCATGGACGAAGAACATTCTTTGTAGTTTCGCCTTTCAGAGTCACCGGGCAAATTTTAAGACCTTAGTGATCTGAAGGATGAAGATAACATGGAGACTTGAAGTGCGGTACGGTGGCACCGACTTCCTTTTTCATGTGATAAATTAGAAGTGTCGTACGGTGGAGGCGGCGAATATGGCGGCAACGACGAGTATGGCGGAATTATTTATATAGAATTATGTACAAAAATTTAAAGGGGGTGGGAGGTGATATTGATCTGAAAAATAGCCAAAATCACCTCCCTAAAAGTATTAATTTAGGGTTTGTGTTTAGATGAAGGATCGGTTTGGCTCTGATATCATATGAAATTAGAGAAGGAAGATTATGAAATAGAATGATGATGTTGTTATATATAATTTGGTGATTACAAATATATATTGAGACAAGAGTATTCACAATAGAATAGACTTCTAATGTAAGATGTCTTTTAAATAGAATATGATCAACACATATATTCCAATAATAATAGATTCTGGTGTCAACCGAGATAGAAAAAAATTCATTGGGTCAAATGGAGTGATATGTGTAAGGCCAAATGCTTGGGTGGAATGTGTTTTAGGGTTTTTTAAGGCTTTAATAGAGGTCTGTTGGCGAAACAAGGATGGAGAATTCACACTCAATTAGAATCCTTAATGGTAAAAGCTTTCAAGCAGAATAAAGGATCACTTTACCCCCTGAACTTGGCACAAAGTATCAAAAATGTCCAAATTGAGAAAACCGGATCACCTTTACCCTGAACTTGTCAAAACCGGTACAAAAACACCCCTTATGCTGACGTGGCACTTAATTGGAGAGTGGATTTCTAATTAAACTTAATTTATTTTAATTAATCACACTTATATACTAATTAATCACAATTAAACTCTAATTAACCTAGGGACTTTTTTGAACTTTTATCCAAAAAAATTCAATTTTTTTTTTACTTTCCGGCGAGGAGGACCTCCTCCTCGCCGGAAGTCTGTTCTCTCAAGAACAGACCGGCGTGGTCTGTTCTCTCAAGAACAGACCGGCGTGGTCTGTTCTCTCAAGAACAGACCGGCGTGGTCTGTTCTTGAGAGAACAGATCTGGGTCTGTTCTTGAGAGAACAGATCTGGGTCTGTTCTTGAGAGAACAGATCTGGGTCTGTTCTTGAGAGAACAGACCATCACGGTTTGTTCTTCTTGAGAGAACAGACCCGCCGGTTTGTTCTCTTGAAGAACAGACGGCGATCTGTTCTTCAAGAGAACAGACCGACGGCGGTCTGTTCTTCAAGAACAGACCTGGGTCTGTTCTTCAAGACCCATGGGTCAATTTTTGACCCATGGGTCTGATTTAATTTTAAAAAAAATTGATTTTTTTAAATAAAAATATAAATTTTAGGGATTAATTTGGTATATATATAAAAGTTGGAGGACTAATTTGTAATTTTTAAATTTGAAATTAAAAGGATGAAATTGTCCCTTTTTAAAATTGTTAGGTATTAATTTAAAATGTTTAAAAAAATTAGGACCATTTTCAACCTTTTTCAAGCAAAAACCACCTTAGAAAACCAAAACCACTATTAAAACCGGAGAGTGAGGTACACTCTCTAAGGTGAGAGTGGGGAGGGGGGTTTTTGTACTAAATTTGACAAGTTCAAGGTAAAAGTGATCCCGTTTTGCTAATTTGGACGTTTTTGATATTTTGTGCCAAGTTTGGGGGGTAAAGTGATCCTTTGTTCGAGATATTTTATGAAAAGTGGCTTCATGGAGGCTAGTGCTTCAAGAATTACCTCTTTCACTTGGAAGAACATTATTTAGGGAAGATGTATTCTAGAGGCAAGAACTAGGTGGATCATTAGCAATGGAAATTCTATCAGAATCTACAAGGATAGATGGGTTCCTAGAGAAAGGTTTTGAGTCTTATAAAGATGGATGAACAAACTACAGTAAGGCACTTGATGAATAAATAAAGACAATGGAATGTGAGTCTGGTGCAAAGTCTCTTTAACCAGGAAGATGTTGATCTGATACTTAGCATTCCTCTCACCTCCTACAACCATAATGATAGTATAAGATGGCACTATGAGAAAGATGGCGCCTTCACAATTGGTTACAGGTTAGAAATGGAACTTAAAAACAAACCTTTCCCCAGCAAACCAAGAAATGTGCATCAGATGGTGGAAAAATTTGTGGACGCTATCCTTACCTTCCAATGTAAAAATTGACTCTCTATGCCTTGTTTGTAATAAGCATTATTAGTTTATTTTGCATTTTTTGTGGTTCTACTGTAATAGAAATGTGCATCAGATGGTGCAAAGTCTCTTTATGCCTTTCTTGTAATAAAAATTTGTGGACGCTATCCTTACCTTCCAATGTAATATCTCGTATTTTTAAAGTATTGTTTTTCTTTAAATTTTTACTTATAATTTTTACATTCTGTCAAATTTTTGATAATTTATTATTATTTTTATTAAATATTTTTATTTAATTTTATTTGAATCGTTCGTTAATTCGATTCGTCTTTGGCTTGTATTAATAAATTTTAAAAGAAAAATGAAAGGGAAAAAAATAAATGAATAATTTCCATGTAAAAGAACTCCATGCATTGCTTAATTAAATTCACGTTTTATGGACTTCCAATTTGTAACAAGCCCATGCACTTACTTATTTTTCCACATATAATTGGCCCATTTAATTTATGTACATAGCCATTAAGAAGCCCATTCACAGTTTTATGCTTTAATATATGAAGCAGGATCTAATTTTGTAGCATAAGAAATATTGCTGCGTTTTCTTTCACTCGTTTCCCTTCTTCATAAACTTAAATATTAAACAAACCCTAGCCCCCTTCAACACCAGTATAATATGAAACAACACAACCTTCATTCCTTCCATTTCCGTTGATCTTGGTAAGTTACTTTCATGTCTCTTTTCCTTGTTACTCTTTCGATATCGTCCCACCGTTTTATGTAATTTTCTATTTGATTTTAAAATCGACAGTGTGGTATTTTGATCCGTTCTAATTCGTTACAGCGTTAAATTGAGATCCGTCTTGTTCCTTTGATTCTAGATTCTCGCTTCTACGATTCTCAACTTCGTTTTCGCCAAACGGTACGTAAATAATCCCGTTACAATCGCCGTCGTCTCACCGTTTTCATTGCTCTTAATTGTGATTCCTAAAATTGTTGCTGCCGATGGTTTGTGTTCCTTTTTGGTTATGATTGCTGCGTTTTGTTGATTGATGTCTCTTGTCCGTTAGTTGTTTAACTGAATCGTTAGAGTTGGGTTTGATTCATCGTCCTCTAAGTTACTGCCCTCGTTCATGTACCTTATGTGGAACTCTTAATACATTCTGAAAGTTTAAATGATTTTCCATGGTGATTGCTAGGTGTGTTGGGGTCTGTTTGTTGTTAGGCTACTGCTAGCTTGATTTTCATTCTTTGACTAAGAATTTCACTTTGGCTTGAATTTAAATTGTCAGTATTGTTTGATTTTTGGCTTCGAAGTCTATATGTGAAGGCTATTGGTATTTTGCAATTTCAAATATTGATCCTTGGTGGATTATATTAAACATGAGTTATTAATTGATTAACTACCGGTTTTAAATTGTTTATAACTTGGCTTGGGGTTAATGATAATGGAAATATTATTCTTGCATATCAAATTGATTTGAATATTGGTTATAACTGTTAAACTGGATTCAAGTAAGAATATTGAATCCTTTTTATTTTATTTTTACTTGATTAATAGGCAGCAATTCATTACTATTAAATTATTGGCCATTTTGATTTATTTATTTTCTATTGGGTTGGTCTTCTTGTTTATCAAAGTTATTAATTTATTATATACAAGTTTTAAAACCGAACCTTCGTTTATCGTTTTAATTTTAAAATCTCTAATCGATAATATTATTGTTAAATTTAAAAATAATATAGTTTCGATTCTCATTTAAATTGATTTGAAGATTATGAATTTGAAAACAATATTTATTTTATAATTTTCTTTTCGGATAATTATTTGGTAATTATGAGTTATTTAATTAGTGAACGTGCCAATTTGGCTAATTTACATTTTAGCTTTTGAATATATTTTTAACTTTTGAATTTCGTTTCGAGATATAAATTGTCAAATTGAAAACAATGATTATTTTTATAATCTAAATTAATATAATTACTCTGGTAATTATATTCAATTTTAAATATCTTTTTGGTATGTCATTTTGACTAAATTTCAATTTAGCCCTTGAACGTTTTTAAAACTTATTTGATTAAGTTTTCGATTGTAACTTGGGTTACTTGAGGTTAAATCTATTGGGTTCCGTTTTAAATATTGATTTATTATTTAATCAAGTTGATTGTATAATTATAAACTATGGTTTATAATTGGGTATGATTATACTTATTTTATCAAAGTGATTTTGGGAATTATAAACTCTGGTTTATATTTTGATAAATATTTTGGGTCGGATTAGACTTGGGTCACCCGACATGTGAGGTAGCTTGGTAGTTATTAGTAACTCGGCTAACCCAATATTTGAGGAAATTGATTTAAGTTATTATTTATTTATTATTTAAGTAATACTTTTCGGAACGGATTTTAAAGCGGAAACCCAATAGACTTGGCTTATTTATTTATTTGAGTATTATGTTACTCGTTGTGGTTCATTTTTGACTCGGGTCATTACGTGATTAATTGTTCATTCTATTCTGGCTACGTTTATGCTTGACTCGGTATTGTGCTAGTCCTATGTGGTGTCTAGTATTCTTAGAGTTAGGAGTTGTATGAATTTTAACTTATATATTGTTTTAGACCCGTTGACTGCTCGTGCTTCGGAGTCTACGCAGGGTTAGCTGTTTGCCAAGATTCACGTGGATAAGCAAGCAGTGAGTTTGTAGTGCTATTTACCGCTTTATTAAGTACCGCATCATATTTTAATATTATAAATGCTTTTGAACTGTTTTTACGGATTATGGATCTGGATTGAAACGAGCTACTCGATAGGCTTGTATCGAGACTGTGTGCACCAGTATATACTCTGGGATCGGCAGACTATGGTCTTGCTTACGCTGGTAATTTGACGAGGATTTGTTCCCGTCCACTCTGGGTTTATTTTTCAATATGCTATGTCATACTTACGCTGGGATCATTTCAATACTGTTATTCCATAATCACATTATATTAGTATAAAAAATGTTTTGATTTGACGGTTTTAAACTTAATAAATGTAAATAGTATTGCGAACTCATCTCAGTATATCTGACCCCGTTGTTTTCCCAAATTTTCCAGGTTTATGATTTGAAAGCTGGTCCACTCCGATTCTTTTGATTCCTCGGAGATTTTTATGCTATTAAACTAGTTTCTGTTTTCGAACTCTTAGACCGCAGTAGAACTAGTTTAGTTATTACATTTGATATTACACTTTGGGTTTGTCGATATATTCGATTATTTATATTTGGCATGATTACTCTGGATTACGATGATGTTATATATAAGGTATGCGGTTGAACATTTAAGATATTTAAGTTATTTATATTTGAACTGTAATATAAATTGCTAGACCTAGGTTGGAGTCTCGGTTGCCCCCGAGCAGTTTTCTGCAAGGTTTAAATGTTTATTTGATTTCCGCGAGGCTTGCTACGGGTTTTGGTACAACCATACCCATACCCTAGCGCCGGTCACGATTCATGAAATTGGGTCGTGACAAACTTGGTATCAGAGCTTTGGTTTCAAACCAAGGCCATTTGCTTACTATGTGTTTACTCTGTTAGGTCGTTTTTGAGTCATAGGTACTACTGCGGAATTAGGATTCATGTCTTGTCTTTTGAAACGTCATCTTTTAATTTTAAACTTTCTGCCTACAATGCTAGGAATGTGTCGAGTCAGTCATTTTTATGTCTTGATTTGATGCTAATATTTTTGCTGCTGATGCCGTTTCACTTGAATGATTTTATTTGCTTTTGATTTCTCGGGAAATCTTATTTTGGTAATTTGCTTTAAATCATGCTTGGGCATGAGTTATTTTTCTTATCATGATGATAATGCGTTTGGCTGGGTGATAGTATTCTGGCTTTTATGCCCATAATAAAATTGTTGATGTTGAACTATTTTGAGAGTACTCCTGGCTTCGGCAGTGAGCTTTGATTTCTAAAAATAATATTTTGTTAAACTTTAGCATTGTTTTGAGTTTAAATGATTTACTGAAGAATCTTTATCGCGTTTTTTGGATTACGTTGCTGATCACGTATTAGTTTTAAATTATCTTAAGGGAGTTATTTTTTGCCTAACTGTTGTTTTGACGCAAAAAGTCAAATGGGTAGTCTGGACACGACACCCTAAAATATTATTTACAGTATCTTGTTAGTAAATGAAATTCTTATATTTCAAAGTTTTACATTTGACTATGGCTTGAAAAAGGGTTGATTTTTTTGAAATAAAATAAAATTCTTGTATTTCAAAATTTTAAATTTGAATGAGGATTGCAAAAGGGTTATTCTTTTCAAATAAAATGAATTTCTCGTATTTTAAAATTTAAATTTTATCTCTAGCTTGGAGTTTTCAAAATGATTGTTTTGAAATAAAATTATTTTTAAAGGCGATACCGATTTGACAATTTAACATTACTTTTGTAACTTTACCATATTTTTGGTTTGTCAACACTTTGGTGTTGTTGGTCTTATACTCGATTTATTAATTTTGATTGAAGCCAATATTTCTGAAAAGATTGTTAAAGAATAATTGTTTTTTTCACTTGGGCGATGAGTTGATGTTATTACTTTGGGTGACGTCGAGCTACCTATTTTGAAAATATTGAGATTTATTTTTAAAAGGCGTTTTTTTCGGATTTGAAAATGTGTTGCATACGTATTATAAATGGATATTATGAGTTTGACTTGGGTCACCCAAATTTAGAGTTGAGATTTGAAATGGTTATCACTCGGCTAACTCGATGATTTTAAATTGAGGCGTTTGGGAACAATTATATCTATTGTTTTATAAAATAGGTTTTTCGGAAAATGATTTTTAAAACTGTGAGGCTCTTATTTTGTAAATATTGTCTTTCGAAGTGAGTTTTGATAAGTACTTTTTGACCAATATCTTTATTATTTTGATTTGAGTTGATGTGTTGAAAATGTTATTGTATGATTTAAATTTTCATCAATTACGAGTTGTTTTGAGATGTCACCATGTTGATAGAAATTAGTTGACCATATAAGATGTTGCATGCTTAATCTTTTGGAATTATATTGGTTAGCTACCCTAATGAGTAATTGTTTTACTACAAGATGCTTAAGTGCTTTTCGGATGTGTGATTAATTCTTGACCTATATTACTGTGTTATTTTTCTTGTCTATAGTGTTTGATTAAGTTATGCCGTATCATTTTTTGTCCTCGTTGGCCTCATTGTGTGGAGTATCACGTGAGGGTATTTCTCACTAGTTTTTCTTTCGCTTAACTTTGGCTTTGTCATCGATGTGCGATTTGAACCTTTATTTTGACCATGCGATTAGTAGATGTTATAAGTGGTTTAGTCGGATCTAGCTATTAAACTCTGAATATCGAGGTGATTAATTTTTGTATCTAGAAATTTGAGGAGCGACTCTTCGGATCAGTAGTAGATCCTGTTTAAGAATCTATCTTTGTTAGAGGAAGGTGATTTGAGTTATTTTACTCAGCACCGATGGAATAATTCTACTCGTAGGTGTTTGCCTCGTGTGTTAAGTTTTGAGCGTTAGGCGTTTCTAGATCGAGTTCGTTGTGGAAATTAGAGTATCAAAATTTTCGGCTTTTGGCATTCTAGAAACAAATTTAGAATCTGTGAATCGAGATTGATCAGTGTAGTAATATACTGGTATTTTTCATTAGGTAGATCGGTGGAAATACTGAAACTGATGATGGAGTTGTGAAGGCGATTGTGTTGTTTTGAAGTCTTTGGAAAATTTTCAATTTGACTTGGAGGTGGAACTCGTTTTAGGTAAATTTTTAGTTTCATGGTTGATTCGGGTTATTTCGTTTTGACGATTCAAATTGGTGGAGTGGGATAATAGAGATGGGCAAATATATCAAGATGGACGAACGCACGTCTCACAGAGTGTAATGTCTAATATATATTTCGAAAGGAAATTGATTCAAATATTAACTTGTTTAAGTAATTGAAATGTTTTTATCACGTAATTGTGCCCAGACATGTCATGAACATGCATTTGGAATGCCACGAATAGGAAGCTGCTTTGGGCATTAAGTATGATCACTAATTAAAAGAGAAATAAATAATACATGCATTTAGTACATTCATCACGGCATTAGATGATTAGGGTTGAATGCAACTCTTTGGGGATGAGAGTTGTCATCACCCTGACGCACAATTATATAAAATAAATTTTATCAGTAAGCCTTTTCAAGAAAAATATTTTGTTATAAACTCGCGAGTTACATTGTGAAAATGGTGTTTAAAAAGTTGATAAATTTCAAACGGTTTTGAAATTTTGGTTGGTATCTAGACAAGTACTATGTGATGACGGTTGTGATTTAAGCGAAATTGAATTACAAGGATTTAATTTATATCGTTGGAGTATCCGTACTTTATAAAGGAGAGCTATAGTTATAAGGTTGTACTCGAGGTTTAATTGTGGTGAATGCGAAAAATATTGAGTCCGGATTGAAGAGTTGTGTCAGCTTAGAGTATATAAATTGAGGAGTTTTGTTTTAAGAACATTGGTTATGCTGTGCGTGTCTTTTTATAAAAAAAAAACTTACTTAAAGGAAATTTTGTTTTTTTTTTTATAGATTTGATATCTGTTTAAAACGTTTTGATACCGGTATGGAAATTATTTCGTAAACAAAAGGGTTCTTATTTGCAAAAATTTATGTTGGAGAAAGTGATGAAATTTTGACAGCTTGATTTAAAAGTGGATTTTAAGATTTTTTTTTTCTAAATGAACTATTAAAAAAAATCGTGAATTTATTTTTTTTAAAGTAAGATTCGATTATGAAAAAAATAAAAAAATTATCTTGTTGACGCGTTTACAAACAAAAGGACTTTTCAACGGGTTAATTATTTTCGGTTGAAAATGAAATGTAACTTGAGGTGCTAGTAATTTCAAATTAAAGGAGGATGATGTTATTTATATATTTGTGTTTGCAGAAAGCGTTTTTCTGGAAATTTTTTTGGAGCATAAACAATAAACCGATTAATTAAGATTTGATCTAAATGATCTTCGGTAGGATTCGAGGTTTTAGTAATTCACAATAAATTTTAGGATAAAAAAAAAAATTTTGTTCTCAGGAGTTTAAATTATGTATTCCTTATAAATTAGTGTGCTTCTTACGTCTGGGTTCGAAAAATTGGTGATATTGTTGAACTGATCTTAGTTAGTTGAACCGAGACGATTATAGTGGTATTTAGTTTCTGTCGTTATTTTGTGAGAGCATATTCGATCAGAATGACTTTTTGTTTTGCTGTTAAGTCTTTTCATAAGAGGTAATTTGTGTTGTGATCACTAAGTGAGCTAGTGCTTAGGCGTTAAGTGATGTAAGATTAACTCCAATAAGAGTGTCTATGTGTATCGGATTGTAGCATTGGAGTTTGGCTTAGTATGATTACGATTTGAATTTCGGGATTTGTTTCTACGTTTGCAGTATTGCTTTGGTAGTCTTTGAAACTTGAGCTTGTAATTTTTAAAATCTTCCTCGTAAAGCGTGTTGGTTGTTCCCGGTTGAAAAATAAATTTTAATTCGACCACTCGTGGTGTTTGAGAAGTCGTTTGAGGTACCAAATTGTTGATCTCAGAATTCTTTTTGCGTATGCGTGTGGTATATCATTCGAGTTTCCGAACCAGTTTTGAATTCGAAGTCGTATTTTAATAAGTTGGGAAGAATGTAACACCCTTTATAATTTCAGCGTGTTTTTGATTAAATTATGTTTCGTTCACTTTGACTCTCCTCAGTTCTCATTGTGATAGAATTATCTTTTAGTGAGAGTTTGTTTAATCTATCGAGATTGCGGTTGAGTTCTGCTTAAGTTGAATTAGGCGGTTCTTATTTTGTTTTCGTTGAGTTGTCTCCTGGTCGTAAAGTGTTTTCTGGGAATCAGAAATTGTTATGTGGAGTTGTTCCTTTCGTTCCGTTGAGGACGCGTTGCTCCGTATTTTTGAGTCACGTGTGATTTATACGTGCTATAATTGACTTTGTATTATTTTGGTTGCGATAAATTCGAGGACGAATTTTTTTTATAAGTTGGGGAGAATGTAATATCTCGTATTTTTAAAGTATTGTTTTTCTTTAAATTTTTACTTATAATTTTTACATTCCGTCAAATTTTTGATAATTTATTATTATTTTTATTAAATATTTTTATTTAATTTTATTTGAATCGTTCGTTAATTCGATTCGTCTTTGGCTTGTATTAATAAATTTTAAAAGAAAAATGAAAGGGAAAAAAATAAATGAATAATTTCCATGTAAAAGAACTCCATGCATTGCTTAATTAAATTCACGTTTTATGGACTTCCAATTTGTAACAAGCCCATGCACTTACTTATTTTTCCACATATAATTGGCCCATTTAATTTATGTACATAGCCATTAAGAAGCCCATTCACAGTTTTATGCTTTAATATATGAAGCAGGATCTAATTTTGTAGCATAAGAAATATTGCTGCGTTTTCTTTCACTCGTTTCCCTTCTTCATAAACTTAAATATTAAACAAACCCTAGCCCCCTTCAACACCAGTATAATATGAAACAACACAACCTTCATTCCTTCCATTTCCGTTGATCTTGGTAAGTTACTTTCATGTCTCTTTTCCTTGTTACTCTTTCGATATCGTCCCACCGTTTTATGTAATTTTCTATTTGATTTTAAAATCGACAGTGTGGTATTTTGATCCGTTCTAATTCGTTACAGCGTTAAATTGAGATCCGTCTTGTTCCTTTGATTCTAGATTCTCGCTTCTACGATTCTCAACTTCGTTTTCGCCAAACGGTACGTAAATAATCCCGTTACAATCGCCGTCGTCTCACCGTTTTCATTGCTCTTAATTGTGATTCCTAAAATTGTTGCTGCCGATGGTTTGTGTTCCTTTTTGGTTATGATTGCTGCGTTTTGTTGATTGATGTCTCTTGTCCGTTAGTTGTTTAACTGAATCGTTAGAGTTGGGTTTGATTCATCGTCCTCTAAGTTACTGCCCTCGTTCATGTACCTTATGTGGAACTCTTAATACATTCTGAAAGTTTAAATGATTTTCCATGGTGATTGCTAGGTGTGTTGGGGTCTGTTTGTTGTTAGGCTACTGCTAGCTTGATTTTCATTCTTTGACTAAGAATTTCACTTTGGCTTGAATTTAAATTGTCAGTATTGTTTGATTTTTGGCTTCGAAGTCTATATGTGAAGGCTATTGGTATTTTGCAATTTCAAATATTGATCCTTGGTGGATTATATTAAACATGAGTTATTAATTGATTAACTGCCGGTTTTAAATTGTTTATAACTTGGCTTGGGGTTAATGATAATGGAAATATTATTCTTGCATATCAAATTGATTTGAATATTGGTTATAACTGTTAAACTGGATTCAAGTAAGAATATTGAATCCTTTTTATTTTATTTTTACTTGATTAATAGGCAGCAATTCATTACTATTAAATTATTGGCCATTTTGATTTATTTATTTTCTATTGGGTTGGTCTTCTTGTTTATCAAAGTTATTAATTTATTATATACAAGTTTTAAAACCGAACCTTCGTTTATCGTTTTAATTTTAAAATCTCTAATCGATAATATTATTGTTAAATTTAAAAATAATATAGTTTCGATTCTCATTTAAATTGATTTGAAGATTATGAATTTGAAAACAATATTTATTTTATAATTTTCTTTTCGGATAATTATTTGGTAATTATGAGTTATTTAATTAGTGAACGTGCCAATTTGGCTAATTTACATTTTAGCTTTTGAATATATTTTTAACTTTTGAATTTCGTTTCGAGATATAAATTGTCAAATTGAAAACAATGATTATTTTTATAATCTAAATTAATATAATTACTCTGGTAATTATATTCAATTTTAAATATCTTTTTGGTATGTCATTTTGACTAAATTTCAATTTAGCCCTTGAACGTTTTTAAAACTTATTTGATTAAGTTTTCGATTGTAACTTGGGTTACTTGAGGTTAAATCTATTGGGTTCCGTTTTAAATATTGATTTATTATTTAATCAAGTTGATTGTATAATTATAAACTATGGTTTATAATTGGGTATGATTATACTTATTTTATCAAAGTGATTTTGGGAATTATAAACTCTGGTTTATATTTTGATAAATATTTTGGGTCGGATTAGACTTGGGTCACCCGACATGTGAGGTAGCTTGGTAGTTATTAGTAACTCGGCTAACCCAATATTTGAGGAAATTGATTTAAGTTATTATTTATTTATTATTTAAGTAATACTTTTCGGAACGGATTTTAAAGCGGAAACCCAATAGACTTGGCTTATTTATTTATTTGAGTATTATGTTACTCGTTGTGGTTCATTTTTGACTCGGGTCATTACGTGATTAATTGTTCATTCTATTCTGGCTACGTTTATGCTTGACTCGGTATTGTGCTAGTCCTATGTGGTGTCTAGTATTCTTAGAGTTAGGAGTTGTATGAATTTTAACTTATATATTGTTTTAGACCCGTTGACTGCTCGTGCTTCGGAGTCTACGCAGGGTTAGCTGTTTGCCAAGATTCACGTGGATAAGCAAGCAGTGAGTTTGTAGTGCTATTTACCGCTTTATTAAGTACCGCATCATATTTTAATATTATAAATGCTTTTGAACTGTTTTTACGGATTATGGATCTGGATTAAAACGAGCTACTCGATAGGCTTGTATCGAGACTGTGTGCACCAGTATATACTCTGGGATCGGCAGACTATGGTCTTGCTTACGCTGGTAATTTGACGAGGATTTGTTCCCGTCCACTCTGGGTTTATTTTTCAATATGCTATGTCATACTTACGCTGGGATCATTTCAATACTGTTATTCCATAATCACATTATATTAGTATAAAAAATGTTTTGATTTGACGGTTTTAAACTTAATAAATGTAAATAGTATTGCGAACTCATCTCAGTATATCTGACCCCGTTGTTTTCCCAAATTTTCCAGGTTTATGATTTGAAAGCTGGTCCACTCCGATTCTTTTGATTCCTCGGAGATTTTTATGTTATTAAACTAGTTTCTGTTTTCGAACTCTTAGACCGCAGTAGAACTAGTTTAGTTATTACATTTGATATTACACTTTGGGTTTGTCGATATATTCGATTATTTATATTTGGCATGATTACTCTGGATTACGATGATGTTATATATAAGGTATGCGGTTGAACATTTAAGATATTTAAGTTATTTATATTTGAACTGTAATATAAATTGCTAGACCTAGGTTGGAGTCTCGGTTGCCCCCGAGCAGTTTTCTGCAAGGTTTAAATGTTTATTTGATTTCCGCGAGGCTTGCTACGGGTTTTGGTACAACCATACCCATACCCTAGCGCCGGTCACGATTCATGAAATTGGGTCGTGACAAAACCAAGAAATGTGCATCAGATGGTGGAAAAATTTGTGGACGCTATCCTTACCTTCCAATGTAAAAATTGACTCTTTATGCCTTGTTTGTAATAAGCATTATTAGTTTATTTTGCATTTTTTGTGGTTCTACTATGAAGCAAGAAAGTGCTGGAAATCATGAGATTTGAGTTCTGGTTTTAAACATGATATTTCCTGGAATATCAAGGATTTTTTATACAGGCAAAAGATAAATCTAAAGAAGGGAAAGCTTTGTAATTTTCTATGTTATCTGTTGGCTTATCTGGAATAATAAAAATGCATTTTTTATGGAAATCGAATGAAGCTAGTGACACAAATAGTTGAATGAGCAACAAACAGTGACGTAGCCAAACCTTAACTTAAGATAAAGTACAATTTAATTAAAAAAATTAAGATATATACTTTTTAAAATTTTAAGATAAGGTTTTTTTACATTAAAAAAATAAATATTTTAGTTTTTTTAGGGTTATATTTAAGAAAACATTTGAGGTAGGGTCAGGCAGTGGCAACAAAGTATGTAGCAGATTTTGGCAAGGCTAGAAAATGGTTAAATAAGGAGGATCACAAAAAAGGGGATGTTTAAAAGAGGGATATTGATAAGAGATGGATCCCATCAAGTGAAGGCATATACTGTGTCAACGAAGATGCATGTTTTGATAAGTTTAAGAATGTCATGGTAAAAGCTGTTGCATACTTTATATATGATCAAATGTTGAGGTTGATGTTGGAGAAGAAAAAGCGGTTAGAGATGGAATGGTCCTAGCAAAGGACGGAAGTCTTACCCTCTTTATAATTCAATTGGACTCCAAGATACTGGTGGAGAGCTTCAACAAGCAAGAGTTTCTTTGCAATGATGTAAGTCTAACAATCTAAGATTGTTTAGAGTTTGTTTTTGATATATGTCGTACTGGAGTTAATCACATAATTTAAAGGCTAACATGGTGGAAGATCAATCAGCTAGAATGAATCCTTTTACGAATAAAAATGGATGGAAAACATTCCATCTGAAATATCAATCGTGTAATGACTGATCATACAACTTTTGTTTAATGGAATTATTTTTCTCTCAAACGAAGAAATTTGAATTTGAGGAAATCTAATTTCATGACATTTGAAAAACAAATCCGCTTTCATGAAGTATTTGAAAACTAAATCCTCAATATTGTGTTGCTTCTTCTTATAGATTTAAGGTAAAACCTATACGGAGGCCCCTTTACTTTACCGTTTTTGTTCGAGAGGCCCCTACTCTAAAGTTGTTCACGTTCGGGTTCCTGTACTTGCCGAATCCCGATTTTCATGTCCTTTTGAGGGACTTGAGGAACAAAAAATTTATAAGTAGGAAACTACAAAAAACTAAAAAAGAACCTGAAAATCTAAAATTAGATAAGTAGAGGGATCTGAAGAATAAAAAAATAGTACAAGGACTTTCTGAACAAAAATGGTATAGTACAAGGGTTTCTAGATGAGTTTAGCCTAGATTTAAGGGATAATGTAAAAAAAAATCACGAACTTTGCAAGTTTTTTTTATTTTAATCACGCAGTTTAAATTTTGTCATTTTCATGCACGAACCAACACTTTTTTTCAAATTCATACACGGTGCTGAGGTGTCACGGCTCTATTGGTGTAATTCGCTAAGGTGGAGGTCATCTTATACCAATGAATGAGTGTCATCTCAGCGCCATGTATGAATTTGAAAAAAATGGTGGTTTGTGCAAGAAAGTGATAAAATTTAAACTGCGTGATTAAAATGAAAAAACATGTAAAATTCGTGATTTTTTTGACATCAACCCTAAATTTAAGGATAATTATATAACACAACGGTTGCGCTATGTCATTCATGCATCAATCCAATGAGGCATTAGCCATATGCTAATATTTAATGATGAAAAAATAAGCAATAATTAAAGTTTATCGCAAATGCATGCTCATTGTCTTGTTGTAAAATGACGTGTCACAACTGTTGCATGGGATAAACACTCTAGATTTAACTTTAATTCACCATTTAGTAAGTAAATGTAGTTTTGTTTTTTACAAGCTTGCTTAGGGAAATATAAAGACAAAAGGTAGGTCGGCTGGCTTGGTGTCGTCTTGCTTGTGGCGTTTTTGTCAGACGGTCTTTGCAGTAGTGTCATCCTCCCCATTTGTTATATGAGCGGATAAATATTATAAGAATAGAAATGTTATTTAACCCACCATTTTATACCACCTTCATAGTCTCTCCTTACGTGGCAGCATTTCATTCGTTCAGTTTCCCTCTAAAAATGTATATCTAAGAAAAAAAATTTTAATGCATCCACTTTTTGATTGACATGTCAGGTGGGTTAAAAAAGGTTAGTTAAGAAGGAGGGTTATATATAAATTTTGGCTTTTAAAATTTATCTCTTATATGAAAAAATGAAAACCAATTATTTTTAAAATTGGAGATTTTTTTTAAATATTTATTGATTTTAAAAACATTTTTGTAAATCTACTGATTTCATGTAGAATTCAAGTGGTGAAATTTATATATCCGCCAATTTTATATTTTAAAATTTAAAATTCAAATTTTATAGATTCAATAAAATTCAACAATTTTAATTTTTTGATCCAAATTGTTTATAAAAAAATATGAAAATAAAAATTATAAATTTCGACAAAATATCAACATATGCCTATTATTTGGTAAGACCTAGGACAATTTGCCTATAAAGAAGTCCCAATTCATAGTTTGACTGACATGATATGAACCATCCAACCCAGCAGGATGGACCAGTTAGCTAGTCAATGGATTAATTAGGTTGGGTCTCTACACTTGAAAATGCAATATTGATTTGAACAATTCTCGTCAATTTCAATTATAGAAGCATGCACGTTCATACACTAATTGCGCAGCAAAAACCGGTTTAAATCAACCCTAGACTCTTTTGCTAAGTAATTACTAATTAGTTGGTTTTCCCATTAATTTGAAAGTTTAGATTCATATTTTTCTATTAAGACCCATAAAATAATCTACCTTCTACTATAAGATTTTAAGAAGTTGTGCCTGAAGCTTAGTTTTATTTGATTGACTCTTTCAATATTATTATTTTTGTTCAAGCAATATTTTGCATAATGTATATATATTAATTATATGTAAAACATTCTAATCGATGCCTTGCTTAAAGGATAAAATATCTTAAATGAAAGATAATTTTTTTAGACTCATAAGTATCATTTTAAATTCACATAATCTTTTCTAATTGAGATAAAAAATAATAATTGTGTAAGTTAATCATTCATGAAATTTTTAATCAAACCATCAATTATAAAAATAAATTTTAAAAATAGATTTAAATTGAAAGTTGACTATAATTATCAGAAATATTAAAATTAATGAATCATATTGCTATAGTTTTTCCAAAAGTATATTTATAATTTGGACAAAGATATGACAACATAAAATCATGGCCTAATTACTTAAAAAATCTCTGATTTTTGAACATTTTTTTTTTCAATTGCACCATGACGTTGCAATTAAACGGTCAATTATACTTTTATTCCGTATGTTCGACTTTCATTTGTACCTTAAACCGTCAATTGACCTCTTTTCACTTGAAGAACATTCAAAATAACTCCTTCATGTTGAACACATGTGAGCGAAGGGGCCGCTCGCCCAAACTTATGGTAGAGTTCGGATCTGGAAAGATTTTAAAAAATGGAGTCGCCACCTAATTAAGTAAGGATATGTCTTTTCTACCGACTAAATGACCTCACGTGCTTATGGGTGATATCATCGTGCATCAGACCAAAAGACTAGATGCGAGGATAGTACTTAACCTCTTGTACTTGACTTATCGATCACATTGCATTTACAGGACATATCCAGTCATCTCATCTTAATTATACATGCAGTCCATAAGATAATGTGTTGTAAATGTAAATAAGTCTTGAAAGATGGTAAAGGAAAGCGATAAAGCATGTGAGACGCACACATGACTTGATGTGCACTGGCATGTGAGCATGTATCAAATACTCCTAAACAAGCATTTATTCCTAAGGTTTCTATCATGTAGCAAAAAAGAGTGGGTCTTAGTCATTTTGTAGCCACATCCTAAACTGAATGTATACGTGTTATTGATTTTAATTAAGTCATATTGAATGCCTATACAACCACTGATTACATTTTAATGGAAGTCCTATGATTTTTGAGTGATTTGTTGGACTTGTTAGATTTGGAGCTAAGTTAACGTGGTTTAGTTATTAAGCCTGTTAATATTGGATCTGGACATGTTTTGAAAACCGGTTAAACATTGCAAACATACACAAGTACGGTTGATATACATATAAGGTTAGGAATACTTTTTAACCTTGTAGAACTAGAGTATCAAGCACTCGTCTGTCTTATGGTTGATTGTGTGATCGAAATCTGGAATCGGCTAGAACATAGAAGTTCTTTTGCTCGTCGATGCGGATCCACTAGTTCAGACATGATTCAATTTCGAGTTCAAACAAATCCGAAATTGCTTTTGGAAGTTGCTGGTCTTTAGCGCGCTTGGGCTTTAGGGTAATGTTTGGCTTGGCATATTATAAAAATGGATTTTAAGCCTAAAATATATTTGGTCTGTGCCATTAAAATATAAAATATAAAACTACAACTAATTATAAAACCGCGAGCTCATACGGGTCGACCCCAATTTTAAGCTCAAACGAACCAAAAAACACGAAAACAAAATTTAGAGCGGGTTTGAAAGATCTGGGAGTGTTCGGGGGTGAAGAACAGTGGCACCATCTGAAGATATTTTATATATGGCAAACATGACATTTATGGCTAATCGTGCAATTTTAATGGCGGAATTGAACATATTTAATATATGATGATTAGACATATCAAAACACACTATAAACATGTTTCCAAGTCAATTTTATGGCAATCATGGTAATAAATGAAGTACATAGCAATTATGGCAAAAATATTAAAAATAAATTAAGCATGCATCTTAGATGACAAAATTCAATGGAAGTTGACAGAAATGCATAAAAAGTGCTAAAGAACGTAATTAGGTCTCTGGAAGTACCATTCTGAGTTCTTGGTTTGGTTTTTGGAAATCCGGATGTAGAATCCAGCTCTAGTTCGATGTACAGCAATGCGTTTTTAATTGATTGAAGCATATTTAGCTTGTTTTGGGATTTGAACTGAATGTGGTGTGTGCGCTTTGGAGAGGTATGGTTCGGCCAGTACTAGTATACCTTAGGGTTTGTGTTTTGTTCTTTGATACATACTGGTGGCACTGGTCCGACCTTTAGTTAGGCTGAGTTAACGGTGTATTTATAGAGATCAGATTATGGTTAGAGTTTATAGAGTTAGAATTGCGTTAAATGTCTACAAGTGAGTAAATGGGTTAGCTTAAAAATCTAATTAGAATAATTACAACAATTAAATTCGAACTGATGCATGCATGATATGATAAATAGGGCTAAATCGTCTATTTGGTGTCTAAAAATGTCAAAAAAGTCTTTTGAGACCCTGAGGGTTTGGTATGGTCAATGTAGTTCATCAAACTTGCAAATCAGCCCATAAACTTCTAAGATATTGGTATTATTCCAATTTCAAAGATTTAGATCACAATCTCTTTGGATTTTTAAGCTATTTGTATCTAATTACGTTTTTCAAATTTGCTACTGCGCATTGATCTAACCTGCTTAAATTCAAACATGTGGATTGCTAGCTCGTCACCAGAACAAATTTCTCTAAAATTATCATTGGACGCTTCAGTCTCTTATCACTTTTTACCTGTCCAGAAAATAGGTATCTACAATATATATTTTAAATTTTCTTTAATGTTATAAATATAACAAAAATCCCTTCTTCTCCACGAATTCAAAATAATAATAATAAATAAAATTATTTAAATTATTCAACACACATTAATTATATTAATTTTTAAAACATACAACTCTGAATTCTCTGCTGCCTTTCCCGGGGCCACCGCCGATTCGGAGTCGCCGCCCTTCGTCTTCCATAGAAGACGAGAAAAGTGTGCTCGCCTTTCATGAGAAAGACAAGCAAGGTCTGTTCGTCTTCCTCGTGAGGAAGATGAGGGACTGCTTGTCTTCCTTATGGAAGACAAGCTAGCGGTGGCGGGTATGAAGGAGAGAAGTAGCGGGTCCGAGAAAGGCGGTGGTCGATTTGGAGTCCGAAGCGTATGATAATGTCGGTTTTTTATTTATTAAATTTTTAATAAAAATGTAAAAATTAATTTATTCTAAATCTAATTGAATTTTTGCTTCTGGCTTATTTGAAATTTTTAAAAGATGAAGGATTTGTTTGAATTTGTTCAAATAGAAAAGAATATAATATTGTCTTTAAATTTAGTTGTTTCGAATGTTTTCATTCTTATAGTAATAAAATCGTTTAAAAATTTCAATTTATGACATAATTAAAAGTCAAACATATGAAATAGGATATAATTGACTATTTTATAATGTCGGAGTGCAATTAAAAAATATATTCAAAGATCGGAAATTTTTGAGTAATCAAGTATAAAATCATTTTGCCTTAGTTTAAAGTCTCCTAAAGTGTGCCGGTATTGTCTTCACATGTCTAGTATAATGACAAAAATCAGATTTGAACTCAATAAAATATATGATGTTATTAATTACAACTATTATAGCATTGGCATTATTCTATAAATTATCAATCATGCGCTAATAACGTTTTAATTAATGACCAAACTTAAATTTAAAAGTTTTAGATTTGATTTCTAAAAATACAAGGAGTCGGCTTTATCGTTATGTGGTTATTTGAATTGTTTAATAAGTAGCTTTTGAAGTATCCTTCTGGATATTCAGTTTGCTTGTAAATGTTATGAGGTATGAAAATGGTCTAAACTATAAAAATAATTAGATTTTATTTGATGCTTTACTCTTCTAGAACATCAATTGGTTTATAATTTTACGATTTTTAGGTGCTTAATATTTGGATTTTACAGAATCATTCGAGAAGATTTTATTTTATTTTTTCGTACAACTGAAAACACTACTAATATATTTTAGTTTATTATTTTATTATTATAAAAGATATTGCAGAGTTAATTGCAGAGTTAATTGCAGAGGTTGATTTTGTCAAACTAAAAAGATTTTGGATTGTAATTAAGAGGGTTGATCAATATTACTCCCTCCGTCCCATTTTAGAAGTCCCATTTGACTTTACACACAGATTAAGAAAACATTAATTATTCTTGTTTTTTCATGTTTTTTCTTGTTTTGCCCCTATTAATGATAGTGGAATTTTCCATAGAGCTTCTCTAAGATAACTAAAATAAGGGTAAAATAGGGTATTCAATAGAAAAACATCCTAAAAATAGTAATGGGACTTTTTAAATGGGACATCCCAAAATGGAATATGGGACTTCTTAAACGGGACGGAGGGAGTATGATTTATGATGGCACCCTTGCAAGGCATTTCGCCACGTTGATAAAGACTAGAGAAATAGAGCATTTAAGCATGATTTAGATTTTTTTTTTCTTTCAAATATAGAGTTTGGGTTTAGAATGCAGAGGTAGGAGTTCGAATTCACAATTTCTGGATGCTTCTAAATGGCTAAGCTCTCACTTCTCATGGTTTAAATAAAAAAATAGTATAAAATTGGAATATTTTAAACTCTCTCTTTCTTTTCAGAAACCCTAGCTGCAACAAGAGGGAGGTGATTTTGGCCATTGTTTAGTTCAAAATCACCTCCCTACCTTCTCGTTTTCTCTTTAAATCTCGTATTTAGTTTATTTTACGTCAATAATCACAGATCTGAGATCTGTTGGTTTTTTCTTTCTTCCTTTGTGGATGTTTTGTCTTCCTTAGTGGAGTTCTGACTCTTACCTTTTATGGGTTTTGCTATTTCCTTGATGGAATTATCTACGGAACGTAGATCTGAAGTGCTATCAGTAGAAATCTTATTTCTAATATTCTCTCAATCAGACTTATTCAAAGACCAAAGAGTCGATTTGTGGTTTAAAATAACCTTCGAGTGGAGCGGACGGATCGCCGAATTGCACATTCAAAGAGCTCCGTCAATGCGATTGAAGAAATTAGATATGATTTTTTGTTATTTTACTGATGTTCTATTATTGTACCTCTTGAATGTATTGATATATTCAATATTTGATCAAGTTGTATTCTTATTTCTCTATTAATGAAATTTTCATTATTCTCAAAAAAAAAAAAAATAGTACTCCCTCCATTTTTTTTAGTTGTTCATTTAGCTAAAATTGTACTCCTTCCGTCCCACTCTAATTGACAAAATAACTAAATTACAATAACCAATACAAACTAATAAATGACATGGAGAGTTACTTATATACCCTTCTATTGATAATAGAGCTAATTAATGCTATTAGTATATTAGTCAAATTTTCATTAAATATTCACCATTTTTTCATAAAAGACATGACTTTAAATGAGGGTAAAGATGGAAAATTAAAGGAAAAAATTATAGTTATATCAGTTTTATCAATTAGAATGGGACACCAAAAACTCCATATTTTGTCAATTAGAATGGGACGGAGGGAGTACATATCAAGAAAGCTGTGGTGTTTTTGTCTTAAATTGTTAGAGTAAATACTCAAATAACCCTACTATTTAATAAATGCTTTTATAAATTGAGTCATATAGTCATTTATTAGGAGAGGGATAAATTTGGAAGATACTAGTTAATATTATCTTGAATTTCTAAAAAGACAACTATTGATAAAAAAAACACATTTGTCTAAAGTAACAACTAAAAAAAATGGAGGGAGTAATAAATTTTATTAGATTTTTATATTTAATATTATGGAACTTGAAATTTGTTAATTTAAAAACTGATTATTTAGATTGTAAATTTAATAAATTTTAAGTGTAATTTTAAAATAATAGAATATAAAATATATAATAACATTTTTTAGAGAATAATAATATATATTTTTAGGTAAGATACCCTCTCAAACTAATATATAAAATTATTTTTTAATAGTTATGTCCTAAAATGACAATCAATTAAAAAACTAGGGGGATTATAGTTGACGCATTAAAAGTAATGGGTGTTGTTGTGGGGGTTCTTGAATCTAAGATCTAAATGGAAGACTTGGACGACTTTGAAGATAGAGAATTTTGACTTCACTATCATACACTCATTTATCAAAGTTGACCTATTAAATTTACGAACTACCTTTTGGTGGATTTTGTTATTTCATTAGGGTTTCAGGTCAAAGTTGAGCATAAGAGAGGTGAGCGTTGTCCAAAGTTGAATTTACATATCAAATCAAAAAATATTACGTCATGTAGAGCGGATTTATAAAAAAGCATATATGACAGACGAGTAATCTATGGTTTTAAAATATATTTAAAAAACATTAATGTAAAATTGAATTTATAATTTTGTCATTTTAAAATTTATATATTTTATCCGCTGTAAAATATATATTTTACAACCTTGTTCATCTTACAATTTTCAACAGGCGCTCGTCTTATTATAAAAATTTAGGTCTCTGTATACGAGTGATGCATTATAACATATCATTAAATGTATAAAAACTTTAATGAACGGGTAATGTGCTAAAATATGATAAATTTTCTCCAAAAACAATATAGTGGCTAAGAATTTTTGTAAATTAAATAATGATTTAAAATATTATGTTGCCTTCACAAGCATATAGACTTTCTCTAATAATTGGGAAAGAGGGAGTATTTGTGGGAGAAATTAAATCCACGATCTAACAGACTACTGTCTAATACTTTTACCGTTTGAGTTATAGCTCGTTGGCCCACATACATAGACTTGATGCATATGCAATTGAAAGTATACAACGATTCAATATAAAATATTATAACGGAAAGATCTAATGTAAAAAAGTGTGATAGTGTATGAATTTAAGTATTGCGTTTCATCTTTTAATGTACATAATATACATATAATGATGTCAAAAAGTCGAACCTTTTTAATTTTTTTTATTATATTCAAATTTTTTAAAAGTTGTAAATTTAATTTAAATTTAACAATTTTTTTGTAAATCTATCCATTTTACCAAAATTGAATTAATTATGCATAAAATAATAATTGAATATGTGATGTTCTTTTAAAATTAATAAGAAAGATAATTGTCAACTGGAATGACACATAATTCGTATAAATCAAGTAAAAAAAATAATAAATCAATTTTGAAAAACTGAATAGATCATTTCTAAAAAAATTAGATAAATTAAAATAAATTTACAACTTTTAAAAAATTTGAATATAATTTTTAAAAAGTAAAAAGATTTTCCTTTTTAATATTATACCTAAATTTTATAAATAAGACAACTTATTAAATGGATTTGATGAGTTGGTTGAGTTTCTTTACTGCATGCAGTTGGATGCAAAAACTAGCATTTACTGTAAATCTACTGCAAAGTTAGGAGTAACTGTAGAACAGCTCTACATGCTTACATATGAAATTCCAAGTAAATTGATTTTATCTATCATACAAAATTTTAAAAATGTGGATATTACACTATATAATTGAATACAAAGGAACGTTTGGTTCAGTTTTTCAGTAAAAATTTTAATTTTTCCCCCAAAAAAATCTACTTGAATATTTGATTTGTTTAAAAAAAAAAAAACTGCTCATAGCTGAAAAAACATCATTGTACAAGTCTTTTTGTCAATAGTTGATATCCGTTTTGATTTTATTAACTGCTTAGATAAAATTAGCTCTATTAAAATATGTTAATTTTATAATATATTATAAATTATCGTATTTATACTATACTAGCTATAGTTAAATAATTTAAAGACAATATTATAAATTATCGTAATTCATGTAATATAATTTAAATTCAATGTTATTTATATAAATTGTTTAATTATTTATATCAAATATTAATTAATTTATTATATAAATACAAAAAAGTAATTACATCCTCTAAAATCCTTTAACATATCAACATCAACAGTCAATAAGAACTCACCAGATATGTATTATCTATTAGCTACAAGCTAGTAGGTAATATTTACAAATAGCACATGAACCAAATAATTCTTAAATATTTTAATTTAATTTTCAAATGACTTTCTATATTAGCTGTCCTATAATAGTCTGTGAAATACTCTATCTGTCTCGTTTTAAAAGTATTATTTTTTATTTTGAGATATTTCATTTTAAAAGTTTCATTTTTATTTTTAAAATATTTTTACATTAAATTTCTCTTTTTACACTTCATTTAATCATCACAAAAGAAACTCTATAAAAAATTCCACTATCATTAATATGGATAAAACATAAAAAAAAAAAGCATAATAATAGGACTCCTAAAATGGACGGAGGGACATAATATGGAATATGGAATAGTTCATCTAAATTTTATATGTCCATCGAATAAACAACTATAGTCACTTAAAAATGAAAAATATATAGGCTAAAATTTCAAATTTTTAAACAGTAAGGACCAAAATGCAAATTATAACAAAAAATAAAGACTATAAATAACCCTTATGTTATATTCCAACATAGTCATTCTTTCCTTCATCGGCTTCTTGAGTTGTTTCCTTATTTTTTCTCTCTTATCAATTTCTAGCGATGACAGCTTCTCGCACCATGTCTATCGAAAATTTGGCGAGCAAGTCTCAAGAATGCCTACAGAATGCACTAACCTTCATAGTTTTTCTTTTCTTGGACTTTGCTGATGCAATTCTTTGTGTAGTTTACAAATGTCTTGACACGTTTCTTGAAGGAAAATCCTCTCCGTGTCACTGTGGAAACAAAGAATCATCCGCAGCTACGGGATGCGACGAAGACGACGGGATATCGGATTCATTTTACGGAAGAAACAACGTTTTCAGCAAAATGAGTTCTTTTGTATTTCAAAGAAAATGGAGGAACCATAAAAGTGATGAAAAAGTTTACAACAGTGAAGTGAAAACTAAGTGGTCTGATTGCAGTTGCGAGAATTGTCTTTCTTGGTTGAAAGATGGTGGCGAGAAGCTTCATCTTGTGGTTAAAGAACCATCACAAGGTACTTCCAATATTTTTACTAAATTTTTTGTTTTTTTTGGGTTATATTAATGGATACCATTTCTGATTTGGCTTTATATTTAATGTTAACAGTCAGCAGTGATCCGATCAGAGAAGATGAAAATGTGATATTCATTCACGGATTCTTGTGCTCTTCTTCGTTCTGGACAGAAACAGTCTTTAAAAATCTGTCGGAAACTGCGAATCGGACTTATAAATTGTTTGCTATTGATCTTCTGGGATTTGGAAAAAGCCCTAAGCCATTGGATTGTCAATATAGTTTGAAGGATCACTTGGAAATGATAGAAAAATCAGTGATTAATCCATATGAATTGAAATCTTTCCATTTGGTGGCACATTCTATGGGATGCCCAATAGCTTTAGCTCTGGCTGCCAAGCACCCCAAATCCGTAAAATCACTCACAATTGTTGCACCAGTAAGTTTGCTAATCTTGTTTGAATTATGCATGAAAAAAAAATGAGAAAAGTTGGTAAAACTCAGTCCACCCAAAACTTCCAAAATATTTCATGTCTTCATATACAAATTTTGACAATTTTGGCCATTCTATACATTTGGATTGACCAAAATTACTACAGTTTCAAAGAAGTGGATATTGTTGACCATTTGACCTCTTCTAAATCATCTAATTTTGTTCGTTTTTAATCAATGTATAGGCAATTTTTTCCTGTGGTAAAGACGAAGAAAGTGTAGAAGTTCTTAAGAAATTGGCTACAAAAACATTATGGCCAGCTGAATCATTTCAGAGATCGGTTATGGCATGGTATGAACACATAGGAAGAAGTGTTTGTTTTCTTGTTTGTCGACACCACAGAACGTGGGAGAGCCTCATCATGCGAATCACCAAGAAAAGGTACTATTATACTAAATAAAGTATACTTTTAGTCCCTTAACTTATTTTAGCAGCAAGTTAATCCAGAAAAATTCTTTTCTTACAGGGATGTGAATTTTGCTATAAAAGACTTGACCAAGCACACACACCATTCTACTTGGCATAATGTGCATAATGTGATCTGCGGAGGAGCGAAATTCATGGACGGATACCTAGAGATCCTAAAGAACGCCGGAGTCAAAATTAACATTATTCATGGTGATCGTGACAACACGATTCCGACGGAGTGCAGCTACGATATCAAGAAGAAAGTTGGCCATGCAGAGCTGAGTATCATACGTAACGCTACCCATAGTTCAGTAATTTTCCGAAGAAAGAAGGATTTTACTCAGAATTTGGAGCATTTTTGGGCATCATCAACTCTTCCAGAAAATTCTTCTCTATGATATTATTATATATGTTTATTAATTAGTTAGAGTCTATAGTTTAGAGATGTTAAATAAAATATAATGTAATTGTGTTTACTATTATATTAGTTGATTATGTAACAAATGGAAGTCATATTGTCCCAAGAAGCTAAATGTTAAAATTGAAAACATTGCTGTTGGATGGTAATATGACGTACCATAGTTGTATATATATTTTGAGCACAAAAAATATATGAAAATGTTACTTTCAATTTGTATTTGATTACCGTCAATTTCAACTGTTTGTTTCAATTTATTTGACACATATAATATTCAGTTAAACACTAAGAGAAACAAAATTTCTTACGTACCTTCAGACTTGACCTTGACTTGGTGGATCTCCCAGCAAGGTAAATTTAATGTGATTATGAATTTTTTATTGATAGTGGACATATGATGCAATTAGATTAAAATTTTTAATCATTAAAAACTATTTCATTTCAATTTTAAAATCAACTTAAATACAAACTGATGTAGTCTTCGTAGATTAGAATTTTTAATCTAACCAAACGTATATTATTAATAGAAAAAATATCTAATCTTAAAAAGTCGGAAGACATTGCTGAATTTCAAAATATTAAAATTGAAAACATTGCTGTAGGATGGTGATATGACATTACCATTGTTGTGCTTTTGAGCATATAAGATATATGTAAATGTTACTTTCAATTTGTAATTGATTACCGTCAATTTCAACTGTTTGTTTCAATTAACTTGACACTTATAATATTCACATAAACATTAAGATAGACAAAACATTCATTACGTACCATAAAACTTAACCTTGACAATCAGATAATTTAATTTGATTATGAATTTTTTTATTGCTACAGAGGTACGATAGATTAAAATATTTAATCAATTTCTCAAGTACACCAAATTCTCTGCAACTATGAATTTTTATCATTTTTGTATATAGATGACTTTGTGTCCATGACGCGTTTTGCCAAGGTTTTATTTTAAAAGTAAATTGTCATTCTCCTTTCTGTATTTCTTAGTAGTAGTTCATTACTTCGAATGCAATTCTTTGACAACATTACCGATGCCATTGCAAAGTCTAATGTATAGGATTAGAAAAAGGCTTAATACTTTATTTAACTCTTAAATTTTATCACTTTAGTCTCTGTAATCCCAAATTAATTTTGTGGTCCATTGAACCTTTTAACTATTTTTTTTCTATTTAACCGCTCAAACTATACTATATATTCTATTAAACCTCTTAACTAAATATTTTTTCTCACCGAACATCTAAACTACTTTTTTTTACCCCTAACCTCACACACAATGTATTAATTTTAAAAGATAAAAATATATTTTTTATATTTAAAATAAAGAGTGATGTATATTATATATTATATAAAAACCCATTTAAGGCTTAATTGCTTTAAAACTCATGAATTTTAGCGTGTTTTGCAATTTAAACACAAACTTGAAAGATTCATAACTGATTTGAAAAGTTTGAAATTGCAAAAAATTAAAAGTTGGTATCTTAAAATTTCTAAAATTAGAAATTCGAGTTAAATTTACGAAACACACTAAAATTTAGGCCTAATTACTTAAAAAAACCCCACCTTGAAACAATTTTTCGTTTATACCCTGACCTAGGAAAACGTTCATTTGTACCTTTTTTTGATTTTTCGTTTTCAACTGTACCCCCAAAATTTTAATTTTTGACAATTTAATTAATTAAAAGATGAAAATATTAAAAAACATTAAATAGAAGGGTTATATCATCTTTTTTCTATTTGAAAAAATACAAATAAGTTAAAAAATGAAGGATTATTTTAAGCTTTTTCTAGATAAAAAAAAGTTCAATTTAGTGCTTTAGGGTAGAGTTGAAAACAATAAATCAAAAAAAGGGTACAAATGAACTTTTTCCTAGGTCATGGTATAAACGAAAAAATATTACAAGGTGGGGTTTTTTTTAAATAATTAAGCCCTAAAATTTATAAATTTTTTAAACAATTATTCATTCATTTAATATTATCAAAGTATAATAAATCTATGTACTTTATAAATATCGTTAATAAAAAGAGATAAACTCCTTTTATCATTGTTGAAATATAAAAATACTATTTACATATTTAAGAAAAAAAATATAATGTAATTATTTGATCAAATTTAAATATTTTTTATTTATTTCTACCATTTTATTTCTAATTTCTATTGTCATTAACAATTTACGAAAATGTTATTAAAAATTTAAATAAATATATTTTCAAACAATTTATATGTCATCGTACATAAATTAATTTATATGTTTATAAGCATTCATGGTAGATATATATAATATGGTTGAAATTAAATAATTGTATTTTGAGGAGGTTAAATAGATAAAAATTTAAAGTTTAACATACAATAGGAAAAAAGAATAGTTAAGAGGTTAAATAGAATAAATAGTATATTTTAAGGGGTTAAATAGAACAAAAAAAGTTAAGAAGTTCAATGGAACACAAAATTAGTTTAAAGGTCGTAGGAAACAAAGTAGAAAAGTTTAGGGGTTAAATAATTTACTAACCCATTACAAAAATGGAAAAATATTTTTTAATAGGCCTAATTACTTAAAAAATCCTCACCTTATAACATTTTTTCATTTATACCCTAACCTAAAAAAAAGTTCATTTGTACCCTTTTTTTTATTTTTCATTTTCGTCTCTACCCTAAAGAGCTTATTTAACCTCTTTTCATTTAAAAAATATTCAAAATAGTCCTTTTATATTTAGCTTATATTCAAATTAAACATTAATATTATTAATTGTACAAAAACACCCTCTTCCTCACAAAAATCAATAAATAATAACAATTTATATTTTTTTTAAATTAAATTTTTTTCAATCCGCAAAACCCGCTCCTCCTCCATGAAGGAGGAGCAGATATGCTATGAGCTCGAGCAGCTCCTCCTTCATGAGGTGGAGCAGATCCGCTCCTCCTTCATAGCTAGAGCTGCTACTCCTCCGTGAGAGGAGGAGCAGCAGATCCTTCTCAGGCGACCTCCTCCTCGCCTGAGAATCGGAAAAAAAATTAAAAATTTAATTTTTTTGACGGTTTGTAAATTACAGAAATACGGTGATAGATCGGAAATATTGTTTAGTTCATCTAATTTTTAAATAAAGTTTTTAAAATAATTAATTATTAGAACTTATTTGAATATTTTTAAAGTTGGAAAATCTGTTAGTACTTTTCCAAATAGAAAAAAATATGATATAACCCTTCTATTTAATCATTTATAATGTTTTCATCATTTAATTAATTTAATTGTCAAAAATTCAAATTTTAGAGTAGAGACAAAACGAAAAATCAAAAAAAAAGTACAAATGAACTTTTTTTTAGATCAGGGTTTAAACTAAAAAATATTATAAAGTGGGTTTTTTTTTTTAGTAATTAGACCTATTATCTATTCCTTAAGAAATGACTTTTACTGCCGAGAGGACTTCAAAACAAAATTTTTTGTACTGAAGATATTTTCAACCGCAGTTGGTTAGTCATTAGTAAACCAAAGATGTGTTGATCTCAAATCCAGAATTTTCGTATGTTTCGTGTTGAATTTAAAGTGATATATTTCGTCTTGCAAGTCACTGACTTTGATGAGATATTAAGAAAATAACCAGAGAAATTGAAAACTGTTTTGCAATTTTGTATATTCGTTCACTCAAATCCAAAAGACTTTTACTTTGAGAAAATGTATATTATTACTATAGGTCGACTTTTTTATCCGATAATCCCTCCCTCAAGTCTGAAGTTTTAATTTTTTCACAATAGTACCTTCGTTAACTTCAACTTTACTAATGATTATATTGGCTTCGTTCAAACCTATATTGTGGCGAGCGTTTGATGCTGCAGAATAAATCAAATATTCATTTTCGGGAATGCTTTAAAATAGGGATTAGTTTAGGCTTAATATATTACTTAACCCCTAAATTTTACCACATTGTTCTATGCGACCTTTAAACTAATTTTTTGTTCCATTGAACCTCTTAACTATTTTTTTGTTCTATTCAACCCCTAAACTTTACCATTTTATTCCTTATGACCTCTGAACTAATTTCGTGTTCCATTAGACCTTTTAACTATTTTTTTTATTCTATTTAACTCTGAAACTATACTATTTGTTCTATTTAATCCCTTAACTATTCTTTTTACCTATTGCACATTTAAACTTTTAATTTTTATCCGTTTAACCTCCTAAAAAATACAACTATTTAATTTTCTTTACATTTGTCTCTCTTTTTCTATTCTATTTTTTTCTTTTCAGAAATATTAACTTGACTGTCAGTGTGAATGTCTAAAAACTCCTTCTGGCGGCCTCCTAACAAGTTGTTCTAGTGTTCTATATGGGTTTCCTCTTAACTAGCTGGCCCAGATCCTTGTATCACTCTGTGATATGAAAAACGGCTGCTATCACTCTTCAGAGTATGACTCCCTACATTCAATGTTCATCAATTGACAAGAACCAAAATCAGGGATCAATTTACAAGAACCAAAATCAGGGGTCAAACTGACATTTAAAATAGGCTTAATCACTAAAAAAAAATCCACTTTTTAGCCCTTTTTCAGTTGCACTCTGACGTTGCAATTTTGTCAGATGCATCTTAATTCATACCTTTTGGTTTCAATTCCACCCTCAAAATTAAATTGGACTCTTTTTTACTCGGGAAAAATACATAAAAACCCTTATAAAGTATTCGTTTGAACTCTTTTCCACACAAAAAGTTAAAAATGGATGACTTATTTAAACTTTTTCAAAATGGAGAAGAAATCAATTTAATATTTGAGGGTGGAATTGAAAACTGTTAGCGCAGCAGAAAATAAATAAGAGAAGAGAAAAGAATCACACAAGGTTTTTACGTGATTCGATCAATGCGATCTACTCCACGGGCAGAGAGAGAATTTATTCTATATGTTTGTTGTGAGTTTACAATAGGATCATCACCTCTATTTATAGTGAACCCTTAAGACACAATTTAAGTCCTAATCCAATAAGGAACTAGACTATAAATCCTAAAAGGAAAACAATGCTAAACAAAGGATTAAGTATCCTAATCTAAATAGGAACAATATATCCTAATCCAAATAGGAACAATATGAGCCATAACTCAACAATCTCCACCTTGGCGAATACATCCAACAAGATTAATCTTGAAACCTTCTTCAGCAAATCACAAAGGCCACCAAATTGCATCACAGAATAAATTCTCCACCTTGACTTAAAATTACTCCAAAGTCAAAGTTAACCAAGACCAACTCTCTCTCCGCCATCCATGCCCCTTAAGAGCCTCATGCAACGCGTACATTAACCAAGTCAGATGCTTCTCTACTCTGCATTGCCTCTTTATACGACTGCGGCTCATCAGAATCAGTGATCTCACTTATTGCCAAAGCATAAGCCATAGGATTAGTATCAACCGTATCAACACAATCCACATATCTCATTGGTGTTCTGATTTGCCTTCTTCCTCTCCTTGTTGCTATACTCTTTTCTACCACTTCTTCATTAGGCTCGCTTATAGGATCAGTAGTAATCCTATTTGGAGCTACAAACTCCACCTTCTGGCTAGCACCCAGATCAGTTTTTCCTACAAGATCACCAAGTTCCTCTTTCTGGCCAAACATAGTAGATTCATCAAAGGTTACGTCTCTACTAATAATCAGTTTTGGAGTTCTATCCATCTCTGTGCACCACAGTCTGTACCCTTTAACTCCAGTCGCATATCCTAGAAATATGCATTTCATTGCCCTCGCCTCAAGTTTACCATCATTAACATGAGCATAGGCAACACAACCGAAAACACGCAAGCCAGAATAATCAGAGGGTTTACCATACCATACCTCTTGAGGTGTCTTCAAATCAATTGCAGTAGATGGCGATCTATTCACCAGATAACAAGCAGTGTTAACTGCTTCAGCCCATAAACGCTTTGGAAGACCCGCGTTTAATCGCATGCACCGAGCACGCTGTAGTAGTGTTTGGTTCATCCGCTCTGCAACCCCATTCTGCTGTGGTGTGTACCGTACAGTGTGATGCCTCACTATACCTTCCTTTCTACAGAAGTCATCGAATGGTGCATTGCAAAACTCTAACCCGTTGTCCGTCCTGAGTGTCTTGACCTGTCTATCAGTATGTTTTTCAACCATGGTCTTCCACTCCTTGAACCGCCCAAACACTTCATCCTTCGATTTCAGAAAATACAACCACACCTTTCTCGAGTA
Organism: Mercurialis annua; assembly: GCF_937616625.2. NCBI lineage: Eukaryota > Viridiplantae > Streptophyta > Magnoliopsida > Malpighiales > Euphorbiaceae > Mercurialis > Mercurialis annua. The sequence continues at coordinate 64,603,053 of NC_065572.1, read as the reverse complement.
GTCATCAATAAAGGTCATAAAATATTTGAGTCCCCTGTGGGATTCAACCCGAGCAGGACCCCATAAATCCGAGTGAATATAATCCAGGATGCCTTTCGAAGTGTGCCTTCCAGAAGTGAATTTCACCCTGCGTTGCTTGCCAAGAATACAAGTTTCACAGAACTTCAGCTTTCCCGTTTCCGCTCCTTCTAACAACCCTTGTTTACTCAATATGGATAGCCCCCTCTCACTCATATGACCTAACCTCTGATGCCACAACTCGGTTTTACCATCATGTACCTCCAAGGACCGAGCAACCGCCACAGTTCCCACTACTGCACTTCCTGTGAGAATATAAATGCCGTGTTGTAGCACACCCTTCATCACAGTCAATGCACCTTTAGAAATTCTGATCTGTCCATCTCCGCCTGAGTGGTTGTACCCTTGCTTGTCAAGTGTACCCACAGAAATCAAGTTCTTCCGCAGTTCAGGAATATACCAAGCATCAAATGTTCTAACCATACCATCATACATCTTGATCTGAACAGAACCACTACCCTTGACAGCAAGCTCCTTATCATTCGCCACCTTTACAGTGCCATTCCACTCCTTGAAAGAATTAAACAATTCCTTTCTAGAAGACATATGATAAGATGCACCAGTATCTAGGACCCAGGTACTATCAGAACTTGATGTACTCACAGTCAAAACATCACCGCTTTCTTCCTCATCAGAACTCTCCAAAAACTTGTTGGCAAATAATCGCAAGTGTACGATATCGCGCAAGTAATATAACTTGGAAGACCAAGTATCGATCCCACAGAGACAATGGACTTAATCACTAATTTCAAATATTCTTTAATCGGCTAGCTAGAAAAATCAATAGGGTTTTGTAATTTAATTAAACTAATATAAACTGAAAACAAATAATAAAATAGGGTTTAAAACAATAAGATTAAAAAGTTCAAGGATTGATAATCCCAAATAAATAAGTAAAATTATGGAATAGGATTTCTTAGTGATTTTATCGCGAATCGAGCTATTCTAAAGCACCGAATCCCGCCCTCTCAAGCCTCAAAGATCCGAATAAAATCACAACCTAATTAACTAACCAATTATTAACTCGCTCTCACGATATTAAAACTGAATTAAATAATCAAATTATAATTATGAAGCAAACTCAACGACTACCTAAATTCCAACCCGCTCTCACGGCGTTTTTCTCTAAGTTCTTAATTATCTATGTCTATTTAATTAACAATCTCTCAATTAGTTAACTAAACACAAACTCATGAACTAAGTAGCTAATTTAATCCAAGCAATAAGATTAATAATTAAGACACGAATTAACACTAATCCATCCAATCCAAGTAATTACCAATTTATAAGTTCATATCAACCCTTGAACAAGGGTTTTAGTTACTCATATTAAAACTGAAACAAAACAAGAAGGATGATGAAGAAGAAAGCATAATTAAACAATAAATACCGGAGTTGTCAATTTCGGAAAGAATCGTCTTGATTAAACTTGAAATCTTCAACAATCGTCTTGAAGAAACTAATTATAAACTACTTATAAACTGCTGGAAAAAACTAAACTAAAAGCTATTTAATAAAAACTAAACTATTACTAATGTAATCTAATTTATTCTACATGTTAAATTGAGGCTAATACAAGGTCTTTATATAGTAGGAGGAGTTCCGGAGTCTTCTAATTCGTATTGCAAATCAATTTGTAATAGGAGTTGTAATTGTGAGTTGAGGAAGAATTTCAGTCCAAATCAAATCCTGAAGCATGCGTGTTTTACTCTTGTCTCGTTCGGGAAGCCCTTGGTTCCGTTCGAGACACAACCAATTTTCACATGGTCTCGAACGGGAAGCCCTTTGTTCCGTTCGAGACACAGCCAATTTTCACATGGTCTCGAACGGGAACGTAGGTTACGTTCGAAAAACTTGTAACCGAGAGCAAAGCTCTCGTTCGGGACACTCTTTCCCTTCGTCCGCAAGCTACGCTTTTTACTCGTACACGCAATCCATCATAATTTTGCCCCAAATAGTCGTTTTTCACCTAATTTCCACTGAAACACTAACAAACACTATTAAACGTAAAAACGCCAAATAATGTATAAAAACAATACTACATATGATGAAAACCGACTATAATCGACCCTAAATATAGGAGTAAAATACTCCTATCAAACCTCCTCACACTTAACCTTTGCTTGTCCTCAAGCAAGAAATAAATCTTACTCTACAAAATATGTTAGAAATCCTTAGCATATAACTTAACAATAAATCAATCAAAGAAATCCCCGACCCTATGAATAATATGAAAAACAACCTTCTAAAACCGACAACTAAATAATGATGCAATCGAATAACAATAATAATTTTATGACATAATTCAATATAACAACGGTTACTAACTCATTAGTACAAGGTCAAATTGAATCACACTTCAAGCCTTACTATCACTTGCGGGACATGGAAAATAATCAATTTCTCACTTAGGCAAATCATAGCACAATTCAATAAAAACTAAGCTAATGGCATCAATATTTCAACAAGTAGGGTATATAACAAAGAAAGCTCACAATTGAAAACATGAATACTCACCATAAGCTTGCTCATAGTCCCGGACTCCGCTACTTGATTCGGTAATCAACAAAAATCATATGGTCTTTTATTGGGTTGTAATGTGGCTAAGGTAAAGGGTAGGTAAAAAGGTTAAACAAAGGCTAATTATCAACTTAATATACTATTTATTACTACTATTAACTTCTAGGTTGATCTAACTCCGGTTTTCCGTTTATGTGAACTTATAATTTTCTTTTATTTTTGAATTTACGCTCTACTCATTGCTTTTTGCAATCTCAGAATTTTTCTTCTCTTTTTTTTTTTTCCTTTTGAAGCTTTTGCTTGCAAATTTTTATCTTTCTTTCTATTTTCTTTCAATCTTTTTCAAGGCGCAATCTTTATCTTTTAAGCCCAATGTAGTTCACTTTCTCTTTTCACTAATCTCGAGTTATTAATCACCTATATTCATCATAATCATAACAAATAATATATAAAGTCGATAAGGTAAATAAAAGAGGTAAAACATAGAACGGTAAAATGTGTAAAATATGGTAAAAACAATAAAAAGGTTTAAGGCTCAAATTGGTGTAATCTAAGGGATAAAGGGTAGTCTATTTAAGTGGTCTAAAAGAAAGGTTATACCTAATTGCCATAATCATCTAATTGTTGAAAACTCAATCGTGTAACTTTAAACGGACACCGAGCAAGTTCTAGGAATAAAACATGAAATCAATACTCACAACAAGGAAATTAAGCTCAAAACTCTCAAAAGTGTGTAGTGTTATGCCATAAACTCAATTCCTACTTAAATTATGCTACTCATGCCAAAAGTTTAAAAACGACTATAAAAATAAACAATCGACATGTCATGAATCCGCATCAAGTTATTCAATTATGTTTCAACGATTTGAACAAGTCTAAATTTTGAATTCACCCTTATTTCATCGGATTATGTCAACGAATTATTAAGTCATTAAGCAAGCATCGCTTATCAATTGTCGAATTAAGAAAACGCGTTCATACATTCATTGATTCGGGGAAATCTAAGATTGACAAATTAATTAAGATACACACCAAATCAACTAACACTTTCATATTTAAAAGACAACGATTTAAAACGATACAAGACCTTGAAATAAACTAATTTAACACCTAATACAATCTACTAAAAAGAAAATAACACCCTAATAAAAATAAACTAAAACTGAAAATAAAGATAAATCACCGAAAAATAACCCAAACGAAAAATAAATTTTTCTTCCCCCCTCCTCACACTATTTCTAGCTATGTCCCCAAAGCTAAGAAATAAGATAAAAATAGAAAATTGAAAAGAGTTTGGGTTTAGAAAAAACAAATCTCGCTCTAGTCAAAGGCCGGTGGATCCGGTGATGGTTCCGGTGATGGATAACGCTCTCCGCCGGCGGCATTAAAGTAACCCCGAAGAAAATCCTCTTGCCGATTAAGTCGTGCTCGCATTCGATCTTGCCTCCATTGTAGTTGTGCAAGACCAACATGTTGTTCACGTCGGATATCTTCAAGTAATTTTTGGTTAGTTTCCCAACCAACCCGGTTTTGCTCCCATCCGATCCGGTTTTGCTCAACCAACTCAGAAAACCGTTGGTCAAACCCGGAAACATGAGCCGCTTCTCCGGCTTGAGAAGTTCCCGCGGGTTCCTTCCCCGCTCTTCTTTCTTCTCCTCCTTCTTCTTCCCGTGCTACCTCTTCTCGCCGTGTTCGTGCCACCAATCGTACCCTTCTATTATAGGGAATAACTCTTCCCTTCTTCACAAACCCGGCAACATCCAAATGGTTCATATTAAGAGACCGTGCTAGAATGGTCTCAAAAGTCGCCAAAGTAGACGCCGTAGGCATACAATTGTATTTTTCCGCCAAAGCACGAATAATGAAACCATAGCCAATCTTGGATAATTCGGATGGAACTTCCCTCAATCGCTTCAAAAGACGATACGCCGTGTTGACTTGGTATGCTTCTATCTCTGGATGCAAAATAGCATTCAAAGCTAAAAGATCACTCTTGGCCACCTTCGTATATTCACCACGCCCGCCAAACGAGTGCCCAAACCACTTCACAAAAACCACAATAGCGATGTCTTTGATTTCATTAATCTTGGACCCCCTTGTCCGATAATCATCACGATCCGTCAATTCCCTCCATATCTCCACTTGATCAAAGTTTTGATCCCAATCTATCAACCCCGTTCCCCTCATTCCAAACAATTCCACCAAATCTTCAACACTAAGTCTGTGGCTAGTGTTGTTGATGCGGAAAGAAATAGAAGAAGGAGAACCGCTAACCGGTTTGAGAGTAGAGAAGAATTCACGAGTAAGTTCATCGTAAGAGTGATGACTAACCTTTGCCAATGCCGATAACCCCAAAATATCCAAATAACGCTCCACCTCATCCTTGATGCCAAGGTTCTCCATATCATCAAAATCGATTTGGAATGGAATTACCATTTCCCTTTCTTTGATACTCAAATATAAATCACCTTCCTCCTCCGTATGGATTTGGAAAGGTGCGTTATAGCGAGTAGTCAATATCGCCGAGGTGTTCACCCGAGATGAGGATGGAGCGGTTGATTTAGTACGTACCCTTCCCACGGCCGGTAAGGGTGGATTCGCCGCTTCTTGATTTCTCGTGCTTGAACGACGGATTGGTTGATTTTCGGCATTCTTGCTTCGCACCATGATTGCGGAATGAGAGTATTTCTAATAAATTTGGAGAATAAGAAAAGAAGAATATTAGAAGAAGAATATGTGTGAAATAGAAAGTAGAAAAATGCAAGGTATTTATAGGAAAAATAAATCAAATCTCAAGATTTCCCTCCACTAATTTCAAACTCTTCATTTAATAACTTGAAATTGATTTAACGGTTTAGATCGAAGCCATGTAATCAATCCAAGTGAAAGTAACACACTAATGAATGGTTCGGATTTGCCAAATCATCAATCCAAGTGAAAAATTCAAATTTTTACAAAGCACAAATCTCAAAGAAACACAAGTTTCAAAAGAAACACAAATCTCAAAAGAAACACAAGTCCCAAGAAATCTACTACACCTTAATTCAAAATTCAAAATTCAAATTTTTCAAAATTTTTGATGTTTCCCGAACGGGAATAATTTAATCCCGAACGGGATTAGGCTTTAATTCTTGTTCCGTTCGAAACAAGGCAAAATTTCCTTGTTTCCCGAACGGAACTATGGCTTTCCGAACGGTACAAAGGCAAATTTTGCCTAGTCCCGAACGGAAGGCCCTTTCCCGTTCGGAAAAGTGAGAAGCCGAGGGCTCTTTCTCGAACGGGAATAGTGTGTCCCGTACGGGACAAAGGCAAAATTTGCCTAGTCCCGAACGGAAGTACCCTGTCCCGTTCGAAAAAAATTGAGGGCTGAGGAGGTTTTCGAACGGAAATAGCCTTTCCCGAACGGGACAAAGGCAAAATTTGCCTTTTTCGAACGGGAAAGGTATTTCACGAACGGAAACCTCCTGAAATCATGTATATACCTGCAAAAACACACAAAAACACACCCCGGAATTAAACGGAAATAAATAAACAAATTAAAAATTAAATACGCATAAAAGGAAAATAAAATAAATAAAACAAAACACGTAACCTCTCGAGATTGCCTCTCGAGTGCGCTTTATTTTTGGTCAAAAGCTAGACCGTGGCCCGGAATTTATGTAGGAGTGGTGAACGTGATTTGTTCCACTACTTGATCCGTCAAAGGTCCAAGATACGGCTTGCACCGTTGTCCATTTACTTTGAAGATTTCACCACTAGAGTTCTCCAATTCCAAAGCTCCATGACTTGCCACCGTTCGAATCTTGAAAGGACCGCTCCAACGAGATTTTAATTTCCCGGGAAATAATTTGAGGCGCGAGTTGTAGAGCAAGACAAAAGAGCCCTCCACAAACGTTTTAGGCACGATATGAGCGTCATGCCATCGTTTCGTCTTTTCTTTGTAAAGCTTGGCGTTTTCATAGGCATTTAACCGAAATTCGTCCAACTCATTGAGTTGAAGCATACGTTTCTCCCCCGCCGCTTTAAGGTCAAAATTGAGCTTTTTAATGGCCCAATACGCTCTATGTTCAAGTTCCACCGGAAGATGGCATGCTTTCCCAAAAACAATACGATATGGAGACATTCCGAGGGGCGTTTTAAAAGCCGTACGATATGCCCATAATGCATCATCTAGTTTCAGTGACCAATCTTTCCTTGTGTTATTAACCGTTTTCTCTAGAATTCTCTTTAGCTCACGGTTAGAAACTTCAACTTGCCCGCTTGTTTGAGGATGGTACGGAGTAGCGACCCGATGATAGACTTTATATTTCCGCATCAAGGCATCGAATTGCCTATTGCAAAAGTGAGATCCACCGTCGCTTATTATCGCTCTAGGAGTCCCGTATCGATTCATCAAACGTTTGAGAAAATCCAACACTACTTTGGCATCGTTAGTGGGTAATGCTTCCGCCTCTACCCATTTTGAAACGTAATCTACGCACACCAATATGTATTGCTTTCCAAACGACATAGGAAAAGGACCCATGAAGTCTATTCCCCACACATCGAAAAGTTCCACCTCTTGGATGTTGGTAAGCGGCATTTCATCTCTCTTAGATATGTTCCCCACTCTTTGACATCGATCGCAATGACTAACAAAGTCTTTTGCATCACGAAATAGCGTAGGCCAAAAGAATCCGCACTCTAGCACACGAGCGGCGGTCCTTGATGTACCATAGTGACCCGCATAGTCCGAGGAATGGCATTGACTAAGTATAGGCATCATCTCTTGTAGTGGTACACATCTCCTCAAAATCCCATCTCCACACACCTTGAAGAGGTACGGTTCCTCCCATAGAAACCGTTTAGCATCGCTCAAGAACTTCTTCCTTTGGTGGTAAGTCAAATCCGGTGGCATTATTTCGGAAGATAGATAGTTTGCGATATCCGCATACCATGGCGTTTCCACTTCCGAAAGTACCATCAACATCTCATCCGGAAACGTTTCATTAATCTCTACGCCACTTATAATTGGTTCCGGAATCTCTAATCTTGACAAGTGATCGGCGACGACGTTCTCCGTTCCTTTCTTGTCGCGAATTTCGATGTCAAACTCTTGCATAAGAAGCACCCATCGGATTAGTCTCGGTTTAGCATCTTGCTTTGCAAAAAGGTATCGAAGGGCCGCATGGTCCGTATAGATGATAACCTTAGAGCAAAGTAAGTACGACCGAAATTTATCCAATGCGAACACCACCGCAAGCATCTCTTTTTCGGTGGTGGTGTAATTGAGTTGAGCACCCGCCAATGTTCGGCTCGCATAGTATATCACGTGAAGCTTTTTCTCCCTCCGTTGCCCCAATACGCACCCGAGTGCTATATCACTTGCATCACACATGAGTTCGAAAGGAAGAGTCCAATCGGGTGATGAAATAATTGGGGCCGAGATAAGGGCTTCTTTCAACCTAGCAAAAGCATCAAGGCAATCATTAGTAAATTCATAAGGAATATCTTTAACAAGTAAATTAGTTAAAGGACGAGCAATGGAAGAGAAATTTTTGATGAATCGTCGATAAAACCCGGCGTGCCCTAAGAAGGCACGAACTCCCTTTACGGTAGTTGGTGGTGGTAATTTCTCGATGATTTCCGTTTTTGCTCTATCTACTTCAATGCCGTCCTTGGAGATTTTATGTCCCAAGACAATTCCTTCCTCTACCATGAAATGGCACTTCTCCCAATTCAAGACTAGATTGGTCTCCTCACACCGGGCCAACACTCGTTCAAGATTATTTAAGCATATCTCAAAAGAGTCCCCGAATACCGAAAAATCATCCATGAAGACCTCCATAATATCTTCAATCATATCGGCGAAGATGGAAGTCATACATCGTTGAAATGTTGCCGGTGCATTACAAAGACCAAAAGGCATCCTCCGATAAGCAAACGTTCCATAAGGACATGTGAAAGTTGTTTTCTCTTGGTCATCCGGGAAGATAAGAATTTGATTGTACCCGGAATATCCATCGAGAAAACAATAATAAGCGTGGCCCGCTACCCGCTCCAACATTTGATCGATAAATGGTAACGGAAAATGGTCCTTCCTCGTCTCCGTATTTAACTTGCGGTAGTCAATACAAACACGCCATCCCGTTACCGTCCTAGTGGAAATTTGCTCACCCTTCTCGTTCTCAATCACCGTCATCCCCCCTTTCTTTGGAACGCATTGAATGGGACTAACCCACGCACTATCGGATATGGGGTATATAATTCCGGCGTCGAGAAGTTTTACTATCTCCTTGTGCACGACCTCCTTCATATTTGGATTCAAACGCCGTTGTCTTTGAGCCGATGCTCTTGACTCGTTTTCTAGGTGGATCTTGTGCATGACCACCGAGGGACTAATTCCTCGGATGTCCGAAATTTGCCAACCGATCGCCAATATATGTTGCTTCACCACTTTGACAACTCTTGCTTCTTGTGTTTCCGACAAGTTGTTTGAGATGATGATGGGAAGAGTCATGTTGTCGCCTAAAAACGCATACCGTAAGTGAGATGGTAACGTTTTAAGCTCAACCTTTGGTGGAGAGATAGAAGAAGGTGGTGTCACGCTCTCTCTTCTAATCAAATTTTCGGCTTTCGGCTCATCTTCTTTGGAATATTCTTCCTCGGAAGTTGCTTGTGTCTCCTCGGAATGGAATATGACTTTTGAAACCGGGAAAAGTTCTTCCACAATTCCATCAACCATATCCAATTTCATGCATTCCACCTCCTCAAAAGTGTTGCGCATAATCCTTTTCATATCAAACTCCACTTTGTCATCATCGATACGCAAAGTGAGTCGTCCGGCGTGCACATCTATCAATGCCCTCCCCGTGTTCATGAAAGGACGCCCAAGAATCATAGGGCATGTTTTATCCGCCGCATAGTCTAAGATGACAAAATCCACCGGAAAGATGAATTTGTCTACTTTGACTAGAACATCTTCTACCACTCCGTATGGCTTTTTGAGGGAGTGGTCCGCCAATTGAAGCATCATTGATGTTTGCTTCAAGGTTTGATCACCAAAAATATCCCTGAAAAGAAACAAAGGCATTAGATTGATACTTGCCCCTAAATCACATAGACAATTAATTGAATTTAAATCGCCTATTTTGCATGGAATTGTAAAACTCCCTGGGTCCTTAAGCTTGGTAGGCAAGTCACTAAGGATGAGTGAGCTACAATTTTCCGTTAGGGAAATTGTGCCTTTGTCGTCCCAACTCCTTTTCTTCGTTATGATTTCTTTGAGGAACTTCGCGTATTGAGGCATCTCACGCAAAGCATCCGCAAAGCTTATATTGATTTGGAGTTTCTTGAAAATTTCCAGAAATTTATGGAATTTTTGGTTATCCGGCGTCTTCTTCAATCGTCCCGGGAAGGGGACCTTTGGCACAAATGGAGGAGGAGGTGGCGGTTTTACATATGGAAGTTCGGTTACTTCCTCCTCATTTGTTCCCGTTGTTAGATCGATTGCTTTCTCTTTACTTGCATGTGGATCATCAAGTTCTTTCCCGCTTCGGAGTTCAATGGCTTTTACTTGCTCCCTTGGATTTGACTCCGTTGTAGACGGTAAACCCCCTTGAGCTCTATTTTGAAGCGAGATGGCAAGTTGAGAAATTTGAGTCTCGAGATGGTGATTGACGGAAGCTTGGTTCTTAAAACCGGTTCTAACTTCCTCAATAAGCTTGTCAATCTTGCTCCCCTCATCCGTATTCCGATTTTGAAAACCGGGTGGGGGTTGTGGTCGGTAGTTGTTGAAGTTGCCTTGGTTTTGTGGACCACGGTTTCCTCCTTGAAAATTTGCTCCTCCCATATTTGGGTTGGCATTGGCTTGACCCGCATTTTCCCTCCATGAAAAATTAGGATGATTCCTCCACCCCGGATTATAGGTGTTGGAATATGGGTCATTGCCTTGCCTTTGCCCATTGACATAGTTGACTTGCTCATTTGAGTTTTGATGTAGGACGGGGCAATCCATTCCCGAATGATCGTGCCCATCACAAGTCTCGCAACCCATTTGAACTACCGCAAGTTGAGCATTCCTTTGATTTGCTTGTTGTTTGTACATCTCGAGTTGTGCTAGAAGTGTCGCATTCTTCGCTTTCATTGCTTCAAATTCTTGGGTTTGCTCGAGGGTCATGATACCCTTTTGAGGTGGTTGCCTCAACCGCTCGGTTGACCAAGAACAACTATTTGTAGCGAGTTCCTCTAGCAAGTTATTGGCCTCATCATAAGTTTTCTTCATAAGTGATCCTCCCGATGCCGCATCAATTGTTGCCCGTGTAGCCTCATTGGTACCATTGTAGAAAATAGAGACAAGATGCTCCCTTCCTAGATGATGATGCGGACAATTTCTTTGAAGCTCTTTGAAGCGTTCCCAAGCTTGGTATAGAGATTCACCATGTAATTGGAGAAAATCTATAATTTCCTTGGTCATCCTTGCGGTCTTACCCATAGAGAAATACTTATTGAGAAAAGCTTGTGCCAATTGCTTCCATGTTGTGATTGAGGTGCTTGGAAGTGATTGAATCCAATTCCTCGCCTTATCCCTCAAAGAGAAAGGAAAAAGACGAAGCTTGATTTGATCCTCCGTCACATTATGGATTTTGAATGTGTTGCATACCTCCGTGAATTTGGAAAGATGGGCGTTTGGATCCTCACGTTCCAACCCATAAAATTGACAACGACTCTCAAGTAGTTGAATCGTTCCCGGCTTGATTTCAAAATTGTTAGCGAGTATAGGAGGTGCAAAGCATCCATAGTTGGCGTTGTCTACGTTGGGTAAGAAGAATTCACCCAAGGTACGTCTTGCGGGAAGAGGGGCGACCCTCTCGTTTGGCCTATTAAGAGCTAGGCCATCATGTAGTGGTGGTGGAACAATTCCCTCGTGATTCAACGGAGGGTTACGGTCGTCCTCCATTGTTTTGGATTTCCGCGCTGTTTTTCGGATACTTCTTTCGAAGGATGTTAAATCTGACTGAAACGGTTCTAGCGGTTTTCTGGCACGTCGTGTATTAGGCATACACTAACCAAAACACCTGCGCAAACAAAAACAAGAAAACCAACGTAAAATCCAAGAATCACAAAGTATAAAAATAACTAAATTTAAATAGAACTAACTCAATCTAAGAATAAGATACTTTTAATTAATTTAATTGCAATTGCTCCCCGGCAACGGCGCCAAAAACTTGTTGGCAAATAATCGCAAGTGTACGATATCGCGCAAGTAATATAACTTGGAAGACCAAGTATCGATCCCACAGAGACAATGGACTTAATCACTAATTTCAAATATTCTTTAATCGGCTAGCTAGAAAAATCAATAGGGTTTTGTAATTTAATTAAACTAATATAAACTGAAAACAAATAATAAAATAGGGTTTAAAACAATAAGATTAAAAAGTTCAAGGATTGATAATCCCAAATAAATAAGTAAAATTATGGAATAGGATTTCTTAGTGATTTTATCGCGAATCGAGCTATTCTAAAGCACCGAATCCCGCCCTCTCAAGCCTCAAAGATCCGAATAAAATCACAACCTAATTAACTAACCAATTATTAACTCGCTCTCACGATATTAAAACTGAATTAAATAATCAAATTATAATTATGAAGCAAACTCAACGACTACCTAAATTCCAACCCGCTCTCACGGCGTTTTTCTCTAAGTTCTTAATTATCTATGTCTATTTAATTAACAATCTCTCAATTAGTTAACTAAACACAAACTCATGAACTAAGTAGCTAATTTAATCCAAGCAATAAGATTAATAATTAAGACACGAATTAACACTAATCCATCCAATCCAAGTAATTACCAATTTATAAGTTCATATCAACCCTTGAACAAGGGTTTTAGTTACTCATATTAAAACTGAAACAAAACAAGAAGGATGATGAAGAAGAAAGCATAATTAAACAATAAATACCGGAGTTGTCAATTTCGGAAAGAATCGTCTTGATTAAACTTGAAATCTTCAACAATCGTCTTGCAGAAACTAATTATAAACTACTTATAAACTGCTGGAAAAAACTAAACTAAAAGCTATTTAATAAAAACTAAACTATTACTAATGTAATCTAATTTATTCTACATGTTAAATTGAGGCTAATACAAGGTCTTTATATAGTAGGAGGAGTTCCGGAGTCTTCTAATTCGTATTGCAAATCAATTTGTAATAGGAGTTGTAATTGTGAGTTGAGGAAGAATTTCAGTCCAAATCAAATCCTGAAGCATGCGTGTTTTACTCTTGTCTCGTTCGGGAAGCCCTTGGTTCCGTTCGAGACACAACCAATTTTCACATGGTCTCGAACGGGAAGCCCTTTGTTCCGTTCGAGACACAGCCAATTTTCACATGGTCTCGAACGGGAACGTAGGTTACGTTCGAAAAACTTGTAACCGAGAGCAAAGCTCTCGTTCGGGACACTCTTTCCCTTCGTCCGCAAGCTACGCTTTTTACTCGTACACGCAATCCATCATAATTTTGCCCCAAATAGTCGTTTTTCACCTAATTTCCACTGAAACACTAACAAACACTATTAAACGTAAAAACGCCAAATAATGTATAAAAACAATACTACATATGATGAAAACCGACTATAATCGACCCTAAATATAGGAGTAAAATACTCCTATCACCTGTACCACAGCTGCATTAGCATTACCGCTTGATTCCTTGTTTTCGCCACCCTTTTTCAGCTTCGGACAATCTCTTCTAAAGTGCCCCTTCTCCTTGCAGTGATAGCATCGTCGTCCATTAGACTTCGATTTGGAACGCGACCTGTTTCCTTTCCCACCATCTCTCTCATGACTCCTGCCCCGACTCACCACAAGACCAGAAACCGATTCCTCCTCATTAGAGTTAGAGACCTTTTTCTTTAGTTCTTTGGATTGCAAAGCATCCTTTACATCACTAACAGAAATCGAATCTCTACCATATAACATTGTATCAACAAAGTTTTCATATGAACTGGGCAAAGAACATAAAAGAATGAGGGCTTGATCCTCTTCTTCAATCGAAACACCAACACCTTGTAAATCTATAACAATTCGATTGAAGTTATTAACATGATCTCTTACCTGAGTATTTTCCGTCATCCTCAATGTATACAAACGTTGTTTCTGATACAACCGGTTTGTAAGAGATTTCTTCTGAAACTTGCTCTCCAACGCTCCCCATAAAGCATCAGCAGTTCCTTCACCGATAACCTCTCTCAACACCTCATCAGAAAGACTCAATAGAATCGTACTATGTGCCTTTGACATAATATCCGCCTTCTCTCCCACAGACAAACCTTCCGGTAAATTGCTTTCTCCTCCTAACGCCGCTACGCATCCTTGTTGAACCAAAACAGCCTTCATCTTGACTTTCCACAAAGTAAAGTCATTCGAACCATTGAATTTCTCAATATCGAATTTATGAAGCGACATCTTCAATCAACAAAATACCTAGAATCTCAGATTTGAAATCTAGGCTCCGATACCACTTGTTAGCGCAGCAGAAAATAAATAAGAGAAGAGAAAAGAATCACACAAGGTTTTTACGTGATTCGATCAATGCGATCTACTCCACGGGCAGAGAGAGAATTTATTCTATATGTTTGTTGTGAGTTTACAATAGGATCATCACCTCTATTTATAGTGAACCCTTAAGACACAATTTAAGTCCTAATCCAATAAGGAACTAGACTATAAATTCTAAAAGGAAAACAATGCTAAACAAAGGATTAAGTATCCTAATCTAAATAGGAACAATATATCCTAATCCAAATAAGAACAATATGAGCCATAACTCAACAAAAACTAAAGGTGCGAATTATGGTGCAACTGACAAAATTATAACGTCAGGATACACTTGAAAAATGGCTAAAAAGCAGATTTTTTTTTTTTTGGTGATTAAACCTTTAAGATATTGGGGCCAAAGCTGAACTGTAGTTAAGTAAGGATAAGATATTTGTAGAACTGGACCGACTTAAATTGGAAATGATTTCAAACTTGGAAGGCTTATACTAAAATCTTTAATAAAATAATACTATAAAACACAAGGTTTCCGATATTTAAAATTTTGAGGGATCTACTTACATTCAATTATTTCCATACTTGAGATCAGATTTATGCATCAGTACCATTCCCATAAACACAAAATCTTTAATAAAATAACACTATAAAATATAGGGTTGTAGTCTGGTCTTTGCGGTTCAGGATTTATAAATACGACCACTTTTAATGAATTTACGACCACTTTTCCCTTCGCTAATGAAGCAGTTTCTTGTAGTGTTATGGGTCAGATCTAATTTTTAATTTAGTGATATTTACGCAACGGAATGATGACCGACCTTCTACTCCGGACTTTGTTATCAGGAATCAGTAGGCCGAATTTAATTTTTGTTGAACTTTTTTTTTAAATTTATTAAATTTTGTTAAATCGAATATGAAATAGTATATTAATAAAAGAATTAGAATAATTTAAAAACTAAAACCGATGACTTTGCTTCGCCCTCATGGTATATTATCACCTGTAATTTAAGAATAAATTATTTGAATTTTCATTGAATAGTAATGTAGTAAAAGTTACTCATTTATGGAAGTTCTGACGTCAAGCGTATTGCATTATTTAAAATTCTGTTACAGAAATAAATGATAATAGATGGCATAATAAATGAAAGTGGAATGCCTGTCAATGATTGTGGCTGCTGAGAGAGAGTCTTACTTATAGTTGCTCGACTGAAGTGAAAAATTATTGCACGCAATCGTTGAGCTATGTCATTTGTGCAATAAATAAATAGTGCGTTAGTTATGTGGAAAAATTCATAATAAAAAAATTAAATAATAAATGAAAAATTCCCTATCGCAAATTCCCATTGACTTGTTGTAATTATGACATCGCACAACCAATGTATGGGATAAACACTCGAAGTTGATAGACTGAAGTCAATAGTGCTTTTAAGTTTAGTGCATGGGACAAATCAATCTAGGGTGTAAACAAGTGGACCCAGTAAAGCAAATATGAGGTTAATTTCGAATTACATTTTGATTTCTAAAAAAATTAAATTTTTGAGTTCAAATTAATTGGGAGTATTAAACTTAGAAAGGTAATGAACTATGTGAAAGTTTTAAAATAGATACTAAACTTTTTTTTATTATAAAATGGATATTAAACTATGTGAAACGTTATAAAATGGGTACTCTCAGTCACTTTTTGGTGACGTGACTTCTTCTTTCGTCAAATCAGTGGAGAACATGTGGCTGAGAGTACCCATTTTATAATATTTCGAATAATTCAGTATTCATTTTATAATAAAAAAAGTTCAAAACTCATGTTAAATTTTTTTATAGATCAGCACCCTCATAAGTTTAATACCTTTCAAATTGGAGTTTGAATAACGTTATAACTACTTAATCTATTTGATCTCGATTGGATATTAAAAATTGAATAGTAATTATTTTTATTTTTATAGGACAATATGAATATAATATAATATTTTATATATTATATAATATTAATTATTTTTAATGCTAAAAAATTGCTAAAATAGTAAATTAATTCTAAAAACTAAAATATAATTAATAATTTAAAATATGTATCGAGAGAGTACAATTTGAAATTTTGTTTTTGAAAATTGAGCATAATTTGACTATGCACATTTATATAGGGTCAAATAACTTTTTATTTTATCCCAAAACGTTAAATATATAAATAGTAGGGACCAAAATGTATGTTATAGCAAACCATAAAAACTATAAATAGTCCTTATGTTAAATTCTGAGATATTCATTCCTTCATCACCTTCTTTAGTTCTCTCTTCCTTTTCTGTATCTCTTATCAAATTTCTAGCTATGACAGTTTCTCAAACCATGTCGGTTGAAAAATTGGCAAGAAAGTTTCAATCGTATCTACATAATGCACTAGCTTTCATAGTTTTTCTTTTCTTGGACTTTGTTGATGCAGTTCTCTGTGTAGTTTACAAATGTCTTGACATGTTTCTCGAAGGAAAATCCTCTCCGTGCCATTGCAGAAACAAAGATTCATCAATTATAGATGAAGAAGATGACGGGCAATCGGATTCTTTTTACGGAAGGAACAACGCTTTCCGCAAATTGGTTTCTTTTGTATTTCAAAGAAAATGGAAAAATATAAGCAAAAAAGCTGAAAATTTTGGCAATGGTGAAGTGAAAAATAAGTGGTCTGATTGCAATTGCGAGTCTTGTCTTTCTTGGTTGAAAGATGGTGGCGAAAGGCTTCATGTTGTCGTTAAAGAACCTTCACCAGGTACTTCCATAACTTCATTAGTATTCTCTGTTTTTTTTTTTTTGATAAAAAAGTAAAATTTCTAAGTTGGCTTTACATTTTGATGTTAACAGTAAGAAATGACAAGATCGGAGAAGATGAAAATGTGATATTCGTACATGGCTTCTTATGTTCTTCTTCATTCTGGACAGAATCAGTATTTAAAAATCTGTCGGAAACTGCGAATCGGACTTATAGATTGTTTGCTATTGATCTTCTGGGACTAGGGAAAAGCCCTAAGCCATTGGATTGTCAATACACTTTGAAGGATCACTTGGAAATGATAGAAAAATCAGTGATTAATCCATATAATTTGAAATCTTTCCATTTGGTGGCACATTCTATGGGATGCCCAATAGCTTTAGCTCTGGCTGCAAAGTATCCCAAATCCGTAAAATCACTCACCCTCGTTGCACCGGTAAGTCTACGATTAAACATTCTTGACCATTAGTTCAAAATGCTATTTATTTTTCTACTATAAAGTATCTAATTTCGCTAGTTTTAAACAATGTTTAGGCTATATTCTCTTGCGGCAAAGACGAAGGCGGCGTAGAAGTACTTAACAAACTGGCCGAGAAGAAATTGTGGCCAGTTGAATCATTTCAGAGATCAGTTATGTCATGGTACGAACACATAGGAAGAAGTGTCTGTTTTTTTGTCTGTCGACACCACAGAACATGGGAGAGCCTCCTCATGCTACTCACCAACAATAGGTATATATTATTATACCAAATATATGCAATTAAGTTGGTTTAATATTGATATCATTTAGCTTACTTCTGAACGATTCTTGCAGGAAATTGAGTTTTGCTGTAAAAGACTTGACCAAGCACACACACCATTCTTCTTGGCATAATGTGCACAATGTGATATGTGGAGGAGCAAAATTCATGGACGGATACCTAGAAATTTTGAAGAATGCCGGAGTTAAATTTAACATTGTCCACGGTGACCGTGACAACACGATTCCGACGGAGTGCAGTTATGATATCAAGAGAAAAGTTGGCAATGCAGAGCTGAGTATCATACGTAATGGCACCCATAGTTCTGTGATCTTTCGTAGAAAGAAAGATTTCACACAGAATTTGGAGCATTTTTGGGCATCAACTCTTTCAGAAAACTCTTCTCTTTGATATTATTACCTTTATTTTAAGTAGTTGGGGATGTCAAATTACTAATTGTAATACATACAAGTCGCGATTACAATTCTTTTAAATTAAAAATGCAAATGACATAAAAAAATTAATCAATAGATATAAACACTAGAAATTCGGAATTCACCTACAAAGAAGAAATTATCAATTATTTATGAAATGCTATAACAATGATAATAACAACTGTTTTTTCTTTATATAATTTGGAGAGGGGGAGCGCTTGTGGAAGGAATCGAACCCACGACCTAGCAGTTTACTGCTTAGCGCTTATAACTTAAATCTCTTCGGGCTACTAGATTGTAGTGCTCGCTCCAATTCATAATATTTATCTTTGACTATATTTTATATAAATTAAAAAAATAAGAGCTTTTCCTTACGATAATGTTTATAGGAGGTTTTTTTCTATTTTTATAAACCTTCTAGCTCGTAATTTTTTGGATTTGGCTTTCGCCATTCACCCCTTCGTGAATGAATTGGTATACTCACCATTTATTCCAATAATAATAATAATAATAATAATAATAATAATAAATATATCGTGATTTATATATATTTTTACTAAATTGTCTATATTAATTACTATTATTTCTATGTTTATTTGATTTTTTAGTTTCATTACCAGTTAACTATTGATTGGAATAAATTTAGAAAAGTGGTAATAAATGCTCAAATGATATTGTAAAGTGACAAGTATTATGAATCAAAAATATTTCTTAAAAACGATAAATAATACGGATCATAGAAATATTAATCTGTCAATTAATTGTAATTTTTTAATTTAATCCAGTAAGCAACAATCTTATACTAATGAGTGATAGTTCAAACCCGTAAGAGCTTCCCTCTTCCCAATTATAAAAAAAATTGAATTACTCCCTCCGTTTTTTTTAATTGTCCATTTAACCAAAATTATACATATTAAGATAGTGTGTGTTTTATCTTAAATTATAAGAGTATATACGAATATAATCCTATTAGTTAATAAATTTATTATAAATTGACTCATAGAGTCATTTATTAAAAAATAATAAATTTAGAAGATAATAGTTAAAATTATATTGAAATTTTAAATAAATAATTAATTAGTGATAAATATACTCATTTCGTTCTTTTTTAATTGTCTATTTAATAAAATATATTTCTCTCTAATTAGTTGTCCATTTAGAATTTCAATGTGATTTTAGCTATTATCTTTCAAATTTATCTATCCCTAATAAATAATTTTATATTTTAATTTGAAAAATATTTATTAACTAATAAAATTATATTAGTATTTCTCTTTATAAGTTAAACACAAAGAACACTATTTTAATATGTGTAATATTAGTTAAATGGACAACTAAATAAAAACAGAAGAAGTATTATTTAAATGGCCTAATTACTTAAAAAACCCCCCATCTTGTAATATTTTTTCGTTTATACCCCGACCTAGGAAAAAATTCATTTGTACCCTTTTTTTGATTTTTCGTTTTCAACTGCACCCCAAAATTTTATTTTTTGACAATTTATTTAATTTAAGGATGAAAACATTAAAAATAATTAAATAGAAGGATTATATCATCTTTTTTCTGTTTGAAAAAATACAAATAAGTCCTTCAACTTTAAAAATGTTTAAATAAATCCAACAAATCAATTATATTTAAATTTTTATTAAAAAAACTAAATAAATTAAAAAAACATTTCCGACAAACCACCGTACACTTTCAATTTATACATCGCTACAGATTTTTTTACAAAAAAAATTATTTTTTTATTTTTTTCCGGGTCGCTCGAAAGGTGTACATATGCATTAGATAATTACTCTGTTACAGTCAATTAGAATTCAGTCATGACAGCAAAAGACAAAAGTACTGTCAAGGGCCATCCAGTAGGGACCGCGAAATTCATGAGGCCGATTCAATTAACGTACTTGCTGAAAGGAAAGAAAATTGACTCTTTTAATTCTTACTCATAAAAACAATTATCTACACATTTTTCTAGAGGTAATTTTTTATCTTTTTCTTTTTTTCCTTTTGCCTACATATTTTTCTAGAGGTAATTTTTTTGTCTTTTCCTTTTTTTACAATTCCATTAATTAATGTGATAAATAATTTAATTGAAAATGAACTCAACCCATACCCCACGGATTGGGATTCCCTCAAGTTCATTTTCAACTTGAGGGGGTCATGTTCAGATCTACACCGTTTATTATAAAATAAACGGTGTAGATCAAAAAGATACAATTTTAATTAAATTAATTTACACCGTTCATTTTATAATGAACGGTGTAGATTTAAACATGACCCCCTCAAGTTGAAAATGAACTTGAGGGAATCTCAATCCATACCCCACACATAAATGTACGTAATTATTAAGGATTGGTGAGATTTTAATGAACATAATTCCTCATGTTCATTTGACGGAACCCAATCCAATTATCAACTGTCGTTAAATATTATTAGCATTTTTTCAGTAGTTTTATATCTCAAATCAATGTAAACACACGGAAATCAAATTCGATAAAAATATTTAAGAGATTTTTTTTGATAAAAATCATATATGTTTGAACAAAATAGACTTTGAATCTAATAATTAAAGGTTTGAACAAAATATCAACACATGCTAATCTTATAAGACGAAAAAGAAGAAATTTGACTTGACTGGATGAAGCCAAAAAAGAAATCCCAAATTGTCAAATTCATAATTTGACTTGCCTGATATGAAGCTATGTAATGGTGGAGTGGTGCGTCCATCCTGATTGGATTATGAAGAGGTATAGATTCTTCCATAATTGATATGTAAAATTTGTAGATTAGATTTTTTATTTTAAAATTAAATTTTGAGCAAATTAATTACACTAAAATTTCTGAAGTATATCATAATTAACAGTTTGGTACCTCTTGTTTTAAAAGTCTACTTAACGGTCACTCACTTTTAATTTTGTTAACTATTAGGTCGCTCTGTTAATTTCGACACTTATTTTCAAACGATTTCGTACCCCACTTTTAATTTTGTAAACGATTTAGTCCCTCACTTTTAATTTTATTAAACGATTTGCTCCCTCACTTTTAAACGATTTAGTACCCAAACTTTAATCCGTTAAATGATTTGATCCCTCAAATTAACAGAAGAATCTCTCAATTAACGGAATTAAAACTGAGGGACCATTAAGTAGACTTTTGAAACAAGAGGTATCAAACTGTTAATTATGGTATACCTTAATACCCTTTAAGTAATTTGATATTAAATTTTGCCAGATTAGATTTGCTAGCTACGCTACTGGTTCCATCGAGCAGCCGAAGCAATTAGCTAATCAAAGGCATAATAAGATTAGGTGTCCACTTTGGTGTGTAAGTTTCAATGATAGTTATGAACAATTTGAAGTTCATTTCCGTCTTAAAACCGCGTTCATACGTACACTAAATGCGCAACAAAAACCGGTTTGATCCTTTTCCTATATGAGTTGTATTTCCCATTTCTTTAAGATCAAGTGTTTGATCCTTTCTTAGTTTTGAAAGTTTGGATCCATTTTCTTTGTAATTAGTACCCATCACATAATCTATATTTTTTTAATAATAATGAGAGATTATTGTTATCAACTCATTTAATACCGAGCTATCCGAAGGATCAGGCAAATCCAGCGAAGACTCGCCTAATCTTTTATAGGTGAACATACAATAAGAGCTGGCAAGTTACGGCTCCATCCACAAAACGTGTGAGCATGGGATGGGAACCCGTAAGTCTCACTGGACGTGACGTTCAGCAGTTATCCTAGCTTTAAGACTATAAATATCCCATGGTCGGCACTAAGCAGAGGTTGATCACTTTCACTATACTTAAACACTTACCTTTTACCTTTGATCTCTCGCATTGTGTGCTGACTTCACTATTGGAGTGATTTCATTTTTAAACATGTTTTATGCAGGTTTAAGTGCTGAAGATCCTCATAGCCGACAACGGAAAACAGTTAGATTCAGCAAACCTCAAGAAGTTTTCCACCGACTAAAACATTGATCAATGATTCAACTCGGTATATCACCCAGAAGCGGATGGACCCCACCCATTTAAAAAAAATTACTAGATATTATATTTGTTAAGTTCTCTAATAGACCCATAAACTTTAATTAAAGAAACCTTAATTAAAGTTTTATGGAATTTTATCAATTTCAACCCACAAATAATTAAATTTATTTTCCAACTCATTTATTCATCATTTATTTTAACATATATTGTATTAATTGAAGAAAATCTTTTAAAAGTAAAGTTTTTCTAGGGACATCTAAATTGAAAAATGATAGTAATATTATATAAAATTGTTAAATAAAACTTTTTTTTGCACAAATTAAATACTCTAAATAGTTAGAGAAAAATTCACAAAAGTACATAAATTTTTTTATATTTATAAACTATAAATATACATAAAAAATTATACAAATTTACTTTATTTGTTGTTTACAATCAAAATTTGTGTGTATGTTTATTCAATTTTCCATTTAAGTTTTATTGATAGATTTTTAGTTTGGTCCATATATACATATTTCTTCGTGAATCACTATGAGATATTATTAAAAACAAGATTAATCTATAATTGAATCTAGTAAATTATCAAATTTTTTATTATTTAACTTGACATATTAACATTTCTTATTAAACAAATTAAAATCATGAGTAAATCAATAAATAACTCACCCACCATGTCACGTACGCAATAGGGATCGGATTCGGATTAGTTAGTTCGAAGCCTGGAAACCGGATGGGCAACCAAAAAAAATTAAAGAGTACTTTATGAATAAATAAACAATCAACTACTGAATGATTATTTACTAATATATATTAGGCCAAATTACCAAAAAGGGCCAAAACTTTTATGAAAGTTTCACAAAAATTCAAAGGCAACTACCGACCTTTTAATTTTTTTTTCAATAGCACTCTCATCTTGTAATTTTTTCAATAGCACCCTATTTTTTATTTTTGGCTTTCAATAGCACTCTAAATTAAAAAAAAAATAGATGATTTGATTATTATAAGGATGAAAATTTTCAAAAAAACTAAATTTAAAGGTGAAATCATACTTTTTTCTATTTGGACACTTTTAAACAAGTCCTTTAACTTAAAAAAAAATTCAAATAAGTCCTCGATAAATGAGTTTAATTTGATGATTTATGGTGCTATTGAAAGTCAAAAATAAAAAATAGGTAAAATTGACTGTTTTACAAGTTCGGTGTGCTATTGAAAGTCAAAAATACGAAATAGGGTGCTATTGAAAAAATTACAAGGTGAGTGTGCAATTGAAAAAAAAAAGGTTGGTAGTTTTTCAGACCTTAACTAATTCAAACCTTTCAATTTTATCCAATTTGTCCTGAAACGCATGATTTCGTTTCAATAATGTCCAACTATGTAATTTTACTCATGTGGCACCTGTGTGGCGCTGATGTGGCACGTCACACATCAGCGCCGCATAAGTAAAATTATGTAATTGGACATAATTGAATGTGTTTCAGGACAAATTGGATAAAATTAAAAGTTCTGGATTTTTGTAAATTTTTTATAGTTTGTTTGGCCTTTTTTAGTCATTTGACCTATATATTATTAATAATTTATTTAATAATATAATAATGATTTAATTATCTAATATTTAATAAAATAACAATTTGTCGAATATTAATATAGAATAATATAATGTTTTAATATGATATAAGTAAAAAATTATTTTAATTTAAATACATAAGGACCCCACCATATAATATTTTTGGATCTGCCACTGATATCACCCGCGGGAAAACGTACAAGCAGAAGTCGCCAACCGTATTTTATTGGCGGGACTCAAGCGAAGACTTATGAGCAGAAAGGAAAATAGACAGTAGAACCTAACAACTTCCTTTAGTACTACCGAAAAACACCTCGGGAGCCAACAGGCGAGACACCCTTTGCACTCGTCTAAAGAACTGAAGCGCTCATTCCAGTGGAGATTGGAGCACTGACAGCACTGACATCAACAGAGATATTAGACCAAAAAGATAACAGCAGCAGATTACGAAAGAATTTGGATCTACTAGTGGAATGACGAGACAACGTAGACATCAAGATGCAAGCATACAGACAGAAGAGGGCCAGCCATTTCAATAATCGATTCAAACCAAGATCACTCGAGCTCGGGGATTGGGTCGTGAGGAAGACATAAGTCATCAGAGGCAACGTAGGAGCCGATAAATTACAACCAAATTGGGAGGGTTCCTGACAAGACGTGTTAGATCTGGTTACTGAGATTTACCGAATCCTACGGGATTCGGCCATTATTTGATTAATCTTCTTGGATTGCGTTTGACGGGCGAGCTCTTTGTTACTCATCTACGACTTGCTTGGGCGAGTCGTAGGATTCGTTTTAACGAGAGGATCCTATATGACTCGGTTTATTATATTACTCTGGAATTTACTTTTCATCATTAATAATACAATGTCTCATGTTATAGACATAATTTAATTGGAAAAAATACAATCAAACGATGTGAAATTAGATGTAGAAGAATTGAACATTAATTAATTAAAAATAATTAAGTAAACAGAAAAATTAAAAAAATAAATTTATATGGTTTGATATATATGCAAAAAAAAAAAAATAGTTCACTCATATCAAATAGTAATAACAAAAATTATATCACTATGATGCTAAAATTCTTTGCAAACAATTTATTCAACTTGGCAAGAAAGATAAGCGCAAATAATGATAGGTACAAAAGTTCACTTTATAAATTCTTAAAATTCTAAATGTCAGGTAGCATTACAGAGGTAATTTTTGAAGGAAAAATAACCATCAAATAGAACAAGCTTCACACATTACTAAAGATGGTGCCATGGTTTGGGCTAGCTATCTGTGGCGTTGCCACGACCTCCACCACGACTATGGTGGCTTCAAATATTCACAACCTCGGAACACACTCATTAATGCAGCTTATTTCATCTTCTGGAAGTCTTGCTGATGTGGCACCTCAAGAATTCATAATCTGGTCCAAATAATGGGCATAATCTCAATAATCTCCATGATCTTGAGTTCTTGACTTTAATTTTCTATCATAATAAATACTCAATAACAACCACTCCACCTTCTCTCTTTTCCACCCTAACCGGAATACTACTGTTGGTCCTAATATTTGATAAGACAACTCTCATCGTATAATCAAATTTCTCAATGTTTAAATCTTTTGCTATCTATGTTAAAAGATTCTAAAAGAAAAATCACAAATTAAAATATTTATCATATTCCTTAAAATCAATTACGTTATTATTGCTTATTTTATAATACGAACTGAATATGTAGGGGTGAATTTGATTAGGTTTGGTTTGATGGGGAAATTACCATAACCGAACCAAATCAATCCCATACAAATCAAAATCAAACTTCACTATAGTCCAATTTATAGTTATTTCGTTTCTGTTTGGTTTGGTCAGTTTATCCTTTATAAAAAAACTACAAATTTTCAATTTGTCATCGTTAAAATTATGTTTATAATCAAATTTTTTACTAAATATTCTTTTGCTTATTCTTTTACTAAATGTAATGATTATTAATTAATTAGTGATGATTAACATTAATTTTTTAATAAAAGTGGCGGTGAAAACCGTAAACCGAGCCCTATAACCAAATCAAAACTGTAAACTAAAATTTTATAGATCATAATCCTATTCAAATTATATTAACCAGTTTAACCAATTCATTTTTTATTTTAATTCGGTTTAATTCAATTCTACGGTTTGCTTCGATTTTTACTCACCCAACAAACATGAACTAAAAGTTTGGGATTTGGTCTCTGAATAATACGGATCGGTTTGGTTGATGTTGTTATTTCAAGGCCTATTTAGATAATTGCCTATAAAAAGATAAAATATTCTCAAATTTACATCGTCAAAGTTTTTTTTTTTTTTTTTAAAAGTACAATTTGTATTTTATTTTTGCAAAAATAACTTTTGTTATTCTCAAAATATTTTTCATAATATCAAAAATACGATTTTGGTTAAGAAGGGGGTATACTAACAAGTTATCAATGGTATACTAAAAATAATTTATGTTTTAAATGCACAATTTAAGTTTACTAAAAAATTAATGATATACTAAAAATTAATTAACCATAACAGTAGTTTACTCACAGTTTACTAACGGTATTCTTAAAACAAAATTATTAAATTTTTTTAAGTACAGTTTGTTTAAAATACACAAATCAAGTTTACCAATGGTTTACCAACAATTTATTAACCATATATTTGAAATAAAAATTATTACAAGTTTGCCAACAATTAACTCAACGCTTACTATAACAGTGTACTAAAACAAGATTATTGGTGTACCATTAATAAATCATTGGTTAACCAACAGTAAAACCATTACAAATTCAAACCTCCATTTCTATTAAACTAGTTGAAAATTCTATTATAAACCGCTCCGCCTTCACCACCGCAGCGGCCATAGTTAGAAAAAACCTAAATCGTCTTTTTTCAAACTTAAAACTATTGGTTTACCAAAAACAAAAGTGGTCATAAAATTATAGATAAAAAACGGTTGTTGCTTCTTGATCTCTTTCTTGTGTGACATCAAATACCAACAAACCACTCAAACAATAAAATTTGAGGACGGCGATTATGCGTTCTCCGACTCCGTTTCGTGAAGAAGAAGAAAAAGACGGTCCTTGTGGCATTCTCTGATTCCAATTTGTTCACGTACCTTCACCCTTCTCGTTCGCCAATTGCCTTCTCGTTCTCTGATTGCGATTCGTGAAGATGAAAAGGACGGCAGTTGATTCGCGGATCTGATCTCCGATTCCAATTTGTTCATCATGGCGGCAGCAGGTGCTCCATCTCCGATCGTTGCTCCTCAAGACTCACGGCGGCTTGAAAATCCACGGCAACAATTACTTCCTCTTCAAGAATAACAACATCTGTAATTTTCTCAAAACGGCAGCCATCCCTTCATGAATGGCAGCGGCGGGCTTGAGACAACAGAGGCTGGCGGCGGCAGTCTAAATTTTTTAAGATTTTCTTTTCTTTTTGGTCTCTGTATTTGGCGAGATAAAAGAAGAAAATGAAGTGAAATGGACGGAAATAAATGAAATTAGGTTTTGAACTTATTATTGAAAATGGAAAAAGTTAAAATTGAGAAAAAAGTAAGAATTATATATTTTAAAAGTGAAATATACCACTTTATTTGTGAGAATAAAATGGGACAAGAAAGTAAATAGTGTAATCAAATCTTATTTTTGTTTAGATTGTTTCACTACTTGCTTTTGTAGTGTCAGTGGGCTGGATCTGCAATTATGAGAAATAGTCGATGTACCTTGAAAATGCTCTAAATCTATACTATATATAAAAGCACGGATGGGGGGGGACAGGCAAATTTACTGAATAATCCTTTTCAGTTTGTTATTAAATAAAAGTTTTATAGTCATTAACTAATTAATTATTTAATTAATCACTATTATAATTAAAATTCTAATTAGAATATGAAGCTAAATTATCTCCAATTTTATTTTTAGTATGTAAAAAATAACTAAATAAACTCCAAATTAGTAGGAATACCTATTTTTTAATTTAATTGAAATACAAAATTAAAACACTGTATAATTAATCACTATTATAATTAAGGGCAGTGCTAAATGGCCCGAATAAACATAGACACAAAATAGCCCGAATTCTTTTATTTTGCAAACAAGGCTAGAAATAGGTTTCACTTTGCAAAAAAATCCTTTCAATTCTTGTACTCCGTGTATGCATTTATGACTTTATGTTTGTATACTTAATTGGCTTTGACTGAGTTCGATTAATGAGTTTGATTAATTAATGAGTTTGATTAATTAATCACTATTATAATTAAAATTTTAATTAGAACAGGAAGCTAAATTATCTCCAATTTTATTTTTAGTATGTAAAAAATAACTAAATAAACTCCAAATTAGTAGGAATACCTATTTTTTAGTTTAATTGAAATACAAAATTAAAACACTGTATAATTAATCACTATTATAATTAAAGTCCTAATTAAAATAGGAAGCTAATTATTACCGGAGTTTTGGAATCAAAATATTGCATTTGATTATACCATGAATTGTTAAAGTTAAAATACAACTAAACTATCTATTAATTGGTGAATTGGTGTCCTATGCTAAATAAACTATCTATTAATTTTTAATTCGTGAATTAGTGTCCTACTATAACATTAGACTTTTCCAACATTAATACATTTAAATAGCAGTTATTTTTTTAATGAAGATGTCTAAGTAGCAGTTTAAAAAAAATCACTTCTCCTTATCGCCAATAGTTACGTAACATGTAATTATAATAATTATTTAGATCCAGATACTTATTTTTATCCATAAAATATAAAGCAATTATAATTTTATTAGGACCGGTTGCTGACCATTATATAAAGATAATCTACAAAGAAAATTCATTCTACAAAATAAAGAACATAAAAACTCATAATTACCCACTAATAATCACGTGCATAACTAATAATTATCCACTACTAATATAATTAATCAAACTCTTGAAGATATATCCTAATTCAATTAAAATTTTAATTAATACAATAATAACTATACATAAAACATAATGGTGTAATTATAAATAAATGTAATTAATATATTAAATTAGAAATAAATATTATTGATGTCAATTAATTTTAAAATTTAGTAATATTACATTTATTTCTATAAAACGACTACTAACTTGACATTTACTATAAATAAAATAAATTGATATAATTATAATAAATTTATTTAGTATATAAATTGACGAGTCATACTACGAGCCACGTGCATAACACGTAAAGCGAAACTAGTTATAAAAATATCTAGATTTGATGTTGTACCTTCCACGACATGAATTAGTTTAAATTTTTCAGTTTTTAGGTGCGCAATTGATTTTTAGTTATTACAGAATCAGTCTAAATTAAAGAATTTATTTTTATATTTCATACAACTGAAAACACTCAAATTTTTTATTTGATTATTTTATATTATTTTATTGTGATAAGATTGATTATTGTAAAGGATTTTGCAGAACTAATGGAGAGGTTGATCAGTTTGAAGGCTTCTCCAAGTTGACAAAGACCATAGAAATTGAACATTTTGGTTTCTTGGTGCACCCATTTACTTCCCCCATCTTCAAAAATAGAAAAAAATAAATATATTTTCTTATATTCCAAAAAGATATAAAAAATATTTTAAAAATAATATTCAAATAATATCTCAAAATCCTATTATTTAATTTTAATTTATAAATATGAATGTTTTTTTTAATAATTTGTATTAAAAACACAAATGTGACTAAAATAACTCCACTCAAAGAGTTTATATTGGAATATATCCCCTTCTCCTATTATGATTAAAGGTTCATATCCTTAGAAGTTCTTATTTGATTAGAACTATTATAGTTATATATATATATACGTTTGTAATCAACCTATCATGACATTCAATTCAATAATATATTTTCTCTTCTCTAATTATTTCACATGGTATCGGAGCAAAATTGATCCTTGATTTCCGCACATATTTTACTATTTTAGGGAGGTGATTTTGGTTATTTTTTTAACCAAAATCACCTCACACCTCTTTTAATTTTTCGTTTTTTTATTATATATTACTGTTTTGTATTCTTCTTCTTTTAATTTATCTACTCTATATGGACAAGAAAGATGTCGCCGCTGCCATACTCGCCGCCGCCACACTTCAAGTTTCCAATGATATTTTTTTTATATGTTACTAGTTTATTGTTGTTTTCTATTTTTTTTTTCTACTTTATATGGAAAAGGAAGATGTCGCCGCCGCCGCCATACTCGCCGCCGCCGCCATACTCGCCGCCGCCGCCGCACTTCAAGTCTCCATGTTATCTTCACCCTTCGAATCACTCGGGTCTTAAAATTAGCCCGGTGGCTCAGAAAGGCAAAAACTACGAAGAATGTTCTTCGTCCAATTATTGATTGGGACCGACGCAAGTCCTTAAACTGCAAATATTGAAGGAGACCATCAAGTCTTAAAACTGAAAATTATTAATTGGGACCGACGCAAGTCCTTAAACTGCAAATATTAAAGAAGACCATCAAGTCTTAAAACTGAAAATTATCGATTGGCCTAAACACAAGTTTAGTCTTATTGATGGTCGAATTGTTACTATGTTATTGTCCAAGTTGGGCATGATCGATCCTCATGCTCCAACTTGAGGGGGAGTATTGGAATATATCTCATTCTCCTATTATGATTAAAGGTTCATATCCTTAGAAGTTCTTATTTGATTAGAACTATTATAGTTATATATATATATATATATATACGCTTGTAATCAACCTATCATGACATTCGATTCAATAATATATTTTCTCTTCTCTAATTATTCACAGTTTACGAACAATAATGGGATTTTTTAAAAAATATCATGTTTTTGCAAAGTAATTAGAAAAATACGGACGGGTAATTATATTTGGGAACAACACTTATTTACTTAAACTAATTGTATTTGTACGTGATTATTTGAAATAATTTATAACAAACACGTACTCCATTTCCATTGGGAAACGGGATCATTTTTACTTCTTTAATTTTCTGCTGTTGCTCGCTTTAATTTTTATGCTGTCCATGTTTCCGTTTCTACCGTTGGATTTGTAGACTTCTATTCTAATCTTTGACTTAAGGACAATTTTATGCTGCTTTTAGGAGTCAAAGTGGACTGTTGGGTGGGAAATGCTAAATGACAATTTAATATTGCAGGATTATGAATATTCATTAGTCATCAAAAGAAATTAGTTCACCCCTTCATTGTTTGGGGCTTCTGTTTTGGGATCAGGAAATAAGAGTTTCTAAATATCTTTCTTTAAATAAAAATTTAATAATTATGTAAATAAAAGAGAAACTGGTCAAATAAAATTGGATGAAAGATCCCACTAATTTTATTTTCTAGTTATTTCTAAGATTAAAATCTAACTTCTATTAACATTAAAGTAGGTGTAACTATTTTATTAATTTTTATTTATTGTTTACTATTATCATAATTTTGATTTAGAATTAAGAATAATTATTACTTCTCTCTCTAATTTAAATTTTAAAATTGTATTTAGGTATTTAGATAATTAGAAATATTTTTTATTTTTAAATTATAAAAAATATATAAAGACATTCATAAAAGATATTTATTATTTTCTATAAAGTATGCATCAAATATATTTATTATTTTCTTTCTTAAAAGAATCTATTCAAAAATATATCAAAATTAATTATTTTAAATTACAAAGCATACACAAATTATATATAAAATCTATCTATTATTTTTTATAAAATTTACACAAAATATACTGATTATTTTCTGAAAAAATAATACTAAATCTATTCAAAAATAATTATAAAGTATATACACAAAATATACATAAGATATATTATTATTGTTATTATTATTTATAAATTATACACAAAATATACATAAAGCATACTTGTTATTTTCTAAAAAAATATCAAATCTACTCAAAAATAATCACAAAATATACATACAATATGTTTATTATTTTCTAAAAAATATACGCAAAGGATGCTTTTTTTTAAAGTACCAAATCTAATAAAAAAATATATCAACATCAATTATTTTAAAATTGAAAAGTACATACAAAGTAATTTATTATTTTAAAATTTAAAATTATACACAAAATATATTTATTATTTTAAAAATTACAAAATATACACAATATATAACATATTATAATTATTATTTTAAAATTAAAAAATATACATAAAATATACACGAACAATACACAAGGTGTATATATTATTTTAAAATAAAAAAAGTATAAATATACATAAAGTATACACGAAGAATACACAAGGTGTATTTATTATTTTAAAATAAAAAAAGTATGTACAAAATATACATAAAATATACACGAATAATAAACAATGTGTATTTATTATTTTAAAATTAAAAAATATACACAAAATATAACACGAAGAATGCACAATGTGTATTTATTATTTTAAAATTAAAAAATATATGTACAAAATATACATAAAATATACACAAATAATACACAAGGTGAATTTATTATTTTAAAATGACAAAATATACACAATATATAACATAGAATATTTATATTTTTAAAATTAAAAAATATACACAAAATATACTGATTTTTTCTATAAAAAAAATACAGCTGATATACAACAATTGTACGGATTGTATGCCTAAATATTTGCAACCCATTCATCACATAAAGTATCCAGGTTATATGCCTAAATAGTTGAAAAAACAAAGTGATAATCAAAATTAAATCAAACACATAAAATATACAGATGGTATATAAAAAAATATTTAAAAAATATATTAAATCAATCTAATATTATGTATATTAAAAAAATGCAGATGGTATATAAAAGTATACAAATTGCATACCGAAAATCTATGGATAATATACAATAAATATACAATAGTATACCAAAAATGCTTGTAATCTTCCTAAAATTTACATCAAAGAGGCTCCTGATAGCATAAATCATTGACCATGATTAGAGCAAATTGTTTGCCAGTGTACTTGAGCATTATGCCGGAAGAATTGCCAAGAAAATTGTCGATATAGACATCTTTTCCAAAAAAGATGTAAAATATAGAGGATCTGATAAAATGGTTGGCGGTTCCCTCAACAACTAGATCCATTTTGACCTTCAATATATCATTGTGACCGAAAAACAACGAGGTACTTAAAAAATCCCATCTGCTCAATTGTAGTAGCCATAGAAGAAGAACAAATAATTATGATTTTAATCTACAAATTAAATGAAAGACCATGACCAAATCAAGAGACAAAAACCCAATTATAATTTAGGCACCGTTTGGATTGATGGATTCTAAACGATGGATTCTAAACAATCTATAGATTTGGACAAAATCCATCGTTTGCCTAGAAAAAAAATTAATAGAATCCAAGGATTTATAAATTCCCTTATTTTCTACAATTCATCATTTTTGAGGGTTTTGATTTCCCACCTATTAGGTGGGAAAGTCCAAATCCACCATTGTTTATAAATGATGGATTGTTATACTATTTATTTTTTTCTATAAATAATGTTAAAAATTTATTGATTTTATTTTCAATCCAAACGATAGAATTTTAAAATCTATGGATTTAAATTCCATTGATTTAGAATCCATCGATTTTGTTAAAATTTATGGATTTTAAAAACCCTCAATCCAAACGGTGCCTTACTGTTTTCTCATAATTCTTCCAAAGAAAATAAAAGGTGGGTAACAAACAAAATGGAACATGCATGCATGCTGCTAATAAAAAAATTAAGAATTTGGAATGTTTGGATGTTGAAGGGAACAAATAAAAGAGAACCCATTTCATGAATTGAAGGAAAATAAAGAAAACGCATATAAAGATTGAAGAATCAAGAGATTATGATACTTAACTCCGGTCACGGTGTCATCTCTGAAATTAAATGGAGGCTATTGAAACAAAGCGAATCCAATCAAAAACTTGGAGTTAAATCTGTACATGTACGGATAAACCTTGACTAACAACGACGAGTTTCTTGTAAGAACTGTAATAAAGGTCTGATCACCAGCCGACTACTCGGTTTGGAATAAAGCGGAGGACGGCGGAAACTGGAGAGCAAAATATACAGATAAGGGCAGTTTAGCAGGTTAGTGTTGTGTGAGTAAAGGGAATAAGCCATCAGAGAAAAAAATTATTGTCAGTACGTATCCAATCAAAAAAAAAAAGATGTCAGCACGTGTTATGGAAAATAGAAAACTTTTGCTGCAAAAAGTTAAATGTGTCAATATTTATCTAATTATTTTCAGTTTTCACGTGGTAGGTCTAATTTCCTCAAACAATAAATGCTACGTTTCTGAGGAAGAAAAATGCAAAATCATGCCAATAGAATAAACAATCTGAATTTCCATAGGATTTAAATCCGATTCAAAAAAACAAGTTATTATTTTTGAAAGACAAAACAACGTTAGAGTTACTAACAAATTATATCTCAAATAGTATAAGCGTTGTGCAGCAATCTACTCGGTCGTTGTTTCAATTCCTCCCACAAGTATTTTTTTTTTTTTTAAAAAACAACGTTATAGTTGTTTAAAAAAAATATGAAAAGTTAGTGGACAATAATATATAGAACAAATTACTCTAAGGCCGTCCATATGTATGCCATGATTCACAATTTGATAATTCTTGTTTAAAAATCAAACGATTTGATACCTCAATTTTAATTATATTAACAATTAGGAGTTTATGTTAGTTCCGTTAATAATTTGGTATTCACTTTCAAATGATTTAGTGCCTCACTTTCAAATGATCTAGTATTCCACTTTCAATTATTTTAATGATTATTTTTAAACGATCTGGTACCACTCTTTTAATTCCGTTAACGATTAATAGGAAGTATGTTTTCAAAATAAAAAATGAGATACCAAATCTTTTAATTTTCAAGTAAAAGGTATCAAACTGTTAATTATGACATATGTGGGAGCCATATAGTAGTTTGCTCTAATATATAAAGTGTTTATTATGACATTAACAATAAAATTGTAAATGAGTATAATATTTGAAGGTCTAATTTCACTCTGACGTTGTAAAATTACCAATTGTTCCCAAATCATCACTTTTAGGTTTCAATTGCACCCTCAATTATCATTATTGGATGATTTTTTTAATTCAGGTATGAAATCAATCAAAAAAACACTAAATCTCAAGTTAAAATTATATTTTTTTTCACTTGAAAAAAATCAAATAGGTCCTTATCTAATCTAATTAAAAATGTAATTGTTCAAAATTAATTTAAAAAAGTTAATTAATTCAAAGTTAAATAAAAATCTTAATTAAATCTCTAAATAATGTTTTTAAATTATATCATTAATAATTAAATTTTATTAAACGAACCGTGGTGTCTCTCCAGCCAAAAGCCGAACTAGATCTCGTTTGTCTTTAGGGATGTGCATCGGTCTGTTCGGTATTCGAACCAAAACCGAATTAACCGAACTCGAAATATTAGAAATTTCCACAACCAAACCGGAACCGAACTTTATTAATACAAAAAAAAAACAAACTAAGATAATATTTTGGTTTTTTCGGTTATTTTAGTTAACTGAAGTAACCAAAATTCAATTAAATTAATAACTAAAAAATAAAAAATAATAATTTTAGTACTAACTTATAATTAAAATACAATTTCAGGGGCAATTAGTATCTAAATCCTAAAAAATTACAAAAATGCCTTTATTTTTAAAAATATTACAACATTAACATTATATATATATATATATATATATATATATATATATATATATATATATATATATATATATATATATATATATAACCTAATTAACCATATTAAAATTTCAATTTGGTTCAGTAAGTTAGTTCAGTTTAAATCGAATGATTCACACACCTATTCATCTTCCACAAAATAGATTTTGTTCTCGTCTTCCTCCTATGGTAGACGAGCAGCTCGCCCATCTTTCATACCACTATTTACATTTATCAAGTGAAAAACCTTTAAAACCCTTTTAAAATATTTAATATAAACATTACGTATAATAGTTGGAACCCTAATCCACAATACTAAATATATCTATAATCCAATAGGTCTGGTCCCGAGAGCTGAGCTACACCGAGTTACCACCGACCACTCCTAATTCATAACCAGAGTCCCGAGAGCTGAACTACACCGAGTTAATCTACTAGTCTCGAATACCGGAGCGCACGCAGTCCTTATGATGCCCATCAGGTAGCATGTTTCAACTAAGGGTCATAATGAAAAAACAGTTCACAATTGTACGTATACTATATATATAATATTAAAATAATAATTTACTTAATAAAGCAGTGAATAGTAAGTACAAACTCATTACTTGCTAATCCACGTGATAACCTGGCAAATAACTAATCCTGATTTGTCTCCGGAGCACGAACAATCGACGAATCTAACAATGTATAAATAATAAATTAAAAACGGACCCTAACTCTAAAGAGTACTAGACACCACATAGGACTAGCACAAACAACAAGTCAGGGTAAAACAATCCAGAGCAACACAAAATATCCAATAAATAATAATATCCAATTAATACAAGTCTATTGAGTTCTTACTTTAAAATCCATTTAGAAAATATTATTTAAATAATCCTTAAATAATAATCAATTTTCAAATAGTGGGTTAGCCGAGTTACCGATAACTTCCAAGCTAACATCACTTGTCGAGTGACTCAAGTCTAACCCGACTCAAAACGTTTATCAAATATAAACCTAAGTTTATATTTATAAAATAATTTCATAAAATAATAATCCATTTTAAAAACAGAACTCATTAACTTCAATTTCAAGTAACCCGAGTTACAAACCAAAAACTTAATCAAATAAGTTTTAAAAACGTTCAAGGGCTAATTGTAATTTTGCCAAGTTGACATCCAAAATCAAATATAATTACCCGAGTAATTATATAAACTTAAGTTATAAATAAATATCATTTTCAATTGTCAATTTATAAATCGAAACGAAATTCAAATTTATTATCAAAACAATAGCTATAGCTAAAAATAACTAGAACGATTCAAATGATTCAAACAAAACAAATGAGGAACTAATCTAGTCTATAAGCTATCTTCTCCATCCAATCATAACAATTACATGAGGAGAATTAAACAACATGTATGAACAATTCATGCCTCACAAACAACACGATTCCGTTGAACCGATGGCATAAAATAAAGTCATACCAAGCCAATAACCCTCTTAATTTGAATTCCATTTTCCCCGTCAAACATCAATAGCATGAATGAAACATGATTTCCATAATTGAATAATGAACCCAAATTAAGTACCCATGCAAAACCTTATTATCAAGCCAACAACTAAACCTTAATCATAATTTTTTCAACAAACAAGCAATGAAGAACCATGTACAGGAGCCTTAACAATGGCGGGGGATTCGAGAAATCCAAAACGAAATCGAGTCGCATCGACACGGCAAAACAACAAAAGGGATCCAAGATATAACAATCATCATTTAACAGGAACCAACGGCAGTAAACTAATCACCAAACAAAACCCAGAAAACAGTAACAATAAAAACAAAGGAAGATGGCAGTAACTTGAATCATAAAGCGATTAACCGCACGGCATTAAAAGGAAAGGATTTTACGTACCAAATTGATATGTAATACGTAAGGATTGAAGAGGACAGTATGAACTGATGTAACGCAGTAAAAGCTTCCGTGTCGATGCTAGAACGAAATAGAAACGAGTTTAAGAAACGGTTAAGCGATAACTCATTTTCACATACATAACGTATCATTATGTTATTGCATGAATGACATGACGCAACAATCGCGTCTTATAATTGTTTTTTTAAATATAAAATCAAGCTTTTATATAGTTTTATATGAAAAGAAAAAGAAGTTCTATAAACAAAAATAAACAAACAAAAATAAACAAACTTTGTATAGAAAGATGAATAAATTTTCATAAAAGAATGAAATCTCTTTTATAAAGAAGGAAATAATAAATAAATAAAGAAGAAAAAAAATTTAAAATATTATGTTTTAGATTTTATTTATCTCTCTATTCCGTTTTTTGGCATTTTACAACTCATATTTTTTTTTTACTTTTTTAATTACAATTTTTTTTACCTTTAACGTCTACTTTCTATCGATTCTTTTTGTACTTTTGGTGGTGTATTTATAGTTTTTTACAGTGTATTTATGATGTTTTTATGGTATTTTTATGAAGTTTTATGGTGTTTGTTTTACGGATTTTCAGTGTAAACACACCAGCACTAGTTATATTTAGGGTTAATTCTATATAAAATCACAACTTTTACACATTTTTTTTATTTTAATCACGTTCTTTAAAAAGTGTCAAATAAAATTATCATCTTTCATTTTTTCTGGAAATCTATCACGAATGTGAAAATTCGGTGTATTTTGTTGACTTGACAAATAGAATCAACAAGAAAAGAGTAAGAGGAAGGTATTTTTTGTATTGCTTAGGGCATTAGTCAGATTAGAACACTTATTTGGGAGAAAAAAGACACAGAATTTACTCATCGGTGATAAATTTGCAAAAAAAATGAAGGTGATAATTTATTTGGCACTTTTTAAAGGACGTGATTAAAATGAAAAAACATGTAAAGATGGTGATTTTATATGGAAATAACCCTTATATTTATTACAATTATTTTGATAAATAAAGATAATATAGAAGTAAAAAGGGTTAATTCCTAAAAACATTACGAACTTTACACGAATTTTCATTTTAATCATGACTTTTAAAAATTGTCATTTAAAGGCACGAACTTTCATTTTATTTCAAATTTACAATCAAAGTAAAATTCGGTGTATTTTATCTGATTAAAAATTCCTAATCCTATATACTGTAACTGAAACATAATAAGATTTGATGTTGATTAATCACTTGGGTGTTTCGTTAGTGGTTTAGTGAAAAATTTAGTAACTAAAAATACGCTGAAATGATGAATTTGAAACAATATGAAAGTTTGTTCCTTTAAATGACAACTTTTAAAGGTTATGATTAAAATAAAACTTCGTGTAAAGTTCGTGATTTGTTTAGGAATTAATCCAAGTAAAAATATCAAAAATGGGATACCGCTATAATTATTTTTTAAAACTATGATACTTTTTTATTCTTCCTAAATGTTTTCTAATTCTTAATTTTTTTTAGAGGATCTAATTCTTAAATTTTACTAAAATTTACATTTTAAAAAGAACAAAGTATACCGCGTGAAAAAAATGGATCCTATTTGCCAAAACAACGTGGTTTATTAAATTCTAAACGACTTTGAAAACGGGTGTTAGCTATTTGTAATATATTGCTTGAAAAGAAGTTTGACATAGTTATACTTTTTGTCGGAATAATAGAATTTTATAAATCCTCTCAAGAAAAATGTTACAATTAAATTGAAAATACTACATTAGTCATCATTAGGGAAGAAGTAGGCCAGGGTTAGCCCTTGTGGCCGCCTGGCCTCTCCGGAAAGCTACCAAAAACCGGTGACCTCTGGCAGTTTCATCTCTCTAATTTTCTAATTTTTTAAATTTTTTGTTTAGTCACAAAAAATATCAATCTATATGTCTTGTGTCAGTTATAGTCAAATTTTTAAAAATTATAAATTATAGTCAAACCTTATATGCTCCGTCTCTTTTTCAACCATTTTTAAATCGAACCGGCTTTTTTTCCCACATGTCATCTCCAACTCAGCAAAATTAGCTGACATGGCACACCCAAACCACTAAACCAACTTAATCAAACCAAATAGTTAACCAAGTAAAAACAAACCAACTAAATTTAATCATTTATTAATTAATTACTAAGATTCATATATTAATTATTTCATAAATTCAAAAAACAATTCACCGCCACATTCTTTCGACCTTGTCATCTTTTTCCGGCTTCAATGTATATTCAAAATAATTAATATTTCATAATTAATGAATTAATATACACAAAATTTTATTTAATTTTATTAAATTGAAAAAAAATTTAAAAAATTATTTTTTTAACTAATTATTTTGGAAACATGTTCATCTTTCTCATGACGAATCCGTCACCACCAAGACCCGCTTACAAAAACCGACCGCCGCTACTCCGAGAAGAAACAGATCGCTGCTCCTTCCCACTTCAAATTATATGGGCTTAATGATGGAGGTCGGAGGAACGAACTTTATAGCTAGCTCCGGCGAGTAAAGGTTGGGGAAGTAGAAGACATATTTGAAGTGGGTTTTCAGGAAGGAGAAATGAGTCGATGTTAGTTTCGGCGGAGATGCGGGTTGTCGAGATGTTTGTTGATAAGAAGACCGATCTAGGTTCCGCAAGAAGAGTATCAACTGAAAAGGAAAGATCAGACGGTAGAGAAGAAAAGGGCTAGCTAGGATCGATCAAATTTGGTGAAACATCAGGCTAATATAACAGAGGTCGTCGGAGAAAGGAGGACGGTGAAAAAGGGTTTGGTTAAGGAAGAGAAGAGACGATGGGGTTTGATTTGAAAGATAAAACACATGCCTAGGTGGACTTTTTTCTTTTCAAAAATTAATTCAAAAGGTGCCAACTTGGCTTTTTCTTTATAAAACTTGCTCCGTTAATTGATGGAAAGGGAGAGTGAGACACACTTGCCAAATTCTGTCCAACTAAGGGCATGAAAATCACAGTTTAGGTAAGTAGAGGGACCTGGACGTGACAAATTTTAAGGTAGAGACCTCTCGAATAAAACCGATAAAGTATAAAGGTCTCCGCATGGGTTTTGCCCTTGTAGAAACTTCAATATATAGAGAAAATTGTTACTATTTGTTGAAATTATGATAAAAAAATTTTGTGTGCTAATTGCCCATAATCAACAAGTTCGTGTACTGATTTGCCAACAAAGTTAATTTGTGTGTTAATTGCTCATTGCTTACAAGTTGAAGGGGCAAATTGCTACTTAAGTCGAAAGCGGTGTAATAGAATAGTCAGCTCTGAACTACCATAGATTGATTTTTTTATTCTTTCCTAGCCATCTTAATGTTTCTAATTGTTCTTAATTTATAATAATATTTTTATTTAATCATTCAAATTATTATTTTTTTAATTTTATTTTTTTATGGTTGAAACTATTAAAATCGTCAATTTTTGCGTATCTTTCATTTTCAGTTTCAGTTCAATTGTTACTATTTGTTGAAATTATGATAAAAAAAAATTAAATATACCTTTTTGTATCGTTCCAATTCACATTTTCACCATCATAAATATTTTTAAAATCATTTATTTTTTTATAAATAGAAAAGAAAAAAGATGATATAATTAATAATATTTTTTTTATTATAAATGGAAGTTTTTTTTTGAATTCATTAAATCTCATTAAATCAAATATACAACAGTTATATTCGTAAGAAATTTGAAAAAATTCAAAAATTGAACTCAATAATATGATATGAAACTGACAATACGCCACCAGATTCGCAGATCTACTTAAAAAGTAAAAAATAAATTATTAATTGTTTCGCTAATAAAGTGCAATATTCGATCAATCTTCTATTGAACTTCTCCAATTGTTTACGGATTTCTGATATCATAAACTACAGTCACAGTATTTGATTCAGCCATTACATAACAAACTCATCATAAAAAAGAGACAATAAAATCATTAATAAGTAAGGACATATATTGTTAATTTAATTTCATAGATATAATAAATAGCCAATTCTTTTCCATTTTTTCTTGATGGATTAAGATTTATCAATGAAGCGCAATTCAATTACCAAGAAGCGGAGATAAATTGAAGATCATCAACAACAAAATGAAATCGTTTATGAGCTATATTAGGTTTATTTATTTTTCATTGTTTTGTTTTTTTTGAATGTTTTATTTTGTCCTTTCTTTGTGAAAGGTTTGTTGTCCTTACTCTGCGGAAGGTTTGCTGTCTCTTTTTTATGAAGGAGTTATCAAGTGGTGGTTGAACCGGATGATGTGAGTTTGCGGGTGATGGGTGATGGATGAAGTTTGATCGAAGATTGATTGAAAACTGCACTTAATTAGCGAAACAGTTAATAATTTATTTTTATTTTCGTAAGTAAGATCTGCGAATCAGACAGCATGTTGTCTGTTCCATGTCAGGTCATCGGGTTTCGTTTTCGAATTATCCCGAATTTCTTACAAATGTAACTGTTTCATATTCGATTTAATGAGATTTAACGAATTCAAAAAAAAAGTAAGGACATATATTTTTTTTTAAAAAATATAAACAATAAAATATAATATTAAAAAATAATTAAAACTAATATAGCCCGTAAATGCCTCCACCAATTTGTTGATGAAAGATCTTCAACCTATCTTCGTTTCTTGATAATTAAATTTGATGTGCGCTTCACCACTTTGTTGATAAATTTTAATTTATAAAAAATTGAAAAAAATTGACTATTAATATATTTTATAAAATTAAAAAAAAAACAATCTGATTTAACTAGGAGTTCTAATTAAAAAATGGAACTTCATCCTGCAAAGGTTTGGTGTAACATAAAAAAAATAAAAAAGTCACCGTTAATTGCAAAACTAAACAATTAACGGCAGCTGAAAAAAATATATTAAAAGCGGTCCTTAAAGATTAAATTATATAGTTGGGGTTTGTTCTTGAGAGAATATTTTAAGAAAGGTACTCAAAAGTCGCAATGAACTTGCTATCATATTATACCAGGACCTACTATTATATTTTATGTCTCTACGTAATTGTGAAATTTGTCATTTTGTTACTTTTACTCTGTTTATAAAAAAATAATTAATATTTTAAATTTAAATTTATTTTTATTATATCATATTAAATATCATAATTAATTCACTTTCTTAAAATAATAACTATAAATAAAAATTTAAACAAAATAATATAAAAATTTAATTTTAAAAATCGTGATTTATTAGAAATAGAAAACTATTTTAAGTAAAGTGAATATTTTGAGACGGAAGAGTATTAGTTTTTTTATACTTTTTTTATTTTTAATATTATTTATAAACATTATTAATTAAAAAGTATACATAAAAAAAATTATAAGAAGAAAATTATAAAATAGACATTTGATCATATGGCTGAGTTTATTGACCGGAGTTGGATCAATAAAATAGCTTTACTGTAAACATACCGCAAAGTTAACAATAACTTAATAACAGCTCTACAATTTCTTACATTAAAAATTTTAGTACAGTAGACCTTCTAATAATTAATACTCTATAAATTAATAATTCTAATAATTAATTAAAATTTAGGAACCAATTTAAATATTACGTCTTATAAAATATTTAATAAATTAATAATTCTAATAATTAATAAATTTTCGGTCCACCATATATATTAATTATCAGAGGGTCGACTGTATTTCTTTTTTTAAACTGGCATTTAAAATGTAGATGATATTATAGTTCATTGGATAATTTATTTTTACTTTTTATAAATAAAAGTCCAATCATTCATGAGCTGCAAAATCTCATTTCTTTGTAATATTTAATTTAAAATTAATAAATTCTCAACTATATAGACAGATGTATAACTATAGAATATTTTTAAAATTCTCAGAAAATAAAAATATCTATGATACTATTCATTGATTGACACTTTCTCAGCCATCTTAGTCAGGTTTTCATTAATAATTATAGGCCAAAACTTGGAATATTAAAACAGTAGGGACCGAATTAACTATACATTAAAACAAACCAAAAAGACTATAAATAACCCTTCTGTTAAATTCCGACATAGCCATTCTCCTTCATCGGCTCCTTGAGTTCTTTATTTCTTAGCCGATTAATTTCTAGACATGACAGTTTCTCACACTATGTCTGTCGAAAAATTGGCAAGAAAGTTCCGAGAATTCTTAAAGAATGCACTAACGTTCATAGTATTTCTGTTATTGGATTTTCTTGATGCAATTCTCTGTGTAGTTTATAAATGTCTCGATAAGTTTCTTGAAGGAAAGTCCTCTCCGTGTCATTGCGGAAACAAAGATTCGTCGATTACGGATGAAGAACACGACGTGCTATCGGATTCTTTTTTCGGAAGGAGCAACGTTTTTCGCAAATTCGGTTCTTTCGTATTTCGAAGAAAATGGAGGAATCATAAAACTGATGAGAAACTTTACGATGGTGAAGTGAAAAATAAGTGGTCTGATTGCAGTTGCGAAACTTGTCTCTCTTGGTTGAAAGATGGCGGCGAGAGGCTTCATGTTGTCGTTAAAGATCCTTCTGAAGGTACTTTCATAACTATATATATTCGGTTTCATTTCTGTTTTTTTTTTCAATAATTTTTTTCTGAGTTGGCTTTAAATTTTGATGTTAACAGTGAGCAGTGACCAGATCGGAGATGATCAAAATGTGATATTCATACATGGATTCTTGTGTTCATCTTCATTCTGGACAGAAACAGTTTTTAAAAATCTTTCGGAAACTGCGAATCGGACTTATAGATTGTTTGCGATCGATGTTTTGGGATTAGGAAAAAGCCCTAAGCCATTGGATTGTCAATATACTTTGAAGGATCACTTGGAAATGATTGATAAATCTGTGATTAATCCGTATGAATTGAAATCTTTTCATTTGGTAGCACATTCTATGGGATGTCCAATAGCTTTAGCTCTGGCTGCTAAGTACTCCAAATCCGTAAAATCACTCACTCTCGTTGCTCCGGTAAGTCTACTAGTCTCGTTTGCATTGAAAAAATAAGAAAATTTTCAAGAACCTTCACAGGAAAAATATATTATACGATTCAAACGAATTTTATGAGAAAATTTCATAATATTTGGTCTGACCAAAAACTTTCCAAAAATGAATCATGTGTTTATATACAGCTTTTGACAATTTTGGCAATCTACACAATTGGATTGACCAAAATTCCAAAAGTTTCAAAGATTGGACTTTGTTGACCCATTAGATCATAAAGCCGGGTTATTGCAAATTATACTCGTTCATCGTTTTGATTATCAAATTTTAATTTTTTATTCAAATTTTTAAATTTTACTTTTATT
The DNA here is from genome assembly GCF_937616625.2 of Mercurialis annua. Taxonomy (NCBI): domain Eukaryota; kingdom Viridiplantae; phylum Streptophyta; class Magnoliopsida; order Malpighiales; family Euphorbiaceae; genus Mercurialis; species Mercurialis annua. Next base: position 64,558,493 of record NC_065572.1, on the reverse strand, counting down.
TCAATGAGGGAATATTCAAATAAATTTTGCAGAGTCGAATTTTATTTTTTTAACTTAGCAAAATTGATGTCACGTGTAAAAATATGGCTGCTACATATATTTGTTGGCTAGAAAAACCTCATTTAAAATAAATTAAATATTTAATAAAATTAAAAAAATAAAATAAAATACAATTACCAAAATGAAAAAAACTGATAGATTAAGTACCCACAAGATTAATTATCCTCATAAAGCTATTTATAATTTTTATAATTATATATAAACTATGTATAGGCAATTTTCTCTTGCGGTAAAGATGAAAGCAGTGTAGAAATTCTAAAAGTAATTGCAAAGAAGAAATTATGGCCAGCTGAATCATTTCAGAGATCAGTTATGGCATGGTATGAACACATAGGAAGAAGTGTTTGTTTTCTGGTTTGCCGACACCATCGAACGTGGGAGAGGCTCATCATGCGACACACTAAGCAGAGGTACTAATACTATACTAATTCTTTTACCAGTCTGTCTAGTATTTAGTCAAAAGATTTAATTAATAAAAATAAAATATACTTTAGTATATTAACTTTCAATAACAATAAACCGATCCACGACTACAAATATTTATATTTGTTGAATTTTTGTTTGATTATATTATATAGTTTTTATGCAATTAAGTTGGTAAGCTTACATCTGAACCGTTCTTGCAGTGATGTGAGTTTTGCTGTAAAAGACATGACCAAGCACACACACCATTCTTCGTGGCATAACGTGCACAATGTGATCTGCGGAGGAGCAAAATTCATGGACGGATACCTAGAAATTTTGAAAAATGCCGGAGTTAAAATTAACATTGTCCACGGTGACCGTGACAACACGATTCCGACGGAGTGCAGCTACGATATCAAGAGAAAAGTTGGCCATGCAGAGCTGAGTATTATACGTAATGGCACCCATAGTTCTGTGATCTTCCGTAGAAAGAAGGAATTTACTCAGAATTTGGAGACTTTTTGGGCATCAACTGCTGAAGAAAAATCTTCTATTTGATATTGTTATCTTTATTAATTATAAGTATAGTACAGATGTCAAGTTATAAATAATTTCATTCTGATGAGCATGTAGGAGTATTAATTAGTTGCTTATGTAACGAATGCAAGTCAATTATATGGTCCAAAAGCTAGATGTTAAAATAGAAAATATTGCTGTCGGGTGGTGGTATGACGTGCAATGGCTGTATATATATTTTGATCATACAAAATGTTTGGAAAGGTTATTTTCAATTTGTAATTGGATACTGTCAATTTCATTTTCAATTTGTAACCGGATACTGTCAATTTCAACTACGAGTTTCAATTAATTTGACATTTATAATATTCACGTAAATATTAAGAGCAATACTAGCTAGTATAAGAATTAACAAAAGTTAGAAGATATTGTTCAGCTACATATATTACTCCTCTAGCGAAATCTTAATAATTTTATATGTATTGATTAATGAATTAATGTCGTATTATAAAAAAATTAGAGTCGTGGAATCAGGAATTCCGAAATTGGAAAATGAAAAAAAAAACCATTTTGTTATTGTTTATCTTTATAATTTTACAAAATTATTCAGATTATTATTATAATCAATTAAAGTTAGAGTATTAACTAAAATAAATTATGTATAATATTAATTAAAATAGACTATTTTAATATTTAATAATTGTTATTTTATGCATTCGTCACTTCCCAGCAACCTCCCACCAAATTCGCTGCAACTATTAATTTTTATTTACTAGTTTTGCATACGCGTTCTGCAAGATTCCATTTTTATTTCCCTTCTCTCGTCTTTACTAGTAGTTCATTGCTTCAAATGAAAGTCTTTGACAGCATTACTGGATCTATCTAATAATACTTCATCTTTTTTACTGGTTACGGTCAATTTCATTTAAACATCTTTTTTTCTTCTTTAAGTCTTAGTGACAAAATAAGAGTATATAATAGAGTCTCACTTGCATAATTCAATATAGAGCAAAAGATCAATATGGCCCCCCAACTTGATTAAATAATTTATTTTCAATCATTTTAATTATTTAAGGATAATATCTTCTTTTTCTCGATCAATTAAAGACATGATAGTACAATATGAACAATTTCAAGATGATTCAATTTTTTAATTTTCATAAAAATAGAAAATATTATTTTTAATTGTCTCAAAAATTAAAAATATTTTTTTTAATTGATCAAGATTAGATTATTTGACCCCGAATAAGTTCAGAGTGGATTAGATAAAATTGAAAGATTTGAACTTTTGTGAAATTTCTTTAAAAGTTTAGCTTTTTTAGTAATTTGGCCTATAAATAACAAATAATCCCGCATGAGAGTTACAATGCCATGTGTTATGAGTGAATTAGGAGTTAAATCCTTTCCGATATACCAAACGTGTGTGTTGTCGGCCGGCCGGCCGGTTAGTCTTGTCTGGTCAGATTCAGTCGGTTGGACGCTTATTACTATTGTTTTAATTTTTTAAAATGTTGAATAATCTTTATAACATTTTTATTATCCAAGCCATTACCACAAATTTATTTTCTCAAACGCCTTTTGTATTTATTGTTATTTATTTTTTGTGCCTTTCCTCTATTTCTACAAAAAGCGGATTCTTCCTCATTTGCAGTATACACGAAAATCAGAACGCGCTCTGAATTATATACGAACAGTTTTAGCTGATTATCTGAATATCTTGCGCTATCTACGATTTCTTTAGCAATATTGAGGGTGTTCAAACAGTGATACACAGTGCAATAATCATTGTATTAACTGATAGAGATATAGTTTATTATTTTATGAATTTTAAATAGATCCACCGTATCTTATATAGATCACACATATCATATCTTTGTATCTATATATACTTGTAATTCATTATTCATCAATAACAAATCTCTCCTCTTTATTAACATCCGCGTGATTGTTTTATCCTTGATACCGACCTAATAATATTCGAACTCCAGGCATCGCCTAACAAATGCTATGCTCGCCCAACGGGTCTCCAAATCTCCCATCGCCCATGTCTGTCTCGGGCGGACTCCTCCAGGTCTGCCATCCAGGCGACCTCATCCACTCTGTTTCCTGACACCCACTACCCGGGATAATCGGGAACGTGCCTTCACCATTATCAATAATCGTGGGACAAACCCACGATTTACCAGATAACCACCGCCTTAAAATCATTATAAAAGGAAGCCACTGAATGCCGAGAAGGGTAAGCACAAATCAGACTTAAATACTCTTACACTCATTTACCTACCAAAAAACCCTCTCTGACTTAAGCATCGGAGTGGCTTTCAGGCTGAGCAAGCCTGAGGTCCTTTGAGCTTATATTTGTTACTTGTGCAGGAAAAGCAGTACAGGCGACCCTTGGAAGATCGACCTGTATCATTTGGTGCGGTGAGCGTGGAACTTATTAGTTTCGTCGTTCCTTTTAGATACTTTTCAGAATTCGCTTTTTCAAGAATGGATCCCCCAGGAGATAATACTCTACCAGCTACCAACCGAGAAGACAGGGAAACAGAACCACCGGCCCTAAACCTGTTTCCCCCAACCAGCGAAGAAGGAGAAACCAGCGACCCCCTGGCAATAAGACAGACGATGCCTCCGATAGCCATAGCACCCGATGAAGGGCCAATCAACAACCAAGCAATGTTCAAGGCTTTCCTAGAAATCACCAGTCTACTCAAAGATATCAAACAGAGTATCTCGTTAAAATCGCCAGAACAGGGATCAGCGAAATCACCAGTACAGAAGTCAACATCAACCATGGACAAGGGAAAAGAACCAATGCGAGAGGAAGATGCCCCTGAAAATTCCGCAAGGAAACAAAATGCCCCCATCGTAATTCCAGACGAAGAACGTTGGATGGATGAACAACACACCCTCAAAGGCGGAGAAGAGCATCTGGAGGAAAAAGTCCGCCAAGTCATGAGCAGGCTTGGAATAAGATGTGAAGACGTGGACATCTCTCTTCGAAGTGACTCACCACTCGCAGATTTCATCATCTCTCACGAGTTCCCTACAAAGTTCAGATACCCCCCAAATTTGGAGTCGTACGATGGAACAGGCTGTCCCAAGAGCCATATTCACAAATTCCAAGCGGTGATCAATGTTCAGACAAACTTGGATCACGTACTATGCAAACTTTTTCCTACTACCTTAAAAGGTCTGGCGCAGGAATGGTACCAGAGTTTAAAGCCAGGATCAGTGCTGACGTTCAAACAATTCTCAGGACTTTTCCAGGCTAGATTCGTAGCATGCATCCCTCAAAAGAAGCTATCCACAGATCTGCTGGCCATCATGCAATGGGAAGGAGAGACACTCAGGAAGTACGTAGAAAGATTCAATAAGGAGGCGATGCAGATAGAAGACCTGAGCCAGGAGATCGCCTACACAGCATTACTCAATGGAACTACCAACTCCGACCTACGAAAGGAATTATTGGCTAAATCACCAAAATCATTTACCACACTGATGACCATCGCACATACACAGATCAGGGTGGATGATGGCCAGAGAGAAATAGAGAATCGCCTCGGACGGGTAGAAGAACGAACGTTTGCAGAAAGAAGAAATGGGGAAAGATCGCCCATAGGAAAGAGGTTCGGAGAAAAAGGCAATGACCATTTCAGAAACAAAAGGAAAAAAGACGAAGATAGGCGATATACGCCCCTGAACACAACCAGAACCAACGTACTGTTTTGGGTAAAAGACAGCCGAGAGAAGGTCAGATGGCCAAGGAAGATGAACGTTGCATCAGCCAGCAAAAGAGACAATAGCAAATACTGTGAATTTCACAGAGACAACGGCCACACCACAGATGAATGCTGGCACCTGAAGGAGGAGATAGAGAAATTGATAGAAAGGGGATCCCTTTCCCAGTTCGTAAAAAGGGACACCGAAGCCAGAGAGACGGAATCAGAAAGAAAGAAAGAGCGGAAAGAAGAAATCGCCAGAAGACCCAGACCAGAGCCAGCAGGCGTGGTTAATGTAATAATGGGCGGATCGACCGGAGGAGACAGCAATACTACAAGGAAGAAAGCTGCAAGAACAGTCTACTCGGTTAGCCCAGGTGCACCGAATGCTAAGAAATTCAGAAGCGTATCTTTTTCGGAGGTCGATAGTCACGGCTTATCAGTCCCTCATGAGGACGCCCTAGTCGTCAAGGGGCGACTCAACAATTTCGAGGTATCTCGGATGCTCGTAGACACGGGAAGTTCGGTAAACATGATCACGATGGAGGTGTTCGGCAGAATTGGACTCAAGAAAGAAAATTTGACACATGTCACTACTCCACTAGTGGGACTAGGAGGCAAATCTGTACAGGTGGAAGGATCACTGGAGATAAACATCCAACTGGGGGATGGAGAGATCTACAAAGAGATCCGAGCAGAATTCATGGTGGTCAATATGGATTTCGCATACAATGCAATTCTCGGAAGGCCACTCTTGCACGATACATGCGCATCCATTTGCATGAGGTACCTACTAATGAAAATCCCAACCAGAGAAGGCGATGCCGAAGTCAGAGGATGCCAAAAGTCAGCCAGAGAAGCATACTTTACAGCTCTCAGGAAAGTACATATAACCTTGCCAGTACTAACAATGGAACCTCCAGAGAAGAAGGAAAGGGCGGAGCATTATGGGCGAACTGAGAAAATCGAATTATCCCCAGGAAAGGAGATAGAAGTGGGAGATGAGCTAGAAGAAGAAATCAGACGATCTCTGACCGAAAACCTCAGATCGCTTGGAGACTCCTTTGCCTGGACAACAGACGAATTGATCGGAGTAGACCCGGACGTCATATGTCATCGGTTAAACATAGCGACCGACGCGAAGGCAGTAATACAAAAGAAGAGAAGGCACTCGCCCGAAAAACAACTCACCATCGCAGAAGAGATCGCCCGGTTAAAAGCAGCAAACGTGATCAAAGACGCCTATTACCCCAAGTGGGTAGCAAATGTGGTGATGGTAAAAAAGTCCAATGGCACTTACCGAATGTGCGTGGACTTCACAGATCTGAATAAAGCATGTCCCAAAGATAGTTTCCCACTTCCACACATTGATCAGTTAGTGGACTCCACAGCAGGTCACGCCCTCTATACATTCCTAGATGCCAAGGCGGGATATCACCAGATACCCATGGCACCTGAAGATCAGGAGAAGACGGCCTTCATAACAGACCAGGGATTATTTTGTTACAAGATGATGCCCTTCGGTCTGAAGAACGCAGGAGCCACATATCAGCGGCTGGTGAACTCAATATTCAGAGATCAGATAGGAAAACACATGGAAGTTTATGTGGATGACATGATTATCAAGAGCATCCGAGCTGAAGACCACCCAACAGATGTGAAGATAGTCCTGGAGACGCTAAAGAGATACCAGCTAAAACTCAATCCGGAAAAGTGCGTATTCGGAGTACCGGCAGGCAAGTTCTTGGGGTACATGGTCTCTCAGAGGGGTATCGAGGCTAACCCAGATAAAATTGAAGCGGTCTTAAAGATGACACCGCCACGGAGCATACATGAAGTCCAGAAGCTCAACGGCCGGATCACGGCTCTAGGACGGTTCATGTCCTGCTCGGCAAAACGATGCCTGCCTTTCTTCAAAACCCTGAAACAGATCAAGAACTTCACATGGACCGCAGAATGCCAGCAGGCGTTTGAAGAATTGAAAAGCTTCCTATCCTCGCCCCCACTGTTGGCGAGACCGGATCCGGGCGACGTGTTATATTTATACATCTCTTGCTCTGACGAAACAATAGCAGGAGTATTGGTGTCAGAAAAAGGAGGCGAACAATACCCGATCTATTACATCAGCAAAGTACTCAGAGATGCGGAGCTGAGATACCCGAAGTTGGAGAAGCTGGCGCTATGCGTATACACCGCCACCATCAAGCTCCGACATTACTTCGAAGGGCACCAAGTCATTGTACGGACCGACCAACCACTACGAAAAATCCTCCAGAAGGCAGAGACAAGTGGACGCATAGCAGAATGGGCCGTCAAAATAGGAAGTCTGGGCGTTATCTATGAAGCTCGGAAAGCACTGAAAGCACAAGCACTAGCCGACTTCTTCGCTGAACTAACATTCAAAGAACCCATGGAGGACAAAACGACTCCCTGGGAGATGCACGTCGATGGAGCAGTTTGCGGAGAAGGAGCAGGCATCGGAGTCGTGCTCAAAGGACCAGGAAGAATCCAAATGGAATACTCAGCAAGACTCGAGTTTCCAGCCTCCAACAATGTTGCGGAATATGAGGCGCTGATAACAGGGTTGCAACTATGCGAAGAGCTCAACATCTCCGAAGTCCAGATCTGCAGTGATTCACAACTGGTCGTGAACCAAGTCTCGGGGAACTTCGAAGTAAAGGAAGCTACGTTGAAGAAGTACGCCAAGCAGGCCAAAACCTTCTTTGCCAATAATGGGCGATCCTGGTCGCTACAGCAAATACCCAGAGCAATGAATGGAAGATCAGACGAATTGGCAAAGTGGGCAGCAACAAAGAATTACGACTCAATGAGAAACATTCCTCATGAAATCAAACGACAGCCTAGCTTTCAAGAAGAAATTGAGGAAGGCGAAGTACTGATGGTAGAAGGGGAAGAAACCTGGATGTCCCCCCTCACAGCATATCTGGCTAATGGAATACTCCCCGAGGATAAGAAGGAAGCCAAAAGGATAGTGATACTTTCATCAAAGTTCGGAATATACAACGGCCAGCTGTACAAACGGTCATTCACCCATCCCTGGCTAAGATGTGTGAACAAAGAAGAAGGGGAGTACATCATGAAAGAATTACATGAGGGGACCTGCGGAGCACATGACGGAGCATCAACACTGGTCAGGAAAGCACTGCTACAAGGCTATTATTGGCCCACGATGAAAGAACAAGCTACAACGCTAGTAAGGGGATGCTGGCCTTGCCAGCAACATGCCTTGGTACCAAGAAAGCAAGCTTCAGAAATGAAACCCATCGGCAGTGCATGGCCGTTCGCCCAGTGGGGTATGGACATCCTGGGACCTCTCCCTTTGGCCACAGGACAACGGAAGTTCCTAGTAGTGGCAATCGACCACTTCACCAAGTGGATAGAAGCGGAACCACTGGCAAAAATCACACAACAACGCATAACTAACTTTTTCTTTAGATCTATCTTGTGCAGGTTTGGAATACCGAAGGTGCTGATCACAGACAACGGAAAGCAGTTCGACTCAGCAAAGTTTAGAAAGTTTTGTGCCGAGTATCAGATCGACCTAAGGTTCACTTCGGTTTACCATCCACAATCGAATGGGCAAACCGAAGTGGCCAACAGAATCCTACTGGCCGGACTAAAAAGAAGACTAGACGAGTGCAAAGGAAGATGGGTAGAAGAACTCTACAGTGTCCTATGGAATTACCGTACCACCCCTAGAGAATCAACGGGCGAAACTCCTTTCGCCCTAGCCTATGGAACGGAGGCTGTAATCCCTGTAGAGATCGGCGCACCCACGCCAAGGACAGAAGACAACCAGCTAAACCTAGAAGAAAACGAAGAAGAGCTCAGGAACAATCTAGATCTCCTGGTTGAAAAAATCAACAGATCAGACATCAGGATGGAAGCCTACAGACAAAAGATGGCCAAACATTTCAACAGCCATGTAAAGAAAAGAAAATTCAAACTAGGCGACCTAGTCATGCGAAAAACCGAAGTCAAAAAAGGAGAAGCAGGAAGTGGAAAACTGCAGCCAAACTGGGAAGGACCTTACACCATCAGCGAGGTCATCAAAGAAGGAACATTTAAACTCACCAACTCCATGGGAAGAATCATACCAAGGACATGGAACGCCAACAACTTGAGGAAAATTTAGTCACAATGGGTCGCCATCAAACATGATTAGTTACTTTAAGAAGTAGTATAATTAGTCAAGCAGTGTTCAGTTTCAATATTGTATTTCAATTCCTCCAAGTGATGTTTAATCACAGCATTATTTCAATTTCTACAAGTGATATTTCATCACATTAATGTATTTGAATTTATGCAAGTATTTTAATTTACCCTTGCTCGGACAAGGAATTTCCACAGATATCATCTCTTTACCATAGTTGCTGATTACTTAAAATATTTCCAAAGAGGAGAACTGACGAGTTCATTCCAAAAAAGGAAAATACACAGTCCAAATATATATATCGCCTAAAATAAAGAGAACATAGAAGCTAACTGTCTCAAAAATAAAGAAGGCAAAAGAGATATATATTAAAAAGAAGGCAAATGCCCCACAGAAATTACAAAGGAAAATAAAATTCCTAACAAAAGAAAAGATATATATTTAAAAGAGGACGAATGCCTCACAAAAATTACAAAGGAAAATAAAATTCCTAACAAAAGAAAATATACAAATGTACAAAGTACATAACAAAAAAAAAAAGGAATCTAAAGCTTGATGATCTCTGGCTCAACCTTCTCCGGGGCAGCCTCCTTGTTCCCATCCAAAATATTGGGGACAGATAGCCCCTCCTGCGAATCCCGCCTGGCTGAAGAAGAAGCATCGACATGAATGTTGCCAGAACGGGTGGGAGAAGGGACATCGGCAAGGCTAAGAGGATCGGACCCTGGAAGGATAGACTCCAGGTCAGAAGGCCGATCCAATAAGTCCAGAGCAGCAAAAGGTCGCTCCGAAGATATAAGCAAGCCGAAGTCCTTCTCCTCAGGACTACCCCCCAAACCGGGAACAAGAGGCTTCTCGCCAGCCTTGGCAGGTTCCTGGACCCCTTGGACAGGCTGTTCGGCAACCTCAGCAGCACCTCCACCATTTTCAGACTTGATGGAGACAAACAAGTCCTGGGGAGAATCTGGCTCACTCTCACTGTTAACCCCCTCGGGAAAGCCATATAAGAATTCAACGTCCCCATCAGGATGACGCTCCAAGTAGGTACCCACGATGGCTTCAGTGAAGTCAGTCAGATCATTGGCTAGCTGGGCGGTGTTACGGCGACGCCTCTCCTTCTCACGAATCAGCCTGCCTCGCTTCAAATAAAGCCTCTTCTCAGCAACTGAGACTTTATCGTTAAGGGCCGTGACGGTGGTGTCGAACTCCTTCTTGAGATCGTCATAATCAGTGCTTTTCAACACCACCTCTGCCGCCAGATTTTTATTTTCCTTCTTAAGGCGGGCGACCTCCTCAGACAGCACACGCTGCTGCTTCACAGCACTCTCCCTCTCCCTGGATAATCTATCAACATCAGCACGAAGAGAGTCCAGCTTCTGAGTGCACCCGCCATGTTCGCTGCGAAGGGAGTCATACTTTCCCTTCAGCAGCTTGTACTCCGTCTTCAACTTCACCTGCATCTCATCGTCGTTAAGACGGTTGGAGCGGTATTGACGGATGGCATAGGCAACCTAAACATAAAATAAAACTGAGTTAGAAAATAACCATCACGGGAAGAAGAAGGCAAAATGCTAAAGATAGAAAATTATCACCTTTGCCAGGTTGGAAAAACAATCGTCCATCAGTACGTGGTCCGGCCTCTTCAAATAGTAGTCAACGTCCGAAGGGCAGCAGGAACCCCGGAAGATGTCGTGGGCAACGGCAGGACAACGTACAGTGGCATCGGCCCCGTACTTCTGAAGGAGCAGGTCGACCTGAGTCACCATCACATCCCTCTTAGGCCTTTTCATCGAAGGTCCCTCCCCCTCAGTATCTTCGCCCCCTGAAGAAGGAGCTCGCCTTTTGCTGCCGGTCGAAGCAGCCGGGGCAGTTTGGGGAGCCGGAGGAAGGGGTCGGGAAAGCTTCTCCTTCGCAGGAACCTCCATCTTATCCTTCCCCTTACCAGTGTAAGAGGGAACAGCAGGAGGAGGAGGGCCAGTGACAGGTTCCTTTATCTGGAAACCCGGCAGCACCACTCTAGGAGTGGGAGCAGAATCATCACCCTTCTGAGAAGAAGGTGGCTTGCCTCCAGCCGTGGAAGAAACATCGCCTCCTTTCTTAGCAGGCGCCTTCTTAGCCTCAGAAGACGGCTTGGGATCAGCTTGGGGAAGGGCCTCCCTCTCTCGAGCCTCTCGACGAGCTCTCCTGTCCTCCATGACCTTCTGCTGAAGTTCCTTGAAGTTCGGCACTGAAAAGTCAAAGGAAAGAAGATTCAGAAAACGATTCACAAAAATTAAAAGGGAATAAAAACTTCATGGTACAAACAAGATACCAGAAGGACTAAGAGGCATAGAAGAAATATTAAGAGGGGAAGAAAGCAGTGGTTCGCCCATATCAGGGAACTCATCTCCATTATCAGGCGATGTCTCCCTCTTGTCCTCACTCTTCTTCCTCTTCCCCCTTTTTTCACCCTGCGCTCTCTTATTTCTCTTGGAGGCAACACTTTGGTCCCACCCGAAGTAGGAATCTATCAGATTCACTACATGCACCTTAGCGCCACCTCGAAGCAGACGCAACGTCTCTTTATCAACCTCGCTCAGGTTCGCCTTTTCCAGCTTAAGGGGCCCTTCCACAAATACATTCGGAATGGAGCCCCAACCACCTTCCTTTTTGGCGATGACGAAGTTACCTTTCCACCGCTTCAAAGAATTGGGAAGGCCAGTGAAGGGAGATCTTCCAGGTTGCAAGTAGAAGAACTCATCGCTTTTCTTCCTTCCCAGAGAATAGATCGCCCTAACAATCTCATAGCCCACCTGTCTCTTCAGTTGGAGACCACGAATAAAAACTCCGGTCAAGTGACGGTGGGCATTAGGATGGAGTTGACCCAAGGGGATCTTAAAATTATCGAACACTTCTTGGGTGAAGAGATCGAGTGGTAGCCTCAAACCCGCCTCAAAATCTTCAACGAATAGCAACTGTTCATCATCCTTTAAGACCTGGCTAACAGCCGAGCCCTCAGATGGAATCCGAAGGCTAATGAAGGGGGGAATTTCGTACCTCGCCCTAATCCAAACAAGGGCTTCTTGACCCAGACTGATGGTCCACTCAGACAAGGGTTTTTTATTACTAGAAGATGTCCCAGAAGTCCCTTTACGTCTCTTAAAAACAAAATCCTCCTCATCTCCTTCATCATCACCCAGTCCACCATCTCCGACCTCATCTTCACCAGCATCCTCAAGGGGAGCCTCGCCCTCTGGCTCCCTGTCATCAACACCCTCTTCACTGTCAGGGATCACCTTCTGAGACAACCCTTCCTCGTCAGATGACAACTCAACGAGGGTAGCAAGAGGAACAGGGTAGGTTGGGTCACTGGCAGAACTCTCAGAGGAAGAGGAAGAAGAAGGGGAAGACACCGAAACCCCTAAAGTAGACATCCTAAAAATATACTATCTGAAAGCAAACAAGAAGAAGGAAGCAAGAAGACAAACAAAAATAGCTAAGCCACTTACTGATTGAGAGAGAAAGTCCGGTGCTATGTAACTCGAAGAAAGCCTGGTTGAGAAATAAATCAACAGAAGAAGAGAATCAGAGATAAAAATTAACAGGGAATCAGAGAGAAAAGTTAAGAGTAAAAAACTTTTAATTAAAGAATATATACCTCTTTTATACACTCGAATGCCTGACAGCAGGAAACTCCTCGAAACAATCAATGAAAAACCAAAAGTCGCGTTCTTTTATAGTCAGAAAACGCTTCAGATTCGTAACCGTTGAAAGAAACGTTTGAAATTCAAAATTGTTTCGAAAATTTCGGAAATTCGAATTTTGAAAAATTGGCGCTTCAAGTCTTTGACTTAGCAAGATTACAAGGGGGGGACATCTGATACCGACCTAATAATATTCGAACTCCAGGCATCGCCTAACAAATGCTATGCTCGCCCAACGGGTCTCCAAATCTCCCATCGCCCATGTCTGTCTCGGGCGGACTCCTCCAGGTCTGCCATCCAGGCGACCTCATCCACTCTGTTTCCTGACACCCACTACCCGGGATAATCGGGAACGTGCCTTCACCATTATCAATAATCGTGGGACAAACCCACGATTTACCAGATAACCACCGCCTTAAAATCATTATAAAAGGAAGCCACTGAATGCCGAGAAGGGTAAGCACAAATCAGACTTAAATACTCTTACACTCATTTACCTACCAAAAAACCCTCTCTGACTTAAGCATCGGAGTGGCTTTCAGGCTGAGCAAGCCTGAGGTCCTTTGAGCTTATATTTGTTACTTGTGCAGGAAAAGCAGTACAGGCGACCCTTGGAAGATCGACCTGTATCAATCCTAAAGGCGGTGTGATTGATAGTTGTCTTGCACATCCGGATAGAACCGCAAAACGTCTTAAAAAGCGTGATCTAGTCCGCGACTTGACCAGCTTATTTTCATTGATAATTCATTCAAACTTTATATATATTATTTGAACAACTTATTAATTATTTAAACAATTTCAACAATTAATGAAACTAAAAATACTTCAACTTAATAATTTCATAGAGTGATTTTTGATGATGTTGTTGATTCTGGTCCCGCGTATTGATCTACTGATTTTTTGTTAGGAAATCTCATACTGCTAAATATAATTAAAATATAAAGAGTTTATAATAATTATGGTCGAACTATCTTATTAACTAATTCTGGTTATGGTAATGGTCGGACCCATACATATTTCATATGCATATAATGATATAAGCTTTTACCCACTAATCTATTTATAATTAAATAATGAGAAAATTAGGAAAAATACTCTCTTTTTGAAAATAATATGACTTCCTACCTCAATAAGGAAAAGATAAAGAAAATACCTCACTATTTTAATGTTTTTATTTTTTTACTCTAACACCTATTTATATTATAATTATATCTACTTTTTATTGTTATTTTACTCTGGCCATATTTGACAACTGTCATTTATTTTCTTTTTCTCTCTCTCCTTTTCTCTTTCTTCTTCATTCCTTTTGTTCTCATTCTCTGTACTTTTTTTTCCACCATTCTTTTTCTTCATTTTCTTCTTCTTCTTCTTCTTCATTCATTTTTTATTTTTGTTTCTTCTTCATCGTTAATTCATCATTCCGCTGTCGCTCCGCCATCATTCCGCCGCTGCTCATCCGTTTTTCATATACAATTTTAGCGTTTTTTCCTTGACTCGTGGTGATTAATACGATTTGTTTAATTTTCAGATCTAAATAAATTACTCTTGAATTTTCTCAATTTTAGATCTAAAAATCTGCATTAAAAACATTTTTATACACAAAAAATGATTTTTTGATAAAAAACTGCTTCTGATTATCATATGAGTATCATCACTGCATTATCATGCAAGTATCATAACACTGCATAAAAAATCAATTTTTTTATTAGAAAACAGCGTCTGATTATCATGTTATTATCATGTCGCATAACATTAATTATATGATTTATGATAAGGTTATGATAATACAAATGTACGATAATGATAATAGTATGATAATGTATTTATGATAATATAATGATAAGCTTATAACAGTATGATAATATGATACTTACATGGAAAAATTTTTTACAAAATAGTGTCATATGATAATATTTTATCATATGATAACGAGATGATAATATTTATGGTACATATATGATAATATCTATGATAATGTATGATAAAATAGTGTCTGATTATCATGTCGTTATCATAACACTGGAGTATGATAATTAGATGATAATGAATTATGATAAGGTTATGATAACTGGATGATAACGTACGTGAAAATAGAATTACAAAAAGATTCATGACACCAATATGATAATCAGATGATAATAAAATAATAAAATTATGATAATAGTATGATAATATGATACATGTATGTAAAAATATTACAGAAAAATTATGATAATGAGATGATAATATGATACCTGTATGAAAAAAATAATTACAAAAAGATTATGATAACGAGATGATAATGTGAAGATAATAGTATGATTATATGATACATGTATGAAAAAAACAATTACAAAAAAATTATAATAATAAGATGATAAAGTGAAGATAATAGAATGATAATATGACCTTATTATACTTCATTATCATACTATTTTCTTCACATTATCATCTCGTTATCATAATTTTTATGTAATTATTTTCATATAGGTATCATATTATCATACTGTTATCATAATTTTACTATTATGTCGTTGTCATAACATTATTATTTAGGTACAATAATACATTATCATCTCGGTATCATATGATTATATTAAGATAACGAGATGATAATACAGTGATAACAATATGATAATCAATTTTTTTGTAGAAAATCTGTCTTTATACAGTGTTATGATAACAACATGATAATACAGTGATACTTATATGATAATCAGAGACTGTTTTTTTTTTTATAAAAAATTATTTTTTTCTGCAGTGTTATGATAATCATATGATAATCAGATACTGTTTTTTTTTTGCAGAAAATCGTTTTTTGTGCAGAAAATCGTTTTTTGTGCAGAAAATCGTTTTTTCATAATAACATCGTTTTTCATGCAGATTTTTAGATCTAAAATTGAAAAACAAATCAAAAGTAATTTATTTAGATCTGAATGTTATAAAAATCACAATAATCACCATAAATTAAAGAGAAATTTGCTAAAATAAAATATGAAAGAACAATGCAGCGACGATGGAAAAATGAAGAAACGGCGGTGGAGCGATGAAGGAACGAAGAAGAAAGAAAGAAAATGGAGAAGAAAAGAAGAAATAAAGAAGAAGAAGAAAATTGAAGAAGAAAAAAAAAACAGAGAAGAAGAAGAAGAAGAAGAAGAAGAGAGAGGAGAGAGGAGAGAGAAAGAGAAAGAGAGAGACATATAAAAATATGACAGCTGTAACATGATAAGAGAAATTATAATTAGAGTAAAAGATTAAAGAAAAATAGGTATTATTATAATATAAACATGCTTTAGAGTAAAAAAATAAAAGCATTAAAATGATGAGGTATTTTCTCTATCTTTTCCTTATTGAGGTAGGAAATCAAATTATTTTTAAAAATAGAGTATTATCCTAATCTTCTCTTAAATAATCCCGCATGATAATTAGTTTACATTATTATTAGGCTTATTCACCAAAAAATGCCAAACATTTACGATTTGGGTCAGATTTAGCCAAACCTTTAAAAACCACCAAATTTAGCCAAACCTTATATGTTGTGTTTTTTTTCTAGCCATTTTCGAATCGAACCGGATTTATTACCTATGTGTCATCCATGTCACCTCCAACTCAGCAAAATTAGTTGACATGGCAATATTTCAAACCACTAACCCAACCAAATCAAACCAAATAATAATGATTTTTAAATATTAATTTAATCCTTAAAATTTTTAAAGTTCATATATTGTGTAAATTTTTATTTATAAATTTAAGGACTTTTTTTATACTTTTTATATTCCTAATTCTAAAATTAATTTTTTCAAACCCTAATTATCTATCATTCAAACACTCACCCACCTTCAACGTTTGTCCCATCAGCCCTACCACCACCATGTGCTGCTTCATTTCAAACTCACCTTTACCTTCAAATTGTTTCCGATTAGATCTCTGCCTCCACCACCATGTCCCGCAATTAATCGACCCACATCAGTCCCTCGTCGACGAACCCAGCTACCATCTGCCACATACATGAAGCTCCTCGCCGATGAACATCAAATGGTCTGAAGTGCAACAGCGACGCCATCACCTGCAGATGGAGAAGAACCGAGCGGACATCAGAATTAGTTTGTTATTTTTTCGTTTTAATTTTGGTCGTGGGTTTCTGTCGGGGTGGTTGCTGGATTCTCTTCTCTATTTTTTTGTTTATGTCGCGGTGGTTGCTGCTTTTGTGGTGGTTTGTTGCTTTCAGTTTTGATTTATTGCTTTTGATTATGGTTATTGCTGGTTGTTTTATGGTGGCTGCTAATGGTATCAATGCCGGTGAGAGGTGGTTGTGGTTTTAATTTTGGTTTGTGGTGGCTGTGGGTGGCGTGGGTGGTTTCTGGTTGTTTGTCGAGGTAGTTGTGGGTGGTTGCTAGTTGCTTTCGAGGTGGTTGTCGGTGGCTGTCGTCGGCGGTGGGAAGGAGCTATCGTCGGAAGTGGGTGACGGTGGAAGTAGCTATCGGCGGCAGTGGGTGGTTGTGATGGGTTTATTTAATAGATTAGGGTTAATTAGGTAGATTAGTAGTTTAGTCTTAATTTTAAAAATCAATTAGTTATTTTAAAAATCAATTAGTTATTAAATTGATTTGATTTAGTTTGTATAGTTTACTATTTGGTTTGATTTGGTTGGGTCAGTGCTTTGAATATTGCCATGTCAACTTGCTGAGTTGGAGGTGACATGGATGACACATAGGTAATAAATCCGATTTGATTCGAAAATGGCTAGAAAAAAAACACAACATATAAAGTTTGGCTAAATTTGGTGGTTTTTAAAGGTTTGGCTAAATCTGACCCAAATCGTAAAGATTTGGCATTTTTGGTGAATAAGCCTTATTATTATAGCCTGTGTGAGAGGTCTGACCTGCTATTTTAATTTCTTTTTCGATTGTCCATTCAGAACTCCAACTTTAGCGGACAGATGTTGCTACTACGTATAAATCATATTTCAATTTCATAGAAAGTTTTAATTTTAAATGACAACCGAATGTTCAGCCTCTATTACATTTGCTAAAATAATAAAAAGATAAAGAGTTTATAATGATAAGAGTGCAACCACGATATAAACTAGTTTCGGTATTTTAAATTATAATGTTTATGTTCTAACTAGTTTAAACTAATCAAATTTTTTAATAAGGTTAATTCGACCGGGAATAATTGCTAGTTTTTTTGTATAAACCAGCCGACAACGGTCAAAACAATATTCATAACTAACCATAATTTTAACTATTTTATCAAATATATTTTAGAAGTCGTGTTAGATATATATCATCATCTTTACGATCTTTGTGAAATATATTCTCAATCGATTTGGAATTATATACGCTATGTAAGTCTAACTTTATATACATAGATGTGTCGCGCCATACTAGATCCAAACTAATTACTATAGTTGGCACACTATTTCAAAAACATGGTACATTTATCAAACATGCTAAAATTATGGTAGGTATGAAGATTTTACCTAGCTATATAATCACGTATTGTGACGAAAATAGGAATTGAGCATGGAAGCTGGTTTGTAAAATAAATTGATGAGACTAATTGTATAAAAAAAATTCCCTCAAAAAAAAATTGTATAAAAAAGATTAATAAATTTAAAATAAAATAGAATAAAAAGAGTTGTAATTTGTTAAAAGAAAAAAAAAAAGCAGTTGTCACCTTGGCCAAAAAGACCATCTGTTCTAATTGGATGGCTCATTCACTAACACAAAACTCTTAAGAATGATTACTTTTCCAATAAATATTATTTGATGTTTTCATTTGTATATATTGAGTTGTTCTCTTTTTTCAATTAATTTATCTATTTCAAAATGTTGATAAATACTAATTATTTTCTTTTTAATTAAATGAAATTTAGCCGAAAATGGATACTTTTTTTGCTATAATGAAAGAGATGACACACTTGAAAACTTGGCTCAATTGGCCAAACTCTAATAATATGTGTATGAGGTTGGGAATTCGATCCTTAACACCTATTTAAAATAGGTCTAACATTAATTCTCGCTAACCTCTGCTAATAATTAGAGTAAGCTATCTTTGTTAAAAAAGAAAAAGAAAAAGAAAAAGAGATGACTTTTACTAGCTAGAGGACTTTATTACGACATCTTTTACTAATGACAAATTTTGAACCGCAAATGGTTAGTCAGAAAAAACATAGACGTGTACAGTGTAGTTATATGTTTCGTGTGTTGATTTTAAAGTGATGTATTTGGTCTTGCAAGCCACTGACTTGGATGGATGTGAAATTAACCACAGAAATTGAACCCTCCAAGTTTTTTCAATGAGTGGAAAGACCCGAAGACTCTTTCGCATTTTTACAGGTTCATTCACTCAAAGTCAAATCCAAAAGACTTTGACTTTGACAAATAATAAAAAGATGATGTATCATTTTTTTTTTTGTCAAAGATAGACCTATTCTACTTGTTAGCGGGGTTTAGTATTAGAAATATTGGCGGGAGTAATTAATTATAAATTGGTGAGAATGTGATAATTCACCCACATGCTTATGAGAGTGTTTAGGTTCAACCATGACCTAATAACTAGAACTAGTTAATAGGTGGTTGAACCTTTACACTTATAAACTCATTTATATTTGTTCTCCTAAGCAATGTGGGATTATCTTTAACACTCCCCCTCAAGTGCAACCGGGACTGGACATCCGGTTGTCACTTGAAATTGACTCCCCCTGAAACTGAAACTTTTTGATTTAACAAGCAGCGGCAACACCGGACCGGGCCGCTGGGAATGAACATCCAGACGGACAACCGGCAAATTAAGAATCCGGGCCAGACCCACTGAAATTTTTGATTTAATACGCAGCGGCAATACCGACCGGACCGCTGGGACTGGACATCCAGACGGACAACCGGCAAATTAAGAACCCGAGCCAGACCCGCTCTGATACCATATTAGAAATATTGGCGGGAGTAATTAATTATAAATTGGTGAGAATGTGATAATTCACCCACATGCTTATGAGAGTGTTTAGGTTCAACCATGACCTAATAACTAGAACTAGTTAATAGGTGGTTGAACCTTTACACTTATAAACTCATTTATATTTGTTCTCCTAAGCAATGTGGGATTATCTTTAACATTTAGCGGGAGTTAATTGTGATTATATACAATTCCTTTTAAATCAGCCCACTGGCTGCTGAGGCCTGGGTCGAACCCAGAACCTCAGAAGGATGTCTTAGGAGTTTTGCCAACCAGGCCAAAGCTCCCAGACGATAATGTATCATTTGATTTGATATTATAAAAAGATTGATTTTAAACATAAAATAACCAATTAAATTTTAATACAAATAGAACTAAAAACAAAACCAACTAAATAAATCAAATAAAAGTTGGCACAAAAAACCCTAGCTTTCTCTTCTCTTTTCTCTCTAACAAACCCTAGCCGCCTAAAACTTTTTTTTTTATTTTTTTCTTCGGCAGCCGTCAATGGCTTAATTTTTCTATTCACGGTAGCCACCCTTTTTATTTATGTTCTTTTAATTTCATAAAATATAATAAATAGCCAATTTTTTTTCATTTTTCTGGCGGATTAAAATTTATCACGAAGCGCAATTCAATTATCAAGAAGCGACGATAGATTGAAGATCTTTCAGTAACAAAATGGATTCGTCTATGAGCTATACTAGTTTTATTTTATTTTGTATTGTTTGCTTTTTTATGAATGTTTTACTTTGTCCTTTGTTTATAAACGGTTTATTATCCTTTCTCTGTGAAAGGTTTGTTGTCTCTTTTTTAGAAGGAGTTGTTGTCTCTTTTTTAAAAGGAGTTATATCAAGTGTCAATTGAATCAGATGCTATGAGTTTGCGGGTGTTTTGAGAAGTTTGAACGAAGAGTGATTGAAGACTGCATTAATTCGCGAAACAGTTAGTAATTTATTTTTATTTTCGTAAGTAAGGTCTGCGAATCAGACAGCATGTTGTCTGTTCCATGTCAGGTCATCGAGTTTAGTTTTCAAATTATCTCGAGTTTCTTACAAATGTAACTGTTTCATATTCAATTTAATGAGATCTGATAAATTTAAAAAAAAAAACTAAATAAATCAAATCATTAAATTTGATAGACTTGAAAAATTTAATGTTTTTATAAATTTGATTCAGATAAGAGATAAAAAATTTAATAAGATTTAGTTCGGCTCGATTCAGCTCCATTCAAACTAAATGCAACCCTAATATTTTTAATAAGGCAAAAGGCTCACTTTAGCCTCTGAGGTCGGACCAAAAGAATTAATAAGACTTTAAGGTCGAAGTCTGCTCACTTTGACCCCTGACGTCGTCCAAAATGGCTCATATCACACCAAAAATTTAACTCCGTCAGTTTTTCTGTCAAGTGATGACGTGGCATATATGGGAAAAGTTCAAAAACATCCCTAATATTAAAAATATTTACCAATTTTATATTTATAAATTTCTTTAACTATTTTCACCCTCTTCTTCAATTAAATATCAATAATTAAAATTAATATTTATTAAAACAATTATAACACAATTAAATACTTTGAAACCTAATTAAACGCTTCAAAATACAATTAAATAAATCGGAATTTAATTAACCTAATTAAAAATAAATTTAAACTTAATTAAATGAAAAATTAAATATTTAAACTTAAAAAATTTAAAAATTAAAAATAATTTACCGGAGAAGACGAACGGGCGAACACGTTCGTCTTCTCGGTCTGTTCTTCCATGGGGAAGAACAGATCCGCTGTTCTTCCATAGAGCTGTTCTTCCCCATGGAAGAACAGATCTGTTCTTCCATGGGGAAGAACAGATCGGCTGTTCTTCCGCTGTGGCTGTTCTTCCTCGAGGAAGAACAGCCATTGTTAGAACAGCCTCTGTGGCTGCTCTTCCTTGAGGAAGAACAGCAACGGAGAAGACGAACGGGTTCGTCCCGTTCGTCTTCTCCAGTGAAGATTTATTTTTAATCGTTTTATTTTTAAAAAAAATTAGTTGAAATATTTTTTTGCCGGATGTTAGATTTTGAAGCGTTCAACTGGATTTTAAAGCGTTTAATTTTATTTCGAAATGTTTAATTGTGTTTCAATTGTTTTGATAACTATTTAAATTTTAATTTTTTTTAATTATTGATATTTAAATGAAGAAGGGGTGAAAATTGTTAAAACAAATTGTAAGTATATGATTGGTAAGTATTTTAAACATTAAGGATTTTTTTGAACATTGTTTTTATGTGCCACGTCATCACTTGACATAAAAACTGACGGAGTTAAATTTTCGGTGTGATGTGAGCCGTTTTGGACAACGTTAGGGGTCAAAGTGAGCCAACCTCGACTTTAGGGTCTTATTAATTCTTTCGTTCCGACTTTAGGGGGTAAAGTGAGCCTTTTGCCTATTTTTAAATATATGTAAATTTATGTCAAAAAAAAAACAATTAAATTAATTTCCTTTTGAAAGCTGCTAATTGCACCGTCAGCTATACATAAATTCCTCCCATTTGATGCGGATCCCGTAAGAAACGTTTTTTTCCCTTGCAATTTGTACTACCATGTGTGTACCATAAAATTAAAAAAGAAAATAAAGTAATGGAGAGTTAATGCTAAAAAAATAATTATGACCGACCGAGAATTAAGGATTACATTTAGCAGTCGTATAGCATAGTCAAATAACTTTAACGTGTTAAGTATGTGAAAGAAAAAGAATAACAAAATTTAATAGAATTGTAAAAAACTAATATATTAACAGCTATACTATAATTAATAAATATATTTTTAACAAAAATACAAAAAAAAAAACCTTCAAATTATTAAAAAGAATACATAAATTTTTTTAATTTTTTCTCAACCATTTAAATTTCCAACATTTTAAAATGGTACAAATAAATTCCACCTTTGAAAACAAAATGAGAAAATAACTAAAAATATAAGAGACAAATAGGGTGTTTGGTTTAATTTTTCAGTGGATCTATTAACTTTTACTTTTTAAAAATCTCTACTTAAACGTTTGATGAACTTTTTTTAAAAGTTTTTGGGAGCTTTTTGAACCTCCAACAGCTGATGTTTGAAAAATTTCATTTTGTGCTTTTTGCCAACAGCTGGTAACTGTTTTATTAGTTTGACAAAATCACCCTAACTAAAATATTATTTGTAAAATAATTTTAAAAATAATCATTTTTTAAATTAGGGCCTTCCATCTTTTTATTTTCTCTCATTCTTTCAACATCACAGCCGCGTTTATATCCACTCAAATCTCTCTCTTCCTCTCTTCTTCTTTTCCTATCAAATTTCTCTTATCTCTCTTCCTCTCTTCTTCTCTTTCTCTCAAATCTACAAACACAAAAAGCCGCCGCCTCTCAGATCTATGAGTACAACGTCATCGTCTTTTTTCCGGTTATTTCGGCGTTGTGGTCTTTTTTCCAGTGGTTTTATCGTTGTGGTCATCTTTCTTCTCGTGGTTTCATCGTCGCCGTCTTTCTTTTGATAGTTTCTTCGTTATTGTCATTTTTTTTTCGGTGGTTTCATCTTCGTCGTTCGTCAGCCTTTAAATTTTTTGTGATTGTTTAGATCTTTTAGATTTTTTGGATTTATTAAATATTTTAAATTTTTATTTGTATACAAATTATTATAGATATATTGATGTCTTGTTAACAGTGGCGGGGCCACATAGAAAATAAGAGGAGCATTTGCCCCTCTTATTTTTCCAAAAACACAAATTTCTCAAGTAATTTTTTAAAACATTTATCATGTTATTTAGATAATTACTACATATTGATCCCCCTAATTTTAACAAATTTTAAAATTTTGTATATGATATATAAAAAATTCTATTTTACCCCCCTTAATTTTGATTTCTGGCTACGCCACTGCTTGTTAATATAATTTCTCTTGTTCATATAATTGTTTTCTTATTTTGATGCTACTGATTTCGTACACAACGAATTGATTTATGTTTTTACGGTGTTTTGGTGATGTTTTTATGATGTCTTTGCCGCTGATTTTGTACACAATAAATTGACTTATGTTTTTAGAGTGTATACTCTTAAAAAAACCATACAAAACCACCATAAAACCACTATAATAAACACCACCAGAAAATACAAAAAAATATAAAAGAAAGACATAAAACGTAAAAAAAATTGAAATTAAAAATTAAATAAAGTTATTTTAATAAATAAAAAAGATATGAGATGAGTGAATAAGTTTCAACATCAGGAAATCCATCCTCTTAATTTTCAGAAAAATTATACTAGTGATGTTAGATTTTTTTTAATTTTTTTTAATTTTTATGTTTATATTTTTATTTTGTTCATTAAAGTATTTAAACTTCTTTATCTTGTATCATACTAGTATTGTAACATATTATAGCAGGTTCAGTAGGATAAACAAAAATATATTTATACAAGTCTTTTTCAGCTTTTATAAATCATTCTTTTAAAATTAATCAAATTATATTTACATTAAATTTATATATGTGTTTAATTATATGTTTATTTTTTCATTTTTAAATAAAATTATAAAGTAATTTTATAAGCTCAAAGATTAAACTTAAATTTAAAAAAATATTATGTAAACTACATAAATGTACAAATATCAAACGGTTGGTTGGACCGACCTCCAAGATATCAATTTAATAGATTTTTTTATTTTAGATTTATTTAGATCAAATTGACAATAGAATTGGTAGAAACCGATCAAAAGTTAGTGTAGTCGAGTTTTAAAATTTTGACCCCTGATCAAATCAGATCGGATAAACCAGTTAACAGGGCGATCTGATATGTTTTTATATCACTGGTTTAAAAAAATGTTTTATTTTTATTTATTAATTTATATATTTAAAATAAATTCATTTTAATTTAATGTGAATAAAACTTTTGACCATCTTGAGTTTAAATTTTATTATTAATAATTACAAAAAGTTAATTAAAAAATTAAAAAGAGTGTATTAATAAATATTAGAATCTAATTGTAAATTATACAGAATAATTTTAAAGAATATGTAAACTAGTTTTCACTTATTGAGGAGATTAAATATAATAACAAGTCACAAACACTCAATCAATACTATAAACAAACAAATCTAGACATTTAAATAAACATTAAATAAGTACATACATTAAAATAGACAATTTTAAAATATTTGGACACTATTGGTGGAATTGTTTTCTAATTTTAATTATTTTTGACCGGTGAGAGTTTGGCTCAAAACCTGATGGCGGCAGCCACCATTAATGGAGGATAAATGGATGGAGTGGCAGTCTGGTGGAACGTCTAATATTTTCAAGAAGCACAATAATGCAGGAATCAGGAATGGGGTATGATATGGACCTTGGCGACTAACATTAATTATCTATCTGTTTAGGGCCCCTTTGAAATAAATGAATTCCTTACAAAAAGTTGGAATTCATTTATAATTCTAATTTTTTATGTTTAGTATGAATGAATGGACAAACACAATTTTTGGAATTAAAATCAGGAAATTAATGTTAGTTATAATTTGTGAATTTATAAATTCAAGCAAAATATATAAAATTTGCAAATAAACAACAGATGATCTATGTAGCACGGAAACGGAAACGACACGAAACGGACACGGAGAAACGGCGAATTTTTAAAATAAAGGATACGAAACGTGGGGGAAACGTGTAAATAATAAAAATATAAGGATATATTTATAATATTGGAAATTATAAAATTCTATATATATAAAATTTTATTTATATATTTATGCCAATTAATAAAATAAATCAAACATAATTAAATCCAACAAAAATAAGAAAATAAGCTATATTATAGATAAAGTAAATAATAAAAATTGTAGGTAATTGATTCATAAAAATTATTTATTAAGGATTTTTTAGGTTTTTTTAATAATTATATATTTTTTTTTATTTATAGAAACGGCCCGAAACGTTTCCTTATAAGTTTCTGAGAGTTTCCGGTTTCTGAAACGTTTCCGAAACAGGACACGCAACTTTGTCGAAGTTTCCGTACTTCATAGCAGATGATAAAAGGACAATTCTTTTTTGACAATAATACCCTCAACTTTTTAAAGATTTTCTTTTTTCTTTTGACATTATTTGCTGTCACTTTCATTTCAATTTATCTTCTCATTTTATTTCTTTCCATTTTCATTCAATTTTCTTCTCATTTTATTTTTTTCCACTTTGATTTCAATTTTCCTTCTCATTTTTTTTTTTAAATTCTCTACTCCATATTACACAATCAATCATTATAATACCTACTACAACAAATCTCAAACCAAAAAGTTTAGTTTTATCAACTTATCTTTATTTTTTTTAATTAACTATTTCAATTAGTTTATTAATATTTTTCAGATTTTTATAATTAATTAAATAAACTAGTGGGTAATTTTTTTATTTTTTTCTTGTTATATATTCTGTATTTAATTTTAATTATATTTGTGTAATTTTTGAATAGTTTAAATTTTTTATATTAGTTGTTATTTTGTTGCTTATGAATATATTCAATAATGTGTATGGCAAATTTGTTGATATAGCATATACTTCTAACAAAGTATATGTTATATTTTGGATTTGTAAAACTTGAAGAACAAGTTATGTATTTTGATCTTTGTTTAAGTTAGTAGCTTATGCTTAATTTGGTGATTTATATTGTTATATTTTGAATTTATAAAAATTGGTGTTTCGGAAATTTTTTGAAAAAAAAAAACAGAAGATCTCTTTTGTTAAAGCGTGCCCACGGTATTTTCCATAAATACTAATTTTGTGGTTTATGTTGTTATGTTTTAATTTTTTGAAATTTAAAATATAAATTATATATTTTAGTAATTATTTAAATTAACAATTTATGCTAGTAATTTAGTATTTTATGTTATACTTGTTATTATTAAAAATACATTACTTTATATATATGTTAATTTTTAATATTATTAATTTTAATTGTTTTTATGTAATATAGTATATACTAAATTTATATTATAGAGCAAATATAGTTAGTTATTTTTAGCATATAATAAATTTATTTTAGTTAATTTTTATTGTTTACTGAAATGGTTGTAAGGTTAATTTAGTAATAGATTAAAAAAAATTGAATTTTAAAATTCATTTCAAACATAAATATGCAGAATTTATTTTAATTCTATAGTTTATAGTTTTTCATTCCAAACAGCGAAATTCGTTTGCAAATAAAATTCCTGTGAGTAAAAAGAATTCTGTAATTGGATTATGAATTTTTCTAAAAATAATTATCATTATAATCAACTCTTAATCAGCAACTGTACTCTCTCTACTATTCAATTTTATGTATTATTTTTTCAATATATTCACTTTTCATCAGTTTAATTTTTAAAATATAAATTGATTATAAAAAATAAAACTTGATTTAAGTGCTAAATTTATTTTATGAATTAAACTCAGCCGAACCAAAGCAACATAATTTTTTTGTTATGTTAGGTATTTAACCAATATAAATTAAATTCGTTAAGTTATTACAATTATCTTTTTTAGCATAGTGGAATTGAACTGATCAAAAAATCAAAACCAGTCAATTTTCTGGCTGATTTAAAACCAAACCGAGCATAACCGAATGAAATATTTTGGCTATGTTCGGTCGGCAATTGACATAAATTTTTCATTAAGTTATTACAATTAACACAGTGAAGCAGCATGTTGAAGTAGTAAAAATGATCTAGGTTTAAACCCAACACTTGTAATTGCCTATCCTTTTTTAAGTTAAATAGGAAATACAGAGAAAAAAGCAAAGTATGAGAAGGAAGGGAATGGAAACTGGGACCTTAAAAGAGATTTTTAAGGCCTTGTACCATATGCTACTATAAGATTCCGTAATAAATATAAAGTATTTAATATAATTTCGGTCTGTTCGGTTCAAGGTTTTTAATACATAAACCGAAACCAAACTGAACATGAACCGAATTAAACGAAATTTTCGATCCGGTTTGTTTTTTCAAAAAATATTTGCACACCTTACTCCGCACCTCAGTTGCCTCAACTTTTAAATTTTCTATAACTTTTCTTAATAACATCATTACAAATATAGTGTTTTTCTAATTTTGAAGAAGTCGAAATCACTAAAAGGACGGGGTGGACTGCTTCTTCTCAGAATTTCTACCAATAGGTAAACACAGCACTTAGAAGTATATGCATTAGAACATACGTAAAGGTAAAGATAGCACTTGGAAGGTGGGATTGTTCGACATGTTATTGTCATGCATTGACATAAGGTTAGATTTTTTATTCTCTTTGTAAACCTAAAGACTCAAGTATAAGTCAGTTTAGACTATGCTTTTTATTTTTGTTATAATATTTTTATTAATATTCAAAGTTGATAAATTATAGCTTTCATCTCTAAAATCATATTTGTGTAAAAATATTTATATTTCTACTCGGACTAAAATAAATTAATTAATATAAGAGTACAATAGTGTTGGATATATCCTCAATGGATCTAGCTCTAAGCATCTTGATGACCCGCTTAGTGCTTTGTTATGCTAAAAATAGAAAATTTTCATTTTACTAGAAGCTTTGATAAGAATTCTATTTTGGTGAGCAAGTCAAGCCACAAAAATAGTTTAGTCTTAAAATTTTAGATATTTGATGAAAAAATTTAGGAATAGAAATTTACAAATGAACTATACACAAATAAGAATACAATATTTTCAAACAGTTTTAAAAAGTTAGCCATATTTGAGAATTTTTAACCGTAAAAGTTATTCTGCCACTACGTGACACACTATTAAGGACAATTGTTTGTTGCGCCGTGTCATTCGTGGAACAAATAAATAATGTGTTAGTCATGTAGAAAAATTAATAATAAAATAATTAGGTGATAATTAAAAAATTTTCTATTACAAATACTTATTAACTTGTTATAAATATTGACATGACACAAATAACGCAGGAGATAAACAGTCCTTCCAAAGGCTATCTATTGATTTTTAACTCGACTATTCTGTATGGATTAGGATAAAGAGAGCCAGTCTTAATTTTGTATATTTTCTACGAGAAAAATTCTTAGGTAGACTCAGTCCACCACGTCATCCGTAGACTAAACCTATCATATTATGACACGTCATTAAAATAATGGCACTATCGTAATATTACAATTCAAAAGTGTATATAAGTAATAAACAATATTACGATAGTGCCATTATTTTAATGACGTGTCATAATATAATAGGCTAGTTTACGATTGACGTGGTAGACTGAGTCTACCTAAAAATCTCTCTTTCACAAACACTATAAAAAAGACAGTTAATTAATAGGAGTTATTATATCATTACTTCTCTTTAGATGGAACTTCAAATATTGTCATTTCTTTCTAAATGCATATAGATATTCGCAAATATTGTAAGGAAATTTTATTTTACTATATTTTAAGGGAGTGCTACAAATATTTAGTGAGAGAAACTGTATGAATAATTGCAGATATTAAAAAAAACTAATAAACTGAAAAACTATTAACCTTTATTTTTTTAATAGCACTCCAACCTTATAAAATAGTCAATTTTATTCTATCTTGTATTTTTAATTTTCAATCGGACCTTAAATAAATAAATAATTTTATTACTATAAGAATAAAAATATTCAAAACAACTAAATTTAAAGGTTATATCATACTTTTTTTTACTTGGACAAATTCAAACAAGTTATTTAACTTAAACAAAAATTCAAATAAGTCCTAAATGAAAGAGTTCAATTTGATGATTTAGGGTGATAATGAAAGTTAAAAATACGAAATAGGGTAAAATTGACCGTTTTATAAGGTCGGGGTGCTATTGAAAGTCAAAAATACAAAATAAGGTAAAATTGTCCTTTTTATAAGGTCGGGGTGCTATTAAAGAAAAAATAAATATTGGTAGTTTTTCAGCCTATTAACGTATTAAAAAATAAACTCGGATTATAGGTTTAGTTTATGTATGACTATATAGCGTTTTGTAGAAATAGAGATGTAAATAGGGCTGACAATTCGTATCATCGGCTTATAAATGTATCATGTACTAATTTAGAAAATACTTGTTAAAATGTCAAACCCGAACACGACCCATTTATTAAACGGTTTAACACGTGTATTAAAAATATTAGTAGGAGTAATTGATTATAAATTAGTGAGAATGTGACAATTCACCCACATGCTTATGAAAGTTTTTAGGTTCAATCATGACCTAATAACTAGAACTAGTTAATAGGTGGTTGAACCTTTACACTTATAAACTCATTTATATTTGTTCTTCTAAGCAATGTGGGATTATCTTTAACAACGTGTCGAACTGTGTAACCTGTTTATTATAACAAGTTATAACATATCAGATATTCAACTTATTTAACACGTTTATTACTGACTTGTTTAACCTATTTAACATATTTTTTAATTAAATAAGTATAATAAAATAACAAACCTTCAAATAATCATAAAATTTAATTAAAAAAGCAACAATTGGTAAGTTATATGCATTAAAAGGAAAGGGTTAATTCCTAAAAAAATCACGAACTTTACACGAAGTTTCATTTTAATCATGACCTTTAAAAGTTGCCATTTAAAGGCACGAACTTTCATTTTGTTTCAAATCTATCATTTCAATGTATTTTTGTTGACTAAATTCTTCGATAAACCATTAATGAAAGACCCAAATTATAAATCGACATTAAATCTTATTATCTTTTAGTTAGAGTATATAGGATTAGGAATTTTTAGTTCGATAAAATACACCGGATTTTACTTTGGCGATAGATTTGAAATAAAATGAAAGTTCGTGCCTTTAAATGACAACTTTTAAAGTTCATGATTAAAATGAAACTTCGTGTAAAGTTCGTGATTTTTTTAGGAATTAACTCAAAAGGAAATATATATATATGGTCACACATAATCATTTAATTAATAAATAGGCTTAAATATATCTTAACGTGTTTT
The DNA here is from genome assembly GCF_937616625.2 of Mercurialis annua. Taxonomy (NCBI): domain Eukaryota; kingdom Viridiplantae; phylum Streptophyta; class Magnoliopsida; order Malpighiales; family Euphorbiaceae; genus Mercurialis; species Mercurialis annua. Next base: position 64,528,057 of record NC_065572.1, on the reverse strand, counting down.
AAATGGATTAGGCGGATTTAACCTATTTAACCGTGTTATAAACGAGTTGATTTATTATGACCGAATTCACATAAATTTAATCCGAACCCGCTTAATTTCGTATTGTGTAGTATAAACGGGTCCTGTATGTAAAAACTTGGCAGCCCTAGATGTAAATGATGCCAACTGGAGAATTTTACGAAAAGTCAAAGTAAACTACTAGTCGAACTATTCATCAAAAAAAACTACTAGTCGAACTACTCTAAGTCATGTCGTACTGTTTCGATTATGCACTAAACTTTATTTATATATCTTACTTTTATGTCAAAGTATACAAAATGATTTACTCTTGATAAAAGATAAAAGAATTTAAAAGATAATTATTTATCCAAAAAGAAATTTAAAAGATAATTACTTTAAATTTTCTCATCGTGTTTCAAACTCGTTTATTATAGCTTATAACACTAGTTTGATCCTTTAATTTATTAAAGATCAGTCTTTATAAGCTAGCTTGTTTTTTTTTTAAAGCACAATAACTTCTTTTTGAGTTAGTACAGATTTAACAAATAAAAAATAACTAATTTATTTAATATTTTTAAAAAGACTTTAATTATCACTATGCGTGTTGGATGTGTAAATTAATCTATTTCCCTTCCTATATTACTTTTGAAGAATAAGATTGCAGAAGGATATTCTATCTTTATTTTGTGTTCGTTTATGATCTAAATTTTTATAATCGTTAATTTTATTTCTTTTATTTTAAATTTCAGTTTTAGCTATTATTCAAATTAGAACGTATAAAAGTTTAAAAATATCATTTATATTGTTTTATATTGTTTTTTTTACAGATACTTTATATTTTTTCAATTTATCTATAACAATAAAAAATTCAAATATAGAAGACAAATTTAAAATTCTTTCACTTCATTTTAAATTTAAAATTTAAAAACGGTCAAAAATAATGACTATAAAAGTTTCGGTCATAAACAAGAAACTTTTAAAAAAAACTAATTGGATAATGTTCAATGATTAATCTTTATTTTTTTGACTTGTCGATACAATTTATAATACATAACATATGAAATTTAAATTATTTTCCAAACGATATCTATACCATCAATAACTATTATAAATACCCATCCTCCAACCCTAACCAAATTTAATTTTATTACACATAAAAGCAAAAATGGCTATTGCAATAATAACCATACTCTTGCCCATACTTCCTTCTCTTTTGCCATTTATTTTCCTTCTTTATTGCATGACTCTATTTCCCCCAAAGCCACCTAAACACCATAAAAATGAACTGAAAATATTACCTCCAGGTCCCCGACCATTACCGCTCATCGGAAACCTCCAGTTACTAGGCATACTCCCACATCAAAGTCTTTACCATCTAGCCAAACAATACGGTCCGATCATGTTCTTGAAATTAGGGTTCGTCGAAACTGTCGTGGTTTCATCAGCTGAATCCGCCGAGCTTTTCTTGAAAACACACGACGCTGCTTTCGCCAACCGCCCGAAAGTTTTAATCTCCGATTTCTTGTCGTATGGTTCTCGAGGCATGATTTTCGACGATTATGGTCCGTATTGGAGAAACGTTAGAAAAGTTTGTACATTACAGCTTCTAAGTTCATCAAAAATTGAGTCATTCGCACCTTTGAGAAAACAAGAAGTTGAATTAATGGTGGCGAAAATAAAGAAGGCGGCGGAGTTGAAGGAGGTGGTGGATGTTAGTGGCAGAGTTGGTGATTTTAGTTTGAACTTGATTTGCAGGATGATATTCGGACAACCTTGTAATGATGATGACTCTAATTTAAGGCATCTCATTAAAGAGTCTTTGGAATTGGTCGGAGCTATTAATATTGCAGATTATGTTCCTTATATTGGTGCACTTGATCTTCAGGTATGATTTTCATTTTGGTTTTCGTTGTTTTTTGCTATAATTGAATTAATTAGTTCAAATAATACAAGCGCTGGCAGTAAACTGTTAGGTCGTGAGTTCGATTCCTTCCACAAACGTTCTCTTTTTCTAATTATCAAAAATAAATAAAATTAATTGAAGAATGAAAAGCATTAGGTCCTGCCATTAGCATAGTTGACGAGGCATGTGATTTTGTAGACAAAAGAAAAACATTGAAGTAGTGACGTTATTGTCATTATAGTGATTGAAACTAAGAATTTTGGCGTTCGGTGGCCAAAGATTTTACTGTTATGACTTAAATTTTGGTTATGCAAAATAAATTTATATATTCACAATTATAGTTAAATTAATAAAAATAAAATATAGTGTAATAATTTAAAATATTTTTAATAAATTACTCTTTATTTAGGAGTTTTTTTTATAATATTATTGTATATAAATTTTCATAAAATTAAATAAATATTTTTTAAAATTTATATTTTATTTTTATTCACTATTTTTTATTTATATATAAAATAACAATTACCAACAAGTTCTGACTCAAAAAGTATAAGCGCTCAACAACAAACTGCATGTTAAGGTCGTGTGTTCATCAATTCTCCCATAAACGTTTTCCCTTTCTAATTATTAAAAAAATAAAATGACAATTAATATATAATATGAATATTTAAAAAATTATATAAAAATAAGATGTGTCTCTTTTCAAAGACGACCGAGGAAGTAATAAAATTCTGCTACCTTACCTTTAGTAGACCTATTATTAATACTCCTCTGTTCTCTTTTTTTTTTTTGTCCTTTTCTAAAGTTTTTTTATTTCAAAATATTTGTGCATTACAAGTTTTAATGACAAATTTTATCTTTTTTTTTATTGTTATCCTTCATTTTTGTTAGTGGAGTAGAGATAATATTTATTAAATATGGACTTTAGTATATCAATATAAGGATATTTAGTTATTTTAAATTTATATAAAATTTTAATGACTTTTTTAATGTGTTTTGTTAAAAATGGACAAACAAAAGAAAACAGTAATTGAAGTGGTTATGCATTTATGGTTTGTATCTCAACAAGAGCACCATAGACAAATCCATCAATAAACTGGTTTTCAATTTATGTATATATTGCACTCCATTAATGAACGTTGAATTATCTATTATTGGACCAACAGTTCATTAATTAATGAACCGGTATATACGTAATCAATCATGTTTAATTTAATATTGATTTGATGAGATATTCCACATTTCACAGGGATTAACACGAAGAACAAAGGCATACAGGAAAGGCATGGACCGAGTTCTAGAAAACATTATTGATAGCCATGAAAAAGATGATCGATGGAAGACAAAAGAGCAAAAAGATTTTATTGATGTCTTACTTGCAATAATGAATAATTCATCGCCAATAATTAATTCCAACGACGACCAATCCTACGTTATTGATCGAACATGCATTAAGGCTATAATACAAGACATAATCGTAGGTGGCTTCGAAACATCAGCTTCTTCAATCGAATGGACATTTTCGGAAATCTTAAGGCATCCGAGAGTAATGAAACGCCTTCAAGAAGAGTTGGAATCTGCAATCGGGTTAGATCGAATGGTTGAAGAAGAAGATTTGCCTAAGCTAACTTACTTAGAAATGGTGATTAAAGAAAGCCTACGGCTTTATCCGACATTGCCTTTGATTCCGAGAAAATGCGTAGAGGATATTACGGTTAATGGGTATCATATACCGAGTCGTTCAAGAGTTCTTGTAAATGCTTGGGCGATAGGACGAGATAGTAATGTATGGTCCGATAATGCGTTAGAATTTTATCCGGAAAGATTCGAGGACGAATGTGTAGATCTTCGCGGTCATCATTTTAAGTTAATACCGTTTGGTTCTGGCCGGAGAAGCTGCCCGGGGATTAATTTAGGGTTAAAGAATATACGGCTTGTCATTGCGCAACTAGCTCATTGCTTTAACTGGAAGCTTCCAGTTGGTGTGTTGCCGAGTGAAGTAGATATGACTGAGAAATATGGACTCACGTTGCCCAGAGCTACTCATATATTTGCAATGCCAACTTATAGATTAAATGTTAAATGATAAGTGTTAAGATAGATTGATCATGAACTATAATTAAGTTGTGTTGTTTGGTTATTAAAGAATTTGTACATGTTATACGTTTATAATAATTCCCTGTGCAAAGAAAGGAAGAAGCATTCATCACTTCTATACAAAAAAAATTGTGTAATTCGATCACTAAGAAAAACAGGAGAAATTAACTAATTTTGGGACGTGTCCCTTCAATTATCAATTTTTTATTTCAAAAAGAATATGGTAAACATAATGTGTTGAATTTAAAAAATAAAGTTGAACTAGTGCTGCTGGGATAAATAGAAGGAGGGAAAATGTAAAATGAGTAATATAATTAAGAAAAATATAATTTAACAGACCCATTTATTTTAATATACTAGTTTCGTACTACGTGCTACGCACGTGACTCGTAGTTTATATATTAATTAATCAATATTGTCTATTTTTTGTGGGTGAAAAGATATCTAAGATTTCTAATTAATATAGAAATAATAAATAATAATTATTTGTACTAAAACTTTTATACATTTGTCAATTTAAATATAAGTATGAAATAATTCGATGATTAATAACTCCTATAAAAACTTACAATATGTTTTTAAACTACAAAAATTGGTATAATATCAATTCAGTTTTTAATTTGTATTTAATACGTTGAATAATATCATCAATTTGGCCAACATATTAAAATATTAGTTTTCCTCAAAAAAAAAAATAGTACAATGGTAATTACATTATGATATTAGAGTTTTTAAAAGAATTTGATTATTTTAAAACGATAAACAGACAAATAAAATTATAATTTCAATTGATAAAAAATAAAATATTTTGGTTTAGCCAATTTGCATTCCAACCAAACAGTCCCACTTGTTTTGCTTATGCTAATTAGTAATTACAATATTTCAGTCCGTATAATATGTGGTGCTATTTTACTATAATTAGGATTCTAATATTATAGTATTATTTTTTAAATTTTTTAATCGGATTAGTTTTACTAATTCTATTAAAATCAAATTTCTTTTCCAATCAAATACCAATTATATTACTTTTTGAAATCAATACAAAATTTATTTATTAAAAGAACATTGCAATATTATAGGAGATGATAATACCAATTATACCAATAAAATTTAACTATTATTGAGGATATTATCATAAATGTGATTGTTCCCACATATGTGCTTTTATATATAACTAGTTTCGCATTACGTGCTACGCACGTGGCTCGTAATATAACTTGTCAATTTATTATATTAATTAAATTCATCATAATTATACCAATATATTTTATTTAAAATTAAATATAATTTTTAGATTAAATAAATTTAATATTTTAATTTAATTATTGTTTAAATTTAATTAAAGTTAATAACATTTATTTACAATTTAAATTTAGTATAATTTTTAAATGAATTTCTGCATAATTGATATTAAATTAATGAGGGTTTTTATTCGATTATGAAACACGTACTATAAAATATAAAAATACACTAATAGTATATAATATTTATTTATTAATAGAGTTATTTTTAATACGTATATAAGTTAAATAATTATTTTGTTAGAGCCATGTGCATGCAAGTTTGGCAAAGAATATTCTTAGTTTTATTTATGGATAGATCATAGATTAACTAATAATTATAATAATTCATAAAAGAAAAAATCATTAATTCTTAGAGCCAATATTACGAACATGAATAGCCATTCTCTTTTTTCGTTGAAATTATTATCGAAAAAATAGTTAAGCACCTTCATATTATTAGGTTAGCAAACTTTTAGTTTGATCACATAACATAGTCGAATTTTAATTTATCTAAATTAGGATAACGATGTGATTACTTTAAAAATAATTAATTTTATTTTATTAATAATATTTTTAAAAATATTGATCAAATACAATATTTTAATTTTGTAGTTCAATCAAACTAAAAGATAGACATTCCTACTAATTTGAAGACTATTTAATTATTTTTTACATACTAAAAATTAAATTGGAGATAATTTAGCTACCTATTCTAATTAGAACTTTAATTACAATAGTGATTAATTAAATAACTAATTAGTTAATGACTATAAAACCTTTATTTAGTAGTAAACTGAAAAGGATTATTCAGTAAATTTGCATGTCCCCCCCATCCGTGCTTTTATATATAGTATAGATATAGATATTGTTATAATAACTAACGTGATAATTTTTTTATTTGTCTAATTTCTTTTAAAAAAATGTATGTTCCAATTTTTCTCCAATTTCTTCTGTCACGGTGAAGTGTTACTATAAAATAAACTTTTTTTAGAAAAATAAAGTAGGCTTTTTTTTAGAAAAATTAGTGGATTGAATAGTATTACAGATTGCAAAAATCAACAACCTAGTCTTATGTCTTAAAGATACAATTTTTATTATAAGTACTTAATTTGGAAATTCTTTTAAATAGATTGAATCTGCTACGCCATCCGTACATTAAGTTAATTATACTCCCTCCGTTCCACTCTAATTGACAAAATAACTATATTTCAATAACCAAGACAAGTTAATAAATGACATAGAAAATTATTTATATACCCTTCTATTGATAATGGAGCTAATTAATGCTATTAGTATATATTAGTCAAATTTTCATTAGATACTCACCATTTTCCATAAAAGACATGGTTTTAAATGAGGGTAAAGATGGAAAATTAAAAAATAAAATTATAGTTATGTTAGTTTTGTCAATTAGAATGGGACACCAAAAACTCCATATTTTGTCAATTAGAGTGGGACGGAGGGAGTATTATAATATTTTATTAAAATAATAATAAAATTATAATAATTATTGAAATTTAAGAGTAATTTTACTATTATTTTACTAAAATATTATAATATTATTAGTTTAATATACAAATGACGTGATATACTCGATTTATCTAAAATTTCTTCAAATTATGATGTCAGGAATGGCAAGCAAAAGAACAATAGAAGCTCGACTCAATGTCAATAATTAATAGAAAGTGCAATAAATGTCGATAATTAAAAGGGCAATAAATGTCAATAATTTAGGCTGCTAGAGTAATGGTCTTCGAAGATGGTGGCCGGAAAACAAAGGAGAAAACAGATTAGAGCATTTTCAATGAATTTTTAAAAATGGTCAAAATTATTATTATTTTTTTGTCCTATTTTATTTATTTAATTTTTATTTTCACACATATTAAAAAAAAATTACATATTTTATTTTATACCTTTGATTATGTCTTTTGGTTGTTGAGTTATGATCTAAAATTATATTTTGGAAAAAACAAATACGCTCAGTACATGAAAAATAGTATTAAATATCTTGATAAATCATTTTTATGTAATAATATAGTTTAAGTTTTTACATTGAAAATATAAAACAGTCAAAACACGGATATTAATGTCACGACCCAAATTATTGAGCCGTGACCGGCGCTAGAGAACGGGAGTGGTAGCTCCGGAACCCGTAGTAAGCCTAAAACCACTATAAATTTTCGCGAATAAAACATATTATTATATAGGGTTAATTACATATAAAATCACCACATTTACACGAATTCTCAAAAATAACACGACCTTTAAAACGTGTCAATTCAGGGCATCACCTTTCATTTATTTACAAAAACAACATGGGCACGTTTTTATATAAAATTTTGCTGACTTGGACTCCCAATAGGAGTGCCACGTGTTATGCCACGTCAGCAAAAATGCCACTAAAAATGTGCTCATGTTGTTTTTGAAAAGAAATAAAAGGTGGTGCCCTGAATTGCCACGTTTCAAAGGTCGTGTTATTTTTACAATTTTGTGTAAAGTTAGTGATTTTATATGTAATTAACCCTATTATATATAATACGTTTTCAGATTTCTTTCTTAAGTAACATAATTCAAATATCAAAATATCGCATTCCTTTCCTGAAAACTTTCGCAGCACAATTTTTAGAAACCAGGGTCTTACCGAGCGATATCTCATATCCAGCACCGCCCTGTTTTTAGTCATAATCATAACCAATTCCTCTCAGGGCAATTGGTATAAAATTCAAACGGATAAAACGTCATCTTTATAAACAACTTATTTATAAAATTATATCAGAGTTTACTTTTCAAATACCGTTTGAAATCAAATCATAAACCTTATACTGACACCTACTGACTACTGCAGCTCTATAAAAACTCGCACTTTGTGTAAGCCAAAAGGCTGCCGACACAAAGGAGATGGTCTGTCTGATCCGACTCCGGTCACCTGAAAGGAAACACTGTGAGGGGGTCAGTATTTTGGGAAATACTGAGTGAGCTTGCAAGTTACTAACGATATCAATATAAAAATATAACATCGCATTTCAAGAACACAATAATATAAAATATATAAACAGGTATTTGATCCGTACGAAACTAATATTCTAACATGCGACACATCTCTTGGATAATCATATATCATTCAACCCAATCGTAAATATCAATCGCGAGTCCAACTCGCTGGTGGCCCAGCCACTAGATACGGGGACTCCGGACTACACCGTAGCCGAGTACTCACTCGTATCAAAAACCCAATCGTAAATATCAATTGCGAGTTCAACTCGCTGATGGCCCAGTCACGTAAATTTCATAATCATTATCAGCTCCCAGCTGTATTATGACATTTCTGAATTGCAAACATACTAGACTGACTCAATACTAGTGATCACACAGTCTATTGACACCCAATAGGTAGCTAGTTTCTTCGGATCACATATTAGTTCTCGTATATAAATTTTAATAAAACATATAACATCTCAATCAATCATATGTAATGCGATGCGTATAAACAATATACATATATATGAAAGTAACTTTTATACTAATAATATGCGAAAGTAAATTTGCCACTCACCGTGACCGCTATCCAAATAATAACATTATAAAGATCCCATGAACACGAGCCCCATGCATCATTTGATCCATTAGTTATTGTAGCTCGTCCGTCTAGTAGCTCGTCAATAAGTCAGTTACTTATCCGAATAATCTGTACGTTTAATTCATAAACGTTGACTTAGTATCAAAATCCTAAGTTATTAACTTAGGTTAACATAATCGTATTTCAAATACGATTCTTAACTTTGATAATCTCTTAATCACACTTCTCTTTTAAACGTCCTAGTTTACGTTTTGATATTCAATCGAATCACGATTGATTACACGACTTGAAATTGTTTGAAATCGAGTTTCTCCGTCGCGTCAGGGCCCAGAAAGCCCAAATCAGGAATCCTCACTCGGCGATCTTGTGCTGCACGTTCGTGCAGTACGCTGCACGATCGTGTGCTGCACGTTCATGCTGCACGAACGTGTGCTGCACGAACCCGACGTGCAGCCCCGGGGTTCACTCCCCGGGCCATTTCCACGTGCTTAAACGTCCAAAGTCGATTCTAACATGATTTCCATTAATAACCACTTCAAATTTCATCAAAAACGTCAATAGAAACGCGATTACGATTTGTTTAATTCGTTAAAACGAAATAACCCTTATTTATCAATTCTCATAATAAAAACGTCAAGCTTACCTCGATTTGAAGCTTAGCAATGATAGAGAATCGAATTCTGAACGAATCGATATAAAGAAGCGAGAAACGGCGAAACGGCGGCGGAACGTATCGATCGCCATTTTTCCTTCTTCTGTAACCTTATGCCCCTTCTTCTTCCTTTCTTAATTCATTTGTGATGGTTCCGGTGATGCTGGATCCGGTCTTGATGTGGCCGGTCTGAGTGTGATCTTCAATCTACACAGAAAAGATAGGTTAGAAGGATTCGAGCCGGTGTTGGCTCGAACACCCTCCGATGCCTAAGTCAGATGGACTGAATCGATAAGAGTTTAGAGTGAATATGAGTAATAAAAAGTGTCTTTTACCTGACTTAAGTCCATTAATATATAATAGATAGTCATTGCATTGTAGTATGAGTCTTGTTACTGATTTGAGTTCATCTTCTTGTTAAGATTAGGTAAAATCCGTCCTTATCCCTGATTTCACGGGATAAGGGCGTTATCTTGTCTTCTGGTAACACTGCGTACTGAGTCAGTGACTTCGGACTTGTCTCTGAGTCAGTGACTTCGGGCTTGTCTCTGAGTCAGTGACCAACGCCACCTGTGTGGGTCTTGTGTACAATTCTGGTGGTGTATCCATCAATTTGGTTTCCTTAATATATCATGGCTAATTAGCCACTTTGATCCTTCATTTCTTTAACTCAAACCAATTCTCTTTTAAACTTTCTAATTTAACCTAACGGTTAAATTATCCTTTTAACTTAATTACTTATGTATTATTTATATTCAAATAAATAATACTAACCCAAAATTATTATTTTCCGTCAATAATCTTAGAATTGCTATTCTCGAGACTTACTTGGCTAATTTACGTTTTGGCCCTTGAACTTTTCAAAAGTTGCAATTTAGCCCAAAACACATCCGCGTCCAAATTTTAAAAGGTCTCCGATTGACCTGAAACTTTTACCACATATTCTATAAAACATTTCGCGGACCTTGGCGAAATAATTTCCCTTCGGAATTTATATGGCTAAATTACCACTTTAGTCCCTGTGCTTTATCTTGCAACTTTCTTAGCATTCTTCCTTTCTAATTCCAAGTCCAACTTTAGAACTGAAATATAATGTCAAATTCTTTGCTATAATCTCTTTCAAAACTGATCTACTAAAACTTATTTTACCTTACTTTTATCGGAAGACTTTCCGATATTGCCACTCTGGCGACTCGAAACTGGACACATGGTCCAATTGGATAATTAAACATTTTGGGGTATTACATTCTTCCCCCCTTATAAAAATTCGTCCTCGAATTTTCTTATTCTCTTCTTACCTTAATCTCTTTTACATCTAGAACTTAGTAGGGATACCGTGTTCATCTTACAACACCGGTCGACACATGAAATCATCATTTCAATTTCTGTACTTCTTACATTTTAACGTCAGTTATCACTGACAACCTTATCTTTGATCTTTTCTTCTTTATTCTACAACATAATCCTTGTGTTTGTCCTTTGTTTGACATTCAATACTATACTTAGGGGTGAGCAAGAACCGAACCAAACCGAAAAACCGAACCGAACCGAACCGAATTTTGATGTTTGGTTCGGTTTTTCGGTGAAAACGGTTTGGTTCGGTTTCTACTCTAGGTAAAGTTTGGTGTTCGGTGTTCGGTTTGGTTTGGGTGTTTTGAAAACCGAACCGACCGAAAAACCGAATTAACCGAACTTTAATATAAAATATATATATTTTTTAAAAATAATATACATATATACTTATATTTATTTGTTTTTTGTATTTATATCTTAATTATTGTTGATATATAAGTTAATAATTGTTATTTAAACATATACGGAAGTTTATTATACTCTAATTATTTATTATTTCAATTAATTTTAATATAAAAAATTTTAAAAAAATAAAAAGTGGTGAAATTCGGTTTTAACCGAACCGAACCGTACCGAACCGAAATTTTCGGTTTGATTCGGTTCGGTTTTTTCACCTCCAAACTAAAAGTTCGGTTCGGTTCGGTTTGGGAATTTTCCAAACCGAAAACCGAAAAAACCGAAAAATTTCCAACCGAACCGAACCGAACCGACCGATGCTCACCCCTAACTATACTCTTTGTCATTCAACATCTCCCTTTTATAACGACATTAGTCGTATTCATATGTATCTACGATTCGCCGTTCTTAATTCTTTACTCTTGTAATCTCTTCCATATGGCCGTCATCACGGTTTGATCTTTGTTTATCATTGCACTGGGATCTTCATCCCATTACTCGTTATCCTCTTTGGCCTCGTCACTTCACTTTTCGTACGAAATTTCCTTTGTTATCACCGCTTATCGTGATTATCCATGAGGTGAATTCTTATGACGTATCCTTATAAGGTCTTTGTTTACTTTCCTTGTAAAGCTTACTTAACCTTCTTCTTGTATCTTGATATTTCATATATCTCTCTATTCGTTTGCATATCCACTGATCTATTACCTTTAAGCATGACGTATACTTCTTTGAAATTCCTCGTCTCTTCTTATCCCACATCGATCTGTTTCATCAATCTGGTTTTCAACCAGATAGGATTATCATATAGGTCGCTGAATTCTTATTTTAATAAGACAGCGTATGACCAATGCTTTGGTAAGCTTTCTTTGCTTATAATCCCTAAATGAGGATCTTAATCCTTTTCTAATTGTATACTTGCATCAGAATGTCCTCTAATGACATCGTTACTTGCTCCATATTTAATCTTTTTATTCAACATAATTTAACTCTTTCTTATCTATTCCTTCCTTCCAATTCTTAATCTTAATTAGCTCTTAGCTTTCAAATCATTTCCCTTTACTATCATGTAGCGTTAAGCTTACTTCTCATTACTATTCATGATCTTGTTACTTCACTTGTTATTCCTACTTTTGTTCATACTTCATACTGCAGACGTACTTCTCCGTAACTTTCTTTGACTTCTTGTCCTTTGTTAACCAATAGGATTAATAGTCTAGATGCTATGATCCTATGGTATTCTTCTTGCATTCTCTACTCATGCTCTTATCGTGTTTCTTGATTATCTTCCCTTACATTCTTTACTTTCCTCTCCAACGTATCTTATATATCGTGTATTACTTGCTTTTAGTATCCACAACATCAATCATTAATTGAGAGTTGTGGCCTTCTTCATCTGAATCTCTCGATGTAGTGCATTCTCAATCGTATATATATTAACATGGCCGTCTGTAAAGCCGATCATATGCGGGTATCACTTCTATCGCATCTCGTATTCCTGATATTCCTTGTTTCGGCACTCTGAACGTCGGTTACCAATTAAATAATGGGTCACAATTCTTTTATCTGAATTATCGACGTAGTGCATTCTCCATTACTTATCTATCGTCCTATTGTACCCTTACTGATATCTTAACTGTCAGTGAATTCATTCATATGACTCTATCATCTTTATTTCTTTTTGTTTCTATGCGTTGACAACTACATAGAATTTCATCCATTTGATCCTCTCATCATCTTTCCACGTGACTTCCTCTTTTTCATTTCTCAATAACTCTTATTAAGTTCCTTGCGACATATGCAGGTTATCCGTACTTTCCTTAACTCTGATTACTTTAACCGATTTCTTATTATTCATAATCTACTTTTGCATCCTTATACTTTATCATACACGTCATGTATCTTTGGCACTTCCTTGGCCATACATAGAAAGTCAGTGGAGTACTGTCCCACAGGTAGTGTTCCTTGTAATAAGGAGCGCATTATCTAATCTAGAGTCACTTATGCCCAACCGTTGGCTATCTCTGCATTCTTCCTCAAATTGTGACATTTCCGTACATTGGACCAGAAATACTCGCTTCGGTACTTCTCGACATCGGACTCGTCTAATAATTCTTCTTCCTTGAAGTCCTCTTCCCTAGGATCTTCTTCTGGAAATATATCAAACAAGTTTGATCGTATCTAACACATCTTAATCCTTTAAGGATCATAATTAATCTCTTATATTGATCTCACTATTCTTTATTTGATCTAACTTGAAGTTTAAGGTTTAGCACTTCACAAGCATCCATTGCATTTGTACCTTTTTCAACCTATTATTTCGCTTCATAATCAATACCTTGAGGTGGAAGTTTCATCTCTCAATCCGCCGATTGCAGTTCTTGTTGTTTATCTCTTGATCTAAGTACCTTGATCTTTCCCGATTATCTTTAACCGGAACTAATAGTCGAAAGAATTTCCCAAATCGGGTCACAAACTTAGTTCATGTTATTCGGTCTTTCACCGCTCTAATTGCATGTCGGAACTAATCATAGGTTGAACCTTTCATCGACATCTTGATCAACAATACTATTTGTCTTTCCTTCGCTCGATGTACACGAACATCTTACTTTACTTTTCTTAGAGGATCTAACATACCGCTTGATCCAATAAACTCTTTTAGTCTTAACTTAAGTATACTAACATTAAATCTCTATAGGTGCTCCTTTTTTCATGTTAATTCTTGTCTTTGTATTCAATCGTCTTATCATTGACACACAATTCCTTATATCAGTCGCATTTACGGCTAACTGATTTATAATGACGTTGAGTTACTACGGCACTCCCGATGCCTGTACATTCCCATTGACCTTCATCACATTTCTGGCCTTTGCCGGCCACTTGGACTAGGTTGCACTCGCCTTCGTCACCTCGACCTTCCTCTCACGTCTCACATACTTGCTGTACAACAGCACGTGTTCGCGCAATTCTTCGTTCCTAGTATAGCGATTATATAAAGGAATACTGAAATGTAATCTTTACTAATCATCATGTCTAATTGATGTCCACGTTTGTTGAACTCTAAGGACGTCTCCTTCCTTTAAGCCTTCTATGATTACGTCTCTTATTGGAAGTCTTCTGAGAGTTCTGACTCGTCATAGACTAGCCAATTGCCAAAACATATACTCGCATTGTATATGTTAAACGCATATTACTATCGCAACTATAAACATCTATGTTGACCGGATTCAAGAAAATCAGTGTCCCCTAGATTTTCTTGATTACGTATCGCATCTTAAGTCTTGCGAGCATTCCACTCACATGGACTTGATCAAACATCATGAGTATCAAAACATATCATACATGCTCTATACATTATTAATCGGATATAAATTATTATCCGAACACATATACTATTCTAATTGTGTACTAGTTTGTTCAATCAAGGCTAAGTTCAATAACTAGAGGCACAAATCCTATGTCTTTCAATTATACATATTCATTCGTCTCATAACCTTGATCACAGCTTGCTCGCGAGCACTTCACTTCTGTGACAGAGTTCTGGTCTAGGTATACTTACATAAAAACAAAACTTCTTTGAAATAAAACGACTCATTTGAAACTTTCATTTAAATCTTAGCAAAATTGTGCACTAGGGTGATGACGTCTCTCATCCCCAAAGAGTTGCCACATCTCACCTCCTTTTCTGAACATAATGCATATGATGCATGTCCTATTAATGCATGTATTGATGTATGTAGTGATGCATTTCTAGCAATGTCGCGGCAATCATGTATTTCTATATCGGGTCTAGGCACAATTATGCTTTCAAAATTATTAAACAAATAACTTTTAAAAGTTATAAACTTCAAGTTTTGTAAGTTCTCTAGACCTTCAAACTCTGTACCTGACAAATCCTTTAACTTCTGTAACTTTTCATACTTTCTTCTCACTCTTTCTGAAATTTCGATCGATCGAATCCTATAACCTTTCTCACGTTATCTGCTTGACATCGATAGCGAAGCCAACCGATGTATCTTATTCAACTTACACAAATCAATCTCATCATGAAAGCATATCTTATCGAAAACAAAACACGCATATGTACCTCGCCTAAGCGTGTCACGATGAAACAAACAAGTGTTTCATAAACTAGTCAATTTCACGTATCACAAAGCAAACAACGTAAAAGACTTGGATCAGACAGACTCAACTCTATGGCTGCAGTAGTTCCTAGGTCAGTTAACCGACAAAACACATATTAGCAGAGGTAACTGGACCAACTGCTCTGATACCACAATTGTCACGACCCAAATTATTGAGCCGTGACCGGCGCTAGAGAACGGGAGTGGTAGCTCCGGAACCCGTAGCAAGCCTAAAACCACTATAAGTTATTAGCGAATAAAACATATTATTATATATAATACGTTTTCAGAAATCTTTCTTAAGTAACATAATTGAAATATCAAAATATCGCATTCCTTTCCTGAAAACGTTCGCAGCACAATTCTTAGAAACCAGGGTCTTACCGAGCGATATCTCATATCCAGCACCGCCCTGTTTCTAGTCATAATTGATAAATCACCAAAATGGATCTGATCCGCTAAAGCCTGCAAACACCAATAAACAGAGGTCAGAAAGAACGCCGGAGGAGGGTCTCCGGGCGTTCGCTCCGACGCTCAAGTCAAACTTTGTAGTAGGGGAAAGAAGAAGAAAAGAAAGAGTAATATTGAGTGAGTAGAAAGAAGTACCTTGGGTTTCCCCATAGTGTGACTTATATAGACCATGTCTCGTGGTTCTTTTTCCCCTGTTACGTAAGTCCGTGTTATATCCTGGAATTTTGTTTCTCGGAATCTCGGTGTTACCCTATTAAGTAGGTCCCGCGTTATATCTTGGTACTTGCATCTCGGGATTTAGGTGCGAACGCCAGAGAGTAAGTCATGTTATCATCATGGTGATGCTAGGTACAGTTTATTCATAGTTCGATATTGGTATCTCAGAATTTAGGATCTCTGTAAGTTACATGTTTGTGTATCTCGTCTAATGGTATCTCGGTTACCGATCTGGCATATCTAAAAGCTCGGTTAGCTGGACTTAGTGTCCTCTCATTTTGTCGAGGTTGCTTCGCCCCTCTGATCGTATATTATCTATATGTTATCACTAGTCCCCCTCCTGTGTATCGGATATTTATGTCCGTGTTGCCATTGTTGAGGTTATGCCAATATCTAAGCGTGGAGCTGTTAGCTCAACGTTTAATATGTATCTCGGTGTTAAGTTCGTAGCTCGGCGCTATGTTGGCGTCTAGGTATTATACTCGGATTTCGGCGTTAAGCCGGTAGCTCGGTGTGACCTTGTATCAAGGCGTTAAATCGGTAGCTCGGGGTCTCACTCGTGGTGGCGTTAAGCCAGTGTCTCAGCATTTCTTTGTATCTTGGCATCAAACCTGTGTCTCAGTGTTACTCTGGTATCTCAGAGTTACATTGTATCTCGGCATTAAGCCGGTAGCTAGACGTTACATTGTATCTCGGAGTTACATTGTATCTTGGCGCTACGTTGTATCTCGCTGTTACCTTGTATCTCAGCGTTGTGTTGTATGTCGGCATAAGCCGGTAGCTCGGCGTTACATTGTATCTCGGAGTTACATTGTATCTCAAAGTTACATTGTATCTCGGAGTTACATTGTATCTCGGCATTAAGCCCATCTCTCAGCTTCAATTGTTAACAAAGTTTCTTTCAAGATTCAAGGCTAACAATGTCTGGTTCCTCTGCTAATGATCAGTTTTCTAGTTATAATGCCCCCTCTCCCTCGGTGATACAACCGGGTCACTTTGTTTTTTCATTTTTGACAATTTTTTCTCGTTTTCTCGGAGTTGTGTTTGTTGGATTTAGTGACCTTTCATCTTGTCGAGGTTGCTTCGCCCCTATGATGATACGTTGCCACTAGTCCCCCTCCTGTGTATCGGGCATTTATGTCCGTGTTGATCTTATCTCGGCATTATCGCGGTATCTAGTTCTCGGTGATGTAGTCGGTTTGCTGGTTTATTTTGCCCTTTTATTTGACTTTGTTCGTTTGTTCTATCAATTTTTCTTGTTTGTTTAGCTTAGCCCGTGGATTGGCGCATAGTCCGTGGATTTGGCACATAACCCGTGAATTTGGCACATAGCCCGTGAATTTGGCACATAGTCCGTGGATGGCACATAGCCCGTGGATTTGGCACATAGCCCGTGGATTTGGCACATAGCCCGTGGATGGCACATAGCCCGTGGATTTGGCACATAGCCCGTGGATGGCACATAGCCCGTGGATTTGGCACATAGCCCGTGGATTTGGCACATAGGCCGTAATATTGGCGCATAGGCCGTATATTGGCACATAGCCCGTCGCCCGAGGTCTTGGTCTTATATCGATGCCGTACCCTTAGGTCTTGGTCTTACTCTCATGCCGTACCTTTATACCGAGGTCTTGATCTTATATAGATGTTACTTCGCCCTTGTGATTATACGCTGTAGAAGAGTTAAGTCAAAGCAAATATTCATAGTATTATTCTAATCATGTACCATTTAAATCATTTGTAGTTACAATTTTTTGAACAATGTACTCAGAATCAATCCGCATGGCAAGTAAGATTGATACAACATTATATTTTAATAATTTTCGAATTTGCTATACCCTTTATAATCAGAGCAACTTTCCCATGTTCAAACGTGGACAATCATTTGACTATGTAACAATTTGGGAAATGAACATACATGTGCTCTATCACATTCGATGATGTCATGGGAGAGTAAAAGATGTAGTTTCATGGCATGGATAATTTCCCAACAGTTATCGTTTTTGAAAATCTAAACAAAATTCATGCAAAAATTCAAGGTATAACTAGGCCACGTGGAGTTCTTAATTGACCTCTAAGCGTTGTTTCGTCCTTCCACAAATGTTTCAAAGATAGAGCCAGAAGGTGTAAATGCACAAATCTATAACCTGGGACTCTTCAATTTCTCATTTATCAGTTACGAACCTCGTGGAAATCTGAGACTTTTTTTTCAAACTTGCACTATCAGTTATGGCTAGCAATCACAGCATGGAAATTCAAATGCACATAAGTATAAATTCATGCTCTTGAATTGTTGTGACGGCAACATGGACACCTGATTTTTCAACAGGCCAAGCTCTCTACTCGTCACCAAACATCTTAGTGTATTATGAGAAAAAAACAACAGCTTGACAATTAATACATAGAGTCAGAGTTAAATCATACTTGGAATCATTTTACCTTTTGTAATAGTCGGGTCCCTGATTTAGATGCCAAGTAGCATTTATGAGCCAAGTGTTTCACTCCAAGTTTCTTTTATATTCAAGTTTCATGTTTATTGTTTTTGATTGAAAATGGAAATCTAAGCCTTGACTTTCAAAACTTAATCTATTCTGAAAATCAAAGACAAGTCCCATACTGTTTGAGGATTTCATCATTTTTCACTCGAAGCCCTGAAATTTCTTTTAACAATCATCAAAGGTCTTGAGAAACTTTTACTTCAAAATCACTTTAATAGCCACGAAATAACCCAGAATATGCCGACAAAACAGCGAATCGGTGACATGTTGCATGCATTGAGTAGCTCGATTGAGCACATGTTCTAAGACATGTTTGTATTGGCGTAAAACATAATTCTGATTTC
This sequence comes from Mercurialis annua, assembly GCF_937616625.2. Lineage (NCBI taxonomy): Eukaryota > Viridiplantae > Streptophyta > Magnoliopsida > Malpighiales > Euphorbiaceae > Mercurialis > Mercurialis annua. Next base: position 64,509,143 of record NC_065572.1, on the reverse strand, counting down.
TGAGTGCATTGAAGTAAAACATACTTGCATTACTCTAGCATGTCAAACAAAAATCAAGCCACAGGTACCAACAACTGAATGTAAGAGCCAATGCTAGGATGATTCCTAAAATGTTAAATTTATAGTTGTTGCAAAGAGATTATTCAGTCATTGCATAATCAAAGTCAAGTTTAAAACATTTTGGCATGAGAGATTAGGCCACAAGCAGAATTTCATTGTTTCCATTGTGGATTTTAATCCAAAACCTTGTAGGCATCTCTTAAAAGTCATTCTCAAATGTTAAAAACCTTGCAGCAATTACAATCTAAGGAAACATACCTTTGTGTTTCTTCTGAGCTTGTTGCTTTTTACCACCTTTTCCGGATGTAGCTCTAGTTATATGCTAGCCTTAGAATTTCAGTATAGTTCCAGTTCCACGATAGATTCACCACAACACTAGTAAAGTACAACCACAACATGATAACAATTTGGTTGGCTAGTGGCCAAATAATTCAATTGACCGATCCTTGTCTCTAAATGTCATCACCGACTATTTAACTGATCAACCAATTTGCGATCCATTCTGCTAAACCTTTCTTGCCTAAGTTAACACATGGGCAAGTAGAATAGTAAAACCTGAAATTTGAAGGCACACATGCACAATTGGCTTACCGAAGGATCATGAAAAATCAAGCCTTGTAACCCCATGGACGTATATGCCTGCAAACGTTTTATTTTCCTTACTTAGCCCTCTTAATCAGTTGCTCTTCATATGTGCTCTCAAAGATCTTGTAAACAAAACAGCGAAACATGTATTCCCATCGACGCTTGTAACTCGGGTAAACTTCCATTCCAAGGTCCACTGTTATTAAATCTTAGGAAAATAAAACATGTACAGAAGCTGTTTTTCCATTAGCAAGAACAATTTTCAGCTATTTTTCATTTATCCTTCTGAGGAGCAGCTTGGGCTCTAGTGAAAATGACTGATCAAAGGAGCTTGAGTCTCTTCTACTGATTTCCGCCTTTGAAGTATTCCTCAATTTTTCTTTTAATGAAAATTCCCTTATCTCAGGTACCATTGCAGATCAAGATGGGCTAGGGATGAAAGGGTCTGATTCGACCCCCGACTTGCAAACCTCTGTGCCATCAATTGATTTTCATGTTTAAAGACTATAGCTCAGATTCTTTTTTGCCGGAGATCAGGTGCCGCGAGTTAGACCTTGGTCGCTTTTTGCTATGCACGTAAGTGAGTATTTCCATTGTTTTGCGTAGGATGTTCGCTTTCTTTTTGAAACGATTAGCGAACATGTACCAGATTGTTTGACCCGCCATATTCAAGATGTCTAATGAACTTGATGCTTCTTTTGAGGCCAAAGACAGTTGAGATAAAACTGACAAAAAGGAATATATGCAGATAGTTATTAGCTCATATAGAACTAGATAGAGTTTTGTCGGAGTTTTCAATGCAAAATTAGAACAATCAGGCGAGTACAACTATAGAAAACACAAAGATTTTCGTTCACAGATTAAAGATGAGAGCATTATTTCTCTACTGATCACTGTTCAAATATTGGACTTGTATATATCTTAAAGGCACAGTCTAGCAATGATAAAGATAATTTCAAAGTGTACGCCAAATGGTGGTAGTGTAAATCGTTAAATCTATATCTTCCATTGAAATCGAATTGCAAAAGAAGAGATTAAATACTCATCTTTTGTGCTTTCCATCGTTTGATTGAGGTGTTCATTCCGGGCTCTCTCTATGATGATTAATAACACCTGCAAAATTGTTTGAAATGTTGTATTTCAATTCTCAGTTTGTGTGCAGTGTAATCCATGTCGCCATGTCCCTCGTCTTCTTTGGCTCGATTCCTCGCTTTTTCTTTTAAGTTTTTAGCTATGACAAGTACACAGAGCAGTAACTTTGGGACAACTGCCGCCATTCAAGGACTCCCAGGTGACCTAGGATCTTCTCGGTTCATTATCGAATTGCTCCGGTTCTCTGATTCCTGCATCGACCTCCTCGTACTTGATTGTTCTTTTTCTCTCAGGAGCTCTGTAGGCATTGTGATGCTGATTGTACTATTTATTTTTCTTTGAGACATTTCATCGAACAAGTGAATTGCACTATTCTAAATCTCACAAACATGTCGCATAATAAGGGACGTTGCCCACTCCTCACAATTCTCCACACTGGATTCCTTTAATTTCACTAAATTTTCCACAAGTGCCAATAAATAACCCAAGTAGAAAAAGCTAACCTTTGAAATACAGGTTGCTAGATCCCTCATGGTCGATCAACGGTGTCAAATTTTTTTAACATGCATCATCGAGCTCCCAGTTGACTCTACTCCAGTTGAGCAAAACCCAACAGAATGTCGAAATCTTTCTCCTCATTTATGCATTGAATCACGACTTTAGGGATTTCCATCTTCGCACGCGATTATATCGGTGGGAGTTCCTTGTTTCGATTTATTGTTGGCGAAGATGTCACTAGCGAGGAAACAGGGCCTTCGTCTTTGTTTTCATGTCAAAAACCTTAGATCCATTAGATATATTTTTTTTTCATAGTTCACGGAGAGAAAATGTTCAAGAAACGAAGACTTAGCTTATTCGATGTTGAAGTTGAAATCAGAGACATGTTTTCATGTCAGGTAACACCCATTGTCGGACCTTCCCTTTTCCAGCGATACCCATTAACGGCATTCCAGATCTCTTTCCTAAGCATAGCTGATGTGGAAATTAGCACCACCCAGGTCTCTCAAGTGCTCCTTTAGAATTCTTTCTGAAATTTTTCTAACTTTCTTTGTGGCTGTTGTTTCGTCAACTGCCGCCACCGAAGAATGGAGGATTGAGAACAAGATGAATATCTGCTCACCAATGATACCATGATCGAAAAAGATCTCTGATAGATCATGTTTATCATTTTTTCAGAAACAAGCTTGAATCATTCCCTCCATTTCAATACACCTCTTAGCCATTTAGATCCGTTTCTGAGTCGATGATCCGTTTCTCTTGACAGTGACCAAAAAAGGGAATCAAATCGATTTCCCACAGACGGCGCCAAGTGATAAATCACCAAAATGGATCTGATCCGCTAAAGCCTGCAAACACCAATAAACAGAGGTCAGAAAGAACGCCGGAGGGGGGTCTCCGGGCGTTCGCTCCGACGCTCAAGTCAAACTTTGTAGTAGGGGAAAGAAGAAGAAAAGAAAGAGTAATATTGAGTGAGTAGAAAGAAGTACCTTAGGGTTTCCCCATAGTTTGACTTATATAGACCATGTCTCGTGGTTCTTTTCCCCCTGTTACGTAAGTCCGTGTTATATCCTGGTATTTTGTATCTCGGAATCTCGGTGTTACCCTATTAAGTAGGTCCCGCGTTATATCTCGGTACTTGCATCTCGGGATTCAGGTGCGAACGCCGGAGAGTAAGTCATGTTATCATCATGGTGATGCTAGGTACAGTTTATTCATAGTTCGATATTGGTATCTCGGAATTTAGGATCTCTGTAAGGTACATGTTTGTGTATCTCGTCCAATGGTATCTCGGTTACCGATCTGGCATATCTAAAAGCTCGATTAGTTGGACTTAGTGTCCTCTCATTTTGTCGAGGTTGCTTCGCCCCTCTGATCGTATATTATCCATACGTTATCAATTCTCATTTTATAATTTGGAAATCCTATTTTAGTACCCATCAAAGTTTAGATTTCATTCTTGCGCATTTATTTCATACTCTAGCTAGATCTCATTCCAACGTGTTTTACTATAAAATAATTTCAAACTGTTTTTAAAAACACATTTGATAACTATTTATAAAAATAATTTTTTTTTTAAAAAGGATTTTTAAAAGTGCAACAGTCATTAATAATATTTTAAATGCTTTTTTAAATTTAATTCTCAATAATTTTATAAAATAAATTCAAACATTTCTAAAAATGTTTTCAACAATTCCAAAAATAATCTATAGTTATTTCTAGAAACTTTTTTTTAAAATAGTATCTAAAATAATTTCAAACGGCTTTTAAAATATAATTTTTTGTGATTGTTAAAAATATTTTCATCAGTTTCTAGAATACTTTTCAACATTTAAAAAAATTGTACATCAGTGTGTAAAAGCCATGTTAAAAAAGCTTTTTTAATCTTAAATAGTTTTAAAGAATAATCTTTAGTGGTTTTTACAAATATTTTTCACCATTTTATAAATACAGTTTCGAAAATAATTTCCAACATTTCTTAAAAAATAACAAACAGTTTCTAAAAATAATTTTCAAAAATATTTGCTAAAACGCAAATAATTTAAAATAGTTTTTAAAAAAGAAATTTACTCTAAAATCTCCCACATATTTCATAATTCAAACTTTTGTCCATCTTCTTTGAAAATCAAACAATTTAATCTTTTATTTTTGTTTCCGTCAACGATCTTTTTTGGGTGTATTTGGTGACACGTCAGTAATTTTTATCGGATTTTTGAACTGTGTATGAATTTGAGAAAAAAATAATAGTTGGTGTATGAAAATAATGATTTTTAAACGGCGTGATTAAAATGAGAATATGTATAAAGTTGAAATTTGTTTTGACATTACCCCTTAAAATTAAGAGCAAATTACTTTACGGTCCCTAAGGTATATCATAATTAACAGTTTAATACCTCTTGTTTCAAAAGTCTACTTAATGGTCCCTCAATTTCAATTCCGTTAACTGTTAGGCCCCTCTGTTAGTTTCGACTTTTACTTTCAAACGATTTGGTACCCCACCTTTAATTTCGTGAACAGTTTGGTCCCTCACTTTTAATTTTATTAATCAATTTGTTACCTCATTTTTAAACGATTTTGTACTTCAGTTTTAGTTATGTTGAACGATGTAATCTCTCAAATTAACGGAAGAGTCTCTAGTTAAAGGAATTAAAACTGAGAGACCATTAAGTAGACTTTGAAATAAGAAATACCAAATTGTTGATTATGATATATCTCAAGGACCTCAACGTAATTTTTTCTAAAATTAACCCCATTTTGATTATTTGCCTCCTCAACTTGCAAGCTAATTATCCCTTAAATTGGCAATTTGCCCCTCAATTTGTAAGCTAATTTATCAAAATGGGGTTAATTATCCATAATCACCAAGTTCGTGACTAATTTACTCACAAAATTAATTTATATATTAATTTCTCATTACTTATAAGTTGAGGGGGAAAATTGCTATTTAAGTCCTTATCCCCTCCAAGTAAAGCCTTGATGCAAAAGGAAAAAAAACATTCGAAGGATTAATGTCACTTGGTAGCACAACTTTTAGCATTTTATTCGATTTAAGCACAAATTATAAAACGTCTCAACTAATAGCACAATATTTCATTATATATGTGACATATATAACATAAATATCTAAAACGACGTCGTTTTATTCGTCAGTACAATCAAATATAGCGACGTCCTTTTAACAAAAAAAAAAAACAAACCATAAAATGTATATCATGCTATAGGATAAATTTTTTTGGAAATGTTGTGCTAATGGATGAGAAACTTTAATTTGTACTTAAATCTAAGAAAAAAAACACAAAAGGTTGTGCTATATGGTGACATTAACTCTAAATTTAATTAGTTATTTTGAGGAGTGTTTTAAAAACCTTACCAGACCGACCGGTCGAACCGGTTAAACTAAGAACCGGCCAGTGGTCCGTTCTAAAACTTTAAAAAATAAATTTTTTTGGTTGAGCCAGGTTGGAGCGGATTGAACCGGATCAAACCGGTAAAAATTGGGTGTTGAACCGATGAACCGGAGGTTGAATTGGTAAAAACCGGATCTTAAACTGGTGAATCAGAGGTTGAATCGGTAAAAACCGGCGAACCAGAATTTTTTTAAATTTTTTTAAATTTATTAAACCGGTTCAGTTAGTTGAACCGAGAACCGGCGGCCTCACCAATTCGGTTTTAAAACACTGATTTTGAGTATATGCTTTTAGAAAGAAATTGAACAAATTAAAAATTATCACGTCACATAGTACTGTCAAGAAGATGGGTTTAATAACATCTTCCTATCAATTTAATGGATATCCATTACCGAGTAATTCAATCGCGATCAATAACTTATGGCAAGATGATGGTTGACAACTTAATTGACCTAGAAAGATTCAAGAATCAATGGATATTGTGCATTGATTTGCGCTGCCCTCATTTTCAGTTTATATCATGGAAAATACAATTTTAATAGTAACCAATACCAATTTTATTATGCACATACCAATCCTACACAGTAGGCCATATTGCAATTTCTGAATAACCATCTTCAGTAGCGCAAGCTCGAAACATTCCAACTGTATTAAACGGCATTGTGACTTCTCCAGTAGCCGACACAGCGACCAATCCGACTGTTGCTGTCGGAACACACTCCTCGACAACATAAGCTGCTGCTTCCTTAAGCGAAAGGCCTTTGTACTCCATCAGGGCAGCCACATCCCGAGCTACTGTAGCGCGTATTATAGACTCCCCTACGCCTGTAGCTGAAACTGCACATAGACTATTTGCATATGTTCCTGCACCTATTATAGGCGAGTCACCGATCCTACCCACCATTTTGTTCACTAATCCGCCAGTCGACGTAGCAGACGCCAGGTTCCCGTTCCTATCAACAGCCACACATCCAACAGTTCCAGTTTGGCCGTCCTGATCGTCAGCAGTTGGAATTGGGGTTTTGGGTTGTGTATAGTCAAGCTGTGGATATATATAGCAGATAGAGCATGGTAAATAATTGTACAAAATATCAGTTTGTGCACATTTTAGAGAAAAAATATTGGAACAATGAATCATATTGAATAAAAAAAATTGCACCACTGAACTGTACACTTATTACAGAATAGTTATTGATGTTTCATTTGTATTATTTTAATAACCGTATTTTTATTTTTCCAACAGCAGAAGGTTATCCAATAAATTTCGTCAAAAATTGTCTATATAGCTGACGGATTGTTTACGTAAAAAGTTTATAATTTAACAACTGCAAAAATATATAATCCATGAATCATACCTGGACTTTGTTGGCTTGTTTTGCCTGCTTCAGCCTCTCAATGTTTTCTACAGTTACAAATTGACTTGGATCAACTGTCTCAACACCCTGATAACAAATTAAGACACACCAGAAAATTGACTGAAGTTGTGAATTTAAGAATACTTAAAACTTAAATTATTAATCACATAATCTATAGTTGTCTCTCGGGTCTTGTAATTATATTATTAAAAACCAAGAAGAAAGTTAACCCAGCAGAAACTTGATAAATCAATTGATTTATGACTCGTGCAGGAATGACATGTAACAACATATAATAATATAATGATTAAAACAATATACTCCATATGAAACTAGGTAAGAATACAGAAATTAGAGATACAATGGAAAGTAGGTTGAGCATTTGGTCGATTCAGTTAAAACCAAACCATAATCCTCCAAACCGACCAAGTCGAAAACCTTCCAGCTCGAAACTAATACCGACTGAAGTTATTCTTTAACCGAAACCGAACGGACCATTGAAAAAATCAAAACCGAACCAAACAGTGAACTTAATATAAAATATAATTAGAAAATTCAAATATTTGGTTATTCGATCAGTTCGGTTAATTTTGATTTTCTAAAGTCAAAACCAAAACCGATCGAAAAACTAAAAAATAAAACTGAAACCAAAATGACCTAAATTTTAATCGAACCGGAAATCCGACCGAAAATCATCCGTTTGGTCCGTTAAAACGGTTAGTACTGAATTCTGCTCGCCTCTAATGAAAAGTTAATAAAGAATAACATATTTAATAATAAATTTTGAATTCTTGTGAACTAAACTTTATAGTACTATTTTTTTCTTGAGATGGAAGTAGTATTAATTAAAAAGTAATATCAAGAATACAGGAAATGTAATTTTCGAGGTCCAAACATAGGGATATAGTTGGAATACAAAAAAAAATGCAAAATTTGCAAAAGTTCATCAGAATTACGATAATGTGATAATAAGCTATAGCTCAAATAATATGCACCGGATAACATTTTACTAATATCGTGGGATGAAAGATAGTTAGTCACCTGTTCCCTAGCAAAAGCCTCAGCTCCATCACACGCAAGATAGACATGAGGAGTTTTTTCCATCACCAATCGTGCTAAAGAAATTGCATTCACAACGGTCGTCACACCAGAAACAGCTCCACATTTTTTAGTTTTGCCATCCATAATACTAGCTTCCATCTCCACCGTCCCCGCCGAGGTCAAAACGGATCCTTTACCGGCATTAAAGTTCGGGTCATTCTCTAGTTCACGAACCTATAAAAAAGCAAAAATAATAATTGGCGTGACCCGTCATTCATTCGTGAAACAAAGAAATAATAAGTTAGCAATGTTACGTTATTTACCAATAAAAATTCAACAAATATTCCCATTGACTTGTTATAAAAAATGACGTGACATAACCGTTGCATATAATAGTCGTTCAAAGAAAAATTAGCTACAAATCAAAAATCAAAGATCCTTATGAAAGCAAAAGAAATCAAGAAACTTTATTTTTATATATTATATAATTTCAAGAAAACTTTCAAAATGACATCCACATACTACAAGTTCCACAACGTCAAGTGGGTGTTTTTGAGCTTCGAGGGCGGCTACACCGATCTCGAGGCAGTGGCGGAGTGCAGCCTCACGAGGAAGGCGGCGCTCCGGCGGAAGATTGACTGGGACTCCGGCTCCACCGTGTAGTGCGATTGCCCACCCCATTTTCTCTAGTTGTAGAAACCACCTACTGTTATTTGGAACTTAGTAAGATTTGGTGGGAACTATGAAGGGCTTTCTCTGTTTATATAATGAACAAGTATGAGAATTTAATTTAGCAAAAAAGTATGAGAATTTATTGGCTGTGGCCGATTTCACTTTCATCATCTTACATTAAATTCTTAATTTTGTAATTATGAAATTAACTTATATAAAAATTATTCTTCCTTCCGCCCAAAAATAATATATAGTCCACTAGTTATCAATTTTATTTTTATTTTTCTTATCATACCTATATTACTATGACTAATTTATTTTTCAAGCTAATATCGTTATATTGTAATCTTTAAATAATGACAATATAGAAAAAATTAACACTCTAAATTATAATCAATTAGGAATACGTAGACAAATATTTAGAAAAAAAAAATTAACTATTCTTTTGGGACGGAAGGAATATAAAATATCAACCTATCAAATTAAACCTTTTTAATTAAATGTAGTTCTTACTTTATTCGGTCTTATAGAACTAATTTAGATAGTTTAATAATATATGAAAAAGGTCATACAATTTCAGATTAAATAAGAAATATTCATTAGTTCTTACTTTATTCGGTCTTATAAAACTGATTTACATAGTTTAATAATATATGAGAGAGGTCATACAATTTCAGATTAAATAAGAAAAATTTATTAGTTTTTACTTTATTCGGTCTTATAAAACTAATTTATATAGTTTAATAATTGATGGATACCGAATCCTATTTTACTTATAATGAAGCCGAGTCGCAGGAGATCTATTTGCAGACGACACCAGACTCCCGCCCAAAGGGCCGAATCAAGATAAACCAGCGGCTGAATTCACCGGATCCGCTTGGACTGGAATACATCATTCGACATCATAAAGACCGAATCCCTGAGGACTCGGACAAAGCACGTCGACCCCGGGATTCAGATAAGATCACCAAGATCTACGCATATTCGGAGTATCTGTCCTATTTGGATACAAATTCCAACTTAGAAAGATAGCCTCCAACTTAGGAAAACGAGACTATTTAGGAATATCTTTCTAAATAGGACTCTTGTCTGAATAAGGAAGTACACTCCTAATAAGGGCAGTCCCTACAAAATAGGAATCACTTTCCTACTACAACTCTAAAAGGTATACCATCTACTATAAAAGGAGTTTGAGGTATGCCTAAACACAGAACATTATTCACAAATACAATTATTCTCCCTTAAGCCTAAACTGACTTAAGCATCGGAGAGCTAATCGGACAAACCGTCCGATTAATCATCCACACTGTTTTGCAGGATTAATGCCGTCGAGATGCCAGAATCCATCAATTGGCGCCGTCTGTGGGAAAAGCTTGAAAATTTCAAAATTCGAAGGAGTTTTTCTGAACTCAAAATAAATTCTCATTGATGGATTCTGGCATCTCTTTGTTTATTCTCATATGAAAGAGGTCATACAATTTCAGATTAAATAAGAAAAATTCATTAAATAGTGTACTATGAAGACACTTCTACCCATTATAATAGACAAAAGTATAAGGCCGTAATATAATGGTGCCATGAATTTTCAAATAATTTTAACTTTTTATAAATTTATTAAAAATATTTAAAATTTATAAATTTGTATCAAATTAACAATTTCAATTCAATTTTATCTAAAACAAATCAATTTAATTTATCAATTTTTCGTCTTGATATAATATGTTTTCGTCTTATTTTTTTATATTCATTTTTAACTTTTTTTTCCTTCAACCACCGAAAGTTACAGAATTTTATATTAGATTTCAACGTTATTTTTAACTTTTATTGGATTAGGAGTCAAACTTTACAATTATGAAAAATTAATTTTGCTCACTAAGGAGTTAGTATAGAAATTTAACAAGAAATATTGAGATAACTATATTTATTAGAAAAATTTAATAGAATTTTAACAAAGTTATCAAATTATGATAAACAAACTTTAAATATTTTGGATTAATTTATAAAAAGTCAAAAGAAATTAACATTTTAGCACAATTAATTCAAATATATAAGTATACACATAAAACGAACATTGGGCAGTCGCTAGTGCTCTAATTTAAAAAAAACAAAAAACAAATCCTTTGATTTTCAATTTTAAGTTAATTAACAGCTGGTATCAAATCAGTCCAAATGATAGTTAGGTTGCTAAAAAAAAAGATTAATTGATGTGTTTCTAATTAAAGCATTAGCCAGCAAATTAACTATTGAAAAATTCGTGATCATCTATAGCATGTTGATTTATTCAAAAAATAATTAATTAACTCTGCTGTAAATGAAGGCTTTTAATATTTTTGATAGAGAGAAGTTTCAGAGTCTATTTAACATTGCTTTTTTTCTTTTATGTAATTTATATGGCGGTTTCATATTTCATAAAAAAAAGAACAATATAATTAGTATTTTCATTTATTGAATTTTTTCGGATATTTATATTCAACCATACTATATTCGTCTAATTAAGTAAGAGTTTATCATTTTTAAGGCAAATATAGACTAATGTAAAATTAGTTTACATTAAAAAAAATTATGGATATTAAAAAATTAATTAGACATTTAACAGTATAAAATTATTAAAAAAACAAAAAGTCAAATTAATAAGATAAGAAAGAGTTGTGTAAAAGACAAACTAATGTAAAATTAGTAAATTATTTTTATGTGATTTTATTATCTCTATATGATGTCAATTTCGTGAATATATTTTTTATATGTTGATCAAATGTGCATTAAATTTAAACTACATAATGATAACCAATTATAAAAAAAAACTACATAAGAATAAATAATTTGTTTTTATATTCGTGTGTGTATATATATATATATATATATATATATATAAAAATTAGTTATATGAATATTCAAATTCGAAAATCTAATGAATTTTTCTAAATTAAAATAATTTTGAAGTGGCGAAAACATTTTGATAAAATAAAATAATTAGTAATGTTTTTTTAAAAAAATTGGTTGGGTTGTTTTGTTTTATTGGTTACAACACATAACTCATATGGCAAAATGACATATCGGTAATAGCATCATCCCCATGGCTACATTTGTTTGTTTGGATTTGTTTTGATTCTCTAGACAACTTGCTTTTTAAAAACAATATGTTAGACAACTTGTAGAATTTATCATATGATATATATCTGATGGATAACATATCTAAAGACTCATAGATTGGTCTGAAAGTTGCATAATTTATGATAGTATTAAATTTGGGAAATTGTGCAGTGATGATTTAAATTAAAGCATCATATTAGTTAAGCAGTGTTTGTGATGCAGGTTTTGATTAGGGGGTTTGCAAATTCAAATTTAAGATATTGTTAATATGTTTGATCATATCTCTAACTCAACTGCTAATCAAAAGCTCAAACAGATTGAGAAGCGAATATGGTGCACGAGTGGTTTTGAAAATTTAGTAGTATTGAGAATCATGCATCAGATGAAGGATACTGCAGGAATTACGACTTTTTAAGATAATACTATTGTTGAAGTCTCGCCCCGTAACTTGACCTTTTAGGTGAATTGATAATTTGACACAGTAACAAAGCTTCTATAATGATAAGGTCTAGAGTTTAATTCTTGACAATTTGTATTGGTTAATTAAAAACATTGAGCACAAGGTAAGTTTAGTCTTGTGTGCTTGTTTGTTCACGCTTCAAATTCGATGGACATTAGCATGCAGAGGGTGTTAAGGTAATATTATTATTGGAGCCTTACCTAACGACTTGAGCTTTTGAGTGAATTGGTTATTTTACACGAATAACTCTAACCAGCCCACTAGAACCACCGGTTGTGGTATTAAATGCTTTGGGTTTGGTGAGGTTGAGCATAGGCAGTCCGAGTGTTGGGCGTTTACAGTTCTATAAAATGGGGAATCAGCCCGAAACTGATTCCCCCACTGTTTCAAGCCGGTTCGATCACAGTTTCAGGCTGATTTAGACTATGTCCGAGCCTATACCGGCCCCTGGCCAGCCCTACAAGGATACAGCACAATAGAAAAAATTGATACAGGTTAAGAAAGGAAGTGAATGAAACAGATTAGGAAATAGTGAAGAGATGGAATAAGAACAAACTAACCTATACTTTTGTATCACCCTCCTACAAATCAAGGGTCATTAGAAATGATGGCCAACTTGTCAGGTAGGCATGGGAACTGAGTTTTCAGCAATGTTTTTGTTATCTTAAACTATTTGCTATTTGATCGTTTGAAATGGGTCCCTTAAACTGGATCTTCATGGAACCTTCTCATAAAAACTCCAATATCCTTGAATGGTGGAGTTCACTCATGTGAAAGTGATCCACCGTAAACCCGGTTTAGGCAAGAATTTTCCTTAATCCTAGGAAGATTGATATTTGAATTTAAGTTTCATAATTTAAAAAACAGAAAGCAATAGAGTTCATAGCACTCTAACATAATTCATCACTCATTTTTCAGCTAGGGTACATGCTTTAATAATAAATTAAAGCAGTTGAATTTACCAATATCAATCAATCTCGCAGAGGAGGCCATATTGCAATTTCTGAATAACCATCTTCCGTAGCACAAGCTCGAAACATTCCAGTTGTATTAAATGGCATTGTGACTTCTCCAGTTGCCGACACAGCAACCAATCCGACTGTTGCTACAGGAACACACTCCTCCACGACATAAGCTGCTGCTTCCTTAAGCGAAAGACCTTTGAACTCCATGAGAGCAGCCACATCCCTAGCCACTGTACCGCGTATTATAGATTCCCCTTTGCCTGTAGCAGAAACTGCACAGAGACTGTTGGCATATGTTCCTGCACCGATTATAGGCGTGTCCCCAATCCTACCCACCATTTTGTTCACCAATCCACCAGTCGAAGTAGCAGATGCTAAGTTCCCATTATTATCAACAGCCACACATCCAACAGTTCCAATTTGGCTGTCCCCATCAGCAATTGGAATTTGGACTTCCTCATTGTTTCGAACAGGTTGTGTGTAGTCAATCTGTACATTTAGCAGAACGAAAACAAACAAAAATGAAAAACCGAAACTGAAAGTTCAAAATCAGTATGTGCACATTCAGAACCAAACACTGTACATCCCCAACAATGAATCATACCTGAACTCTGTTAGCTTCTTTTGCCTGCTTCAGTCTCTCAATGTTCTCTGCAGTTACAAATTGACTTGCATCAATTGTCTCAACACCCTGATAACAAAGACAGTTAGATGTAAGAAATAATTGGGATTATCAAGTAAGTTTTTTTTTTCGAACTGAGTAAGACTGCTGCTCACTTGTTCCCTAGCAAAAGCCTCAGCTCCATCAAATGCAAGATAGATATGAGGAGTCTTCTCCATGACTAACCGTGCTAAAGAAATTGCATTCACAACAGTTGTGAGACCAGACACAGCTCCACATTTTTTAGTTTTGCCATCCATAATACAAGCTTCCATCTCCACCGTCCCCGCCGAGGTCAAAACCGATCCTTTACCCGCATTAAAGTTTGGGTGATTCTCTAGTTCACGCACCTGTACACACACAGAAAAATTAGCTACAAATCCTTCAAAACTAGACAGGAATCACAAGGACTTCAACAAAAGTAAGTGATCTTTGTCAAATTTAAGGAAATAAACTTGCTTTTGATAATCAGCAGATCAACCCTAATGATTTTAGTCTTAATTGAATGCGTATGATGAAATTTAAGAGCATTTGTTGATGATGAAACGATGTCACCTACCACGAGTTCGACAACGTCAAGTGGATGTTTTTGAGCTTTGAGAGCAGCTACGCCGATCTCGAGGCAGTGGCGGAGTGCAGCCTCGCGAGGAAGGCGGCGCTCTGGTGGTAGGTTGAGTGGTATGTCACCGGCACCACCGTGTAGAGCGATTGCCCACCCCATTTTCTCTGTTCTACTACCTGCTGTTATAATTGAGTATTGGAGGGAACTAAGGACTTTCTGTTTTTATATGTAACAACAAACAATTTTTTTTAGTGCTTTATTTTTATTTTTAATAGTGTTCTCTAAATTTTATAAGAGAAATTTTGTATAATCTCTTAAGATTTTATATTATTTTAGAGTAATATTTTAGTTATTTTTAGTTGAATTTTTTTTATGAAAATTATTTTTGGACTTGTTTAAAAAGAAAATAATTTTTACCATCAACAATAAAAATAAATAACTAATAATATTTTTATATAGTATTTTTTTACCGTTATTTTTTTCAATCTTAATAAAATCTAAATTAGCTATACCTTTAGATACGGAGTTCAATATCAAAGACTAGATCAAAACATTTCAACAATAAAAATAAAATCAGTTGATCAAGATACATTTATTTTTGTAATAGTTTTATATTTTTATTTCTATTTTGATTAAGTATCAAAAGTTTTTATTTTATCTTTCTTAATAAAAGTTTATTTTGTCTTTGTCAGACATCTCGTCAAATTAGTAGAAACACATTTTTATGTTTGCAGCCTGATATAGCTTAAATAAAAAAATTATAAAAATTATACGTTTAATATTGATTAGTTTAAATATGTATACAGTGGAATTTGTTTACTTTGTTTTTTTTTTTTCAAAGTATGGCATGCTTTATTCGATTTTCATCATTGGATAAGTTATTATCACTTTCATGCGGTAAAAATAAAATATACAAATTAAGCTAAAAATAAAATAACACTAAAAAAACCATATATAATAATCTTACCGCTAGCTTTGTTACTACATCAATTTTATTTATTTTTAACAGCTTTAATTGCTTCGATTCTTCTCTTTTGGCTAAAACTTAAGGCACAAACAATATGGTCTAATCTGACAAACATGCGTAACTGCAATAGCATCATCTCCGTTCTTTTCGTTTGGAATTTTTTTCCCAGAAATTTGTTAAACATATCTGTCAGACTGAATAGCAAGTTGTATAATTTATAATATGCTATATATTATAATGGATAATATATTTTACTATAATCTATGTAGTTGGTAACAATTTATACAAACTAGGCCAAATCTATATAATTTCTTTTTATCATAATTCGTCAAGAGTTTCGAGATTATGCAGTATATCATAGACCCAATTTCAAGAAAAAAAAATATTTTGTTTAAAATAATTACTTAAATAATTATTAATGCAATGTACTAATAAGAATAACATTAAATGCTACAAATATCTCACACAATGAGAATAAAAAATAAAAGAAAAATAACATCTTCACGTGCTTCTGTATGCCAAAGAATAGCATCTATGCTTCAAGAACTTGAGAACACCTTAATGAGCACGCCAACATAGCATAAGCATCTGTTAAGGATTTTCCATCAAGAGGCATTGCAAATCCCAAATAGCCAATATCTCTATGTTCACTTCTGGAAATACACTCGATTGAATTTTCCGCATTCCTTGGGCATAGCGAATGTGGAACAGGGGCGAAACTAGGATGCCAACTAAGGAGGGTCGAAATTTTCGCATTTGGCAATTAAGAAATATCAAACACAGTAAACAACGCAACTAGCACTTGTAGGGGCAGCCCTAAAAGAAAAAAAACGCCCCTATCACTTGTAGGTCCGCCCCTACCAGATAAAAATCACCCCTATATCTGTATTTTGTTAAATTTTCTCCGGCGAGAAGGGTCGGCCCCCACGATGAGGAAAGGCTTAGGATGGATACCTGAAGACAATGAAAGGCATAGTTAGCAGCCAGTTGCACGAAAATGGAATTGCTGAAATGGAACAAAATAGGAATAGTGAAAACGTCATTTTTTATGAGAAACGTTATGTAAATAGAGTTTCGGAGTTTCATAAGTAGTTTCAAAAACAAAACAAAATGCTGAAATGTATGACTAGAGAAATTTTTGTGTAACATTCGCAAGCACAAAATGCTTCAACGAGTTGAAAATAAATTCAATGTCTTTCCCAATCAGCAATGGATCTTTGGTGTATTAGAAACCAATTCGACAACCAATTAATAATTCAAATTTGCAAAAGTCGCTCACGCAAAGAAACTACAATAAAGTTAAGGAACCAGCATATCCAATCCAATAATCCATGAAGAAATGATGAAAGAAAGCTTCTATGCCACCTTTCAAAAATTATAACATGACAACCCTTACCCTGGCGACGAAGTACTAAGTATAACATTGATCAATTGGAGGGTTTAGAACATTCCCCTGTATTGCTCTCAGATAAGTCATTGATTTCTGTGAAGTAAGAATCCTCTGCCTCCAAGACACCCTGCAGAACAAATGGATCAATGGCTGTTGCAAATATGAAAATAGCAAAGGCGTTTTAAGTTCTGTCATTTTCTGAAAAACCTTAATGATCATAATGGCTGCATTCTTGTGCAACACCTCATTGTACTCGTGACAAACCATACTCTGCAATATAAATAAGTAAACATTGAATGTCCTCTCACTTTGAAATTGAACATAATAGCAAAAGAAAAAAGAAGCTGCTAGCCATACTTGAGCACAATGCGGACAGCCGGTAATTCCAGAGCAGTGGCATGATGTGAGAAGTTGCAAAGCAGCATTCAGGAGCTCTGTGAAATAGGGTTGAATCTGTTGCACATACAAAATATAAAGGAATTAGGACCAAGAGGAAGATGCAACAATCATCTCTATTGCTTAGCAAGTTATATACAGAAAGCAGTCTCCTCTTCAATAATTTATAATGTTCTC
Organism: Mercurialis annua; assembly: GCF_937616625.2. Classification (NCBI taxonomy): domain Eukaryota; kingdom Viridiplantae; phylum Streptophyta; class Magnoliopsida; order Malpighiales; family Euphorbiaceae; genus Mercurialis; species Mercurialis annua. The sequence continues at coordinate 64,491,765 of NC_065572.1, read as the reverse complement.
ATATTCCATGGACAGTGAAGCAAAAGGAAAATCTCAAGCTAAAATTCTAGAAATTAAGGGTAAAATAGCCAGAATAGAACATGATGCTAATTCTTTAAAGCCAAACTTGCAGCAACTCAAATCAGCACGTGAATAAAATCCACAGCCTGGGGCTTTATTTTCACGGGCTCAATTCCCACAAAAACTGACACTAATTACGAATTCTGAAAATTAGTTGAAGCCTTGCATTCTTTAAGCATACAGATAATTTTTAAAGCGTCAGTCACCTGCACTGAGAGGCCAATCCCGCCAGGATGCTGATCATATATTAGAATTCTTTCAGGAAAATAGCGGGTGTCGTGAGGGTTTGGGCACTCCGGAGCCAAGTCAGAAGAGTTGCATCTTACATACCTGGATATCAAAGCATCAGAAATCAGTCAAGACCACAGCCACTTGAGAGCAATATAATTAGTATGACTTAACAGTTTCAACCAAGGATATGATACTTCAATGAAATGTTAAGTATACTATTCAGAATTTACATTGCCAAAAAAACTTCTTATAAAACAATTTCAGCATCATGCATCCACTGACACAAAAAAACTACAGAGCATAGCTTCATTCTAAAAATATTAATCATAAAAGACTTACAAATGCGCTACTTTAAGAATAGCATGAGATGCAGCATGCAGACCCTCACGGAATGGGAAACATTTCTGCACCGAGATTTTTACTGATTGAGGAACTGGAATCCAAACTGCCTGTATGCAATAATATATACAACATAGATAAAGTAAAAAAAAAAAAATTAAGTGAATGAATAAATAAATCATATTTGCACCATTAGAAACAACTATGTCATGAAATGTCAGAAGTAAGAAATGAAGCAGTAAAACCTGTAAATGCACCTGTGATTCATACGTGTACTTAGGCAGCGAAAGATCATGTTTATCCAGAATTTTTTTAGTCCTTCTCTCTATGCAATAGAAGCCAAACCAAGTAGTTGTCACTTTGCAAGAACTTGCTTGAGCTGTTGTTTTCAATGGCTGTTTCTTGATAATCCTTACTGGATAGGCCTAATCAAATGCAGGAAAAACAGTTTGTCAGCCACATATTGCACTATCCAATATACAGGTTGCCAGGTGCAAGTGCAAAATGCTTACAGATTCCAGTAAGCGCATGTTGCAATAATTCTGAATATCATGTTGCTTATGAGGGAATTCAATTCGTTTGTGCAATTTTTATTCAGTCCTTAACCAAAAAGTCCTTTTTCTTACCAAAATAAAGTTGAACAAGAAACCAGGAATGCAATAAGTACAGTTCCGATGTCAAGAACTAACACCATAGAGAGATTATAAGGTAATTCCATCAAACCCTACATCTATTGCAAGCATTACAAATTTAAATTTACTTGTGCAATTGGCTCAAACAAGCATTACTGGTAATGCTCCTCAAGACTCTCAACCCCAGCTAAAAGCTCACTTTGAGTATCGTGTTGTGCATAGGGGTGTACAAAATTTACGTAACCCACCCAAACCAACCATGTGAAACCAACCCAAACCACTATATTCATTTTAATAAACCATTGGGTTATTGAAATTTTATAACCCAACTAAAAGAGTTTCTTGGTTTATTTGGGTTTGTTTAGGTTATATATTATTTAAAGTGCATATGCATTTGTTGATTGATTCACCAAGTTTTTTCAAAAAAAAAAAAATTTAATATTTTTTTGGAAATTTTTTTTTTGAACAATATTCTTTTTGCTTAAAAAAAATTTCTGGGAAATTAAAAAAACAATTATTTTTTTTATCAAAATATATTTATTCTGGAATTTTTTTTTTTTAAAAAAAATTTAAATTTTTTCTGAAAATATTTTTTTCCTGGAAAAATATTTTTTTTTATTATTTAAAAAAGAGTCAGATTGAAATTTGGGTTTTAGATTTTTCATCTAAAGTGATAAAAAGCAAAGAAAAGTACGTTAAATAACCCATATAACCCATGTTGGTTTTGAATAACTAAACTAACATAACCCAAATTATTTGGGTTATAACCCAAGATAATATTAGAAATTCAGTTTGGGTGGTTATAAGCTCATAACCCAACCAAACTGAATTTGAACACCCCTAGGACTTGTGCACACTTCAGGATTGAACACCCTATAAAGCTTTTCTGAACCTCGCAACTGACTAAAAACGAAAGGAACTAAAGGAAATATGCACATGCATATGAGAAGATGATGCAGCCCCTGTTCTCCCTATCCCTATAGACTTTAGGTCCAATCAGTTTGAACAGAATAAGCCAGTGGGAAAGTATCACCTTAGTCAAAAAGTTTATATTTGAAGATATGGAATAATAACAAAAAGAAAATAGCTGAAAAGTGAGACTTACAACACCACCACCAAGAACATGAATATCTGTATAATCACGAACTTTTGTGTAATATTTCAGATCCGCTCTTCGGCACAAAGCAGTCTTCTCCGCTATACTCAAATTCTCAACCAGATAGGTATTCCCTTGGTGCATATAGACTGCACCTTCATATACCTAAAGGTAACATTAAAAAAGGTGTGAATGAATGAATTAAGAGATAAATCCGCATTGCTTATAAGTGTAAGAAGAATGATGTATGCTATATAAAGGAGAGCTACAAGTTTGCAACCTGAAAAAAAGCCTTGCTTTCTTCTATCTCTTCCAGGACTTCATTCCGTTTAACGTCTATTACCCTGTACCTTACAGCCTCAATTGCTCGAATACTGATTTCATGTGAAGGTGTTCTCTAAAAATATAAATAATAAAGAAAAAAAGAGATAAAAATAAGAAAAGGGAAACATTGACATTTATGCCTAATATCTGCAAATACATTCCACACCTCACGCCCGATGTAGCTCCATATTCTAGCAGAAGATTCACGTGAGGGATCACAGCTCAGATATCCTCTATTTTTAAGGGACATTACCAACTTGCTCAAACTAGAGCCGAAATATCTCTCATCATGAAGAAAACTCAATGGATGCTCAAGAGCAGCACAGACCAAATGCTGCTCAACCACCTACAAGAGTAGAGCATTAAAATAAATTATCACAGAATTAACAAGTTACTAGAACCTTACTAGAACTCAAGGGAAAATTGTTGTCCTACGGAAATCTACACACCTGCTCATTTAGAGCATCAACATGGCAACATTCAATTGGACTATCGAAGAGTTTCTTGGGAAATCTCATAAAATACTGGTCAAGGGGGCTTTCAAAAGCAACATACACAGCAAGAGATGCCTTTTCTCTTCTTCCAGACCTTCCAGCTTGTTGCCACAGGCTGAGTGGAAGAGAAAATAAAAAGAGAAACATCACCAATATAAACAAATTGAGCTCAGCATTTCATTTTCCTGACAAAAGCATAAGATATTGAGCAGTTTACCTAGCAATACTACCAGGGAAGCCTAAATGCAATGTTGCATCAATGTGGCCAACATCTATTCCCAACTCAAGGGCATTTGTAGCAGCAATACCACAAAGTGTCCCATTAAAGAAATCCCTCTCTATTTTTCTTCGTTCCTGCATTATCAATATCCAATAATAACAAACACAGTGAGCTCATTTTCTCCGGAAAAAAATACATATTATCAGTTGATGAGTCAAAAGCAAATAAAGGTAAACCACTAAAACAGGGAATAACAACTGAGACCAACGTCTGAAATGTACAAGTTGAGTATTGGTGGTATTATTGCCAACGCTTTCGATCTTGCAAAAGTCATGGTTCAACCACATGGCCGACTGCAATAGTTGGGTTCATGCAGTATTTAAACAAGACAACTAAAAGGAAACTGGGATTGAAAAGGGCAATTTCACATCAACAAATGAGGTTGGTAACAACATTAGAAGCACTCTTACAGTTGAATGCCCAATACTGAAAGAAAGTCTCATCGAGAAGATTCCAGATTTCGAAGATAATTAACTTCATCTCCTCAAAATACAAGTTAGAATTTGTTAAGCATTTATGCTTATTGCATAAGTGATGCACAAAACCACTGAGATTTCCAGTCTCATAGAAAATGAATCCATATTTTAGCTATTGCATCTCAAACCTCTTACTCAAAAGAAAAAGAATATTCTTGAAAAACAGTAACCAATTTTTCATAGACTTCCTTTCTCTTGTAATAACCAAACATAATTATCTGAAGCTTTTCAAATTTATTAATTTATTCAGGAGCTCATTCTGAAGGCAACATTTAACACTGGCAACAGGATTTGTTTGGCATATGATTGTAAACTATCAGGATTGAAGAAGGAAAATTTCATAGAATTGAAACAAACTTTAAATTGGAAACTATGGTAACTGTAGATAGTAAGACTTATGAGCGGTGAAACAGTCACAGAAGGTAGACCCTCTCCATGCTTTTTGGTTTTATAGACAGCAGATATAGACGTCGATGTTATAGCTAGCATAATAGCAATAATGATTCAAAATAATTGCAAGAAGCGCGGGGACTTAAGGTCTTAAAGTGAAAAAATAGCACAACTTATGATGATGATATCAAGCAGTTTAAGGATAAATGGATATAAGAATATAAATAACAGTTTCAAATTTATAAGACCAACATTTGGGGTCATTTAAAAGTCACTACAGCTACCATACTATATGGCATCACTTTACAATTCCTGCTATTTAAGTGGCTGATAAGATATTATCAACACATACTGTGATGTAACCTGAATTTCATTCAAGAGAACACAAAATTCTGCCCAAATGTTGGTTTGGCCACAAAGAATAAGAAAAACAACTTTATTCAAGAGAATGTAAATATACCATCACTGCAGCCATAAACATATGTTAGAGAGAAAAGGTGAAATAATCATACTGACCTCAGAAGTATAGCCACCACGATAAGCACATATTAAATCTACAAGATGGGGGGATGACTTCTGAAGTATCTCCCTCCTATCAAAGTCATAAAACATAGAAAATTCATTTTGCAAAATCTGATGTGTAGACGTAAAACAAAAAACAATAAAGCCCAATAAGACGTGTCTGAACAAAATAGATGCTTTAAGATTTGATTACAGGTTCATGAAATCAATGGGACATACGTATAGGACAAAACAAGCTCGGTGAGTTTGCGTGACTTGCAAAAAGCTATGCAACGAAGTCCGTGCTGAACCATTTCTGCAAATAAGTAAGAAACTTCCAAAATTGGGCTGGAAAAATACACAGAGCATTAGATATTATACTTCCAATCCACATTCTTTTATCCACACAAAAAAAAAATTATATTTGTAATTGCACATGAGACAAAACCATATGCTTTAACAAAACTTTAAGATCAGTAGCATATGCATGAAGCTAAAATCCTAAATCATAATTAATGCAATAAATTACAGTTCATTTTCTTCTACAATATCATCTTTTAACTCAAACCGGTCATTAGAAAAAGAGAACCAGTAGGTAAAGTTGTCTCTAACATCATGTCGACAACGGGGGAAAAAACAATTGCAAAATTTTAAATGCATATAGATACAGCAAACTACCACCTTGTATTGTTGTTCGCAGAGTCAATAGCATCTTTATTCGAGATCTGTAATGCATCAGATTTAGCGAGTATTAACTTAATTAATTCTTGATGTACTTTTAAAGGTAGTAGCAATACACATACGCTAGGATTCCACAAAGCAAATAATTTTCTTGCAGAGGGACTTCCATCATTGTCAATGAGCTCCAATGTTGAAAGATTTGCGAGTTCCTGAGCATCAACCAGTTAACAATTAATAGATTCATAAAGATAGTTGGGAGAAGAATTTCATATATGAAATTTCTGAAGAATACATGAAAAGAATGAAGATATTCTCCTTAAAAACCCTGAAGGGTATGTTGAGCATGATGGCCTTCAAACTAACATGCAAACTGATGAGGTAAGCCACATAAAGCAGACAACAAAGCTTTGGTCAATATAACTAAGTTCCCACATAGGAAAACCAGCCAATTTAATACTTAAACCACAAATAATGAATCTAATAGCTTTCCAAAATAGAATACATGGTCATCTGCATACAACTATGAAGAGCTTTCATTAAAAGAAGAGACGAAATCAAAAGGAAAATGGAACAACTAAAAGAATTTAAGTTATCTATCAGCACATCAAAGAGGGTAACATAGAATATTGATTAGCATGAATACAATTCTAATATTTGACCAGTCTGTCATCTCACCATACAATGCTCACGGGGATTGGCAGACGTCGCAGTTGAGAATACAAATAAAGGGTCACTGCCATATACTGCATTTGAAATCAGAATGCACCTTGATCAATAACAATAATATGTATTTTCCATGTCCAAGGGGAGGGGCCATCAATATGGCTGAAAAAAAAAAAGTAAAAGAAAGGACCAACTTCTAATTTGTTTAATAACAAGGGGAAGCCCAACTACCATGAGAGCAGATTCTGCGGAGTCTTCTCAGGATTAGAGCAGTATGGCATCCAAATGCTCCTTTGTAATAGTGAGCTTCATCAATCACCACAAACCTAATATAAATAGAGCGAACCTCTTGATAATTCAGCATATTATTAACATAAGCAGGAACTAAATTCCAAACAATATCAAAAGGATAGAAAATTTTCTCTTTTGGGTTGTTGATTAGTGTTAATTAAATGCAAAATTATCAAAATACCTTATTATATATTAGTAAATATTACAAATCCATCACATTATATAAAATTCTCACCTTGACTTGTTAACCATGAATTAATTGGACTTTGACTCTAGTATATTACACTATATTTAATCTATGAAGGAACAGCAATCATACAAAAGAAAACAAAAATTACCTTAGATTTGATAAAAGTTGACTGAATTGTCTATGAAATGGTAAAATTGACATGTGTAACATATCTGGATTTGTGATCAGCTGCCAGCCAAAGTATGAAAATTGTAAGCTCAAGTTTTTCTTTCATTGATATATTTAAGAAAGCTATACCCTACTAAGTTACCAGTCTAGCATTATCACGCAGCCATGACCTTTGCGTTTGAGAAGTATCACCATCATATATGCCAATACTTATGTTTGTATCAAATTCTTTTGTCATAGTCAACAACACCCTAAGTTGATCTTGAGCCAAAGCCTATTTGAAAATATATATATATATACATATAATATAAATGAAATATAAGCAAAATAACAGGTTGCAACTGATTTTCAGGGATAGATAACCCAAAGCATATAAGAGCTTAAAAATCTGCACCTTAGTTGGAAACAAATATAAAGCACATGATGACAAGTTTTGGGACAATACTTCCAGAACAGGGACATTATAGCAAAGGGACTTCCCACTAGATGTCATTGTTGAAACTACGACATTCTTTCCAGCAAGGGAGGCCATGATAGACTCTGCCTGCGAATATAGCACGAGTTACAACATATTCAGAAAAATAGTGGTATCGAAAGACTTTTCTGAAGCAAAAGCATCATGCCTGGTGGCTATATAATTTAGTGATCCCCATACATCTCAGGGCCAACTTTGTGTTATCAGAAAGCTCATGTGGTATTTCTGTGAAAATGGCATTTCTAGCATCAATGTCTTCAAGGTGTACCATCTGCACCAAATGATCTTGAAGGTTTTAACTCTAACCTGATACTTCATTGAAGATATTTCAAAATCTGTCACCTATTCAATCCAGTCATGACTTGCATAATCATGTTAGAGCCCTTTTCTCAGTCAGGCTATCATATTCCTGAATCTAGTGAGAAGAATACATTCCAATTTCTAGGCCTGTAACTCATATACCAACTCACAACTTACATGTCCATTTGATCCAGGGCCCTCTCTAAGATGTTGAACCATTTCCACTGGCAGCAATTGATTAGTTTCCTGCTTTTCATGAGAAGAAGTCAGCTGAGTACAGAGCAGTAGTTTTTCACTTGAAAGGTTAGGAAATACCGCATTTTATTACTTAGTTAAAGATTCAATAAAGTACTCTGGTAAGACTCTGTATGACCAAAAACACTCCAATTATGAATTATGAAAAATACTACTAACACCAGATTGCATTAGGAACAAAAGGATTGCAATATTAAGAAACCATTCTAACACCTATAATGTCGAGCAACTAGCTAACCTTTCATTTTAATGATCACCCATAGCAAAAGAGAGAAATTATAATTCAGGATACCATATTAGCCCAGAAAAGCAACTAAACATTTTTTCTTTATTTATGTCAATAAAAACAAAACAAAAAAGCTACGTGTCTCTGAATTAAATTCTAGATGACAGTTAAACACTAAAATATCAGATCATTGTCACAAAACCAGCTAGTTATAACATAGTTTACATCTCATTTAAATGTTGCAAGGACATGATATATTCACTTTTAGAGACACACACTAATTACACTAGTATCAGTTAAAAGGTAAATATGTTGATATAACCCACATGACAACATGAGCGCTGATGGCAGGACCGTCTTCCATTTCCCCAATTTGCTTCATTTTCCTTTTCAGGAACATCGACTCCCTTCACAAAGTTAAGTAAATCTTCCAAGGAAAAGAGCGTTTCAGTTGCTTTTTTACTTTTTCTCTATATGATAAAAGAGAAGTATCAATTTCTGTGCATCCAAATAATCACACATATTTAAGTAGTACTCAGAAAAAATTAAATTTTTCAGTGACACCATATCATTCATCATGCTGAAAATTTACTGATTCCAAAAAGCTTCCCAACCTTAGTGTTCCATTATTAAATACAAGCTCAAAACCTTGATTTTGTTGTTGCCACGTAGAAGGTAAAATGACCTCTAAAATGCTTAGCAGCTTCGATGGTAAGCACTTATTTCAAATGCAAGTTTCCATTTAAGAAAGAAGTAATGAACATTATAATTATAACGCAAAATTTAACGAAATGCAAGAAACAAACAGAAAGTTGTGGAACATTACAATCATCCAAATGCACATGTAGTCGATAATGGCTTAACAATTTACTTCCATTCATTAAGAAATAAAATGATACATGTTGCTAATGGGTTAATAATTTACTTCCTTTCATGATAAATAATAAAAATTGTGAAGTGTATGTCTGAGTACGAGAAAATGTCAATATCAAACAAGCATACCACTAGAAATTTAGCAGCTTCCGACAAGTGAGTTTTAAAAGAACTTTCCCGTTTTTTCATCATGTTAAATATCTTGGATAAAGGTATGGCTTTTTGTCCTGTGAAATAGGAAATCCTACTCTTTCAATTTATTTGAAATCCAATAAAAATTTAAGAGCAGTAATGGAACTAAAATATAAAAAGCAAAAAGAGCATATATTTCCATATACCATTTGTGGATTTTACAAAATCATCTCGTTCTTCCATTTCAGAATTGATAATAACAAGCGCATCAGCAGAACTAAGAAGCTTTGCATCACTGTCACTGAAGGACACAACCTGAGATAGAGAAAATGTACTTACACCGTGATCTCAAACATACTTGAAGTAAAAGGAAACAGCTTACGGTGCTATCCTAAGTAACAAATTTAGTTTACGATAGAAAGTGTTCCGCAAGGAAAAAAAACAACACACTACCTTGGGACAAATAATAGAAATATGCTCAATATCCTCAAATCCTACTCCACATCCAAATCCACTAAGCTTCTTAAGTACCTCCTTCAACCTAGATGAGGTAATCCCCTCCTTCTTCATATGTAAAAAAGCAGAACAAATATTCAAGAAAGCAAATGCCTGCATAATTCTTTTCAACCAAGACGGACACAAGCACAAAACCTCATTTTCTCCTCGCAATTCCATATCACCATTTTTCTGACTACCTAACAACACGCAAGTCCTGGAACGCGGACTACTCAAGCAATTCAAAGAACTCAAAACCTCAACAAACTTCTCACAATGCGAATCCTCCATAATATTCCTACTAGAAGACTGCATCACACTCCATAAGAACGTAAATGGGGCTTTTCCTCTTTCTTCTTTTTCTTCTTCTTCCTTATCCCTTTTTCTTTTATGTGTTACGAAACTAGTATCATCAGGCGCACTTAACTCGCTTGGTTCATTTAAAAAAGACGAGAATTCTTGCATCATATCGGAATAAACCGAATCGGAATAGCTAGCGCTTGTGCTTGACATTTCTTTCGGTAAATTGGATGAAAAATAATCAGGCATCATATTAGGGCGATCTTTCTTAATAAATGGAATTAACACTAAAAATTCACCAGGATCAACAGTAAGAGTGGCAATGCGAGTCTGCACGCTTAATTTAACTCCCTATACATAAATTTAGCGAAATTTAGGTTAAATGAGTTTAATTTAAATTCGATTCAATTCAATTAAGGGTTACCTTGAAGAAGAGGTGGAAATTAGGAGAAGAAGAGGCGGGAGGGAATATGAGTGTTAGTAGAAGCTTGAGGTCGCTAATGCTTCCGCTTGTCGCCATAGATACCGTCGTTGATTCGCCGGATAGAGTACGGACTTCGATTTTTCTCTCCTCTTTCTCCATTTCTCGGTCAGTGTGAGCAAAGGCGACGAAACGAAGCGAATTTTTGGTTTCTTTTTTATAGGCTTTTTTCTCTTTGGCGCGGAAACTGTAATCTCTCAGTCACGTGTGACTCTCTTCACGCACGTGTCCTCCTTTTTCTTGTTTTAAATGAATAAAAGGTCACTCCGGTCCTCAGACTCATGCATCGAGTCAAATTTATTTATTTTTAACTGTTTTTGTCATTATATTTAAAAATTTGTGTTTCGAAATCAAGTAAGTCATTTCAACGGATTGGGATTCCTTCAAATTCAAAATGAAATTGAGGAGGTCATATTTGCAATCTACACCTTTCATTGATGAACAGTATAAATCAAAAAGGTATAATTTTAATCAAATTAATCTACATCGTTCATTTTACAATGAACGGTGTATATTATGAACATGACCCCGTCAAGTTCATTGAACTTGAGAAAATCTCAATCCCATTTTAACATGTTATACGTGAGACATAAATTTATTTGATCCACTAGACACAAAATTAGGGAGCTAATAACTATAGTGATCTATTTGATTTTGAACTACAAATTTGGGAATTTAAATTTATATAAATTAAAAATGATTTGTTTCATTGTTTGACTCCAAGATATAAATTCAAGGGCCTAATTGACTCTTTGTTTATAATTTTAATTCAGCCACTCTGCGGAGTGCAGAGAAGCTGAAGAAAATGGTGACTCTGGTGGTGGCGACCGCCGTGGACCCGGCCTCCATCGGACCGGCATCGGCCCTCTTAGCCATGCCAGGCTGGCACCCTGGTCCTACCTGGCAGGTCAGTCAACCAACCCATTAATTTGAGTTTGTTTATTGTAAATTAAATTTGTTTGATTTATTAGAAAGAAAAGATTAAATTCTGATCAATAAAGTTGTCAAGAATTAAACTTTATCAAATTTTGGTTGGTGGGTATTGTGATTATTGCAGGAGGATGCACAGAGTTTCGTAAATAAGAATGTGAGGCTAATAAAATTAGAAACCAAATTAGTGAAAGAAGATGATTTAGATAAAAGATGGGAGGAGGCAACTGGTGAGTCTGTGGATGAGATCATCTTTCTCAGTAAGCATGTCGCCGCTTCGAATCGGCCTGCTCTCACTATCCATCCTATTGGTAATAATATTAATACACTTATACATCAACTTATATATAATTGATGAATGTGATTAATCTAATGATATGATTGTTAAGATTGATCTTAGTTGTTGCTTTGGCGGGTTCAGGTACTCCGCATGTAACCGAAGGCGAGGTTCTGGTTGCTGGTGGAAAGCCTAGATGGGCAGCACCTCCGAATCCTAGAATTGGGCCGTGGTTAAGACTATTAAGATGCATTGCTGCGTCACATAATCTCTCTCCGGAATTCGAGGTGGTGATTTCTTGTTGACATGCATTTTGCGCTTTTGTTATTTTTAATGCATGTGATGCAGTTAGGAAATGGCATAACATGTTTTGGAATTGAACTAAATGAAACATACTGGCTTCTTTTGATATGGTTTATGATATGCTAGGTTACATTGGAAGCTACTCATCATGGACCAGTTACTAATTCACCAACCATGTTTGTAGAGATTGGTAACCTTCTAATTAGCAATTTTTTAAAGTTGCCTCGTCGAAATACTGTTACATTTTCCCCTCAAGAGGATGATCAATTAACAAAATTTTGATGTTTCTACCTTCAATTTCATTTCCTTTTGGATATTGATTGACATGATTGTGCTGGTGTAGGTTATTAATTATTGTGTTATGATATCTCTAGGTAGTACAGAGGAGTACTGGAGGAGGCAGGATGCTGCACAGGCCATTGCTTTGGTTTGTATTTATCTGTTTCTAGCTGTAAAATTACTAAAATTCATAGCTTGTTTGACTGCTTTAACGATTATGAAAGGTGGGAAAAACGTAGTTGAGTAAGAAGCTTAAGACAAGGATGAACCTAGTGGATTGTCTGTACAATATGAACAGTTTTAGTGTTTGAATTTTGGGATCTATGGTACTTTATGCACAAATAAAAAGTAAAGTAATTGCAACTAGTCATCACTGTATTCATAACGGTAGTCTGCACATTGTGCATAACCAGAAATACAAGTATCCTTGGACTGTGACTTCTTATTACAACTGTACATTCACCTACAGTTGGCTGAACGGCTTTATTTGACTGCTCTAAGCTTATTCATCTAATTTTTCATACTTTTAAGACATTGCTTTCCTGATAAATTAACACTTCTTTGCATCTTATTTCGAAAGCTGTGCCCTTTTCTCTGTGGTTAATACATTGCTTTTTGCTCTATGCATATAAGTCGGAATGTAACAAATATCATGTTCAAAGTTCATCAATGGTAGAGCCATGCTGCTAGTTGTGTAACAAAATTATTCATGTGGTTTTTGAAGTTAGTCTGGCAAGGATTAGGTCTTGGAGAAGGAACTGCCGTGGGAGACTGGATTAGGTACATAGCTAAAATTTACCGTAGCAACTGCTTGACATGGAGAATATATTTGTCGCATTTCATTAAACTTAGCCCTTTTCTATCTTACAACGCAAAGAAATAATGATTTTAATAATAACTAACATAGATGCATTTCTTATTTTGGCTGTAATGTATGCAGGAATGACAGCAAAAATAAAATCCTTTTAGGAATAGGTGGTGGCCATTATGTGCCACGGCATATGGATGTTGTTCTGTAAGTTTCCACTTTTGAAATCAGCCATTCAAGCTGTCTTGAGTTGTTACTTTCTTGGTTAATTCAAATGCCATTTTTTTTGCTTTTAATTTAAATTTTACTTGTTCAGGAAAGATGGTGTTTGGGTCGGCCATCTGCTATCTGGATATTCCTTGCTGATGGAAGATCCTGCCCAATTAAAAGCGCTAACAAAGGCTGATGCTGTGAAAATGACATGGAAGGAAGCGATCAAAGTTGCATTTGAAGCTACCAAGCTGGCTTTTCCAGGAGGAGAAGTTATAGCACATCTTGATCACAAGTTAGTCATTGAATTAATTTCTTTCATTATTAGCTTTACACAATCTGAAAATTCACTCTAGAATCAATATGTTTTATGTTTTTTAAAGTGTATTTTGGGCATCAAAAATCGCCACTTAGAAAAGAACCATATGCCTTTTGTTTTGAAAACCAAAAGCTAACACCCATCCTTTTGTGAAATCTGCATAACCACAAAAATACATATATATGTGCAGTGAACTTAAATCAATTTAGAAACCAATCAAAGGGATCTAAAGGTACGACAATTTGTTTCTTATAATGAAGCCCCCATGATGCATCAGTTTAGAAGATGAAACAATATGTATATAACATTTTCTTTGGTAGGAACTACTTTTCTGACTAAACATTTCTGTAAAAATTGGGGTTCAATCCGACATGTCAAAAAATTTATCCTTCTTTAGTTCTAGGCTAGCATAAATTCAGTAGAACTTCCCCCCTTCAAATTCCCTGCCTTTGCGAAACGAAGACATGTATATCAAACAATTTAGTTTCTTGGAATAAACAGCAGTGCATGTGACAATAATCAGTCGACAAACCATGCAAGTTAGGGTTGAAGTACATTAAAGATGCATTGTGTTGTGGTACAAAATATATTTGAGAAAGGTGGTGTTCTTCTTTCTTTGAACCGATTCTATTGGATGTCAAGGAGTTGCATTTTGTTTATGTTTCCTGTTCTCAAAAACTATACTACTTGTTTCACTCGAAAGGTTTGTAGTCTTTTTTCTTGTTTGCAGAACACGCCATCTTGCTAATGCTATTTGTGAATGCAGGAGTTTCAAAAGTTGGCAGAGGAATGCAGTTACAAGTTTCTTGGTGGAGCAGAACATAAAGATTGGCAAACCTGGTGACTTTTGATCTTGGTAGAAAAGTTGGTATAGTTTTTAAAATAATTCTTTTGTCAATCTTGTCCATAACTATTTCATTCCAAAATGAATTGACAATTATTCTATTTCATTTCTAATGGAAGCCAAACTTAATTTGTGTTGTTCCCTAATTCTAGTTACTTAATTCCAAAGATATTAAATAATTAAATTTCCTTAGAATGGGGAATGAAGTGCAACAGTGTTACTATTTTTCTTACCAAACCCCTATTTCAATAATGAATGATATGTTTTTGTAAATTTGCATCTTGAATGGCTATGTTGTAGAAAAACTTCTCGATTCTTACGTTTCGGTATTCCATCTTTAGAAACACTTCTGAAACTGTGAAAATTTATATTTATTACCTATTTGTTTAAAAAATGTTGTTTTGTTGCTCCCCGTTTTAGCACTTCTCCATTTCAATATCTCTGTTTGCATGCAACATATAGTTGAACAGTATGATTCTAGGCTAGAGTAGCATTATGTTCCTCAAAGCTGTTTTGCAGTTGATTCTCAATAGTCCAACGGATATGCTGATTTATCAGATAATATAAACTGACGCTGTACTGCCTTAGCCGAACCTTGAAGGTGAGCTTATCTAAGAGTGTGCATGAGATACTTTTTTTGTTCTTTTTCTACAGTTGAATGAACTGAACAATTGATTGTCATGTTTCCGTAAATCATATGCGTATTTAAAATTGTTTTTGTCTCCAGAATACCGATTCTGCAACCGTTTAGGACCGTAAATGCATGATGTCACTTCTACAGCTTTTGTCCAAAACAGGTGAGTTAAATACAATTCTGCATTGACTTGGTAATTTTCTAGATATTTTCCATCCTTTTTTATTTCCAGACTTTTGTAGTATGAAATGTAGACAAAATAGCAGAGAAGGAGCATCCTTTCTTATAGTCTTATAAAAACCGTAGTCAACAATCTTCTGCTGTCCACAGTCAATATAAAAATATTCTCATTTATGTTATTCTAATATTGAAGCATGCATTACGTTCGATTCTTCAACATAATGAACATTCAAACATTGAACTGTTAACATGTGGATGGAAAAAAATATGTTAGAATGTGGAAATTTAGTTTCCGAAAAATCAAAAACGTATTTGAGGGAAAACAAATTTTCTTCCCTTTGAAAATCTTGCAAAGATTATGTACCACCCAAGAAACTTACCCTCTATTATATCAGTGTTTAAAGAACCAGCCGGTTCAACCGATTTAGGTTCTATCAGTCCAGTTCAGTTCTTCCCCAAAATTTGGATTTTTAGTTCAACCTCTTTGAACTGGGAAAAATTACAAAAATTGAAAAATTCATTGAAATAATTGAACTGCAACAACTATCTGGTTCTGTATTTGTTAGTTAAATTTTTACTATTTTCTCAATCTATTTGCTTGTTAAAATTCTATATATATGTTTAAATTTTAAAAATGTTAACCTACTCTAGAAATATATGCACATATGATATATAGTTTATAAATATATTCTCTTTTATTTAATTGGTTAAGGCGGCGGTCAAACCGGTTGAACTGCTAACCAATGGCCACATCGGTCCAGCCGCAGTTCAATTTTTAAAATACTGCTCTATATATTTGTGGAACTACCCCTTCTCTAAATACTCTCACAACTAGAACAAACTCAATTCACTTCTTGCTTGCATTAACCATGGCACTAGATAGCAAGATTATGCTTCTCTTTGCACTTATGGTATTTTCCTCGAGCTATACCGAGGCATTGAAATCCAAGATCACCAACATACAGTTTTACATGCATGATATTGTTGGTGGACCGAATCCAACTGCTGTCCGGGTCGCAGGACGGACCAACTTCACGAGCCCAGACCCAATTGCAGCTTCGTTCGGATCCATTTTTGTGATAGACAATCCGCTCACGGTCTCACCAGAACCCAATTCTACCGTCGTAGGGCGTGCACAAGGGATATATGCTATGTCTTCACAAAAAGATGAGTTTAGTCTTCTCATGACACTAACGTATGTGTTCATTACCGGCCGTTACAATGGTAGCACATTTAGCGTAGTTGGCCGGAATCCAGTAATGAGTGAGGTGAGAGAAATGCCAGTCATTGGTGGCACGGGAATATTCCGGTTAGCTCAGGGATATTGCTTTGCAAAGACGCATTCAATGGATCAAATGGATGCAATTATTGGATACAACGTGACTTTATTACATTATTAAGTTAGAATCATTTTCAATCATATATATACTATTCAATTTTTCATTTTCGAGTTTTTCATATGTAGAATTATGGTATTCAAATTCCGACTAATTCCGAGTTATAGTCGAGATGTCGTATAATAATAAAGCATTTGATTTTTCATTTTATTTCCTTGGCTCATAAAATACCAATAAATCAAACATTCAACATTTTTCCCCTCTCCAAAACAATTTAGAAAACATAATTAATTACAATTACTAAAGAAGGTAATTATTTTTCCTTTACCATGTATAGAATCATAACTGATTTATTAAGCAGTCATGGGTTGATACTGTAACTCCCTTATTTAAGCATTCTTAAATTTTTTTTTTCAAATTCAAAATGTTCATTTCCCTCTCCTAGTAATTTTCTCCATTCTCTCACTACTTAATTTCTCACCTTTTACTATAATTTCTTGAAAAGAAAATTAAACAAAAATGTCCACAAATTGGCCAATTACAAAATTGATTAGATGGAGAATTAAAGATTGGATTTCTTGTTTCTTGGCATGCAGGTTTCCTCTAGGTACATAATAAAATTAACTATAAGAATCAAGAATAAAATAATTCGCTAATTTTATTTATGATCGTTCAAATTTTGTTGATGATTCTTGCAGATAATGAACAGCCTCAACAGCTACCAATCAAGAACATGGTTTATGAAAACAAAAAATTATCAACGCAAAATAAAAGCAGAAAAGAAAAACATGATTCAGTTCATTTTCAAGATGAGGAATTTATAGTTTTTTGCTTCAGAGAAGATGGTGCATTTGATGTTGTTAAAGATTACAAGTCGGATTCTGCTAATAAAAATTCAAGATCTGTTAATAGAAAGGTGAGTAAAATTTTCTGAATTTATTTTGTTTTTTTTTTAGCAAATGAGTTAAAATAATGATTGGTTTTATGATATTTGTTATTTTGTGTTGAAAAGCAGCTTAATTATGGTGAAGTTGTAGAAACAGTTAGAGATGGCAGCAATGGAAAAAGGTCAATTGCATATGGAATTGATTCTTGCTTGAAAAATGGGGAAGGGATTAATCTTGTTGAAGAGGTACTCAAAATTTCTCCACTTCTCTATATTCTTGATAGGTGACTATAGTTTTTTACAATTTGGTTACTGTTCTTTCATTTTGACAATTTTCATTTTTCTAAAAACGGAAGGTTACTATGGTAATTCTGCTAATAATTGCTTATGTGGTAACGAAATAATTGGGTGTCGCCTAATTTTCTGTTGACCACGTAAGCGATAATTCCCCTAAATTCACTAAGAAAAGAGGGTTATCAAAATATTAAATATAAGACGAGCATAACCGAAATGTGAAAAGCCTATAGTTAGTACCCGTAAAAAAATTAACTCGCTCGCTTACTATGTAATTTTATGTGCTTATATATCTTCTGAAGAAAATGAATCAATTTTTTAAAAAAACATATAATAAGTAAACAGGATCAATCATCTTCGATTCGATATGGTTTGGTTTTTCGATCGGTTCGATCAGGTGTGAATCCTAGTTCGAGCTAATTTACTCAAAAAATGAAAAGTTTTAGCTCATTGCTTTTTAGGGTGAGGAAGAACAATGCAACAACCTGGATATAAAATCACCATCTGTTACCAGGACAAGAAGCTACCAACTAGAAGAAACCGAAAATTGCAGGGCTTTATCCGTAGAATCGACAGATTCTAACCAATCAGAGAGCAGCACAGGATCATTTTCCTTTCCTGCGTAAGTCTAAAGTTTATTAAAAAAGAAAAGCTTGTCTTGTTGAGCTCAAACTCAAGTACTGAACCTCGTAGTGTGTTTTATTTTGTGTGCAGATTGCATTGGGAGCTGATGGGTAGTCCAGTACAAATGCCAAGAACAGAGAGAATCTGCACAAGGAAGCATAATAAGGTGTCTTGCGCTCGATTTCAGTGCTGTAGATTCTGATAATTGTCCAGGAAATTGGGTTGAACATATTGTTATTCACTTGCCATTTATTAACAATAACAATTTCATAATTATTCATTTCAATTCACAAAGTATCACGATATTCAGAATTTACGGTCCAGCACTAGACGGTCCAACACAATGAGAGGCAAGTATTGTGATAGCTGAATAAGACAAAAATGACTTGTTAACTGATGAATTGGTTAAAGTAAAAATAGGCTACACGTTTGAACATTATATTTTAAAATTTATTTATACTAAATTAAAATAATAAATTTATTATATAAATAATGATATTATATTTTAAATTTAGATTTAAATATAATTTATTTGGTTTATATTATCCATTATTTTATTTTATTAAATTTATGCATATTTAATTGCTCTATATTAAACAGTTGAATATTAAAAGAATAATTTTAGGTTTAATTAGTTATATATGTGACGATGGAAAAAGAAAAAAATAGCCTATTAGTTATCTATATATATATACTATTATATTATATTATACTATATATAAAAGTACGGATGGGAGGGGGGGACAGACAAATTTACTGAATAATCCTTTTCAGTTCACTAATAAATAAAGGTTTTATAGTTATTAACTATAGTTATTTAATTAATCACTATTGTATTAAAGTCCTAATTAGAATAGGTAGTTAAATTATCTCCAATTTAGTTTTTAGTATGTAAAAAATAACTAAATTGTCTCCAAATTAGTAGGAATACCTATCTTTTAGTTTGATTGAACTAAGAATTAAAATACTGTATTTGGTCAATATAATATTATTTAAATTTCTATTTTATTATTTTTAAAAATATTATTAATCAAATTAAGTTAATTATTTAATTATGGTTATTATAAAACCAAAAGAAAAATAGATTCAGTATGAAAAAAAATTAATAACCGAATATATTATATTTACTTTTACAAAAATTCTTAACTAATTTAATATTAATTAGAAATAAAAAATTGATATAATCATAATAAATTTACTAATATATTCATTGACGAGTTACGTTACGAGCCACGTGCGTAGCACGTAATGCGAAACTAGTATAAATAAATAAATGAGGAGCAAGTCAATGTGGAACATTTGTTTTATTGCTTTTTATTTGGATCCCGTAATAGTTGTTTTGTAACCTACAAACATATTTTTCTAAAAGTTAAATGTTTATCTTATTAGCTTTGTCCTCTAGCGCTGGACCATAGATTGAGCCCCGGTTGTTTTCTTTCGAAGTAAATATTTACTCCCTCCGATCATGGCATACTAGCATATTATCCGCGCGATGCCGCGGTTTATTAAAATTTATATTATTATTATTATTATAAATTTAATAATATTTTTATGGATTAATGTTACTATATAATATGGTGTTTTTCACTTTTTTATTTAAACATAAATTACAAAATATCTTTATCTAATAGCACAACTTTTTATTATGTGGCATATATAGTATAAATGTCTAAAACGACTTTGTTTCGGTCATCCACACAACAAAAAACGATGTTATTTTACAAAAAGTAAAGCATAAAATACATATCAAACTATAAAATAAAAAGTTTAGAAAGGTTGTGCTAAATGATGAGACAAATTGTAATTTATGCTTAAAATAAAAAAACGCAAAAGATTGTTTTCTTTAACACCATTTAAAAAATAATGGTGATGTAGAAATATTTTATCACATAAAAAAAATTATACTATTACTTTTAAACGGAGGAAGTAATGTTTTATCATATTATGAAAATATCAATATTAATATAATCTAGTTATTTTTAATCTTAACTAATTTAATATATAAAATATTATTAATTATCTAAACAAAAAAGTAGATAAAGTATATATAATAATTTATCTATTTAACAATTTAATTACTTAAAATTAAAAGATTTATGATAGAAAAATATAATGAATCATGATGAAAATTATATAAAAAAAAGTCGTCACACCAATAAAAAAATAAAAGTAAAGTTAAATTCAATTATAATTTTAAATTCATTGTGGGAACAAATATTTGTTTTCAATCTCGCTTTACTTTTTTATTTTGTTTTATTTATATTACCTCAACTTCTAAGTTTTTAAAATAAATATATATGCGAAGTCTGACCACGACATTCCCAAAATGGTAAACCGTTGCTTTTAATTTCTAATTTTGATCATCGATTAAATAATCAAAATCGGACAATATGTTATTTAAAATAAAAAGCATTCCAGTTTTTTTAATAATTAAACAACATTAATTTTATAAATTGTATCACTTAATTAATCTATAATTATGTACCTTAATAGAAATTTTATTAAGAAAATAAATATAAGTAAACATTTATTTTATCAAAGTTCAAAATATAAAATAAATTAAGAATATTCATATATATTATAAGTTTAATTTAAAGTTATCATGTTTAAAATTATTTATTTACATTAAATATTTAAATTTAAAAGAATTTCGTCCAAAATAATTCTAGATCAAATTTAATAATTATATTCCAAAAAATAAATAAATTACTAAATATAAAAATTAAAAATATATTTTTTGGGATAAAAAATATTATTATTTTAAAATAATTTAAGTAGTACTTATATAATGATGTTGATACTTTTATTATAAACGTTTTTATGTTACGAAGCAGCCAAATTTTTTATTGTATTTAATTTTTTTATGTAATATAAGACAAACTATTAGCAATAGAAAAAAAATATTTATATTTAAGTTGTAGCATATAAATTGATTTATTTTTTATATATCTAAGTTAATAATTATATTTTACTGTGAAGAAAAAAATTTAAATTATAAAGCCACTTTATCATTTTTAATTTTTAAAATTTTACATATATGAAGTTTTAATTCATTTTATTACACTATATATCTTTAAATTACAAATACACATAATTCATCTATATATAACAATTTTTTTTATAAAATTCAAAATAAAATATATATACTTTCATAATTAAAATATAATTATAGTCACTATTGTATTTTTTTCTTTCCTAATTAATAAAATAAATTGTATAAAATATTATTTCATAAAACAAAAATTACAATTTTTTTTAAATTTTCCAAAAATAATTAATTTGTTGAAAAATAAATTTTAAAGACTGAAGTGTAACTTTTATTATATTAAAAAAGTTAAAACATTAACTTTCCCACTCTTTTTTGGCTTATTAGGCATTAGCTTTGACAAAGAAAAAGAAATGTTGACTTTATGGCTTATTTCTATGTCGTTTCCAACCATTTTAAATGTGCACCATATCCATTTTGCTTTCATTATTTTTGCCGTTTGTTCATTTTGCTTTTATTTTTTTGCCGTTATTAGCTTTGACAAAGAAAAAGAAATGTTGACTTTATGGCTTATTTCTATGTCGTTTCCAACCATTTTAAATGTGCACCATATCCATTTTGCTTTCATTATTTTTGCCGTTTGTTCATTTTGCTTTTATTTTTTTGCCGTTTGTCCTTGATGTCGTTTGTTCCTTAGGTTTCATGTATAGTATAATATAATTGAGTGCCATTCTTGACGAGTTCATGAACTCTTGACGTTTGGGGGGCTTTGATCCAACGCTTTAGCAGAATATTATCTAATGCATACACCATTTGAACTATTGGTATACCAAGAAATATCAATCAAGGGCAGGAAGGAGATGAATATGCATGAGTCGAATTATTTGAGATTAACTTGAAAAATATTTTTAAATTCGAGTTAATTGACATATGAAGTTCAATGATCAAGATCTACACAAATTCCCAAATATTTTTTTTTGGTATTCTTTATAAATATATGCATTTACAAAAATATCTTAACTTTTATGTAAAAAGGGTGATTTTAAAATATTTATACAAAAATCAAATTGAATAGACCCGAGTCAAGCTTGATTTTCAATTATTTTACCAAGTTCAACCTCCTAAAATAAATGAGTCTAAATCAAGTTTAAAATTTTCAATTTTAAAATCGAATCAAAATTAATCTTCACGAAGTTTCGACTCGGAATAGATTACAGCTCGACATAAAAATGTTAACGAGGCCATGCATTAATCAGGCGGAGTACAGAACTACAGATCATTAAATTAGAAGTATATCTCAAACGAAAACATAGAAGTATATAAACATCAGACAACAAGATTCATAGGCAGGCCAATGGTCAACCAGTATTTAAAAAAAAAAGATGAGTAGTAAAAAGAATATGTTACAGTAAATGTGAAGCCTATTAATCATAATACATGTTGGACCTAATGTGCATATGCTCTATATGAAACTGGTGAAACCGCACCGCTCTGAATATCATTATCATTGCCAGCATTTTTACTGTCAGGTCTCAAAACAAAAGAATGAAGATGGAGTCTTGCCCTGGCTGCAGCAGCAATGGATTCTTCATCTTGCTTTTCCTTTACGGTAGCAATAGCAGCAACATAAGCTTGTCTCGCTTCTTCCATTTTCTGCATTTCCCCGTCGTCCATATAGTCCTAAAGAATAACAAATATAAATATTTCATTTGCACATGCAACCAACAAGTGTGACTTATATAGCCATCGAAGTTTTAACCACATAATGCTATAAACTGAATAACTGAACCAAACCGACAGTTTGGTTTAAAAAAAAAAAAGAAAACGAAGAAAACAGAAAACATAATGAATTTGCAAAATTAAAAGGGACTATGAGCTTACAATATCAGGAAGATAATCTAAATAATGCGGTTTGACATCATAGTCTTCCAAAGTTTTCATCGATTCATTGTTTGTTAATTCTTCAAATAACGCCATCATTGATGAAATGTCTCCTTGTATAGATTCTAGCTCTTCCTGGAGCTTGTCCACTTTTAAATTGGATTGTGTTGCTTCCCATTGTAACTTTTCTAGGGAAGCTTGCTTGTCCGCAAGCTTAATCTGTATAAATTACAGCTATTAATAACAAATGAAATGACTTCCAAATAGAGGGATTTTTGTGGTGGGGAAAGAACAAAGAGAGATTTCCAACAGATTTTATTTTAGGAATGTGGCTCTATTTGAACCTTATTTCTAGGAAAAGATAACTTGGACAATATCTGAATGATAAAAACAGTCAAAGGATCTAATATTCTCTAAAGAATGGAACAATAAAAAATAATGATAAACATTAAATTAAGGCACTGTTTTTACAAATTAAAATTTACACTGCAAATAACCGCCACTGATGAATAAAGTGAAATCGCAATTAATAGTGACTTGTTCAAACTGACAACAAACTAGGTAAAGAAAAAAGAAAAAAGATACCATAGATACGTTTATTCATGCTAATTTTATTTTCTAAAATTATGAATATTTAATTTAAAATCAAAGAATATTAATATTCTCGAGCTCCATGTTTGACTCATAACAAAAACAGCATGTTGAAATTCTTGTAGCACAGTGGAAAAAGATTTTCTATGTTTTGTTCCACTTTTAGTTAGTTATCCTAACTAATTCTGCCCCTAGGCTACAAATAGATCTTCAAGCTAAAGCCATCATCATGGTCCATATCAGGGCAAGTGGATCAAGTTGTATCATTGAAATTGCAAGAGGAAGACGTCATTATTACGAATGACCAAAGGTTCAAGCTAAAGCCTAAAATAAGCAATGCATGTAAAGGAGTAGATAAATACCTTAGCATCAGAAAGTTGTAATTGAGTAGACTTGATTACGGAATCCTTTTCTAAAGCCTGGTGTTTCAGCTCATCGAGTTTTCCATGAACAGTGTTCATCTGATTCTTTGAAATCTCTGCAGATTTCAGAAGTTCATCTTTCTCTGCTAACTTCATTTGCAAATCCTCCAATTGTTCCCTCAATGTGACTAGCTCTTCTAAGTCCTTTTCAGAAGTCAAAGACCTCGAGGAAAAGATTGAGAAGTTGTCAGAATCTTGATTATTACCTCCATCCTTATTATGGTCCTTGTCTCCACGTTCTCTCTTCTTTTTTGCCGGGATAGACTGAGATGCATTCCTCCCTTTAGGATCATTCAACTTCAATGATAAAAATATCAAAATCAGAAAATACTAAAACAAAAATCGATTGATAGCAAGTAAGCGTGCAGAAGATATAGATCATCCTGAGATCAGAAAATCAGAAATGCACAACGGTAGTAATAGTTGATTACATAATAAAAAAGATTAAAGCAACACCATGAGATATAATAACACCAATATGCATAATCATCATAAATCAATACGATGGTAATATGCAGTTAAACATTAGAATCAGCTTATCAGAAACATCATCAACCAATATACGATAAACAGAAATGTCAATGTCAAACCATTTTCAACACCCATCACTCTTAAGTCCTAATTTAAAGCACATTTCATTTTCAACGATCTAACGTCATAAACACAACTCGGGATTGTACTTCTAAACTCTAGAAATCTAACTTATGATACAAATATCCAATCTAGGGGCCTAAAACATTTTTAAAAATGAGGTCAAAGTTCAAACTCTTCTACAAGCAACCCCTAATTTCAATTTCAACTTGTTTCCTACAATGGATTCAAGAACAACTTCAAAGATGGCGCATTTCGTCATCAATCATACAAAATGTTGCTAGAAATTAAACAATTTGCAAACCACAAACAAATAATACAAAAAATAGTAAAGCAAATATTAAACACAAAATTAAAAATGAAATAAAAAAAACAAAACCTTTCTAGAAGGAGTCTTCGTATAAATCACAGAACCACGCCGAGTAAATGAACTGTTGTCTTTCCGATGCTACAAATAAAAAAAAATTAAACTTGAATTAATATAATGGTCCGTACAAATTATCAAAATAAAAGTAAAAATATTTTAAAGCGGGGACAAGTGAGAGATTACGATGAGGGACTCGACGAGAGGGACTATCTCAACGATGCTGTTGTAGAGGACAGGATCCATATTTCCAGATGTAGAATTCGACTGAGTTTGTCGAAGTGTCGTCGGGGAAGAGTTGTTGTTGTTGTTGTTGATAATGTCGTCGCCGGAAAGCCATGAGTTGGAGTCTCTGAAATTTGGATTTTCTACGACCAAATTTTGGTGTTGTCGTTGACGATGATTAGGTTTATACATTCTATTTTTGATTGAATTTTGAAGGAAATGAAAAGAAAATTAGAGAGTTAAGTGAGTGTTTAAAAGAGGGAGTAGACGGCTTTTTTCGGCAAAGACTTAATTTTGAATTTCTTGTTTCTTTTCCTCCTTTTTTACTCCATTTTGATTTGGCCAAATGTCTTAAAAAAGCCAAACCTTTCACAAAAATTTCACCAAAGTCCTGACTTTTCAATTTTGTCGATTTTGGCCAAAAACAAATTATTTGGTTTCAATTGTGGCCAACTCTTAATTTGATTTCAATTTGTCTATGTGAAGCCTATGTGACGCCTATGTGGCATGCCAAATATTGAAAGGTCATGACTTTTGTGAAACCAAATAATCCATTTTTGGTCAAAATCGACAAAATTGAAAAGTCATGACTTTTGTGAAATCAAATAATCAATTTTTGGTCAAAATCGACAAAATTGAAAGGTCGGGACTTTTGTGAAATTTTTATAAAAGGTTTGGCCTTTTAACAACATTTGACTTTTTGATTTTGGATATTGATTTTTTTTCTTTTTCTCGCAACATACAAACATGTAAAAATGGATTAACCCATTCTAAAGCCCTTAAATTATAAAAAATTTCTTAAAGCACTCCTTATTTTCTATATTTGACTGTTTCTAGCCCGTGTACTTTTATTGTTCGTCTTTTTTATTTCCTAGGTGGATGGACTGTTTACCGTATGGCTGCACTCTCCAATCAAGACTGTTACCTTAAGTTGGAATACAACATAGGAAACACATAGGATAAAGATTTTAGGTCCCTAATTATCTTTTTAACATTAGCAATTTTTAATGGTGTTTTTGCTGATGTGACGTGATATGACATATGGCACTCTCATCGAGTATCCAAGTCAGTGAAATTTTATCTAAAAATGTACCCATGTTGGTTTTGAAAAGAATTAAAATCTGATGCCCTGTATTGACACGTTTTAAGTCGTATTATTTTTGACATTTCGTATAAAGTTAGTGATTTTATATGTGATTAGCCCTTAAATCAATATATGACCAATGCAACTTAAGGTTTATTCTAATAGTACGATCCTAATGTGATAATTGTTGGGTTAATAAATTAGAATTAGAGTCTCAAATCCTCTCACTTCTCCCTTCATAAAAACTGCTAAAAGAATAAAAATGTACGACATGTACGATTCAAAATTACGGTAGTTTTTTAATCGTTAAGGAAGTAAGAAAAGTTGAAAGAAGAGACGTGAGAAATCCGTCGATTGGTTATACAACAAAGGTTTCTGCCTAAAAATTGTATTGTTTCTATTCATTAAGGTTAAAAATGCAGTAATCAAGATATGTA
Source organism: Mercurialis annua (assembly GCF_937616625.2). Classification (NCBI taxonomy): domain Eukaryota; kingdom Viridiplantae; phylum Streptophyta; class Magnoliopsida; order Malpighiales; family Euphorbiaceae; genus Mercurialis; species Mercurialis annua. Next base: position 64,464,906 of record NC_065572.1, on the reverse strand, counting down.
ATTATAGTTGAATTTATTTGTGTTATAGATCTTACTAATTATTGTATTTGCATCAAAATAATTTGCTTACATGAACTACAAAATAATTATTGATTTTAGTATATTGTAAAAGATAAATTTACAAAACTAACTATAAAACTATACAACGATCTCATAAGATTAAAAATCAAAAGAAAATGTGAAAATATCTTAATATTTATTTACAGATTTGTATAAACAAATTTTTTATTTATTTATATTTTATTTATTTAAATTATGTTATATATTTCTACTTGTAAATTTTTTAAGTTTTTCATTTTCTTTATTTTCTTAATCACTTAATATTTAGAGTATATTGTTATTTTTAAAGACTTCATATCAACAAAAAAAGGGAGTCAATACTCTTGATTATATTAATCCTTGCTTAATCAGAGATATAACAAGTAAAATAAGTGAAAACATTAAAGGCTTAATTACTTAAAAACCACCCACCTTGAACTTTTTTTTCGTTTATACCATGACCTAGGAAAAAGTTCATTTATACCCTGACGTATGTGTTTATGTTTCACCTCTACCCCCGAGGCACTAAATTAACCTCTTTTCATTTTAAAAAAAGTTCAAAATAGTCCTTCATTTAGAGAAAAATTCATTTCTAATTAATCTCTAATTAGCTTAGGTCAAAAATGAAGAACTATTTTAAACTTTTTTCTTAATGAAAAGAGGTTAATTTAATGTCTCGGGGTAGAGGTGAAACATATATACATACGTCAGGGTATAAATGAACTTTTTCCTAGGTCAGGGTATAAACGAAAAAAAAGTTCAAGGTGAGTGGTTTTTAAGTAATTAAGCCAACATTAAAAAAAGACCTATTATGGTCACCGGTTTGGTTATAGTTTACTTTTATGCCTATATAATACAACTAAATCACATTGAATCAACACCAATAATCCATACAGAAATAAGCAACCAGTATGTATCAAAGTAGAAACATCTACTCCGGGCGTGGCTTAGTATGGCCTCAGTACGCCGGCCACCCACAACACCCATCTTGCGTTTTATTATTGGTGAAATCAATATCGAACAGCAGTTGTTCGTTGTGTCGGCGCGTTTGCAATACTTGGCACTACTTTTGTTTCCGTTGCAACGTTCGTATGCACTGTGGTTGCGTTTTAGATCCAAACGCTCAACCATATCCATGTCCACCTGATGCTCTTCGTGTATATCTAGCAGAATGTACGCGTTAAATATTTTACGGTACCGAACTGTAGGTTTTTTTATATTTTTATAGCCGGTATTTTGGTAGATTGATTTTTATTTTCATTACAACAAGGCGTAACTCATTCATTTCAGGTGAAGTTTTGTTTATGTGGCAAAGTAATGATTTTTTAATCCAACTTTTGACACGTAAGAACGTTAGTGAAATTATATATAAAAAACGATGTACGGAGAATCAACCATAAAAAATTAACATATGGAGAATCAACTACTAAAAAAATCGATGTACATAGGTTTATTCATTGAAAAGAACGACGGGTGAAGGATCATATATTGAAAAAACACGATAAATGAAGGATCAATACTATTGGATTTTTTTGCTACATAAGTAAAACTTCATATTAAATGAATGAGCAATTTTTATTGTAATGAAATTTTTTTTATCAAAACATAAACTAGTTATCGAAGTATAAAAAATCTAGAGTTCGGTAACCGTGTCCGTAATATATTTTATATCCGAAATGTTCCTAAGCCGTGTTATAAAAGTTCAGTGTCCGATAATTGATGTTTTGTGCAGTTTAATTTGTATGACGATCTGTAATATTCTATAGCTAATAAAATGATGTTTTCGATGATATTTATCTTATTTTATTTTTATTTATTGTGAGCGAGCTGTAATTTTTGTTTGATTGAATTTCTTTATGAAAAAAACTAATTAAATAGTATGTGATTTATTCAGTAACCGGAACTGTGGAAACCTTGCATCCTAACTCTTGATTATATTCTGGTGATACACCGAAAGGCATGCTATTCTGATTTTTAAATTTAATGTGGGTAAAATTATCTTAACAAAGTAGGGAAATGTTTGTAAGACAAATCCAAATTGCGCATCCTTTTCGCTATAACAATCACCACTCGAAGTCAAATCTTAGGAAAGTTCTCGGCAATTTTTAGGTACATTTGGGAGCCGGTGATCCTAGAATTTTTAGCTCCCGGTGAAGTTATGAATTGGTATATTAATATGAATTAGAGATCAGTTAGATTGGAAGGCGATGCCATTCTAATTTTACAGGCGATTAATTTGGGCTGTTGTTCATCGGCAATCAACTGAGGCGCATCTCTTTAGCACTTTAGAACTTTTTTAGCTCCACTTCTTTTAAGCATATTAGAAGGACTCTCAATAGGGAGGCGCGTCTCTTGGCGCAAGAAGCCAAGGCAAGATTTAGCTATTTTTTGTATCATGAATATTAATTCATTAATTTGTATTTATATTTCGTTTATCTATCTATATATCTATATCTTAGACAAAAAAATACGTCCCTCGAAGCTCATATTCCTAATCTTTTTTTTTTTTACCAAAGATAGAATTCATTGATGAAGAGTAAATTACATTGGAAAGTCATATAACAAAGTTAATATATGATCTTTCAATTTTGATCTAAAATACTAACAAAAAACCCAAGATACAAGCAAAAAATAAATCGAAATTAAGCAAATCTAAACATCGATTTCGCATAAAAGGACCGAACAAGAACTTAAGAGTGAAGTTCCGTTGGAGCGGGTCTTTGATTTGTCCTTCCGATTTGACCGGCAAACCGCTTGATCCGTTGAAGCTAAGTATTTCCGATCCTCATCTTCAATGAAGTTCTAAAAAGTTAGAACAATACCCATCCAAAAATTTTAGATCTACAAAAATTTGACTATGAAGCTTGAACAATCACTTGAGATTCTTGATAGATCTAAAAACACACACCATAAAAACATAAAAACATAAACTTTCAAGCAAAAAAAAACACTAAAATCCATACCGAAAAAGCTATTAAACGGATAAATTTATTGAAATAAGGCTTAAGTTTATAAAAGATTAAACTTTTATGGGCGGAGAGGAGGCGATTTCCGATTGAGATCGGAAAATCACCTCCTCCCACCCTTTAAGAGATGAAGTAGAGAGGAAGTTGTTTAGAGAGAAGGGAGAGAAATTTTTTTTTAGAGAGAGAGTGAAAAGCACTTTTTTATTATCTCATATTCTTAATCGATCAATGTTGTGATGCACGTGTTCCTAATATTTATTGTCTTATTTCATATTTTTATTTACTTACTATTAAGCATCTTTAAAATGTACTAAATCAAAATAAAACTTTTTCGAGACTAATCAGTACTGCTGATGGAAAATGTTAAGGGTTAATTTCACAAAATATTACGACCTTTAAATGAAATTTTATTTTAATCGCAACCTTTAAAAGTTAACATATAAAACCATGATTTTTTTTCCTTTCAAATCTATCATTTCAGTGTATTTGTGTTTTATTAGATTCTTCACTAAACCATTAATGAAAGATCCAAATTATAAATCAACACCAAATATTATTATCTTTTAATTAAAGTATGTAGAATTGGTAATTTTTATTCAGAAATAATATATCGAATTTTACTTAGGTGATAGATTTGAAACAAAATAAAAAATCGTGCCTTTAAATGTCAACTTTTAAATGTAGTGATTAAAATGAGATTTCATATAAAGTCCGCGATTTCATAGAATTAACCCAAATTTCAAAGACTAAATTTGTTTCTTTTAATATGAAGTTCGGGCATAATTATTTTTGGAGAAGATTCCATATTAAAATCCAATTAAGGGATAATACTGTTTAACCTGATCTAAAATAATAGTACTAGACAAAACTATAAACCAAACTGGGCTTATTGGCCAGTAGTCAAGTAGATTAAGATTTTTAATTATTTGTCTCTTATTTATAGAGTTTTATTTTCATTAGAATAATTTTTCTATTTGAAGGGTGCCTCTATAAAATACTGATTTTTTTATCAACAAAGGACACATCATTTATCAAATAAATAAAATTCAGGCTTTTTTATCTTAATTTTCGGATTAATATATGTTAATTATGCTTGGATATTTTAACCTCCGAATTAATACTTTTATCTTTGACATAAGTCCCGCTTGAACCTCTAGGTTTCCATATTAGTATCTACTTGCGAGTAAATCATGCCTGAACTTTAAGTTATCAGATTAACTTGTGCCTAGATGTGACTTCTAAATTACACCTCGTGACTTTTTTGAACTGAATTTAGGTGAACCGATTAAAGTATCAGACCTAAATGCAACCTACCTATAAATTAAAACATACGAGATTTGAAGTATTTTCCACGCAAATACTTTTTGGCGACTCCACTTAAGAATTAGTTCATGGTTAGCACAAAAATCGGTGACTTGAAAGACGATCAGAGGTACAGGAGATCAATTGAATAGGGCCTTAAAGATCTTAATAGACGAAGCAAAGACCATTTAAAGAGAAATTTAGTCGGACATTGAAAACATGATAAGTGCCATCGATAATTGTTTCAAGAGTCATGACTCGATAACACATGACTGAGATTACCAACAAGAACGTGGATCGACTCGTAGGGAGAGGTGGACGATTAAACGTAGCCAATCAATCGACTTGGTATGGAGTACGGTGCTGCAACTCACAACAATGCTTGGAGGCATATGGAGTATCGTGCTGCAACTTACAATTGTAACTCAAGGTATATGGAGTACGGTGCTGCAGATCAAAATAATAACTCAAGGCTTATAGAGTACCATGTTGCGGCTCACTATAATGCTTGGAGGCATATTGAATATGGTGTTACAACTCACAATAATAACTAGAGAATAATACCAAAAATTGTCCTCTTACAATACAGATTGGTTTAGATTTTGAATAAAATTAATAGTGAACTAACCTCAGGAGGATGAGAGGTGTTGCAAACATCTTTTGGTATGGAGGTATCGCCGAGCCAAGAGAATTATGGAAATGAGATCAACAAAGGGAGATCCGAGCTTTCACATTAAAAAGGGACAAGTTGTTATTCAAGAAAAAAAGAATGTCGAAGTTAAGGCCGAAGACAAGTTATTATGGGGTTAGTTATATATAATTAACTTTTTTAAGACGTTGATATTTAAATGGTCCGTTCGTGACCCTTTAATTTTTTCTGTAAATTTTATAGTGTAATAATATTTGGCATAATATATGATTATATGATTGTTTGCATTATTTAACAATGTAAGTTTAAAAGGAAAATTGATTCCAAAATTTTAATGTTTTGATGTGCTTATGAAGAATATTAATTGAATATTTGTATATTAGGTTAGTACTAACAAAAAGATTATATTATAGTATCCCCCTCTGAGTTGGTAACCACCAATATTATCCATCATAATATTCTTTCTTAAACAAGAATTCCAAAGAGACATTTAGTGTTATTTTATTTTTAGAGAAGAATAAGAATATATATTATCACCAATTTTATTTTTGATTTAATTATTAAAAAATATTTTTTCACATGCATTTTTTTATTTATATCCAGATTTTTTGTCAATTTTAATTCATTTTTTATTTTGTGATTCAATCGTGGCCATTTATTTATATTTGAGTTAAAAAAAAAATCAAATATATCCTTCATGTTTGGAATTTTTGATGGTAGAAATATATATTGGAACGACATGAAATAAAAAGAAGAGTATATTTAAACATTTTTTTTAAATAAATGGATACAATTGAAAAATGAGATAAAATTAACAATTTTATAAATTTGGGACATAAAAGAAAATAAAAAAAACAGGACAATTTTAAATGATTAAGCCTATATTTTTTATATGTGATTTTACCATTAAGAAATGCAAGGAGTGAAAAGGCAAAAAGGTTATTGAAGTAATGGACAGTTTTAATTGGGTAGAAGAAGATTGAATATGTTTCAATGAATTGTTGATTAAATATAAAATCCATTGATATACAGATAAGCTAAAAACTGTTTTTGACAAAATAATTGGATGTCCCTAATCCTATAATGGTTGGCCCCTATAATACACTTTGACATTTTCAATTTTTTTTTTTTTTTAATTCTTGATTTTATTGTTTTTACAGCTAATTCTTATATAGATATACCATTCTTTTATCATTTTCCTGTCATACTAATTTTGCCGCAATTTCCTTTTTTATTCCATCTTCTCATTAATTTTCTTTTCATTTTTTAATGTTTTTATAAAGTTCATGGTAATTATTTTTAAATTATTGCTTCATCTTTTGATTATATATTTTATGATTATATAGATTAAGCCCTTCTACTAACATCTGCTGTTGCTTTCATTGCAAGGTTTTTGTTATCTGCAGTTTGCTGGTCGGTGCCAAAGTAAAGAACAAATAGACATGGAACTTCCGAAGCTCGGGTGCGTTTTCTGATTTCTCGACTCATTTTCTTAATTTTGTTAAGCATTTCCATATTACAATACCAGGCTGCAATTTTTTAAAAAATTGGCCGTATGTTTGCTATTTTTGTTTTTTTTAATCTTAAACTATTAATTTGATGATAATTCATTAAATATTCCTGCATTTGTAATTCTACCAAAATGTAATTTATTTATTTAATTTTTGGGTTCAGGACCATGTCTTCGAATTAATTAATGTTAGATGCCAGAAGGATGAAATACAGCAAATTGACTTATGATAATCAAGCAAATTTTGAAACACCAAAAATGTTCCGGTTCATTAGAGAATTGAATATGATTTATGCTGATGAAAAAGATGATGAATTTAAAGGTAAGATCTTTTCATATCCACTCTTTTAATTTATCATGTTTAAGCATTTGACTGATTTTTATTTGTAATTAGACAATTAAATTATGAACTATAACATATTTTGCAATTTCACCATAAATTTTAAATTTTGCAATTTGAATCGTCCATTGGAAATCCGATCAATCACCGCTAATGTTTGTGTAAGATGGATTTTGAATCCACTTTAGAGGATTCTAATCTTCTGATTCGAATTGTAAAAAAAATAAAAACAGAAAATTCATAATTTCGAACAATTGTAAAGAATTATGATTAGCGCTTATACTATTTGAACTATTTGTTATCTTTTGGTTTCTAACGAGAATGAAAAACCAATGATCACAGACTCAGATTCCTTGTACGAACATTTAAACCTACACGATATGCCTGTTTACAAGTCGTTCGAGTTCATTGACAACGCCCACGAGTCGAAAGGATTCCGAGAGAAAGAAAGAACTAGTTTTAAACTCAACAGAAACAAAAACCAGGATCGAATCGTCAAGAACAAAACAGAATCTAATCTTTTTCCGAATCCTGACAATCCATTACAAGAATCAGAAGGAAGCAGAGCTAGAAGAAAAGTTTATCTGAAAAGAGACCTAGCAGAAGATTTTAACATGCCAGAAATGGTTGCATTTTTCCAAGACAGCAATTATAATCTATTCAAGGACATTTTCATGGAATCCGAGTCAACTTCTCATCAGGATTCCGAGTTAGACAGTACTAATATTTTATCATCAATGCTAGACAACGACAACGATGATTCCGAAAGCAGCGATTCGACTACGGAAACCCTAGCCAGACTATCCTGTATAGCAAACGAATTAGAATTAGAGGCTCAGAACAATGAACAACGGATTTCGAGAAGATTTTCGTCGATTGAAGACGAAGAAGATTTTGAAGACGCGGTTGAAGATCTTTTGATGATTGATCATGATGATACAGTTCATTTGATTAAATACGAATATAAAGATCAGTCTGAAATGTTGATAAATGGAAATGATGGAGATTTTGATGGAAGTGATTCTGATAATTCTGAAGATGAGCTTTTACAGAATGGTTACAAGAGGTTAACAATGGATGATGAAGATGATTTTGATGGTGGAGATGACGATTGGATTGATAATCCTGCTGATAAGATTTTGAGGAGCTATCATCAAGCTTATAAAGAGGTAAGAGATCATTAATCCATCTATCATAATTAATTATTATTTCTCTTTAATTTTTAAAAGTAGCTGGTCCTCTTAAATTTTAGGTATTAAATAATTACGTATTTAAGTACAAAGAAACTATAATTTTTAAGAAAAGAAGTAGTTTAAGGCTTAAATATAAAATAAATCATCAATTTTAGCATATTTTAAAATTACATTACAAAATTTAAATCATGGCGATATTATACACAAACTATAAATTTTTTTTCAATAAAAAAAGACCGACCCAATTTTCTGATGAAAAATTTGTTGATGTAGACACTAAAATATACAATATTTTGACATATATACAATATCTTTTGTATCGAAATGCGGTGTTTCAAATTATTAAAAATCGTTAATATGTAAAATTTGTGTTTTAGTTACAAAACACGTAAAAGTTTATGATTTATTTTGCAATTAATCTTCTTGTAATCATATTAATTTTCCCTAGATATGAACAAAGAGTATTTGTAAATAAAAATCACCACATTTCTCTTGAATTAGCTATATGATTCTGATTTACTTTTACATTTAGCCAAAAATCAAAACGGCAGCGTTCTTAATGGCTACTTAGAACTAGCTCATAGCACTTAGCGGCCTGATTTCTAATTAGTTTAGAACTTACAGATTCCAAGCAAGGAACCAGCGGAAGACTCTGACCAGGTTCTTGAAACTGATAAACCTGAAAATTCCCGGTCACCGGAAAGGTCAAAAAGTAGGAGCCAAAGCTTAAACAGGCGGGATCACGACGGAGACTCCAGTTCAATCGAAGCTGATGATCCTCATTCTGGGCCGATTAGCCTCAAATCAAGTAGCAGCACAGCCAGCGCGTATTCTTTCGCTTTCCCAATGTAAAAATTATTCCATTTAATTATTAATCATTCTTGAAATCAAGTTTGAAAAGTTGACAGATAAGTCACCCTTACTGTCACTCTACAAACCGTACATGAGATTTTCACCTCATACGGCTCCTCGTTCAATTCTTTTGAAGTTTTTTTTGGACTCGATCACTTATTTTGGTTGGTTGAACATGTGCAGAATGGTTGCAGAATGGACTGGAAGCCCTGCAGCAATGGTGAATGCTGATCGGAAACAATGGCAGCCGACGCCAATTGTTAACAAGAAACGAGTGCGAAGGCAATCGCGGTGGCGAGTTCTGGCTTGCTGTAAAACCGTCAAAGAGGAGTGAAAATTTAAATAATTTTTCATTTTTCTAATGCCTTTTAATTAATTAATTAATTATTGTTCTTCCCCTCATTTGGAGCGTGGAGTTTGTAGATATAGTGCAGAGAACTGGAGATATATATAATTTTGCACTAATGAGCCTTTTTTTAATAATATTTTTGCATTAAAAGGCTTTTATAGCTTCTTCAGCCTGATTGCTTTGTGTTGATCATGTGTAAACGTTTAATTGTTTGTTAGATGACCAAAAAAACACCATTTTAAAATAACCTTTTTCTGGTCTTAAATACAGTACAAATACTACTCTAATTTATTTTTTTTATAAAAAAATTGATCTCAGTCCGAGCTAGAGCCTATCCTAGTCTAAGGGCAGTTCCGCCGCTGATCATGGGTTCCCCACATCGAGAAATACATTGAACCTGTATGACTCAAAACCGTAGCGTTATCTCATCTAAGGACTATAATTATCAGACAGAGCAATGATGAAAGGTTACATTTCTAAGCACTAAACTTTAAGCATACATTATTCACTTATTTCAGTTTTAGAAAACCCATGGGACTTTAGTATCATAGTGGTTTCCAAAGAATATATGTTTGGATCCTTCTGACCGTTCCACTGTGCGGGAGATTGCCAATTGGAGTCAGAATTAACAGAAAGATAACTCAAATCTGTTGAAGAACAACCTGCAAAACAAGTAACATCATAAGGATTCAAAATACAGAGTCTGAAAATCATTTTATTGTCTAAATCAGTATATGAGGTAAGGTGTATAAATTGTGTATATAAAATAAGATGAACATTAAACTGATTAATGTAAGACGAACCGATTAGATTATTTAGTTAATTCGATTAAACCTATAAAAATATGCATAATACTACTAATTTTTATTAATTCACCTAATAATCTGTTAAATTAGTTAATTCGGTTTAAGCTAACGTAGACAAAAAAGACCAAGTTGAGGAAATGCAACATCAAAATCAGTTGCCCAAAAAATTAAGGGCTAATATATAACTAGGACCATGAATCTAATAAAGGACCAGCATATCTTATGGCAAAATAATACAAGTATTGTTCTAGTGACGGTCCATGACCCATCGTCACTTGGAGTTGCCAAGGCAAAGCAGAACACAAGCCCGTGGTGTGGTCACACAACAGTTTGAGTTGGGTGGGTCATTTGAGGCAATTGGAATGTGATAGGGCACTATCCTCCTCAGCAGGTCACATCCTGGCCATCTCCATGGCTACATGGCTACCCTATTCTTTGGACCATCTAATAATGCCTCTCTTATTTTAGCCTATGACTGTTACTAGTCGTTGTATCATCAAATTTGTAGGAGAATGGAAATTTATAAAAGAGAAATTAGCTATACTTATCCAAAACAAATTGAATTTTGCTGATTTTTATCAATTTCAAGTTCAAAATTGAAATATATATACAATTTGATGTTAATCACATCAACCTAAACATTTAGGATCATCAAATGATCTAGTATTAATAATAAGCATCTGAGAATCGAAAAAGGATACATTTGCTGATTCTTCATAGGTTTTTGTAGTTTTGAAGTATAACTTTCTCAAATTCGTTGACACGAGCTTCCGATTGAATTCCGGCTTCGAAGTGATCCGCTCAAGTTCCTCCTGTCAAGATACCTAAAATGATATGTAAATTTATGCTACATCATACTACACTAGTCATTAAGGGTTTTTCTTATTCAGATTGGGTGTCATGCTTAGATATTAGGTGTTTAGTCACAGGATATTGTATTTTTGTTGGTTCATCTATGGATTTTTTAGAAGTATAAGAAACAAGTTGTTGTTTTTAGGAGCTCCTATGAGACTAAGTACTATCATTACATTGAGATATTATGTTTACTCTCTTGAAGTGGGACTGAGTACTATCATTACATTGAGATACTATGTTTACTCTCTTGAAATGGGATTGAGTACTATCATTACATTTGAGATACTATGTTTACTCTCTTGAAATGGGAGTATTTCATATTGATTGTATGTGTGAATGAAAAAGTATTTAAATATTGGTTGAGCATTTTCACTTAATACCAATTGCTTTTAAGATGGAATCTAACATGATATTAAAGTCTTGTTCATTCACACAATTTGAATTTGACCCGGCCCACATATAATGCGTGAGGAATGATTGGTTACTCTGCCCGGAAACACTACAAGTGAGGGCGAAGTGTTGAAGTGAGAGTATTCCACATTGTTTGTGTTTGTAAATAGACAAGTATTTAAATATTGGTTGAACATCTTCACTTAACAATAATTGGTTTTAAGATTGAATCTAACATACACTAATTTGTTTCATGATCTTGGTATCACTTATCCTTAGCCTACCCCGTTGTTGTGTGATAATCAGTATGCCCTGTATATAGCTCAAAACCTAGTGTGATATGAACGGACAAAGCACATCAAGATCGATGGTCATTTGGTTTCTAAAAAAAACTAGGGTTAATTTCTACAAAAATCACGAACTTTACACGAAGTTTCATTTTAATCATGATCTTTAAAAGTTGTCATTTAAAGACACGAACTTTCATATTGTTTCAAATTTATCATTTCAGTGTATTTTTATTAACTAAATTCTTCACTAAACAATTAATTAAAGACCCATGTTATTAAATAACATCAAATCTTATTATATTTCAGTTAGAGTATTTAGGATTAGGAATTTTTAGTCAAATAAAATACACAGAATTTTACTTTTATGATAGATTTGAAATAAAATGAAAGTTTGTGCCTTTAAATGACAATTTTTAAAAGTCATGATTAAAATGAAACTCCACATAAAGTTCGTGATTTTTTTATGAATTAACCTAAAAAATTATTCTAAGCTTCTTCATCTCCTCCGAGTTTCATCAGATAACCAGCTTGTAAAACAAAGACTTGTATGCTCCTACTTGAAGGTGGTTAACATCATAATTGTTTTTGTTTTACGATCTTTTGCATACTAGTTAATTAGTTATTTATATTCCAATAACACATTGTCATTTATAATAATCGGTTAGGCATTGTTTTGTATGTGTATTGAGTGATTATGAAAGTGGCTCATATTTAAGCCACAATCAGATCCCCCCCCCCCCCCCCAAAATTCGGGCCAAAAAATAACTCGATCAACAGCTTTATTTATCTAAATGTTCGGTTGGTAGGTTTGGTCGCAAAACATAATTAACCCGATTTTTTAACGTTTAGTTTTCATTTGGGATTATTATCCAGATTCAATTTGGGTTGATATCTAATGTGTATTTTAAGAATTTTTGCTTAAATACTAGTGACAATTCTATTATAAACATATTACAAATTTATAAAATAAATTTTCATATAGAATGAACTGTTCAAACTTTATGAATTTGAAAAATCAAATTGCTTAAATTCAAGATCTATGGATGTAAAGTTTATGAATTTGAAAAATCTTCGTTAAACGGTAACGAGTTGACAAAGTTTGATAAAATTTAGTTTATTGAGTGATTAAATTTATCACAATGAAGTCAAGAAAATTTGACATTGACGTGTGAAATTGAGGAGAACACGTCCATTTTGGAGTAAGTTTAAACATTCTTGAAAGTTTTTCATATAGTTGAAAAATCAAATTGCTTCATTGATATGTAGTTACAAATTTTTTGAATGAGAATCAAGAACTAATCATTCAATTCAAAATAGAATGAACTGTTCCGCTCAGTGTATATGTACCACTTAAACATAATTTTTTTATTGAATATATTATAAATTTATAGTTTAAAAATTTAAAATTCCTAATTATATAAAAAAATTTACTTCCAAATAAAAATCAAGCAACATGCGCATAAATAAGGTGCACCACACAAAAAAAAACAGAAATCTAGCAAAATGGAAAATATTCAATTTGGCTCACTTGTTATACATTTTCAAAAATATATTTTAATTTGATTTTCAGTTTTGAAAAACCAAACTACGTATATATAATATAACTTTAAAGTGTATAGTAAAGTTTTATAAAAAAAATTATAATACATATATATAATTTCATTTAGACGATTTTTAAATTTTATATCTTCACATTTTTTGTTTTTGTTTTATATTTAACTTTTACAATTTTGAAACAGAAATTTCTGTTTGTATTTTGATTAAAACAGCAATCGAGCCGAATCAAACTAAATTTTATACGTCATTTCAATTTAACTTTTATTTTAAAATAAATAAATCAATTTTGATTTTTTTTATTATCAAACTGAACCAAACCAATCGGTCCGAATTAGATATCTTCATTGGCCGGATAAGGACATGCTTGGCTTTTTAAATACAAGTCTAAACTCGGGCCGAGTCTGGTTCAGGATTTAAAATTCACTATTAAAATTTGGCTCAAACATAAATTTTATACGGGTTCGGACCGAATTTAAGCAAGGCCAACAATATTAAAGTTTAACTCCGTCCATAAAAAAACGAGTTTTAGGGCCGGATTTGAAAAACATTGTTCAAGCTCGACATGAAGCGGACGAGTCTGGACAGACAACTCATGAACAGGTCCGGTCCGAATGTACACCCTACGTACAGATATATGCACATCGAGTTCTTAGTCAAGAAGATACGAGAGCTCAAAAATCTTGAATATCAAAGCAGGATAGACATAGTTCATAGTTCAAAAGGCCCACTTCAAAATTGAGTACCAAATTTTCAAAAACAATGGACCACTTCTATCCGAAAGTCATCCGAAACCCTACAACTACCGACTTCCACTTAACCTCCACAGAATGCTCATGAGAAAAACAACTATATTTGCATTCTAAACACCGTACCAATAATGACTTCCAAACTGGAACACCTATTAGTTTAGTCATGATGTACACACTGAACAACATACACAAAACCCATAAATTTTCATTCAATTATGGGCAACTACTTATTCTCATCTGCATTAAAACAAGGCAATAAACTTTGATCAACAAATTGCAAAAATAGATAAGTCAAAGATTCAATAATCACTGTAATTTTTTCGAAAGTTTAATAATCCAAAATATTTTACCTTTTTTATACTCTAAACTTTTAAAATCGTCAATTTTATAATTTTATCTTACTTTATAATTTTTACTTTTGATTGTACCCATCTTTTTAAATTATAGTCTTTCCACTTAAAAAAAGTTTAAATATATCTTACATATTGATACTTTTAAAATATCATGGGATTATTCAGACAACGTGTTATATATCAGGAGTATATTTGAAATTTTTTTAGAAGTAAAAAAAATCTAAATCTAAAAAACAAATAGAATAAAAACTGAAAATTTGAAATTACAGTAAAATTTACGATTTTGAAAGTTTGTGTTATAATGAAAATAATTGAAATGATGAAATATTTTTTAATGTTAAGCCTTCTTTAGTTATATTAAAATTTTGAATTTAAAAATGTCAAATTTAAACAATTTATTTATATCATTAAATTATAATTTTTCTATTTTTTTTGAATAAATATTCTATTTGTTCTAAGATTAGGCATCTTAAAACAATAACTTTCCGTCTCAAATTAATAAATTTTTCTATAACAAATAAAAGGATTAATTTTTTTTAATTTATCTTTTATTTATTTACTTAAATGATAATTGAATATTTATAATTTATTTTAAATTAAAAACAGAGAAGGATGTGTACAATTTATCTAAATAATTATTTTTATTTATTTCCACTTTTGAATAATTTCAATACTATAAAATGTAGGTGTGTAATAACTTTATATCAATAGAAAAAAAATTAAATACTCAATCTACCACATTATTTGTAAACTAGGCGAATAATATTATAATACGTCATTAAATAATAATAATAATATAATTTCATTTGTTATTCTTCTATATATTTTAATAGTAATATTTAAATGATATTCCCTCCGTCCCAATAGAATTGTCCACTTTAAAAAAAATTTAGTCCCAAAACTCTTGTTCGCTTTTAAAAAATCATTAATTTTTACACTCAATTTTCTTATATCATCCCTATTAAAAATACACTAATGAGTAAATTTAAAGTAAATTGTAAGTAGATTCCATATTAAATAGGAACAAGAAAAATAAGATAAATTTTATAAAATTCATTAATAATAATTTTTTTTTTTAAACTGTGTGATAAAAGTAAAATTAATAACTTTATTAAGACAGAGAAAGTATTTTATAATGTCTTTAGTTCAGTCTACAGATGACATGTCAGACTAAGTCTACTCTAGAGTATCAAACTTTTCTTTTAAATATCCACCAAATGCGTGACTCGTACGGCAGACCCACTTCTGCACATGCTCACTCGGTCCCCTACGCACTCAGTTACCACCTAATCCTGGTCCCACAAACAATTCTCACACACACGTCAGCATCATTTTTCGCATCAAACCACCCCTCAGGACAAACCGACTCTCACTGTCCCAATGAACGTAACTCTAGGTAATCCCACATTGACACTAAGGCCCCCACCACAACCGCCACGTGGATTCATAATCACGCATGGCCGCATGCCACTCTACAGAACACACGTAGGCCCCTACAGTACATGCATCATTATCTTCGTGATGTGGCACGCTCTTAAGCAAGTGTTCTAGGTTTTCGGTAGCTAAATAAAAAACTATAAACTTGGTTTAAATTAGTAAAATATTTAAAAATTTACGATTTTTTTTCAAAAAAAAATTAATCTATGTTAGTTGTTAGTATTAGAAATATATTACGTTAAATCAGTCTAAATTGACCGTAAAATTCGAAACCTAGAAATAGATAGAAATTAAGCAAACAAAAACTCTAATTTCTTCTCTATATATTTTGATTTAGTTCAAATTTCGGATAATAATACATCAGAAACTTCTCCTATTTTCCTCAAAAAAAAATTAGAAAATCAAAGAACTAACATGCAAGTTAGTTGCACATGATCAAACATGAAAATATCAAACTTCAAACCCAAACAAATTAAACCCCAAATATTAAGAATTAAAAATTTACATAAATGAGAAAACAAGTCGTTATACTATATATTTCTTTCATAATTTTTCTCTTAATTTTCTTTTTAAATCCATTTAGTTAATTAAGAGAGTTTTTTTCTTATTAAACTTCTAATTAATTCCTCTTTTAAAAAAGTTCAGGAATAAAAAAAAAAACAAAAGAAGATGAATATTACGGGAGATATAAACCAGGTTGATCCTGATCATGAACAGTACTCCACTGGCTCTGGCTCCAGTAATTATTCTGATCAACAACAGAACCACTCGTAAGATCAAACAAACTCTGATCTCCACCGTTACTCCCTTGCCAATCCAACGCTCCAAATCCATCTCCATTCCCTGATCTATTCTGCAAACCTGATAACTCAACATGCACCGTCTGATCATCATCCATCATCCTCATCTCCTGCATCTTCATATCCTCTCCACTACCTTGCTGCTGCATCAGATTCTGACTCTGATGGTGGCTCATCATGTTATTAAATCCGAACTGTAACTGATCATGATGATGATCAGATGTTGAAGTGATTAAATTAGTGAAATTTCCAATCTCTGAGAATATTCCACAGTCTGATGCTTGCTCTAATAAACCGCTCGAAAAACTCGTGTTCATGTTCGGATGGACGAACAGTTTTGACTCGTCAAGCCCGTTCATTACTGTATTGGAAGCCGAGCTTGATGAATGAGCTGATACTGCTTCTAAATTTGCAGCGGTTGTAATATTTGTCGCCGTTAAGCTCGAGCTTTCGCTACTCGAGTGCGAGTTCGACGATTTTCTCTCGTTCTCTTGCTGTTGAGCTTCAGATGGAGTAGTATTAGAAGTTGTGACGGCGGCGGAGGTGGTGTCTGTTGCGGTAGCGTTTTGTTGTTTTGGCTTGGAACGTTTTGTTTTACGGCAACCACCGCCGACTGGGACGTTACGGAGGACGCCGCCTTTAGTCCAGTAGCGACGGCAGCTCTTACAGAAGTGACGTGGCTGCGAGAGATTGTAATTGTTGTAGTAGCAGAATTTTGTGTTGAGTGAGTCGCACCTAGGACACTTCATTGCTTGGTGGTTTAGGTTATGGTGTGGCCTTAGTCTCCGGTCACCTCCTCCGCCGCCGAATAACCGACCACCGCCTCCAAGAGAGTGTATATCTTGCATTTCTGATATGAAATTCTGGTGTCGGCTATGTGTTTGTGAAAATGTCTGACAGAAGCGTGTTTAAGAAGATGATAAGAGTATGAAAGCAAGAGAGAAGAAGAGGATTCTGTACTCTGACAAATATCCCCTTCAAAATCTTCTAGTAGCCTAATTTTTTTAAGTGGCTAAAATGCCCAAACTACCCCTGGATAGTGGTTGAATTTACGAAGAATGTCCTTGGAGATGTAGAAACTCGAAATTAGACATGAGAAGATGGAGGGAAGGAGGCGTGATATGGGGGCGTGGATTGGGATTTAGAGAGCATGGGGATGTTGGACCGTACGAGTCGGGGGATAAGATCGAGCCGTTGAATGAGGAACACGTGGACGGGGAAGAAAGAGGGGGAGTTGCTGTCCACAAAAATCAGGTAGTCTGCTTGTCGGCCACCCCCGATTTATCTGCTCATTGCTTGAATCGGTGTCAGTACATTTGGTTGAGAAGCTGCCACGTTTCACTTCTGAATAGGTGAGTCCTCAAATATCATAAAATGCTTATTTTTTTAGAGTAAATTATTCTAAAATCCATTATGTTAGTTATAATTTACAGTTTAATACTCCCTCCGTCCCACAAAGCCACCTTTCTATTTTGGCGTCCTAAATTATAGGCCACTTTCTATTTTTGGTTAGTAAATTTAAAAATAAAGGTATTAGTTACCCCTAATAAATATATATTGTTATCTTCAACTTAATTAATTTCTCCATGTTTCAATATGGAGTAAATGTCGATTTTTAATACCAATGCAAATACACCAATATAAAAATTAGTCATCAATATATTACTTATTTATTTAAAAAATTATGTAAAGCTAAAAATGAAAAAAAAAACTAATTTTAACTAATCTAACTATTTTTTTTCTTAATTCCCGTGTTTGTCCAAATGGCCTATCTTAGTAGAACGGAGGGAGTATTTTTTTATTTAAAAATCAAACGATTTAGCATGTCAGTTTTAATTTTTTAAAGTATAAGGTCATTTTTTCAGTTCCATTAATAATTAAAATTGCTTTCAAACAATTTGATACCTCAATTTCAATTAAGTAAATGATTTGATACCTCAATTTTAATTATGTTAACAATTTGGTACTTTATTTTTAAATGACTTGATATCTCACATTCTATTTAGTTAACGTTTTGGTACCTATATTTAACAAAAAAAGCCTTACAGTCTACAAAATTAAAGCTGAAGTATCAAATTGTTTGATTTTCAAACAATGGACACCAAACTGTGAATTATAAAAAGCATGAAAGGCTTTAAAATAATTTGATTTTTTTTTATCTTATTAATATTGGAGTACTTAATAGTAATGTTACGAATTTTTGAGAAAAATATAATGTAAATAAATGATTTGAAAAAAACGAGAACTAATGAGAATACTCTATTTGATGAGAATCAATGAGAGAACTCTATTAGTCCTCTCAATTATATAAATATAAAATTAGTAAAACTTATATAGATATAGATAGAAGGAAAATGAAATGCGGTTTTCCGACCAAAAAAAAAAACAAAAACATTTATTTATTTAGAAAATTACATTTTGCTTCAAAGAAATTTTTAGAAAAATAAAAGAATTTATTAATGTATTTTTTTAAAATGACTAATTGTAATCAAAATGATTATCTTTGAGTCGAGCATAAATTACTTCATCTCACATTGAATATGAAGATAAAAGTGTTCGAAAAAGATGTCAGTCTTTGAATATATGCTATTCCTGTTAATGATTTATCGTTCTAATAATGATTCAAATTTAGTTCTTATATTAATTTGTTAATCAATTTTAAATTGTGATTTTTAATGCATTTTGATTCTACATTAATTAGCAATATAATCAAACATTTATTTATTTTTAAATAACTATCAATTAAAAACATATGGATATTTTAAATTAATTACATTTATTAATTTAGATCAATTTTAATGGGTGATTTTCATCTACAATCCTTATATTTCTTTGTCTTTTTTTCATTATTTTTTTTAATTTTAATATGTAATTATAATTTTAATAACTTTTCCCGTCCATTTTCACAAACCTTTTGTCGGAAGATATTAATAAGAAGGCCTAGAATATAGTTGATTTTGAAATTAAAACGACAAATAATAGAAATGCACATCAATGACAAAATAACATCCCGGCAATATTAATAAATGATTATTTTCAGTATTGTTGAAATTTACTTTTTTTGTATTAACGGCTTTCGTTTATCATATCAGTTTTTACTGTACGCAGTTATATCTACAGATGTACATTCTGTCAAACTGAATCAAACCAAAACATTTATATTTTTAAAATGAAACCGAATCAAAATTTAAAAAAGTTCAAATTTTTAAACTGAAAAACTGGTCAGTTCAATTTAAACTAATAATATTATTCTATGTCGAAAACCAAATCAAACTAAAAAATTATTATTTTTATCATATCAAATCAAATCAAATATAACCAGACTTATAATTCAGGCCGATTTATCGTTGTCAATTGTTTTCTACTCATCCCTACCCATACAATTGTGTTGTAGGCATTTTACGTATGTATTTGTTGGTAAAGAAGCTATTAAATTGATGATAATTTTTTTTATTATACCATTTAAAAGTCAAAGATTTTACTATGACAAATTAAAATAAAATGATTTTAATTAAAAATTTGATGAATTTAGAAATTCAGGATAAAAGTTATCCAAGTGTATTCGATTTTAAACTTAATGGTTGTATTTCAAAATAAAGTGACATTTTATAAAATTTAATGGTATGAAAAAATATTGAGAAAATTATTATGACACCCCTCATATTTGACATAATTCACAGTTTAGTCCTTCTTTTTTGAAAATTGAACTATATAGTCTTTCACTTTTGGTTTTATCAACGATTTAGTCCTCCCATCCATTTTAGATATTAGTCAACGAAGTCAATGAAATTATATAGTCCCCCACTTTTGTTTTTTTCAACTATTTCACCCTCACTTTTGTTTTTGTCAACGATTTCGTCCCTCAGATTTGATAATTAATTTACCTATAGGTCCCTTGACTTCGTTAACTAACACTAAAAATGGATGGAGGGACTAAAATGTTGACAGAAGTAAAAATGAGAGGCCACATAGTTTAATTTTCAAACAGGAGGGATTAAAGTGTGAATTATATCAAATGTGAGGGGTTTTATAGTAATTTGCTCAAAAATATTTCAAATACAATGACTAGTTCAAAATTGGGCACAAGTATTGCATCATGAATGTCAAATTTGGTCCAACCCCACTTATAAGTGTCGACTTATTTAGAGTCCGAACACATTTACATTTCAGCTTTGCAGCTCTTGAAAACAGTAATATAAAATCGGCAAGGATGCAATAGTTTAGTCAATGGAATAGAGAAGATCCATTTGTCCACCACTATCACTGCTTCAAAGATGATAACTAATTTCAGAGCAAATTGCTATATTTTTAATATATCATAATTTATAGTTTTATTTTCTTAATTTAAAAATTAAATAATATTTTTCACTTTTATTTTTATTAATATTTAAGTCATTTTTTTATGTTAGTCAATTAAATAAAATGAATTAATTAATTTATCTAATTTAATTTTAATTTTTAAAGTTTAATGATTTATTTTATGATATTTAGTAATTTAATGAATTTAATTTATTCATTTTTTTTATGAATAATTTATTAATTTATTAATTTTTTAAAAGATAATTTTTTGATTTGTAAAATAAAAAGAGTATATAATGGATTCATTAAACTATTATATTTTATAAAAATATAATTTTTATTTATAATTATGTTAAAAATAAACTTAAGAACTCAATTTAAATTTAATTTTTTTAGTTAAGTCTTTTTAACTTAGTTGACCAACCGACGCAAAAACGTAATAAAAAATATACTCTTTTTTTTTGTAGCAAGTAAGAAAGAGTGCTTATTATGAGTAGAAATATTTTTTGACCAAGAAAAAGAAATGGCAGTTCAGGCCGGGAGGCCCATTTTTCCTTCGAAGGTGGGCATGTTATATTAAGCAGATGATACCTGTACTTTGGGAGCTCCATTTGTAAGGAGGTTAAAAATTTAAGGGGATATTTTTCTTTGTCCGGAGTTTTTTCTATGCTATAGTTGTCTCGTACATTAAGTTCGAGGTGGGGGGCGAAGAGTAGGAATTATTGTAGTAGAAAGGACAATAACATTTTTAGATTTTATTTAATTTTTTACATGAAAGGCAAAATTATAAATTGCGTGATATGTAAATGTCAAAATATTTGCTCCTAATTTAAATAGATATAGCATGATTTTGGCAGTATATGCACCCACTTAGCCACCACCTCGAACATTTATCTCCTTAATAATAGTGATTATCACAAAACTTCATATAGGTAGAGATTGACATGGGCATATTTTCCTTGGATAATTCCTGCATTAGCAATTTAGCATAGAGCATTCTGCATATTTCATTTGTCAAACACGAGAAGAATGACAGAACCGAAGCACGAAATCGACGACAGATGATCAAGCTCGAGAGGCTTGCTTCTTTCTTGTTTTTATCATTTACATAAGCAATTAAACTTTATATTAAGCTTAATTCTACAATGTTTAATTAGTTTATTAATTTGCTTTTGTGATGTTTATTGTTCGTAATGTTTAATTATACTTGATCGCCATGATTATGAATTGTGTTAAGATTATATGTTAAGCGATGATAGTTTAATAGACCTCTAAACATCAGCTTAATGTTTAATTACATGTTGAGAGTTTTCTTCATAATTCTAATTAGAGTAGTTGTTTGATAAATTAATTGTACGAAAGTGAACTAATTTGTTCTAATAGGTTGAGTTAGGATTTTGTTGGTTAATAATTCGAGAAAGCATGATTAATACTTTAGGGTGGCTTGGATCTTAAGAAATAATAGTAAATATAATTGCCAATCAATCAATAAAGTATTAATTCTTGATTAGATCATTATTAGAGTCAATTAATTATTATTGCATATTCATATTCACATTATTTAATCACAATATTAATTTTATTACAATATCATTTTTATTACAATATTTATTTGAATTTCTAAACTTTAGATAAACGAAAATAAAGTAATAGATAGTTATTTAGTTAATATTTAAAAAACAATATCTATACTTAATCATTTATTACTTATGACCTTCATACACTTGCATATTTCAACTATTAGTAAGTGTAATGCATACTCTTTTTTTGTCCATTAAAATCTAAAAATGCATATTATATCCTTGCAAATATGAGAGCGTTGAAATATATATTTTGTAAATATTTATAAAATAGTTACTAAATTATTAAATTAATCGATTTTAACTTGAATCCCCCAATTTTTCACCCATAGATGTGCATAGTATGTGTAGCCTATCTCCATCGCCATCTCTGTGTCTCGTGCATAATTATTAGTACATGATAGATTTCAAACAAAGAGCTATTTTGGGCCACCTAAAACCTATATCGAAGGCAAGTCGGCCGTCCATTGACTGTTCATGATAAGTGACCACTTGAATCGTAGCACTACATCCCAAAGTTGTTATCACTATTATTAACCGTCCATTGACTATATTGTTATGCGATAGCTATCATATAAACTACCATTTCCAAGTTAAATTAAACAAAAACCTCCATTTAAGGTATGATTTATAAGGATCGTTGGCCCTTTCGTTCAAAAAAAATGGAGATTATAAGCTTAAACACAGCTAGAAAACTGTCATTTAGAGACAAAATTTCCGTCGATATGGAAGAAATCTGCCGACGATAGATCGGCGATGGAATTAGATACAAACATAATCGGTTACTAAACTCCCTAGATATTTCAAAATGTTATTTACTTATTTGTAACTAAAAGTTTAATTGTTTATCAGTTTAGCGATTTAATATGATATTTGAAAATTGACACCTATATTACTTTTTGAAAATTTTAATCTAAAATGTTTTTTTTATCAAATGATGCAGTTTTGATAAAAGAATTTAATGAACAAAACAAGTGAATTATGACGTTGGACCATAAAATGCTAAGAAATAAAAGATGGAGTTTTCATTTGATCATTAATAGAAAAAAAAGATGAAATTGCCGGTTGTAAATTTTAAAACGCGCACTTAAATCGTTTAAAATATACATATAAAAAAACCCTACTTTTTTTTCTGAGTTTGCAAATATAAAAAAAAACCCTACTTAAAAGCTTATTATTATTTTTTCTGAGTTTACAAATATAAGTAATTTTCTTAATAATTCAATCATCTATTTGTTAATTCTATACTACATTCTTATTTTTTTTTCAAATTTGTATTATATAAACATTTTATATTTTTAATTTTTTTTAAATACTTATTATTAATAAAAAATATTAATAAAAACTTACATTACTACAAAATATATATTTTTAATTTGCGTAAAATTATTCATAAGTCTATGTTTTCATAATAAGAATTTCATGTCAACATTACAAATAATATGAATTTCTTATAGTTGGATTGAACCTCCCCAACTGCAAAATTTTGAATTCCAGTTGTGATCAAATTTAATTAACTAAATTACGATTTTCAATAAAAATGTTAATATTTTTTATATTTCGATAAGCATGAGCATCACCTTGGAAAGGATACTAAAAAATATTTTCAACTTTTTAAGAAAAAATGAAAAGAAAAGTAATTATAAAATATCATTGATAAGGATTGCATGACACTGCCAATTGATTGTTTTTCTTTTTGAAAGCAATTGATTGTTAATGTAATGTACGAACGCAATTTCGAATTCAAACAAAAATTAAGATTTTTGAATACGAAATTTTTTTACATTTTAAGGGTTAATATTATTCCTAAAAAATCAAAAAAAAAAAATATCAGAAAGCAAATGAAATTAGAGAACATGATTTTGATTGGAGACAAATTGATGGGAACATGCTCACATGCACATGGGACAGCCTTTGGGGCTCCAAAATTAGGTCTTCTGGTATTTGTCCACATCCTCTCTCTCCAACTATATTTTTTCATTAGATTTCCAAGTTTTATATAATGATGGTGTGGTACTAGAAAGCATAAATATAATACTTGTTTGAAAAGATTTAAACAAAAATTAATATTAATATATTAAATGAAAATATATTATTTTTAGTATGTTTTTCATTATAATATAAATAAAATGAAACACATTAAATTTAAATAAAAAAGAAAAAAAATTATAGTAAATATTTAATTTAATGAGTAATTAAATTATAGCTCTTATAGTCAAGCAATTTTACTTTTAGATAATTTATGAATAATATTTTAAAATAGTTTAAATGATATTATAAATTGTAAAAATAATAAATTTTAGTTTGAAAATTTTTATTTAAATTTTTAATAAAATTTAATCAATTATAAATAATATTTTAAAATAGTAATAACTGTTGATTACATTAATCTATCAATTCTGCAAACTAATTATTGAGAGTCGAACATTTCACATTTGGTATACAAATAATTGAAACAAACATCCATTTTAAAATGTGCATGCTAGATCAAATTTAAGCCCCCATTAACATCTATTCAAATGAATTTGACTTATGTACTCCAATAAATTGTAGGCATCTAAAAATGAGCTTCATATATGATTAAAGAAAGACCAAATATAGTTATATCATTTAAATTATTTTTGTAACTAAAATGCATTTTTAAGAAAATAATGCATTTTTAGGAAATAATAAAAATTCTCATATTCTAATTTATTAAAAAAACAAAGATTATTTTGTAATACATCTTTATATGTATAAATTCAATTAACATGTATACCTGACAAATTTAAATATAAAATGATTAAATAATAAGATACAATATAAAATTCAACAAAGTTAGATATCATATAAATTAGTTTAAGCATAAGCGGATCAATTTATTTATAACACAATTTATTTATTTTTAAATAGATTAAAAAACCATAACATGTTTTAAATAAAATTAAATATTTTTAATTAAATTATAAGAATCGGGGGAAATGGTAATATATTGTATAATTGTATTGGTGAGTGGAGGTCACAATCCATGGCCATCAACAAATTAGGGCTAAGTTACTTAGGCCCAGTCGGTTGGAGTGGAGGCATCCTCTCAGTTTTTGGACCCCATCCCTCATTCTACCCCACCTTTCATGTGCTCATTCCAATCCTTGTTCACTCTCTCTTTTCTATTCTATTTCCTTTTATGTGTATTTTGAGTCATAATCGTGCATATAGTGTTTGTTTTGAACTTCTTTATATTTATTTTTGTATTTGAATATTTCAAGTACCATGTCAACGTTGTTTAATGATCTTTAAGCCATTTGAAAGCCTTTAAAATCAAAATTGAAGTATATTAGAATATAGTGCATATCCAATGAAAATAAACGCCCAAAGCACAGGTGTCTACTTGTAAAATTGACTCTACTGTATTAATTGAAGATTTTGAAGTACTTAAAAACTTTTTATGAATTTCTATTCTTTACGAGAAATAAAGTAGACATTCTAAATTTTTCAAAGAATCAAGAACCAACTCATTCCGAGTTGTCTACATCAAATTATGAAGTTTTGAAGTTGATAGCTGTGTTGTGGAAAATATTGTGTGAGCACAACAAGGAAAGGGTCTCTGGATGAACACTATCTTATGTACGGAAGCACACCCGAAATTGCACCATGTGCAAGCTTTATTGGTTCTAGTAGCTAAAATAAGAGGTGTACGAACGCACAACTTAAAGTGTGGGAACGCACCACACCAAAAAAGCATAAAAGGTTTTTTAAATCTTGCTCATCATCCGAATTCACTTAAAATTGAGGAAAATTTTGAGACTACACATGGATACGAGCCAAAATCCTTCTTTAAGCTAAAAGACACACACACACGTACACGCGCGCACGCACGCGCGCGCACGCACACACGCGCGCGCGCGCGCGCGCACACACACACACACATATATATATATATATATATATATATATATATATATATATATATATATATATATATATATATATAGACACACACACACACACTTAACATCAAAGGAAGGATTGATCATTCATTGTTAGACCTAAATTCTACTTTTAGCTCAGATTAGTTATTTGTTTTTTAAAAAATAGAATCCATTGATGAAGAGAAAATTACAATTGAAAAGTCATATAACAAAGTTAATATATGATCTTTCAATATTGATCTAAAATACTAATAAACCACCCAAGATACAAGCAAAAAATAAATCGAAATTAGGCAAATCTAGACATCGATTCCGCATAAAAGGACCAGACGAGAACTTAAGAGCGAAGTTCCGTTGGAGCGGGTCTTCGATTTGTCCTTCCAATTTAACCGTCAATCCGCTTGATCCGTTGAAACTTAGTATTTCCGATCCTCATCTTCAATGAAATTCTAAAAAGATAGAATAATATCCATCCAAAAATCTTAGATCTACAAGAAATTGATTATGAAGTTTGAACAATCACTAGAGATTCTTGAGAGATTTAAGAAAACACTCTACAAAAACATAAAAACTTAAATTTTCAAGCAAAAAAACACTAAAATCCATATCGGAAAAACTATCAAACGAGTAAATTTATTAAAATAGAGCTTAAGTTTATAAAATATTAAATTTTTATGGACGAAGGGGGGTGATTAGGGGTGAGCATCGGTCGGTTCGGTCCGGTTCGGTTCCAGAATCTTCAAAACCGGTCATACCGAAGTTAGTTAATTTAGACACCGGACCGTTTGTTTTTTCACCAGACACCGAAATATTTTTTAACCGAAAATTTCGGTCGGTTCGGTTCGGTATCGGTTATTTAAAACGGTTTGGGCCATTTAAAAAGCCCATTTAATTTCTTGGGCCACATTCAATAAAGCCTTAAAAAATACAAGGAAAAATTCATTCATTTCAAAAAAATTCATTTACATTGAATAATGAAACATAATTAACAATAGTTCAAAATTGAATAATGAAAAATAACATCACAATTCACAAACTCATAAGTCTACTCTTAACTGAATTAGCAAAAGGTAAAAACTAAGCAGCTAAATATTACATTCATCCAATTAACTGCTGAAGTAGCAAAAATAATAATGAACAGCTAAATATTACATTCATCCAAAAATAACTTAAGTAGCAAAAACTAATGAACTATATAGATTACATTCATCCAAAATTAAATTATATGTGAAAGTTATCAAAAAATATAATTGAACTATGCAGTATATTATGCACACTGCCGGCCTATAGCATTCAAAAATAGCCATTTCCAGCACCCAAGCAGAACAGGAGCTCAGGAATGAAGAATCACAGAATTCAGAACAAGAACATTTCCTGAATTGAGGCAATTAAAACTAATTGAAAAACTTGAAAAGAGTATATTTTATACTGAAAAAGAAGTATTTACACTTTAAAATCAGAGAAAAATGAAATGTTTTTTTTAAAAACAGGGGCTCAGAATAAGGTTTTCACATCTTTATAAGGCGATGTAATCCACATGGTGGCTAAATTAAAGCCTCATCATGCAAATATGTCAAGGCCTTATATACTATCAGATTTTTGAAGTGGTGGAAGCTTCGTCATAGCCCAAAACCAAACAGTAAAGCAATTTCAAAGCAATAAAAGATTCATAGGTTATAAGTTATAACCAAAATAGAAAGTTTAAGAAGCAATCTGAAAGCAATAAAAGAATCATTGGTTATAACTTATAACCAAAACAGATTGCTTTGAAGCAATTTGAAAGTAATAGAAGATTCATAGGTTATAAGTTATAACCAAAACAGAAAGCTTTGAAGCAATTTAAAAGTAATAGAAGATTCATAGGTTATAAGTTATAACCAAAACAGAAAGCTTATGAAGCAATTTGAGAGAAACTCTTTCAAATAGACAAGTTTAAAATAGACAGTAAAGCAAAACAGTAAAGCAATTTTCAAAACCTTGTTAAGTGCTTCCACCACTTTTCAGGGACAACCAAGGCAACAAGCAGCATCAGGCTTTAGGCAACAGGCAGCATTAGGCAACAACAGCAAAATTGGCTTCCACACCAAGTTGCCACAAAAGCAAAAATGAGCAAGAGTCCAACTTCTTAGTTGGGCAACCCTGCATTAAGAACCAACAACACAAGAACATAAACTATTAGATAGTTCTAAATATAAAAGAAATTACAAATCAAATAATAAATAAAAGTTAGTTTAAGGACATAACCTTGCTCAAAGGGTTCCAATTCTTCGAGGCACTCTTCAATCACCAAAGGGCAAGCTTCTGCTCTAAGCCAATCCTGAGTGCACACCAATGCTTCCACCAATCTTAGAGTTAAAGAACTCCTAAAGCAGTCTAGTAATCTTCCAGAAGTACTAAATGCTGATTCAGATGCAACAGTAGAGATAGGGACAGCAAGAATATCTCGAGACATCCTCGAAAGGATTGGAAATCTCCCTGAGTTTAGCTTCCACCACTTCAAAATATTGAAATCATCATCATTCTCAACCGCAGCCTCACTCAGGTACAATTCCAGCTCAGATTTCCTACTACCAGAATCACTACCCTTGTTCTGCTCATCAAATTTGGCCTTCATAAGGGACATATGTCTTTTTGCAGGTGGTGGCAGGATTGGTGTTTGAGCAGAAACAGCCTCTGAAGACTGACTAAGACTAACATAAGCAGATGAACCACCATGTACATAAGCCTTTTCATACTCAGCAAACAGGATTGTCAGCTTATCATTCACAGTGTCAAATAACTTAAGACCTTGCTCAGGACCAAATAGAGCTTTCAAAGCAAACAACAAATGTTTCATTTTACTGGTAGGATCAAAAACATGTGCAAAAAAAATCAGATTATTCATCTTCTGGGGATCACCCCAATATTTGTTAAATTTCTCCCTCATTTTTCTGCTCATTAGAATAATCTGATGGTCCTCACTATTAAGCATTTCATCTAACATGATAGAAAGGTCAACAATCTCTTGAAAATGCATGTTAGATGTGACATACAAAGACCCAGATATTCTCAAAGTTGTGACATAGAAATATGACAAGCAAGTAGCAAACTTCTTCACATTTTCCCAATCAACAAAAGTAGGAATGCATTCAGCCATATCAGACCTAAAACTCTCATCAGATTCTTCATAACTCTCAAAAACAGATTGAAACAAGCAAGCAGTGTCAAGCATAAGATAAGTGGAGTTCCACCTAGTTGCAACATCAAGACACAAGGACTTTTTGGTGCCAAGTTTATCATCAGCAGCAGCAAGGTCTTTAAATTTCTTAAGTCTAGATGGACTGTTCCTAATGTAACGTATACAATCTCTAACTTTTTTAACAGAATCATGCATTTCTTTCAGACCATCAGACACAACCAAATTGATCACATGTGCTATACACCTCATATGCAAATATTCACATTTACAAACATCAGTGCCCCAAGAAATCATTTTTTTCTTAAATGCAGCAATAGCAGTGTTATTATTACCAGCATTATCCATAGTTACTATGAAAACATTCTTAAGACCCCAACCAAGCAAGCAATTTTCAAGTGTTTTACTTATGTAGTCCCCTTTATGCCCACAAACAAGTACAAGATTAATGATTCTTTTATGAAGAATCCAATCATTATCTATCCAATGGCAGGTAACACACATATAATTAACACGTTGAATACTAGTCCATGTGTCTGTTGTGATACTAACTCTTTGACTCCCATTTTTCAAAATATTTTTCAACTTCAACCTTTCATCAAGAAACATTTGGTAGCAGTCCCTATTAACAGTCCATCTAGAAGGAATGTGAAACCTTGGGCATGCAACACTCATAAATCTCTTAAACCCCATACCTTCTACATGCTTAAAAGGCAACTCATCTACAATGAGCATATAAGACAATGCTTTCCTAATGTCATCTTGATTAAATTTCCAAACCCCCAAATTTCCCTTCCCCTCAGTTTCATCATGACTAGCAGAAACAGGTTGTAGAGTTAACAAGGTCTGTCTGGTACCTTTACTATGAGGGTTCTTAAGACATGCAAGAATGTGGGCTCTAAGTGTGGAAGTCCCATTCACTTTAGTGTCAAAATTATATATTTTTGCACAATACAAGCATTTAGCCATAAGTAATTTGCCATATTCATCAACTATGCGCTCAAAATGCTCCCAAACTTTAGATCTAACAGGAATTTGCTTACGTTTTTTATCAACTGGTTTACCTCCAGTAGCAGCAGGATTAGCATCTTCTTGTTGCTGCTGAGAAGGCTCAGATGAGCCCTCAGCAGCAGCAACAGGTTGCTCCTGCTGAGTTGAAGGGGGTAACTCAGGAGATGAGCCATCAACCCCCTCAACATCAACAAGAGCAACTTGCTGTTGGTCAAGGTTTGACATCTGTGTGAGCAAAGAACCACATTCAATCAATACAGAGGCATCAAGCAACCACTTATTCACTTAGATAAATAGCAAACCACTTTTTCATTTTAAGTTTTAAACATTTCATTCTTGAAAAATCACTTTTATTTAGGCACAGAAGACAACAATTGACCAAAATATAACATTGAACCAATACAGAGGCATGAGGCATCACTTAATAGCTTCCAAACCACTTTCATTTTGTATGTTTTAAACATGACAGGCTAAGATCATACAAAGTACAAACCAACAAACACACAGAAAATCATAGAATACAAACCATTAAACCAATCCACCATACAATTATAACTACTAATTAAATACATTAGAAGGAATGCACATACCCAGCAGCAGATGCAATCCAAGCAATAGGTAAGCAAATTAGGTATTAGATCAAGTGATTCAAGTCACTGAGTCTCAGATTTGGGGCCACGAATCCAACAGTGAAGGGCTTCCACCACAAAAGATTCACTCATTCACTTAGTGAGTGAATCTTTTCATTTTTTGCAGACAGCCAGACATGCCATGAAGACAAAGCAAAAGACAAAATTCATTAGATTAAATCAAGACAAAGAAATAAGTAACTAGTAACTAGTTCACAAATAAAAACCCTAAAATATAATTACCTGTTCTTATAAAATCAAAGCCAAATCCGAAGGAGTTTCCAGAAATCCCCAGTTCAGAACATGGAGGAAAGAAATAAATCATATCAGTTACAGAGATAATCACAAAATCAGAACAAACAACCATATAAGAACAAGAACAAACTAAAAAATAGAGATGTATTACCTGATAATTGCATGAATCCCACGTTTTGCACATGAAAAGGAAAAAAAATAATCAAATATGGCAGAAATCAAAACCTAAAACATAAATATTGAAACTAAACCTCTATGACAGAGGATAATCGATCATATACTCACATAATCTTTAACAAACTCAGTGAGATACTGAGACTTTCAGAGATTAGTTTAATCTCGTTTAGGATCGAATCGAAGGTTCAAACTTTTCATTTTCTTCGATTAAAAGCACAGAACAGTTGATGAATACACAAATTATGGCTAAACGAAGACTGTATTAGGGTGAGAAACTGAGAGAATCAGTGAGAAACTGAGAGAATCAGAGAGAAAATATGATTTAGGGTTAGGGTTTTCAGAGGAAAGTTCGAGAGAGAGAGGCTGCGAGTGAATCTGAAAAGAGAGGGTAAATGATTTTAGGGTTAGGGAAAATTATAAGGTGGTTTATATATGCAGGGGTAGGCGGTGTCGTTTTAGGGCAGATTAGGGAGAAATTAAAACGACGTAGTTTTGGCTTCTCGGTTTAATCGGTTTTTCGGTCGGTTCGGTTATACAAACCCTCAAACCAAATCATAAACCAAACTCCATACTTCCCTTATTTTCAAACCAAACCAGTCCCGAATCACCAAACAACCGAGCACCAAAGTCAATTTCGGTTCGGTCCGGTCCGGTTTCTCGGTTTGGTTTGGTTTATGCTCACCCCTAGGGGTGATTTTCTATTGAAATCGGTAAATCACCTCCTCGCACCCTGTAAGAGATGAAGTAGAGAGAAAGTTGTTTAGAGAGAATGGAGAGGAAATTTTAGAAAGAGAGAGAGAGAGAGACAGCTCCTTTTAGTTATTATATTACCCTATTTTTTTGAGATTGCACACTGAGATTGAAGACGAAATTAAGCGATGAAAACACTGCAATATTCAATTATTGTTTGTACTTATAAACTATGAATTCTGTCTTTATTATTATTGTATTTTCTTTGATCACGAGAAGTTAAACTCATTCTTGGGAATTATTAATTTGAAATTTTATTTATTTAATTGAATTAGGTTATTGAGTTTTTGTTCAAATTGTGTATTGATTATTATTATTTATGCTTGAATTTATTTGGTCCATTTATTCATTGCCATGTGTTTTAATTTTGACTTTAGAGAGCTAAATTCAAATAGAGCAATATAATCAATAACGCATGAGTTAATTACGCGAGAATGAATTAATAAATATATATTCTTAGAGTTTTCTCAATAAATGCCAATTGATTAATTAGTTAGGTTTATAATTATACGAGAGTGACTTACAAGAATAGTTAATGATCCCTAATTGATAATATAAGGATAGTTAATTATCCCTGATTTCCCATCTCATAAGTTTTTAGTTTCAGATTTTGTTAATTCTGGAGTTTAGTAGTAATTTTTTTAATCATCAACTGCTAAATAGACAGAGTATTGTAATTTGGTGGATAGTGATAGACTTCTCTGTGGGTATGATATCAAGACATCACATTTCCATATTATAAGTTGACATTGTACACTTGCAGTAAATTGTCAACAGCTCCAAAGGGTATCAGATTTGTCAAGTGATGAGTTAAATCCTTCTCGATTAACCACACGCACACGCGCGTCTGCCCTGTTGGGCTAGGTTTGGGTTGGTTTGATTTGATCGGGCACTATTTATTTTTCTCAACTTAATCCTTTTGTATTATAAAACTCTTCAGTCTTTGTAACTCCTGTAACTCTTCAATAAAGACCATGCTTTTCCATGTAATTCAATTATAACATTAAATTTTATAATTTATGTTTTAATTTCATTTCACTATAAATAAAGTTTTTGTCTTCCTCATTAGACATTACATTTTACACAACCATTTTATAAAGATTGAAAAAAGAAAATTGAGGAATAGTTTGAAAGAGTGTAATAGACTGATTCAGTGTTATCTATTGGTTAACAGAGTTTGGTTGTTTTATCCTGACGATGACGTGGTATTCAAACTGCTTAGATCAAAGAGGTAAACCCGCAAAACGTCTTAAGGAAATGACCTAGTACGCGACTTAGCTGGTGACATCAGTTTGGTTCTTTCTACCAATTTGTTTCAACAATTTTAAAACATGTTAAGTCTGTCATAGAGTCCGTTGATGTTGCCGGTCTGAATGGTGATGCTTTTGATGCTAACAACCCCTTCCATTCTGAGGATTTTCACTTCAAGCGTTAGAGGAAAAAAAACTGAATTTTTCCTTATTTCACTAGTGATATGCTTGTTGTTGGAGTCTGTTGTTGATGAAGAAAGGGACAAACATAATGCCGAATTGCAACAAATAAATGACCAATACATGTGTAAGAATTTCATCATGATTTTCATTATGAATTCTATGATGATCTATATGACTATTATAATAATGAAAAGATGGAGAAGGAGATTTGGGAGGCGCTGCAGAAAAAATATAACACCAAGAAGGCTGGAACAAAAAAGTATGATGTCAACCGCTACCTCAAATATCATATGACAAATGAAAAATTTGTCGAGGCACAGTCCCATGAGATGCAGAAAATCACTCATGAGATTATCTAAGAAATATTGATGAACAATTTCAAATTACTGTTTTGATTAACAAACAGCCTCCTTCATGGAAGGATTTTAAGAATTCTTTTAAGCACATAACAAAAAAATTCTCACTAGAAAGTTTGATTACTCACCTTCGAATTGAGGAAGAGGTGAGATAAAAAGATCAGAAAAATGAGGTGTTTATTGTTTCTAACAACACCAGAAAGTTCAATTCTGTAAATCTAAAGCAACAAAAAAGTTTAAGAATTAGAATCGCAACATAATATATGTACATTTTAGAGTATCCACAATACAGTGCTATTTCTTATGCTATATTTAGCATGAAAATAATAATGAAATGTTGTATTTAGAATAGAATTATAATTTTATCTCCAAAGTAAAAATGTTTTGATATTTAATATAATAATTATTTATTAAATTATTATTGTTTTAATTTTTTTCAATTATATGTTTTATAATTTTTTTTCAATCATATATTTTGTATTTTTTCAATGTAATTTTTTTTCTTATCTAATATAGGGCTCCTTATTAACAATCATTAAAAGAATCAGTGTGTTGTATAAAAATAAGATTTTAATATTGTGGCATGTAGTTTATTATTAAAAAAGTAATAAATTAAGATCATAAAAATAAAAAAGGAGCACAAAATTTAAAATGATAAAATAAATTAAAACTAAATTTAAATAAATAATATAAAAAAATAAATTATAGTTGAGAAATTGTAATTAATTGTGAATTTTTGGATGTTAAAATTTTGTATAATTGACGTTAAATTTATCACAAAATATAATATATGTTAAATTTAGCATTAAATATAGAACTATGTTTTTTTTTTGAAAATCAACTCAACTTCAATAAGAAAAATGCAAAGCAGTTACACGGATGTAAGAAATTCGGGAAAGTTTGACAACCAAACCCGATGACCTGACATAGAACGGGCATTGCGCGCTAACAAATGCGCAGCCTGGTTCGCAGATCGCCTTACAAAAACAAAAATTAAATTAGAAAACTGCTTTGCTAAAGAGATACAATCGTCTAAAAGAACGTCACCCGCCTTGGAATTCTGATTTCTAATATCAGAGATAACATCCAGTGCGTCGGATTCAATGATCAGTCTATCATAGTCTTTAAGCCAAGATAAGGCTTCTCTAATGGCCATCAACTCCACTGTTCTAGGATTATAAACTCCTAGAAAATTCACCTGTTTGGCACAAAGAATCTGACCCAACTCGTTCCGAACCACACAGCCAGACGCAGCACACTGCTCAGCTGAGAAGATAGCACCGTCAACATTAGCTTTAATCCATCCCGCTGCCGGATTTCTCCACGAGGTAGCCCCATCATCTGGGCTCAACGACAAGTTATCTCCTCCTCTAATCAACCCTCTGGCACCCTGCCAAACTAGGAGCTGTTGACTTGCAGAAATCACAACTTCAGATTCAGGAATGCCTTTACTGTTCCAAACCAGGTTGTTTCTATTTTGCCAAATTCTCCAGCAAATGACAGCCAACAACTCACACTCAACCTTTCCTAACTCTTTCAGCCACCACCCGCACCAATCAAGGATAGAAATGCAAGAGACATGGCAGGTAGGCAATTTAGCTTCAGCCCAACACTTTCTAGCGAACGCGCACTCAATGAACAAGTGCTCTGAAGATTCACAAAAGGAGTTACAGCTCCTGCAAGTTTGGTCCACAAAGACGTGTTTCGAAGCTAGCGAAACCGTTGTTGGGAGGAAATTAGAGCACATTCTCCATAAGAAATTCTTTATATGCGCTGGAATTGCAAGATTCCAAAGTCTGTTCCAGCTATCCCACCGGTGAGACTGAGAAACCGGGAAGCACTCTCCTCTTAAACTACGATAGGTACTCTTGACTGAAAAATGATGCTTGTTGTCGAGAGCCCACAACCAGCCATCCTTGATATTACGCACACTAATGGGAACTGACAGAATATGAGAATGTTCCGATGCGTCAAAAATATCCTTCACGATGTCGACATCCCACTCCTTGCTCTCTTCTCTGAATAATTGCCACACTTTACAGCCCTCGAGGCCAGGCCTGGCCGGAGAAGAAATAATACCAGAATTGTTGTTCAACAGCCAAGGATCTCCCCACACTTCTGTATCTTTGCCGTCACCAATTTTGACCCGAGCACCTTTAATTATCACTTCTTGCGCCGCCATGATGCTTCTCCAAACGTAACTAGGATTACTACCAAGTTTAGCTTTCAAGAAATTAGACTTAGGAAAGTATTTAGCTTTAAATACTTTAGCCATAAGGGAGTCTCCATTACTAAGTAATCTCCAAGCTTGCTTAGCTAACATGGCGATGTTAAAGTCATGAACGTTTCTGAAACCAAGACCACCATATTTTTTAGGCCAACATAATCTATCCCACCTCGCCCAGCAAATCCCTTTCTTCGCCTCGCTATTTCTACCCCACCAAAAGGCGTTCATAAGCCTCTCGATATCACCACAGATGTCTAGAGGAATAAGAAAAACATTCATGATGTAGTTGGGAAGAGATTGAGCCACCGTTTTAATGAGGATTTCTTTACCACCTCGGGAGAGAATTTTAGAGTTCCACCCTTTAATTTTATTCCAGACACGGTCGCGAATAAAATTAAAAATCTGTCGTTTATTCTTCCCAACCAAAGACGGCAAGCCGAGGTATTTACCTTGGTCGCTAACCTCCACAACAGACAGTAAATCACATAGTCTGCTTCTAGAATCCAAATCCACATTATTGCTAAATATGATATTGGTCTTAAGAAAGTTTACCTTTTGTCCAGACATAGACTCAAATAAGCTAAGGGTAGATTTCACCTTTTCTGCCTCCACATCTGAAGCTTGAAAGAATAGATAACTGTCGTCCGCAAAAAAAAGGTGTGTAATCGCAGGAGCACCCCTACAAATTGAAACACCATGAATATCCCCTGAACGCTCCTTCTCTGACAACAAGCAACTTAAGCCTTCAGCACAGATAATGAATAAAAAGGGAGAAAGGGGGTCCCCTTGCCGAAGGCCACGAATAGGAATAATAGGATCATCGTCGAAGGTATCGCCAACGCTAGTATATTTCACGGTCGAAATGCACTCCAGGATAAGATTCACCCAATCTTTCGAAAAACCCAATCTGAGCATCATAGTCTCCACAAAAACCCATTCGACTCTGTCAAAAGCCTTGCTCATATCGATTTTGAGGGCAGCGAAACCAACCTTGCCTTTAGACTTACGCTTCAGGTAGTGCCCTATTTCAAAAGCAATCAAAAAATTATCAGTGATAAGCCTATTTTCGACAAAGGCACTTTGATTTTCGGAAATAATCAAAGGCATGAGAAACTTCATTCTGTTAACAAGGACTTTAGCAATAATTTTATACAAAACATTGCAAAGAGAAATAGGACGCAAATCCGCAACAGTCTCGGGATCTTTCTTTTTAGGAATAAGACTAATAATCGTATCGTTTAAACCCTCCTCCAATTTGCCACTGCGAAAAAAATTGCGGCACATAGCCAGAAGATCCTCTCCCACCAAAGACCAATGATGTTTGAAAAAAGTCGGGTTCAGTCCATCGGGACCCGGAGATTTGTCGTTGTGCATACTGAAAACCGCTTCCTTAACTTCCTCCAAAGAAACTTCCCTTAATAAGTCAGCGTTATGCTCATTCGTTACCTTGCACTGAACAACCACATCATCAGCAGGAAAGATGGAGTTAGGAGCAGTAAAGAGGTTAATGAAGTACCCCTTTATAACATCAGAAATGGCCTGCTCGTCACTTTTCCAAATGCCCTCATCGTTTTTAAGCCTCAAAATTCTGTTATTGCGCTTCCTTCTTGAAGCTGAGTTATGAAAATATTTTGTGTTGGAGTCCCCTTCTTTCAACCAAAACTTCTTCACCCGTTGCTTCCAAAAGACTTCCTCTTCCTCTAGAAGAATATGCAACTCCTTGAGAGCATTTTTATACCGCATAAAAATATAGAACTATGTTGAAATCATATTTTAAGACTTTGTGCTAAATTATCTTATTAGCATTTTATTATAGTATGGACGTGTTTGTTGTGCATATCTAATTAGATAAATGGTATCAATTACTATATTTTTATTTTTTTTATTTTATTTTCAATGAAAAAACAATATAATTAGAGCGCCATTTAAAAAATTTAAATATGCAGTTTAGAATTCTCCATATTTTTCTTTATAGGTATCATCATTATGTGTTTTTTTAATTAGTCAAAAGAAAGTCACATATTAACAAGAAATACTCAACAATTAGCCATTAAATAATTGAGTTAAAAAGTCCATAAATAATTGGACCAAATAACTGAGGATTATGTGCTGTCAAGATCAATGGAATTGTTGACTCAACTTGACTCAAAATAGTTTAAAATAATTTAAATCATTTTAAGATGCAAATTGGTTTAATCTGGTAACTGATGTGTTGCTCACTTGTCCCAACTATTCAAGGAAAATGAATTTTATCAAATAAACTTAATACTGCATGAGATGAGATGACACATGTATATAAAGCTAAATCAAGAAACCTTATACTAATTATAATAATGTTATTCATATTGGATCATGCACCCATAAACTTGTTGGTGGAATTGAGCACATGACTACATGAGAGCTAATGATGTTTTTGTTTGAGTTATTTGTGCATAATTTTGAATTTGACTTACTATCTGCCATTGAAATATTTTTAAACTTTGGTAATATAGAAAAGGAAATAAATGAATTATAAATGGTTTTGGTTTTTAAATTAGTTGGAGAATTAGTGGTCCCATTTCTTTGGGGACATGAGAGAGCCACATTGATAGGTAATTTCTGGAACTTTTAAAATTCAATTAATCTGGCACATTTTTTATTATTGTTATTATTAGTATTATTAACTCTTAAAATTTCCAAGAACAATGGCCAATTGTAGATTTCTGAGGAAATAACGAATGAATTTAAAAGGAAATGAAATTGTGCCTCACTGTTTACCAGTTAGGTTTGTCATCTCAATTTTTATGATCAACTTCTGAATTTTTAGCATAATTTTCAACTCCTTCTACTATCCTGGAAACGCAAGTTTACCCCATTAAAAAAAAGAGTTAATCCTATTATGATAACAAAAGTTCGCAGATTTTATCAGTTATAGGCAAATCTTTTAAAATTGGCAACATTAACCAATTTTAACATATTCAGCACTTTTTATAGCAATTTTTTGAATCTAACCAGATTTTTTCCAGCTTAGCATGCACATCATTGCCAAGTCAGCAAATTAATGATATGGCAACGCCCACTCATTTAAGCAAACTCATGATGACCAAACCAAGCTCAAATAAAAAATTTCTAACATAATCACATGACAAAAAAATATAATAGAGAAGACAAATCTGAGAATGTATTCTCTATGAATGGAGAAGACTTGATGTCCTTTCCGTTCATGGAGAAGACAAGCTCGGTCTTCTCCATTGTTGTCCTCTCCATTCATGGACAAGACGAACTCGTCTTTTCCATGAACGGAGAATTCATCAACTTGGAGAAGACGAGCTCGTCTTCTCTTATAAATGGAGAAGACATCATGTCTTCTATGTTAATGGAGAACCAAGCTTCTCTTTTCCATTAATGGAGAAAACAGATATCTGTTTTCTCCAAGAGAAGACTGATATGAAATCTTTTTCATTAATGGAGAAAATGAGTTTTTTGGTGGCCGGCCGGCGGTCGGTGACGGTGAGACTAACATTTTGAGATAAATTTTGATTTTAAAAATAAATGGCCTAATTACTTAAAAACCACCCACCTTATAATTTTTTTCATTTATACCATGATCTAAGAAAATTTCAATTATACCATATTTTCGTTTTTTAATGTTTCATCTGTATCTCAAAATTAAAATTTTTAACAATTTAATTAATATAAAAATAAAAATAATTAAAAATAAATTTTAAATTATTGTTGAAATGTTAAAATATGAGATAATAAATCATATAAATTATTTATTTAATGAAGTGCAAAAATATTATCATTAGTTATTTATTTTTTGTAGGCCAAATGACCAAAAAAGGCCAAATCTTTCGTAAAATTTTCATAAAAGTCAAAACCTTTCAATTTTATCCAATTTGTCCTGAAACACATGATTTCGTTTCAATTTTGTCCAACTACACAATTTTTCGTATGTGGCGCTGATGTGTGGCATTGCCACATCAGCGCCACGTAGGCGTCATAGAGCAAAATTACATAATTGGACAAAATTGAAACGAAATCATGCATTTTGGGACAAATTGGATAAAATTGAAAGGTTTGGACTTTTGTAAAACTTTTATAAAAGGTTTGGCCTTTTTGGTTATTTGGCCTTTTTTAATATAAAATCAATTATAAAAATACATATATAAATAAATAATTTATATAAGAGGAAATATTATTTTAGATTATTTATAATTTTATATTATTTTCACAGTAGTTACAGTTTTTATCTTTTTTTTACTAAAAATATTTTTTAAAATTTTACAAATATCTTTTTTTTACTTTTTATTGATTTATTTTTTTTATAGAATTTTTATGGTGTTTTTTATTTTATTTTTATGGTTT
Organism: Mercurialis annua; assembly: GCF_937616625.2. Classification (NCBI taxonomy): domain Eukaryota; kingdom Viridiplantae; phylum Streptophyta; class Magnoliopsida; order Malpighiales; family Euphorbiaceae; genus Mercurialis; species Mercurialis annua. The sequence goes on along the minus strand of NC_065572.1, from coordinate 64,424,322 downwards.
TTAGTATATTTATAGTATATTTATTGTGTTTTTTTAGTGTAAACATAGAGTATATATAGTATAAATATGATATTTTTATAATATAAAAATAGTGTATAAAAAGTCAATTAAAAATTTAAATAATTAAATCAATTAGAAAAAATCGATTAAATTTACAATAAAATAATAAATTAAAATAAATTTATAATTTTTTTTGTTTAGCGAAATTAATGAAAAAAAATCAAAACGATTCTATTTCTTTTCCACCATTAATCCAAAACAAACCTCTAAGACAAAAGCCCTTTCTAGCAAAACCCAAGAAGCAGCCACGAACACTGAAATTTCTGTAGGGTCGAATCAGAACAACAAATGCTTGATCATTCATTATTTGTACTTAATAAAGAAAACACCATTCAAATACTATATGTCTACACGTGTCTTCTGTTTGTGTGCAAGACAAGGAAAGAACATCTATAATAACAACAATTTCTTTTTCAAAAATAGACTTAAAATGGCTTTTAGTAAGCTTATTTATAAATCAAATTTTCATAAATTTAAATATCATCCCTAAATTTGCACATTATGTACAATTAATACCAAAATTATATAGTTATGGTGGTGTTAAAATGCCAAAGTTTTTTTACTTTCTAAAAATCAATTCAAATTTTTCAAAAGTTATAATTTTATCCATTTTAATCAATTTGTTAAAAATCTATTAAATCTTTTAAAATTTATTTTGTTTTTTCAAAATTAATTTAACCAAACCATGTGACATTTCAATTGATAATTTTTTTTTCAAAACAATTGCTATATAAATTCCTCAGTGTCACATAGGCACTACTAATTCAATTATGTCAAATTGGATAGATTTTCGGTAAATTTGTTTATTTATAACTTTTAAAAGATTTGAATAAGTTTTCTAATAATGAAATAATTTAGTTTTCTGGCACCACTAGATCAATTATTTATTTATTTATCAATCATAAGATGCTAATTGATCAGAAATTTGAATTAAATATCATAATTAAATAATTAATAAAATTCAACAAATTCAGGAATTTAAATCTGTAACAATATAATTCAAATCCCCACCACATGATGAACAAGACACATTTTGTTGTTTTCCTCTTGTAAGCTTTAGATGTTTAATGGAAAATAGAGAACTCCTTAAGATTTTGGAGTCACATCTTGTTGATATTATTCAACTTATATACAAATAAGTCCCAACAACTCCTTTCAAACACACTAAAGTCATGTCACTCTCATCTAACTTTAAAATACAAGCTTAATTAAACACTGTTTTTAATAGTTAATTAACTAATTTATAGTTAAATTACTAATTTATAGTTTAATCATGATTAGTCATTGTTGATTCTCCTTAAATTACTTGATAATGATGGATCATAATTGTTGCATATGGGTCCTGCCTAAAATTGGATCAAGTGGCTTGTCCTAGTCATCTAAGGACAAGAGTATTGAACCAAAATATCCTTAATATTTTTTGATTTTGTTTTGTGTCTTATATCCCTTAAGAGCATCTAGAGCTCAAATGTAATCTTTCTACTATCAAGTTTAAGAGATCATGGTATCATGACAGAACTAAAAGAAAAGATTAATTGTTTGTTAAGGTATAAAAATCTTTTATTATTAATAAGTAATAATATGTTAGTCTAAGAGGACTCAAATTGAATCTACGACTGATTTATTGTTACCAGTTCGAAACCATTCCGAGACTAATTTATTTATTTTTTAAAATTAAAATTAAAATTTCTTAAAACCAAACCGAATTAAACTAAATTTTACATCTTTAATTTAGTTCCATGTCTAGTTCCATGTCCCTTCAAAAACAAATGGAAACCGATGCACATCCCCCGCAATTCATAGCTTATCATCAATTCATTCAAAGATTCTCGTATGCCTTGCAAGGCATTTTTACATAAGGAAAAAAGTTAACTAGTCAGCTAGTCTTATCCCTCTCTTGTCAAATACTATAAATTGGCTGGCATACCTAACGATTCACTTCATGACATAAATACATCCCAAATTTGGAACTTAATTAGATCAATTGTAAAGAGCAACATTATTTGGTGAAGAAGTTTCCAATTAAATTACAAGCATTTGCTTTGCAACTAAGTTGAATTAATGGTGTTAAGTAGTGCAATTAATATGCTCGAGCAAGCGTAATCTCTAAGAAAATGAGTCCGTAAACACGCGTAATTTGTTGGAATCATAAGTACTGTACTCATATTTTGATCTTCAAAGCATCAACTACTTGAATGAATGACAAACACAGCCAGAGGGATAATTCCTAATACAGCCAGCTAGCTACAGTCGAATAACATACCGCCATAAAAAAAATAACGTAACCAGGTACGGAAACATAGACACCGAAATAAAAGAAAACATAAAATAAATACATGAAGCGACATTTTTTTATAGAAGTATAAATATAATTTTGGAGTTTCGGAAAGGTTTCGCAAATATAAACGAAATATCAAAACATAAGACTCGAAAAGGTTTCGTGCAAGATAAGTATCCACATAGCACAAACCAGATTAATCAACTGGGAAATATCGTTCTCATCGAATTAAAAATGATACAATCAAGGACATACATCTAGTTCATAATCACGACCAGAGTCTCAAAATGTTTAAACATCAATGTGTGCACATGCACAGGAAGGGATGTGGACCTTGCCAACTAATTAGCATGTTCAATATGATTAGAACTGTTATCTACACCAATTTAATTCAGTATCAATGCTTATTTCAATTCAAGGTCCATTTGCAAGATGATTACAGCATTAAATTACCATCCCAATTATGCGGTTAGTTGATTAACTCAACATTAAGAAATTAATTGTGTGTTTAACTGGACTCGAATAAAATGTAAGAACCAGCCTTAATTTAATTATTTATTTAGTTATTCGGTTAAATCAATAATTTGTTGTTGGATCAAAAATGGGATGAAATAATGATTATTACTATCTGATCCAATAACAAACATTGATACCACTGCTGATTTTCCATGCAAGCTTTGAGAATATAATTGCGAATGCTTAGACTTGTGCAGGGCCTGGATATCCACCCAAGCCCGCCCAACTTGAATGGATTTAAACTCTTAATTTTACTATCAATGTCAGCCTCTCGTTAGATCTGCATTTTTATGGATGGACTTGAACTTTTATATAGAGCTAAACTTTGAACCTAGGTCCGAAAATATCAGCGTGAACTGATTTTGGACCGGATTTGATCTTACATATAAAAAGAGTAGGAACCGGTTGGACACAACCTAAACCTGACCAAGTCCGGCCCATGAACAATTCTAGACAAACATACTAAATCCAGATTTTCATTACATTATCCAAGCTGCAAAATGGTTTAGTCATGCGAATAAAGTATAATTTCAGACCTGTATCAACCATAGAGCAAATTTACAAGATAGCAAAATGGTCCAACACGAACACGAAAATGCCTTGAACGGCAACTACACACAGTTGCAAAACAAGAAGTAGATTAACTGGAGAAATGTGCATTGAACAGTCCAATCACTACAGCTTGATTTTCAGATAAGACCTCTAATGCAGATGAACAGTTATGGTTCTTCTCATTGATGAAGATTTTTGGAACCAGGGCATCATGAACATATTTCAGTCATCAATTCACATGTTTCATATGGATAGTTGACTAAATCGCTATCAAAAACTAGCGGCTTCCTATCCGCAAATCTCTTTGCTTTTATATCACATAATGAATAAACTTTCTCGGTGCCAATCTATTGATCTTTGACTACAAATTGAAGTTTAGAATCTAAAGTTATCCAATATGGTTAGCTTGACAACATTGCATACCTTGCATCTATCAAGAAGATGGCTTAACTTCACTCCAATAATACTTTGTTGCAGAAGTAACAAACTCAAATATGTTGCAATTTGTATCAGAGGTCACTCAACCTTAGGATATCCATATCCGTACGAAGTCTACCGGATAATGAATAAAAATACAATTCTAAAGTCAAAAGAAGGCTCTGAGTCTCACTTAACCAACAATAAAAACAAACTTTAAAAAGTAAATCAAAGTTGAGAGATTCTACTGATACAAATTGCTGGTCAGTGACCAAGATGAATTTCAGTTAAAACTGAATGGCTACAGCTGAAATTGACCTTAATTATTCGGAATAGTGCAAGTTCAAATTCATATAGAACATAAGCAAAGTCTATTAGAAAGTAGGGAACACAAAGTATGAAGTATGAACTAGACAGTTTATCTCATTAACAGTTATAGTGAAAAAGAGGAGCCATGTCAGCAGTCCAAAAAAACAGAGTTACGTATACACCTGTGAAGTTTTCCTACACAAAACAGCCAGCGAGATAAAGGAAAAAGATTACCTTCATCGTCAGTCAAAGAGGGTCTCAAGTCGAAAGACCTCCGCTCCTTAGTTGCTCAATTGCATTGTAAAGCTTTCTACGAGAACCAACAGCGAATAGACCCATCTCTTTGAGATCTTCAAGAGTAAGAAGAGGCAAAGCTTCTTGATCCACTTCATGCATCCTAAATATTTCAGCATATTTTCCAAATCCTTGATCCTCCAACCATCTCGTGACAGTATTCACATCGAAACTCGCTGAATTTATCTTATCCAACTCAAGATCATGCCAAATTTCCTCCTGCAGATGATCGTTACTATCCCATCCTTGTCTCGTGTCATAAGCATGTTCATCCATCTCGCAAATCTCTTTGCTTGTAGCTTGTGTCTCATGATCCGACAAGTCCTTAAAGACAGTAGGAGGGCAATAATCATCGCATTCATCCGAATTATTAAACTTTGCAAACTCCATTACAGAGCAGTCCCTTCCGTCTTCACTACTAAAACGCGGGCTAACTTTAGAACTCCAAACACTGCTAACCATATTAGTATCCACCCCTTTAATGCTAGGCCCCCGGCGCTTCATGACCCTACATTTTCTGGTTATACTGCCAAAGTTCAACTTGCTCATATCAATTTCATCAGAACTCATCAATTCAAATGCCGATTTTGAAGAATTCGGATCATTATTTTCTCGATTCTGATCCGAGTCAGCTGAAACCCTCGGACTCGGAGATAGACTAGGAGCCAACACTAGAAACTCTGGAGCATCTTGCATAGCAATTTGATTGTGTTCATTCTCAATAGGATTCAGCACATCATTTCTGTGAGCTAAATTTTGCTTAGTTTTATGAGAGAATCCACAGGCAAAAGCTGCCGGAACATCCCCTACTTCTCCTAATCTCACATTTGGGCGTCTCTGTCGTTTTGAATTCATACTGAGTACTAATTACATTCACACAAATTCCTACAACTCAAAACCTGAAGAAAATCTCAAAAACAAATTCAATTTCAGTATCATCCAATTAAACAACATACATCAAGAAAACAATTAAAAAAAACAGCAAAAACCAACCAAAATAAGTTCACAAACAGCATCAGAAATTGATAAACAGCAACCTGAATTACTAATGAGAAGCAAAGTGGAGATATGAACCTTGTAAGAGATGAACAGCAACAGTTTCCCAAATTAGAAATGTTGATCCTCCTTCTGTTTGCTGCCTTGTTTTCTTATGAAGTTGGAAAAAGAAATTGGTTTTCTATTGAAAGCAGAAAAACATGAGAAAGCTTTATTCTTTGACTCTGGGTAACATCATGGGACACAGAAAAAGACAGTTTCTTTAAAAATTTATGAAGTTTCTTTAAAAAAATTTATAGTTTCATTCTTTCATCTCTACCTGCTGAGCAAATCACTTGCAAAAACAATAAAGATAACGTGTCTTAAGTCCACGTGTGATAAGATAAGAACGACAAGATGAAAAATAATGATAATTTGGGGTCAAATGCTTTATAAAATTATACTTTTAAAATTATTTTAAAAAGTGTACTAAACTTCAAATTGTGTCTTTTAAGTAACTAAATTTTAGGCCAGTGAGGCCTAGCCCAAATGACTAATACGTTCCAGTACATTCCTGAAATTTTAGTTTCGAGTCTTAGTAGAGCCAGTGTTTAAGGCCGAATTAAAAATGAAAGTTTAACTACTAACCACTAACATAACTAGATTCTACCACAGTAAAAAAATAGTAGCTAAATTTTAGTTTATATTTTATAAAGAATTTTCAAATGTTATTTTGCCTATGTGGACATCTAAGTTGATATATTTATCACATCTACAAATTTTACTAAAATATATATTTTATTTAAAAATAAACACTCATTTTTATGGCGTATAATTGAATTGTTTACGTAATATTTTTTTAAATAGTCTGTTTCGGATGGACACATCGAAAAAATTAAATCAAAAAAATCTTGTTAAAATAAAAATAAAAATTTGATAACTTTAAAAAGAATTAAATTTAGTGTTTGTTTTAAAATAATTTAATAATTTGATGACTACCAATGTATTTAACTTGATTTTTTTAATAAAATATAAATTGTGATTTGTTATGATCTTCTGAGTGTAAATTATTTATTAAAAAAATTTAATAATGAAATAAGAATGACATCATTTACCGTCTTTTAAAATTTATTTTTAAAAATATTTTAAAATGTTAAAATTTCTCAGACGATGAACTTCGTCTCAAACGAAGCTCGGTGTCTCCGGCGAAATTTTTTATAAGAATGGCGGCCGCTGGTATTTTTTTGTTTAAATTAATTAAAGAAGAAAAATATCAATTGAATCCTTGATTAAAAGTTTTGTTCAATAAAAAATATTTAAAGGAGTAATTTGAAAATATCAAAAATATTAGTTTTTTTTTTTGAATTTCTTCCTAACAAATTTGACTCTGTCAACAGTCTTATTTAACAGAAAAAATTTATTTGTCTGATTTTTAACATTTTAGATGATTTATGTTCAATTTAGAAATTATGAGGGTTTTGTGTGCTCAAAAATATTTAAGGACTGATCTATATTTTTCAGAAAACTACAGGGCTTTTTTATACTGTTTGCCTAACAAAAGTTAACCTTCCTCCCTTGTCAGCTTCGCCACGTATGCATTCCTCTTCTTCAGTCACTGGCGACGTTTAACAGACATCCATAACCTTATTGTCCCAGTTTCTTCAAATTTCAACAATGGATTTCTGGCAAAAAGCCCGAAATTTCGCCGAAGAAGCGGCAAAGCGATCACAAGAACTCACAATTTCCTCCTCTTCTAAACTCTCCGACCTCGTTTCAGAAACCGCCAAACGCTCTAAAGACATCACAATCGGTTCCTCCAAGCTCTCCGACATTGTATCGGAAACCGCCAAGCGCTCCAAAGAAATCGCAGCCGAGGCTTCTATCAAGATCAAAACTCACGCCGTAAAAGGAGCCGATCAGATCAAGTCTCTAGCCGAAGGAATCACGCCGCGAGCCGAGCCTAATAATGCTGCCGAACCGAAGCTCGAGGATGAGGAGGCGGAGGCGGAGAGGTTCGGTATAACGGAGGAGTTGAGAGAGTTTGTTAAGGATATTAATTTTACTACTTTTCAAGATTTTCCACTGCAAGGTTTTTTAAATTTTTATCAATTATTTTTATTATTATCGGAATGGACGGAGAGACTGAATCGTTGACTAGGCTTTTTATTATTAATAATGCAGATGATTCGGAGATGAGCAATGTGGAAGCAGTGTCAAATGTGAGGCAAGATCTTACGGAATGGCAAGAAAAGCATGCTAATCTTGTTTTATCAACTGTCAAGGTTATTTTTATTTTTATTTAAGTATATTTTAAGAACTCTGTTTGTTTGTTTGTTTGTTTTAAAATTATAGGATGTAATTTTGATTTGTATAGATATAATGTGATTGCAGGAAATATCGAAGTTAAGATATGAATTGTGTCCTCGAATTATGAAAGAAAGAAAATTCTGGAGGATTTATTTTATTCTGGTGAACAGTCATGTTGCGCCGTAAGTGTTACATTTTGTCTTCAATTCAATGCACATTTATATTTAGAGTTATTTAAATGGAGTAACACATGTAGTTGAATGCTAATCAACTTCAAAGCAGTGTGATTATGTCATATTTTGAAGTGAATGCAGTAGCCTAGGTGTGCGCCCGTACATGTTTTCTTAACAAAAACACGGTGTTCATTAATGGAAAGCTCTTGAATGGGAATTAAGAGTATGCATGTATTTTTGTAAGACCCAAATTATTCTTGTTTCCTGTTTAGCCTCATAGTAATCAACGCTGCGGTAAATCTGAGTTTGTTGCAATTATACATTAGATATTCTCACAGCAGAGTAGTTAAAGCGCAGCACTGTGCTGATTATCTGTTTGAAATTTAATTACTATATGTTTGAACTTTGAATTCAAAGCATCATGATTTGCTATGCTACTCGAAAATGATGTTTAAAATTGTAAATGTTGCTTGCTATAACTTTTTATATGTGGTCTGGATTGTGTAATATTTCTTCATTTATCCAGTACTTCTTTTATCTAGGAGGTGTCTTTGCTACACAATGCAATTACTTATCCTATTATTCGTTTTAGCTATGAGAAGCGGTACGTGGAGGAGGCAATGCAGAATTCTGTGGAGCAAGTAAAAGATGACAAAGTAGAGGAACTTACTGAAGCCACAGTAACTTCTAATTCCCAAACGAAAAAGTCGAGCCAGCAAAGTAAAATATCAGCTGAGCAAGACTTGGACGTATTTCTACTGGGTGGAGACAGTGACGATGGTCGAGGTACATCATCTTCTATTTACTGAATTGTGTTTGTGCTTAGTAAAATGGTTGATTGCTGTTTTCCTTATGCTGTTTTTAACTTCAACTGCATGCCTACTTTCAAAATTCCGCATTTTGAATCAATTTTTAGCAAAGATTGCAGGTCTTTTCTATAATTTTGTGCCTCAGCCATTGACCTAAAATCAGTGCTGTTTAAATGATTTCTAAAAGAATCCAATTATTCACTTAGTTTCCTTTTAAATACTGTAGTAATTTTCATGGAAAACAAATAAGTAAATTTCATCAATGAATCTTAAAGGAGTGAGAAAATTGGAAGTCTATTTTTTGCAATTCTTGTTTGCTAATCTTGTCATACATTTAAGAGATTCCAGGTAAACGTTTAGTTTCATATCTTATTAAGTTTGGTAAATATGCACCATCTGGTAGAAGTCTAGAAGACGCATAGTTGATGGTGCTTATCTGGTAACTTGGGATATTCTAATGATCTATTTGGTCCTACAGATGATGCTAATGGGAACTTTGATCGTGATTTTGACAAGATGGTGAATAGTTCGGTACGTAGAACTTGATACTTCTGTTCGTGTGTTTTCTATGAATTCTGGACTATCCTATGCCCTCAGAATGGTGTGATATGGATATGTGCCTGTTGTAGTCAATTCGTAGGAGTTTTATGCAACTTTTTTGGAACTTCAATGTTGTAAAATATTTGTAGAAATATATTAATCAGAGTCCGCAAGAAAATTTCATAACTAATAAAAAAACCAATGGCTGGTAGGGGATTCTCCATCCATGCGTCTACTGAGGTAAAGGAAGAAGAGGCTCCCTGTTTGGACTTACGAGCCTTTTCCTTGCCTGAGGAGAACATAGCGGGCATTAATTTATATCACAAACCACAGTCTATTTTGAAAAAGTGGAAAGAAAGAGAATTAAGTCACATGTAGGAATAAAAGGGAAAATGGGATTTAAAAAGAGACATAGCTGGAGTAAGAAATGGAATATCTGATGCCCGTGTTTCTTTTGATAGACCGAGTTTTCTACTATTGCTATTCTTATGTTTCTTTTCTGTAACTTGAATAACATTTAGGATGATGAGAACGAGAAGCTATAGAATATGTAGGCGGGCTGCAACATCTTGAACTCTGCTACTTATTTTAGAAGAGGAAATGCTGCATTTGGAAGATCAAATAATCAACTCAATCGAAACATTCTTCTTAGGTATGACTATTGTAATTCATTTAATCATTTTCATACTCTGTAAAGAATATTTATATCTTTATTTTGGGTGTAATTCTCATTTATTGCAGTGTATAGATGGCTGGTAGTTTCCCACTACCATCAGGCTCACAGGTTTACCTTTTTCACGTTCTTGTTCAAGTGTAAATAGATATAATATAACCAACAAACTTTTATACATTACTCTTAGATTCTCATAAAGTTGTGTTGATATACGCTACTAATTCGACTTGGATGATAAAGTTTCAATCTAAGACTCTGAATTATATACCATTTCTAAAGCACAATAACTGCAAGAGCGTATCCGTAAGTATTCCAGTATTTGAACATATTCTTTAAATATAAATTAGCTAAGGTTGGGTCAAATTGTAGTACTTTAGGCTCATTTGAACAGATTTTGGATGAGAATTGAATGAGCCTTAGAAATGTAGTTGAAACATGCTTTTGGAATGGGTTGCACGGTCATCTCATTTACAAAATTAGTTGGGAGGTCTAAATTCCATTTTTGTTAGTTAGCAGATGAGGAAGGGTTGCTTATTTATGGAGAAGCTTCCCCATATTGGTTAAGTTGCTATCTACAAAATAAACACAAATTATGTTTCTGACTGAGTTTTTGAACTAAAACCAACTCCAATTTTTGAATTTGATGGTCTTTTTGATTGTTAGTCCAAGCTAACTTATGTGACAAATATGTAAAACCTTTCGATACTTTATTTCAATTTGATTTGATTTTTATCGAATGCACATCTCGGAGTGCTGACTGCACATCTTAATATGGGTGCTAACTGTTATTTTATTTATTTTCAAAATAAAATTATTTTATCTATTTATCACAACTCAATGAATAATTAATACTTTTATTCATTGATAGAGTAGATAAAATAATAAACAAATATTTTATAGCAGAAGCAATATTAGATTTGAATACTTCCTCCGGTTCATGATACTTGTCGCTTTGGACTATTTCACGTATGTGCTCTTTTGATATTCCAAAGCAACGAGTATTATGGACGAAAAGAATTTCTCTAAACCGACAAATATTATTGATTGTAGGGAGTAATATATTTTTGATACCGGATTAAATTTGTGGGACACTGCACATTCTAGCGAATTATGCCGAGTGGGTGCCTTATTAATCTGATTCAATTTCAAGGGATGAAAAATGCCACATATAGGTGTTCTGGGAAACTCATTTACTTGCATATTTAATAACTGTTGAAGTTCATTTAATGAGATTTAAAGTTATTAAACACTGCCTATGGCAGGCATGGTCCCTGAATCCTGATAAGGTTCCTAAGTTGTAAAAAAATTATTACAGTTTTATTCTAATTGTACAATTTACCATATCTAATATCTCCAAATCTTTGTCTATTTTCCTACACACCGACAAAAATTGATTTGGGTGTATGAGAAAATCAATCACATGGTAAATTAAGTACCGCACTCTGTTTCACTGATAAGAGTTCAAGATTAAAGTTTATAACCCCACAGCTCTTGTATTTATTTCAAAAACCAAAACTTCAAATTGCCAACGAAGTACATCTAATTTATTTATTTCATATAAGACATGCACATTTTGGATTTTACATTGGAAATACTGTGATATAAAGTAGAAGAACTGCCATTTCCTTTGTTTTTATCCTAAGGTTCACGGAATTCATTAAATGGATATTATTGAATTTTGAAATTTTGTGTATGAGAAACAAAGGGTAGGTTCTTATGATTAGGGGTGAGCAAGAACCGAACCAAACCGAAAAACCGAACCGAACCGAACCGAATTTTGATGTTTGGTTCGGTTTTTCGGTGAAAACGGTTTGGTTCGGTTTCTACTCTAGGTAAAGTTTGGTGTTCGGTGTTCGGTTTGGTTTGGGTGTTTTGAAAACCGAACCGACCGAAAAACCAAATTAACCGAACTTTAATATAAAATATATATATTTTTTAAAAATAATATACATATATACTTATATTTATTTGTTTTTTGTATTTATATCTTAATTATTGTTGATATATAAGTTAATAATTGTTATTTAAACATATATGGAAGTTTATTATACTCTAATTATTTATTATTTCAATTAATTTTAATATAAAAAATTTTAAAAAAATAAAAAGTGGTGAAATTCGGTTTTAACCGAACCGAACCGTACCGAACCGAAATTTTCGGTTTGATTCGGTTCGGTTTTTTCACCTCCAAACTAAAAGTTCGGTTCGGTTCGGTTTGGGAATTTTCCAAACCGAAAACCGAAAAAACCGAAAAATTTCCAACCGAACCGAACCGAACCGACCGATGCTCACCCCTACTTATGATCACTAAATTTTATGATCACTAAATTCTATTTTGTATAATTGCTGAGAGAGAACGTTTGTGGGAGAAATTGAACCCACGACCTAGTAGAATGTCGTTTAGCGCTTACACCATTTGAGCTATTACTCGTTGGTGAATTTCAAAGTTATTAGCAACGGAAAATTCTCTAGTGATTTCAGATAAAATTGAGTTACATAACAACCAAATCTTGCTGCATTATATTTTTTTCTTACATCAATAATGGATATTAATTTTTATTGTTATTAAATTATCATTTAGGTGTAACAAAAAAAAGTGTTGCTTTGCGACGTAGCAAGATTCGGTTGCCACATAAATTCATTTGGACTTGAAATTCCTAAAAAAATTCATTGCTTGTAATTTTAAAATTCATTACATAAACTAAGACATATTGAAATTTCATGATCAACATAGAATAAAATGAAACTTTAGTGAACATAAAACTTTAATACCTAAAAACTTAATGCCACATTAATTAAATACATTTTAATAGCTATTTTTTACAATTGCTCGCATTTTATTTAGGCTAAGTTCATCATAAAATGTTTACACTATTAGTTTTTTATATAATTTGCGATGGAAACCGAAATTCAGCATAACTGTAATGGAACCGAGTCGTACAAGATCTACCCCTTTGGAAGATTCTAGGACTCGCCTAAAGGCGGAAGCCACGAAACATCGGGTACTTGAGTCCACGAGACTCGCCAACCTTACAGACTAACGAGGGACTCGCCCTAAAGTCCATAAAAACCGACTTCGAGAGGACTCGAAAACCGAAGTGGAATCCATATCTTAACATGTCACCCTGCATAATTACAATTCTATTAGAAGACAAACTCCTATGTAAAAAAGATAAGTTTATTTAGAAAGATATTTCTAAATAAAACTTCATATGAATCAGGAATTTATTTCCTATTCAGTCAAGCTACTAAGTAGGAATCACTTTCCTACTTGAACTTTACTAGGTATTCCCTCAAACCACTATATAAAGAGTTTGAAATATGCCTAAAAATACAATTACATTCGTATATATACTAAAACTCAAGGCTGACTTTGACACAGATAGTTAATCAGACAACCACAGTCTGAATGACCATCTACCCTATTTTGCAGGTTTAATCAATAGATTAAAAGGCAGTCTCCATCAATTTGATTATTGCTAAATATTTTATGTTCAAATAGTCTTTTAACTATTTATTTTGTATATTCATAGTCTTTTTGTGAACAGGATCTTTGTTTAGAAAAACACCATTATTTTAGTTGATATTATACGATAGAGTTTCATGTCTAAAATGACCATGTATATAATTTTTTTTTTTGATGAATATGTATATACAAATTAAACCATTATTTTAGTTGATATTATACTTGAGTTTCATGTCTAAAATGACCATGTATATACAAATTAAATAGTTAAATGATGAATTAAATATACAATATTTATTAAGAATCAACTGAAATAATAAAAACTAATAGTATAAAAATTTAAAGAAGAGTTTAGCCTTTCATTTATCACCAACCAATTCACCATGCATCATTTGTTTCCAACGCTAGACGAGTGATTGAAATAATGTAGACTAGTGTAGGGCACAACCAATTTCAACCATACATAATTCGATCAATTCCTACTAATGTATCACTTGCAAGATTCATTGGTTAGGATTTAATTTAGGGAAAGAGATTTGAATGGGGCAGCATCAATCTCCATCGAAAAAATATCCATCTATATACTAAAATATAGATTATAAGTATATGCTTATAGCATTTAAATTGAAAGGACATAGCTCTGAAGCATCTAGACGACAATAATAAATTAGTAAAATATATCATCTATTATTATGTCGACCGACGTATGGACTCTATACGTAGCACGTACAATTAGGGTTACGTACCTTCTTTAGAATCAACATTCAAGGAAGTCCACCAATTAGATATATATAGTGCCCTAATTGGTCATCTAAAACTACAATTTACGGTTACTAAATTATACTAGTATCTTTGTATAATTGATCATCTAAACTATAATTTACGGTTACTAAATTATACTAATATTTTTATGGTAGCAATGAGAACTAATCTAATTTCCTTTAGTTCAATTGTGTTATGAATATTTTCTAACGTCTTTTAGCTTTGTAATGACATTAATTTGATAGAACAGTGCTGCTTTACCTTGATGGAGAGCGAAATGTATAACTTTTTATTTTTATTTTAATAGAAATCCATATATGTTAGCTCACACTTTAGCAAAAAAAAAGCATTTGTAGACCTTGTGATTTGTCTAGATAGATGGAATGTGTCCTTTCTAGGAATGTAAATAGGACAAATCGAGTTCGGATTAGAACAAGTTCGAGCTCGAGAGTGTTATACAGATTCGGCTGTGTTATACGCTTCGAATAATAGGAGATAATCTAATATCCTCTTATTAAAAGGTTGTAATGACTACCTTCGATTAATTCTTTTTTGCTTTGTAGTATTAATTTGGCACTATAAGATTATTTTAAACCAATAGAGAGCAATATTTATAGACGTTTTCATTATGTATAGTATGTCTAAATTGATGGGGTGTGTTCCTTTATAAATCAAAATTTATATATTGACTGATCAATAAATTTTTCGATTAATGTAATTTTTTTTACTTTTCAAAAAAAATTGATATAACAATAATAAAATTATATTTTTTAGGTTTTAAAGGACCATTTAAACTTGCGAACCTCTGTAATTGATACACAAATTCGACTAGAGATGAAAATAGCTCGAACTCAAGTTTGGCTCGAATTTTTCAAGCTGTTTTCAAGTTTTTCAAGTCTATCTCGAGTAAGTCACAAGTCACAACAATCCAATTCGTTTATACTCATAGTCCCTTCATATATCAATTTTATGTATTGGCTTATCAATTAGTTTTGAATCAATGAATTCTCTTCTATTTAAAAAACAAAAACTATATTATTTACAAATAAATCTAAAATAGAGTTTATTTTATAAATGTCTCAAAATATAATTAGGTAGTTATTCTAACAGGGATTATTGGGTTATAAAAGCTTCGTATACATACTACTTAACCACCTTGATAGTAGACTCTGTTCTTTTATCTATGCATGCATGATGTTTAGCATAATTTTTTGGTTCACTGTAATTCAATGATCACATCCAAAGTTTGCAATTAATTTTAGTTTTATGATCACGTCCAAATTATTGTAATTAATTGCATATTTGATCATCATATCCAATTAATTGTTGGATCATGATGTATATCCTGCAATAATTAATTGTTCTTCAAATATCAATAGACAAATGTAGGATTGTTTACCTAAATATGTCACCCTTATATTACACATCACCAACAAAAAATTTGAACATGTTAGTTTTTTTTTTTTTTACGATAGTTATCATATGGGTTTAATGTTCAAAAACTATTGATCTTTAGATTTTTTTTAATTGTATTCCGATGTTTTAAAATCGTCAATTTTATTCTATTTTATATTTTCGACTTATATCCTAAATCATCAAATTAACCTCTTTTTCACTGAAAAAATACAAATAAATCATTCATGTTTAGCATACATTCTAAATAAACCTATAATGCTATAAATATAATAGAAAACCCTCTTTCTACAAATTCAAATAATAAAATAATAATAAGTAATAATAATTTTTTTATGAAATATAATTTAATACAAAAAGCTCCGCCCCCGCCTTATTCCAATCCTGCCTCAGACCGGCCGTTCGTCTTCCTCAATATGGCTCGTCTTCCTCATGAAAGACGAGTTGGAAGACGAATCGGATCCGGTTAGGCGGATCCGAGGGCGGCGGCAGGTCGGAGGAGGGCGGTGGCGGACTCAGACGCATTGGCAAATGTCGGTTTTTAATTTATTTAATTTTTAATAAAATTAAAAAAATTGATTATATGTCTAATTAATTTCTCGCTTAAGATTTATTTGAATTTTTTAAAAGATAAAGGAGCTTGATTGTATTTTTTTTCAAATAGAAAAGAATATAATAGTACCTTTTTATTTAGTTGTTTTGAATGGTTTCATCCTCAAAATAACAAAATCGTCTGAATTTTTCAATTCATGGTACAATTGAAAGTTGAGAATGCGAAATAGAGTAAAATTTGTGATTTTATAAGGTTGGTGTGCTATTGAAAAAAAATTAAAGGTCGGTAATTTTTGAGACATTAGGTCTTCTACTAATAATATAAATTCACAAATTTGTGTTCTAGTGTTCAATTAAGTTCTCGAGTATTATTATGGTTCTAATTTAAAATTTTAAATCCATACAAAAATCAAGCGATTTTATTTAAATTCATCTAGAGGTCCTTGTACTTTATATTTTTTTCCGTAGGTCCTTATACTTCATTTTTGTATTATCTGATCCTTCTACTTATATATTTTCGATTTTTAGTTTTTTTTTTGAGTTTTTTCCAATCTCTCTACTTACAATTTTTTTTCTTTAGTCCCTCTACTTACAAATTTTTTTTTCCTCCAGTTATACAAAAGGACTGGAAAAAATTCAAAAAGGACCTGAAAATAAAAAATAGGTAAGTAGAGGGACCAGATAATACAAAAATGAAATATAAGAACCTATGGAAAAAAGTGTAAAATACAGGGATCTTTAGATGAGTTTGGCCTATTTAAATAGATTTCCTTGTTTTTCTTCTTCTATATGTAAGCTTGAAAATGAAAAGTTAATTTATTTACATGAGTATTCCTAAATTGATTTTTTTTCCTCCATAATCTTTGTATACATTTTAGGGTTTCATCGTAATTTTACCTAATTCATTAAAATAAAAATGAGTCTTAAGAGATTAATATATAATTCCTACAGCAGTATATAAATAGTTTTTTCTTTTATGAGACATAGAAGAGTTACAGTAAGATAATATTAATTCCCAACTTCTTAGATATATTACAATGGTTGTTAAATAATCAATGACAAGTCTTTAATTCCTTCGCAAAGATGGGACAACTGAAGCTACTGCTTGATGCAAATGTCCCACTCAATTTTATTAGGAGGTTTTGATGATTTTGCTTCAAAAAATTAACTAAGTTAATTTAATATCATCTCTTTGTTTTGGTATCTTCACCCTCCAATTTGTGTTTATTTTTTCTTGTGAAGGAGACCAAGAAAATCTTTGTTACCAAATTAAACCCATAATCATAATATCGTTTTCATTGAAAAAATTCGGATGATTAAAATTTATGGATTTTAT
This sequence comes from Mercurialis annua, assembly GCF_937616625.2. NCBI lineage: Eukaryota > Viridiplantae > Streptophyta > Magnoliopsida > Malpighiales > Euphorbiaceae > Mercurialis > Mercurialis annua. The sequence goes on along the minus strand of NC_065572.1, from coordinate 64,406,890 downwards.
ATAATTCATGAATTAAATAAAATTTACCATTTGGTATAATAAAAAATGATGAAAATATATGAATTGTCACAATCCACAATTCTTCAAAATCCTTCATTTGATTTCCCACCTATCAGATGGAAAAATAGAAATCCATAATTTTTATAAATATTAAATTGTTAGAATATTTTATTATTTTAAAATTATTTCTATAAATATTTGATTTTAGATTATATTTAATAGGTGGAATTTATAAATTCATCAATTTTATATTTCATAGATTTTAAATTCATTAGTTTTGTCAAATCCACCGTTTCAAAAATCTCTCGATCCAATAATTAAGGTCAAATAAATGTATGGATTTATAATTTCATTTTAAGTGAATTTAAGTTTAAATTATTTGATTTAATTTCAAAATAAATTTTCATTTTTTCAATTCCATCGCATAAATTAATTTACGAATAAAAATCAGAACTCCTTCTAAATAAATTGCCAAAGAGTCGGAAACAGAGGATACAACATGGAAATTAGATATGCATCGACTGTTCAAGAACCTACTCTTTAAAGGACCAATTGAAGTTTTGACATAATTATGAGGGAAAAATACAAAAAATAGTTTAAATCGGTCAATTAGTTTAAAAAAAAATATTCTTTTAGAAAAAATCATTTTTATAAGCTTCACTTTTTGACTTCATATCTAAAAAAAAATTACTTCATAAACTTTGTATCATGGATGTATTAAACTACTAATGACGTATCAGTGATATATTTAAAACATTTGATAGGTAAAAATAGATATGTAAAAAATGTAAAAAAAGAAGAACTTGTTTAAGTTTAAAGCGCATTTTATTTTATTTTTTCAATTTAATGGTTTTTTCCTCATATTATAAAAAAATGGTGGAGAAAAAAGAAATATAATTTGTTAACTGGGAATAGGTCAAAACTATGGTCTCTCATCTGTAATTCTGCCAAATGCATGCATAAACTACAAACACTTAAATTAGTAATTGGCTAATTGCTTCGTGCTAATAAACAAATATCACTGGATAATTTTTTAAAAACAGAATTACACATCCTGATATTGGTGATTATAATAAAAAAATAAATCTTGATTTATAAACACTTTAAAGGAAATGCCACCGCCATTTGATAAGGACCGGTCATGCCACTGGTTTTATTTAATTAGAGGGTGGCTATATATTTATTATATTACTACATTAAAAGAGCACAAAAGGGAAAAAATAATTAATAATATCACGATAAACATTTATGCTTAAAATTGTCTATTTCTGATAATTATATAGCATGCTTAATTATGTGGTTGGTGATTAGGTGTTTGAATGTTTCTTATTGAATGTTTGAATATATATAAAATATATTAATAAAATTAATGCAGATGTATATATTAGAAGTTGACAAACGTAAAATATCTCTATCTCCCCACCATGCAATATAAATATTCTGATAATTTTCTTAATACACAATGCAGGCTTAATTGACGATAGACTATATAAAGATTCTGATAATTTTTAATTATGACCGTTTGTAGTTTGTAGTTTATATTTTAATTTTAATATATTTTTAAATGAAAAAGGTTAGATTTGATTCTAATTGAATATATTATAAAATATTTTCTTTTTTGTAAAAATTAAATAATTGACTAAAATTAAATTATACTTGTTAACAATTAGCCAGGATTGATATTTTTGAAGGTTTTTATTATAATTGATTTTCTAAAAAATATTTGATACTTGTACAATACTTGGCCTAAAATTAATGATAATAGTATAAAATAAAATAAAAAATGAAGTCTTCAAGAAAAATTCACACTATTTTTTTATAGAATTGCTTTAAAATCAACTTTGACCCAACCCGATAAATTTATCCAGTTTTATATTAACTTTCTATTTTATATGTAGAATTTCATTATTTACATCTATGTAGGAATTTGTTTGCAACTTTTCTATTTTATAAATAACTTATTTAGCTCATTATTATTAATTTACATCCTTTCATAAAATATGTAAGTATAATTTTATTATTTTATTTTTTAGTTATTTTATTTTTTATGCACAACTTAGGGCAAAATCAAATAATAAAAAATTCAAAAAAATCCAGATTTTTCTTTAATTATTGTATTATTTTTTATAAGCATATTTCTTTAAATATAATTTTTAATTCATATAATAATTTTAAAAAAATATTTATTTAATTTGATTAAGTAAAATTTAGTTATTTTATATTATCATAGTAAAATATTTATTTTATTAAGTTAGTCTTTGGATGAATATATAAAAAAATAAATTCGAGTTAAACTATTAAAATAATAAAATAATATTATAGAAAGTAATATGATGGAATGTAAATTAGAATTAAAGATACTGATTGTGGGTTTTAGGATTTTTTTATGTATAAATTATTTTCTTTCTAATACATGCAACAACAATCACTTTTTTTAGGAATGTGTTGTGCAATTACAAATTAAAATATAAACAATTCAATTTTATCAAACTGTAAATTTATTTATTAAAAAATATTAGTACTATTATTGTATTATAATTATAAATTTTTTTCTTATGAGTTAAGAAATATTATTGATGGTATATTTTTTAATAATATTTTAAAAATATCCCTTAAAATTATGATAGTCGGTGATAATTTTTTTTAAAAATATAAATAAAATCATTTAAAGTATGACTGGAAATAAAATATTTTTTAAATAGTATAAATATTAAGCAATATTCTGTCAAAATTGCTGATTTATTTTTTCATACAAGTGATCTCTTTTTTCAATTATGTATAAAAGAAATTAATTTTTTTAATGTTATAAAATATTTTAAAATAAAAATATCTTTTATAATTTTGAAACCTAAGAACTAATTTATTTAGTTTAGTCTTTTCTTTTCTTTTCGCCAAGTAGGAGTATTTTGTTTTTCTTCTAAAAATGACAATCATGCCTCACTTTCAGAAAAATTAGATCCCGTTGGGTAGTATCACAATCCCTGATCCAGCCTCTTCAAACCCACCTCTGTCTCTAGCGCGTGTACCAACACTTTCTCTTCTAGCCAATACAAATTTACTATCCACTCTTCTTTGGTGGGTGCCATTTCCAATGGCACGGAGTCCATGTCGTGATTAGCGCGTGGAGATCTCCTTTCAGCCATGACAGAGGGTACCTTCAATTCTAGTCTTAATCTGGGTCCATATAATTGAAAGCCCTCCAAGATTCTGACACCTGTACCACACTGCTAATCAAACGATAAAAATTGCTCGACCGTTCTGACTCGGGCTTGCCGTTCACTTGGTTTTAACGGAGCAACCGACACGGTGAACTCAAATTCGCAGCAAATTGAACGGGTGTTATGACAGTTGGCACTGTTTTGCTTATACCGCCAAATCTAAACTGACAATCTTTTGTAATGGTTTTTTATTAAATATTCAATACTAAGGTGTCCGTTCATTATTGGTTAACTGTATATTTTTCTTTAAAATATGCACTTTACAAATAAAATAATCTTGAAATATAGAGTGTTAATAATTTTCTACTCATAAACCACATGTGAATCATTGGTAGATTTTGATTGGTCAAATTTTCACAAATTTTATACATGTAATTTAATCTCAGATATATAAATTATTTATGTACTTTACAAAATTATGATGTTTTTAATGATAGTTTTCCAAATTTTTGAGATAGCATATTTGGAAGTCAATTAAATTTATGATTAACTATTAATCGAATGAAAAAAATAGAAAAAAATAACACTCACTCATCATCTATTTTATAAATCATATGATCTAAATTTGAAATATTATTTCTAAAAACCAATTACTTAATTGTTTTTTTTTACTATTGAAAAAAAATTATTCAAGTAATTGAACTTACGACTTAACACATTTGAACTATAATTTATTAGTAAATTTTTTTTTTTGTCGCAATTGGTAAATTACTTTTTTTTAGTAAAATTGATATATTACTTAATTAATAGGCTTTGACAATTGTTTTATAGTTTAATATGGTAAAGTGGTGTATATAAGTCATTTTTATTTCACCAAATTTTAAATTATCAACAATCAAAACCAACATTTAGGAAATGATTTGTGTTTCTATTTTTATAAAATTGTCACGCATAACACAAATAGGAACGGAATATATTTAAACTAAATGTTTTTGGAAATCATGGAGTTGGGAAAATTTAACCATATAAGGGCAATTTTTTTGAAATTTTTATTCTCTTATCTTATTTAGATAAACTAAACGGACATGTATTAAACTATTTTTTTATTTAAATCGACTCTTGATGGTCTTTTCATGAAATTTTATTTAATTGTGAAGTTTACTAATATTAAAATGGCTCGCTATGAATCAAATTTAAACAAAAGTATTTCTTAACTAATTTCTAAAATAATTAATAGCATAAATATTTATTACTCTACGGAATAGTAATACTTATTTTAATATTGTTTTACTAATATCCCATCTTATATAAGTACATTTTCATATAAAATAAATTAAAATAACAAAACATTAATGAAGTACTGAAATAAATTAATTAAATGAAAAAAATTATTTTTCAACATATTATTAGCAATTACATTTTTGATAGGTGAGAAAATAAATACTATTAATAAAAAAAGGTAACAAAATGGACTGCAAAACCATTCCAAAATATCGCGATATATTGTCGGCGTATCAACCAGAGAGAGTAAACTGAAACGAATTCCCCAAATGAAAAGGCGAGTAAGAACCCGCCATCAAAAGCATCCACGTGTCAGTTTCTCTACGGATTGATCAAATGACACGTCAAAGACAAAATATAAATTCCAGTAGGCCCCCCCATATCAGCATTTAGCTGGCGAGCATTTATTGGCCAAAACAATTCTCCTTCCAAAACACAAGCACTTAACCACAGTCAAATAGCACAACAACGTACTTAACCCAAGTTCCAACCATGGTTAAATAAATCAAGAAAATAAAATATAAAAAGAAAATGTGATTAAGCGGTTAGCTTCATTTTGTAATAATATTAAAATAAATCCGATTCCCCTCTCTCTCTCCCCTCTCTCCGTTCAGGCCTCACACCGCCGGCGACATTTTCAGGCGAATTCCGAAATTGAAATCGGCGGTTAATTTAAGAGATCTTCGAGGAATTTTGTTGCAATTGTGATATTATATTGAAATTCTTTTATTGAGCAGTTTTTAATAATTATTGTTGATCTGGTGATTTTTTTGGCAATTTCCGGATCTGGAAGATTGAACCGGCGCCGTTGCGGATCCTACATTGCAGGAAAAAACAGATAAAACGGAGGCGTATTGAGATTTGAATGGGGAGAAAGAATGTGCAGGATAGATAAGAGTGGGGGAGAAATGGGAATGGTGAAGGGAGTGGAGAAAGTGAAGGGTAGTATAGGAATAATAAGTAGTAGGTCAAAAATGAAGATGTGGATGATAAGAGCAACGACATCGGTTTTGTTATGGACGTGTATAGTACAATTAACGACGATCGGAGAGATGTGGGGACCTAGGGTTTTGAAAGGATGGCCGTCGTGTTTTTCTCATGATTCTTCTGCTGCTTCTGCTTTAGAAGAGAGTCATTTTAATAATCTTCCGCCTAGAATTTTGCCTCCTAAGAGTGAGTTCGTTGGATTCATTTGTTGATTTTGTTCTGATTTTGGGGAATTTGTGGTGTTGTTTGGATTTTGTTTCTAAAAGAAGAATAAGAACAAAGAAAATTAGAGATTCGTATGCGTTTTTGTATGTGTTTTCTCTAAATTTCCTTTTTGATGTTTTAGGTTAGATAGTTGGGTTGTTTTTAGCACATTGGGTGCTTGTTAAGAAGAAAATAGTATGAAAGTGATGCTACTTTTTGTTTTTCATCTTTGGTAAAATGATCAATTGTTGCAAGTTATCGCATTTTAAAGAATAGCCACAAAAATTAGGTAGATATGTTCCATTTGGATGCCTTTTTCTATAGCTTTATGAGCAGGACTTGTTTGTAGGTGCTATCTTTGTGTCTTTAAAATGTAAATTTAGTATATAGTTGTAGAAATTTCTGTAATTTGGGTGAATATTGGTGGTTATTGATGCGAGTTTTAAGATCGTGTTTGGTTTTATTGTTGTTAATAGGGGTTTACAAGAACAATGGATACCTTATGGTTTCGTGCAATGGGGGTCTTAATCAAATGAGAGCAGCAGTAAGTTTTTAGCGTAACTGCTTTTCACATGGCAGCTGTATGATCAGTTTATTAAATGTTTTTTTTTTGGATATTTATTCTATTATTAAACCGAATTTTCATACCATTGCAGATTTGCGATATGGTTGCTATTGCTAGATATTTGAATGTCACACTTATAGTTCCGGAGCTGGATAAGACTTCCTTTTGGGCTGATCCCAGGTGTGTGGAATTGTTTTTTTTCCAAGAAAAAAGCTGTTCCACTTTCGTTAATTTGGATGGATTCTGAAAGTTGCTACTTGCTACTTTTATTTTCACTTGAAATAGGAACTTTTATCCATTTGTCTAAAAATGTTAATATTATTGCAGCGAGTTCCAAGATATATTTGATGTGGATCATTTCATCACATCATTGAGAGATGAAGTTCGGATATTGAAAGAATTGCCTCCCAGGCTGAAGCAGAGAGTGGAGTTAGGGATGACTCATACCATGGCACCAATTAGTTGGTCGGATATGTCTTATTATCATAAACAGGTGGATTTTTTGCTGTCTTTTTTTTCTTTCAAATGGCTTTATTCTGCTATTTATGCAATACTATTAAAAATCAGGAATATGTTAGTTACAAGCATGCGTCTCTTATATACTTCATATCCGTTATATGTACATTTTTCTCATTGGATATGTTTATCTGGATGCATGCAGATTCTTCCATTGGTACAGAAATACAAAGTTGTACATCTGAATAGGACTGATGCTCGCCTTGCCAATAATCATCAGCCATTGGATATTCAGAAGTTGCGTTGCCGTGTAAATTTTGGTGCTTTGAGGTTCACTTCTCAGATAGAGGAGTTGGGGAAAAGAGTAATAAAGCTTCTTAGGAAAAATGGTCCATTTTTAGTGCTCCATCTTAGATATGAAATGGATATGTTAGCGTTTTCTGGCTGTACCCAGGGTTGCAACAATGAGGAAGTAGAAGAATTAACTAGAATGAGGTGAGTTATGGATTCTTTTTTTAAACATTTGCTAGCAGCCTGATATATTTACTTGATACTCTGTCCAATACTATAATTTTCTTATCATAACAGATATGCTTATCCATGGTGGAAAGAGAAAATAATAAATTCCGACTTGAAAAGGAAAGATGGCTTGTGCCCTTTGACACCAGAGGAAACAGCTCTTACATTGAGGGCATTGGACATTGATCCGAATATGCAGATATATATTGCGGCTGGTGAAATTTATGGTGGAGATAAGAGAATGGCAAGTCTTGCATCAGCTTTTCCAAAACTGGTATGCCGATCGAAATTGGTGTCAATTCGTCAAAATGTTAAGTGTTTTCATTTAATGAAGGCTTACTCTCATTTTTGCAATACAGGTCAGAAAGGAAACTTTGTTGGAATCATCAGATCTTAGTTTTTTTCAAAATCATTCATCCCAGATGGCAGCACTAGATTATCTTGTCTCGTTGGAGAGTGATATTTTTGTCCCCACATATGATGGAAACATGGCTAAAGTTGTTGAAGGTCACAGGAGGTATATATATCTATAAATAGTTTTTTTTTGTTGGTTCATCTGTTGTATATACTATGCGTATTCCTTAATTTCAAACTAAATAATTTGGACTATAAATGCCTTCCAGTTTTAGGATCCAAATTTCCGTCTCTATCAGAGAGCAAACTTTTTATGCCTCTTAATTGAGTCATAGCTGAAAAGCATTATTAAATAGATAATTCTATCTTATCATCTTGTTTTTGTTTGTATATGGGATAAATAGATGCTTGTTTGTAAAATGTGTAATGATATGCCATCTTAACTTTTGTTACATTTGATTCTTCTTCAGATTCCTTGGGTTCAAGAAGACAATTTTACTGGACAGAAGGCATTTGGTTGATCTGATAGACAGATACACTAGTGGATCCTGGAGTTGGGAAGAGTTTTCCGATGCTGTAAAACAAGCACATACAGAAAGAATGGGGAACCCAATCAAGAGATTAGTGATTCCGGACAGGCCAAAAGAAGAGGATTATTTCTATTCAAACCCGGAAGAGTGCTTGCAGCTATCAGAGGATCCCTTGGATTCTTTGAGTAGCACGTGACGGTTATTTACGAGATTGGGGATATTTTATCAAAGTGTTCTACACAGCCTAGTTATTTTACCACAGTTCAGGATAGCTCTCTGCACAGGAGACACATCGCTAAACAAACAGTTCATGATGAAAGTGGCAAATCGTGAACAGAAAAACAGACGCGTTGATGAATTTGAAGCTTTCAAAGCTTCAGCTGATCTTTGGAATCAATTGTCGAATGCTATGCTATCATCTTTCAGTATATGCCAAATAATTCAATTCATGTATAGAAGAAGCTCTACCCTGCCATTACAGGGTGATGTTGAATCAACAAAATCGGGTTGTACACAGATATCCAAATATAGATGTGGTCTATCAGAAATGTGACCTCAAGGGAAAGGTTATACTCCTTTACCCTTCCATTTTGTAATTTCTTTTTTTGTTCGTTCGTTGATCTTGTGATTTAGCAAATATCATATTCTAAAATTTAAATTCAGCATATTTTGTTACTGAGATTGTTGCCTTGTACCTCTTCTTAATCTTCTTAATTTTCATGAAATGGTCCCGAATCATTTATCATCTACTTAAGCTGATTATGCATATAGCAAGTTCTTTAGTTTCTGTTTTTCAATTAACCGAATAAACGACTGAGCCAAATATTTGGTTTGTGTATATTTTTTGGTTATAATTCGGTCAATTTGATTAGCCGACCCAACTGATCGATGCACACCCCTAGGTCCAAGTCATAGATGGTCAGTATTTTGCTTCATAGCATCGTTGTCTTGACTTTTGAGATTGTAGGTCAGGTTATTGCAATTGACTGTGATCCTGCAAACTTAGATTTCAAGTATGATTAACAAATTGTAATAAATCATGGGAAGGTTGGTGGAACTTACTTGATTAGTTGTATACTCATTGAAAAATAATATAATGTGAAAATCATAACCCTGGCCCATGATATTAAAATATGAAACTTTTTATTCTTGCTTGTGGCTAAATGGTGTTATCCACATGTGAACTCTTAAGATTCCACTCATAAGATGGAATCAAAATGTGCTGGAGATTGGATTTTTATAATTTGGTGGGATTATTTAACATTTAACAATTTTTTTAGGAATAATCTATATCGAGGTCTCTAAACTATATCTGTTTTATTCATCCGGTCTTTAAACTATATTTTTTATCCTTATCTGATCTTTCAATTTAGTAAAAAAATCATTTTCAAATCCCTGAACGATAAAAATTACATTTTATTATTTTTGAAAATGCAATTTATTACTGTAAACGGCGTCGGTTTTGTCAGTCAAATAAGCACAAAAAATAATTTAAAGATCGGATAAAAAAACATACTCCCTCCGTCCATTTTTAGTTGTCTTTTTAAACAAATATTTTTGTCCATCAATAATTGTCACTTTAAGAATTCTATGTGACTTTCACAATAGTATTCCAAATTTGACCTTCTTATTAAATCACTTTATTACATGATAGTTCAATTTTCAAAGTTAAATCATCCAATAGTGGGTTAATAACTCTATTTTCAAAACTAAATTTATCAATAGTGGAGTTTATTAATAGGGTTATATTAGTCTTTATGTTTATAATTTAAGATAAAAGAGGCACTTTCTTAATCTTAGCAATTTAGTCTAAAGCGACAACTAAAAATGGACGGAGGGAGTATATAGTTTAAGGACCTGCAAATGGGTTATTAATGAGTATATTTTTTAAAGTTTATTAAACTAAACTTGGTTGTGGGTAAAATTTGATTTGAAGTATTGATTCTAGGAATAACCCATTTGCTGGTCCTTAAACTAAATTTATTTTATTCATCCGGTCCTTAAACTATTTTTTGTCTTTAATAATTTATTTTCAGGTTTTTAAACTAAATCTGTTTTGTTCATCTGACCCTTAAATTATTTTTTGTTCTTATTTGGTCCTTCAATTTAGCGAAAAATCATTCTCAAGTCTCTGAACGATAAAAACGACGTTGTTGTGTTATTTTTGAAAATACAATTTATTACCCTAGACGGCGTCGTGATTAGTTAAGGACTCGAATATGATTGTTTGCTAAGTTGAAAGATTAGATAAGAATAAAAAAAATAGTTTAAGAATCGAATGAGAAAAACAGGTATAGTTTAGAGATCTGAAGATGGATTATTCCTTGATTCTAACAGCCTGCTGTTTTTCTCTTTATTTGACATTCCAAATTTATAATGGAACCCAATATTATGTCTTTCTTTTGTGATTATTGCTTCAGAAGATAGTTTCATTACAAAAATGCTAAATTTGAGGCTTTAATTGCTTTTAATGGGTCCAAGGAGTTCAGTATCTCACTAAAATTATTGTATGATAAGTTAAAAGGCTTAAAAGATTATTGATTAAAAGTACTTTTCCTAAGATGCTCACATGTTTTTTTTTTTTTTTAGAATGCATAAAGATTAAAAACTGCTAATGAAGCCCCCACTTGCCAATTGATTGATTTTGATACAACTCTGAATTTATATTTGTCTTCATTTGATATTTTGATTTTATGTCTTTTGCTAATGAACATAATCATTTTTAAAAATTGATCAACAAAATCCAGAGAAAATCCAGAGGATCTATAATTTTCTCTTTTATAAAATATGAATCAAAATTTCAGAATTAAGAAAGATTGAGGCGGAAATTTGAGTTGTTTTGGTTAATTATGAATTTGGAATTGGTCTTGATCAAATAATTAACATGTTGCTTTCACTCTACAAACAAATGAAAAATTAGAACAAATATCGCTTTTGAATCCAGTTAAGCTCTTATTTTATTCAAAATGTTGCAACGTTTAAAAAGTGACCAAACGAGCTGTAATTAAAAATTTACACAAACCTATCACTTAATCAATAACCGCAATATCGTCTGGGAATTTATGGAGCTATGATATATTAAAAACTTTTATTTTTCTATTTTCATAAGAGAACCTAAAAAATCATTTACAAATCAATTTTATTTTCTAATTTTTATTGGATTATATTGTATGTTTATTATAATTATAGTTTAAATTATTAATTTAAATTATGAATATAGAATTCATAATTAAAAAATTATTTGTTATAAATTTATATCTAAATAACTTATTTGCATGATTTGCTCTGTAAACAAAAATGAATATATATAAAATTTCTAATTTTTAATATTTATAAATAATCGCTATATCTTACTGTCTCCGTTGAATTTTCAAAAATCATATTGACTTTTGCATGCTGAGCGTGTCAAAAGTTATAGCTCAATTTTGGTAATTTTGGATGATAATCAACCGTCTGCGATGATTTTTAAAGGGCATATGGATTTTAAGCAATCTATGGATAGGAGTTTAATTAAATAGGAGTTTAATTAAACTGTTTTATCATTAAAATTTATAAATAAAATAGAAATTAATGAATTTGCGATAAAAACAGTATTTGTTGAATTCTAAAAGGCCAAATAACTAAAAAAAGGTCAATTTTTGAAGAAAATCTCACAAAAATCCAAAGTTTTCACATTTTATCTATATCATCCTGAAATGCAGGTTTTCATGACGATAAGCACAATTGTATTTTCAAGACAACCTACTAAACGACCATATGAGCGATCGTGCAAGTTAGAAAGAATGGTCGCTTCACTTTGCAGAAATGTAAATTTTTAAAGACAATTAAGGTGAACATTCGTTCTAAAAAAAATGAATAATCATCCACTTTGTTTTGAAATGCAATTAATGAAAAAACGGATTCAAACAAGAAGAATCTAATTTCAAGCCAATGGATAATTACCACATCACACAAGATTTTGTTTTTAGAAGAAAGATTGAACTTTATTAATTAAGAGAAAAACTTAACAAGCTCATTGACCCGGAAAGGGCCATTCCCGTCAGAGATACAATCTTTACCAATAAAAATTCTCCATTTGGCAAAAGCATGCGCCACATGGTTACATTGTCTTCGAACGTGCTTGAACACAACATTGTGATTACTCACCACAGCCAGGCAATCATCAACAATCAACTGAACAAGATCGATAGCAGAAGCTGGATTTTGAACCCTGTTGATCACATTAACTGCGTCTGATTAACAAATCAAAAGGTCGCACGGAATATTCGCTGAAATTTGGAGCCCTTAGAGAACAGCTTGCGTTTCAGCAAGTTCCACATCTGTTATGCCTTGCAGCATCTTGACTCCCCATCGCAGAACAACACCAAAGGAGTTTCTGCACACTGCACTTACCACAGAAGACTGGTTTCGCACAGAGATGGTTGCGTCGCTGTTCACCTTCAGAGAGTTAGGCGGAGGAGGATCCCATTCTTTCGGAGGAGCATGTTGAAAGGCTTTTGAAACCCGATCAGATCTTGGCCCGTTTTCCTGCATGATGCTTACTCCTCTAAACAATATCTCAGGTGGATGTCTAAAGTTACCGAATACAAGATTGTCGTGGTCCGTCCAAATGGTCCACATACACATAATAAATAGCTGAAGCTCGTCGTCCTTAAGTGAACTGAATATCTGAGATAGCCATTCCGTCATGTTGTTGTAACTGAAATTGTCCACTCGCAAACACTATTAGAAATATGTCATTTAGCGACGGATTTTTCCGTCGCTAAATGGCATAAATCCGTCGCTAAATGGCATTAGCGACGGATTAGCGACGGATTTAATCCGTCGCTAAATTCCTGGTCGCTAAATCATTTAGCTACGGAAAGAAAAAATTAGCGACGGATTTTAAAAAATTTAGCGACGGATTTTAATCCGTCACTAATTTTTTTTTTTTTAAAAAAAATAATTGTTTTAATTAAAGCTAAAAATGAAATATTATTTAATCTATAGCCCACGATCACCCACCCACCCGCGATAGGTCACCTATCATCATCCTCCGGTAATTTTCACAAACTTCCCAGTAGGTCACCCATCCTTCAATTGCTCTCAGCCAAACCTCTTTAACCTTCTAGTTCCTCCGCGCGTAACTCCATCTTATCCAACTCAGATTCTTGATATATATTTATGTATATTATATTTAAATATAACTAAAAGAAATGAATATTTACTCCCGCAATTAACAGGCACATTATAAAATAATTATTTTTTCATAAATATTTATTTTTTAATAAATATTTATTTTTATACATAATTAATTTTTTAATAAATAATTATTTTATTAATAAATAAATATCGTTTAATAAATAAATATTTTATTAATAAATAAATGTTGTTTAATAAATAATTATTTTATTAATAAATAAATATTTTTTAACAAATAAATATTTTTTAATAAAATTAATACTTTTAGCGACGGATACTGAAAACCGTCGCTAAAAGTAAGCATTTAGCGACGGATTCTGACATCTGTCGCTAAAAGTAAGCATTTAGCGACGGATTCTGAAATCCGTCACTAAATGTAACACTTTTAGCGACGGTTTTTGAAATCCGTCGCTAAAAATGAAAAAAAAAATTGGCGGGGTTTGTCCCGCCATTTTAGCGACGGAATTTCCGTCGCTAAAGTTGGCGGGATGAATCCCGCCAATTTTTCTAAGGATTTAGCGACGGATTCAAAATCCGTCGCTAAATCCGTCGCTAAATTTGATTTTAGCGACGGATTTGAAATCCGTCGCTAAAATCCGTCGCTAATCGACAGTTTTCTAGTAGTGAAATTCAGAGGAGACACCATCCAGAGACGCCGAAAAAATTCACAGTCCTTCAAAGCATGCTCTTGGGTTTCCTCCTTATGACCACAACGCGGGCAGAAAATGGAGTGTGCAGGGAGTCTACGTGAGATTTTCACATTGCATGGGAGAGCCTTATGCAGAATTCTTCAAAGGCAGTGTTTGATTTTTGGCTAAACTGGGTTACGCCATAGACGACACCACAAACCGTTCCCTTGAGCATTTGAAGAGGAGAGTGTTGCACTTCTACCCAACATTTTACAAGCCTGATAGTATCCGGATTTGACGGTGTAGAACCCATTCTTGTTAAACCACAGAAATAGCTTATCCGGAGGAAGATTTCTGCTTAGAGGAATCTTCAAAATGTTGGCGACATCAGCTGGCATGAAACAGCTCTTCACTTTGCTAACGTCCAGTGCTGTTCAAGAAATAACTCACCTTACATCCTAGTTCAACATTCGAAGCTCTAACTGGTTTCATGTACTCGGCAGAGGTGATCCAGCCATCATTTAGGACATCAATGGAAACATCGTTGCCAACTCTCCATGCTAAATCGGTATCGAGAACATCTTTACCATCTATTATACTCTGCCATATAAAACCGGACCTTGTCCGACTAGTAGCCTGCAGAAAATCCACTCGCGGATGGTATTTCGCCTTAAAAACTCTAGCACACAAGATTTATTAAAATGGAGTTTTATCCTTTTGTGTCAGGTTAGAACATCCAATAACAATTTGTCCTAGTGCAACCCCGACATTATAGCCCCTTTTCGATCCTAATTTGACGCTGAAAACTTGTCAATTACCCTATTTTGCATTTTGTCGTTTCAATTGTACCCCGATGTTTAAATTTTTATCAATTTTCTTATTTAAATGATGAAATCATTCAAATAACCATGTTTAAAGATAAAATACAATTCATTTACATTCAAAAAAGTACAAAATAAGTATTTTTAAAAACTAACTAAAAACCATAATCAAATTAAAAGTAATTTAACTTTTTAATTAATTTAACTAAATCTAAATAAATTTTAAACATGTACAATTAATATATGTTGTACATGAAGAACGTTTTTGAACTTTTTTCCAATGAAAAGACGTCAATTTAATATTTCAGGGTACAATTGAAACGATAAAATGCAAAATGGGGTAAAATTAATAAGTTTTCAATGTCAGGATAGGATCGAAAAGGGGTTATACGATCGGGTTTTTTTAAGGTATTAGGTCTAACAATTTTTTTACACATCAACCTCTAAAAACTCTTCCTACACTTATTGTTCGTCAATTATTTACTTTGATTTCTTGTTATTTTAATTATATATCATTTATTAACTTCTATTGCTTAGCCTTGAAAAATTAAGCAGTAGTAAGTTAGATGTTTAAATTTTGTAGAAATTTTCAAGTCGGGTGTTAAGTTTTAAACACTATTTCTATAACTTGTTAAAATTCGGTGGATTTTATAAATCTCAAACTTTAATTAAATAAATAATGGATGCAAGTTATATTTTGAATTAAACCACCCTAAAATTTTGTTGTTGATCTTTTCAAACCCTAACTTCTCTACCCTTTATTTTAGGGGTGCCAAAATGGGTTAGCGGATTGTAAACGTGTCAAGTCGACCCACTATGTTGATACAATTAGGGTCAACACGACCCGTTTAACTAATCGTGTCAAAACTTTCAACCCTAACACGATACGAATTTTAAACGAGTGACACGACACAACACGATTAACACGTTAAGATAAACGGGTAACATGATTAACACAATTACACGACTAACACGACACGACTAACACGACATGACTAACACGACCCATTTTACATTTAAAAATATTTTAAATCATAAATATATAATTAACCTCAAATTTATCAATTAACACTCTTACATATAAAATTTAATATAAAAAATTTTAAATACAAATTTCTACAATTATATATTTAATAATTTAATTTTTTATTTTTATTTTATAAAATTATAACTATTTTATTTCTATATTATTGTAAATAATATAATCTATAAACGGGTTAGATGGGTCGTGAGTCAATCCGTGACATGACCCATTATTTCGTGTCATAAACGGATTGACACGTTTATGACACAAACCCGCTAAACTTTAACTAAATTTCTAAATTTACGTGTTAAGCGAATTTTGTTATCGTGTGATGACTAATTTTGACATCCCTATTTCTTCCAAATAAAATTTAATCCTCCCAAGATTGCTATTGGGATTTCATATCACTTTCAAACCACGGCTTTAGTAAGAAGCTGCTTCTTTACCGTAACGTGCTAAACTAGAATAGCTGCTTCTTGGTCTTAGGCTTCAAAATATCTTTTAACCTTTGGATTTTGGCCTTTTAATTTTGTTATAAATTATTTTGTTTACACAATTTTTTTATTAATTTCGAGTTCTATTGAATGTTAAAAATTTAGAAAATGTATAAAACAATTTTTAAATAATCTAATGTAGAAAAATACATTAAAATAATTATAATTATAATTAAATTCTTAAGTTTATAATTGAAGATCCTCAAATTCTCCATACAAACAAGACAAACAAACATTTTATCAAAAAAAAAAAACAGACAATATTTTTAATAATTTGACAGACAAAATTTTCAAATAAAAAAGACGTTAAAATAAAATTATTATTTTTGAAAGTTTGTTTCTAAAATCGAGTTGATTAATTCAATTAGTTCAACCATGAACTAGTGGCTAGTCTGGTTTATTTCTTTTTTTAAAAACAGAAAAAGTTCAATCATATTGAACTAAAAAAACTGTTTGAATTGAGAATTATTAAGTATTAACCCAGTTGAACCGTAAAAACATGTTGATTTTTATAAATTTAATTTTTAATTTATTCATTTTAAAAATTATAAAATATCAAATATTTACGGCTTTTGTTAGTTATAACCAAATCTTTCAAAATCGGTTGGTTTAACCCATTTTGTGATATTTGAAACCTTTTTGCAGTCATTCGTGAAACAAACCGAAAAATTCAACCCATTTTAGAATAAAATTCATCTCGAAATTTTTAGTTTGCTTCACGACTAAAAAAAATTTCAAACATATGAAAATGGGCCAGATTAGCTGATTTTTGAAAGGGTTGACTATAACTGATAAAACAAACAAACTTTTGGTATTTTATTGGGATTAACCCTTTTAAAAATATGTATTTTTTACATATTATATAAAATTATTTATATTTTCAATTTTTAAAACGGTTTAATTGTCGGTTGAACTGATTGAATCTTGAACATGTGGCTATAATGGTCTTATCACTAGTGTAGGTTTTAAAACACTAGCTGACTGGTCTCGGTCTATTTTTTATTTTTGATTTTTGATTCATGTATTAATTAAATTTGATATGTGTTTTGTTAATAAATTTTAACTAACTAACTAACATAATAAATAAAAAAGTTAGCTATTTTTTAATGAAAGGCTGCAGTCGAGAAACTCAATTTTTCGCTGTCAAATATTATTAAAAATAAAATAAAAATGTATGGGTACAAAAATAAAACTACATAATCCAACAACGAATAAAAATAATTAAATTTAAAGAAAATCTCAACATCAAATCATCTTACTTGAAAATCGCTTCTTCTCGCTCTTCATAAATTTAGCTTTACTGATTTGTTAAAAAAAAAATTATAAATATTTATCTGGAATTTTTTCTGATGTGTCAGATTTTTCTTTTGAACTGTAGTCCAATATTCTTTTTCTTGCATATTATTCCAAAATTCAAATGTTTTAAAATATTTGTCAATATTTGCATTTATGTTATCTAAAATATACTTTAAAGAATCTGAATCAACTAAATTTTCTCATCTCTGAGTAACCGCTGCAACAGTTCCTGCATCAATCTTATTTATATCGTTATCCAATAAATCTTTTTGGTCCTCATTCATACCTTTACTTTGAGCAATATTACTATTTGCTTCTTTATCATTTTTATCTCCCAAAAGAACTCTAACTGAATTTACATCATTGGAATTTACTGTAATCATATGAAGAAAATGCTTTTGATTGCCATCTTTCCCAATACGGTTAAAGATATACTTAACTCGAACCTCATAAACTGATATTTTCTTATCCAATCTCGATGGTTGATTAGGGCTGTGCGTTCGGTTAGTTTGGTCGGTTTGGTTACCGAACCGAACAAACCGAACACCGAAATTTGGTAAATATCCCAAACCGAACCGAACCAAATTTTAATTCTGGCTTATATTAAACCGAACCGAAAAGTTCAGATTGGTTCGGTTTGGTGAAAAACCGAAATTTTTTACTTTCTCTATTTTTTAATTTTTTTATCATAAAATAAATTTTAATATTAAATAATAAGTGTGTAATAAATATTTTTATATATTTATTAGCATAATTATATGTTGTATGAAATTTATTAACTTATATTTCAACTATAATTAAAATATTAAAACCAAAAAATATAAATTTACATAAATTTATATTTTTTTTATTTTTTATTTAATTGTTCGGTTTTTCGGTTTTTAAAATGCTCAAACCGAACCGAAAACCGAACACCAAACTTTTACCTAATTACAAACCGAACCAAACCATATTCACCAAAAAACCGAACCGTAATTGTAATTTTGGTTCGGTTCGGTGAAACGGTTCGGTTTGGTTCGGTTTTTGCACAGCCCTATGGTTGATAGACCTCCCTCGAGATTTATAGCGCGTGCGTGCTTGATCTTCAACAAGATCATCCGTTTTTATTCTTCCACTTTTCCACAAACTGATTCGAACTATCATTTTTATTTCTTCGACAATTTACTGCTGAATGACCCAATTGCACCACAAATTGAACATAAATCCGGTAAATTTTCATAGTCCAAGTTTACCCAAATTTTTAAGTCATCTGTATCCACCCTCAACGTAAACTGAATCTTCTTTTTTAGCTCAATATCAACCAAATCCCGGACAAAATGCCCAAATTCTCCATCAAATGTATTCCTATCAATTCGCAAAGACATTCCTATACCCCTTGCAATGTTAGAAATAATTTGAGTATCCTAATATTTTCAAGGGAGATTATAAATATGCACCCAAACCTGTGTCGTAGATGATTAGTGTATTGTTGCATCGAATCCGGGAATCCAAGGCATCAACCGAATCACCCCTTGATTAAGATTAAAAGAACCACTGCTCCAAATCCTATTAAAGTCTTCAATTGTTTTCAAGATGACATGATAAGATCCTTTACCTATTGAAATCAATTTCTAATTCATAGAAAGACCATAAACAACATTTAATTTTTGCTTTAGGTCATTATATCTCCAATGAGTCTCACCTTTATTTAAGGTGATTCTGGCCACCAAAGAATTATTACATAGTTTTAATCGTTTGTTAAAAGCTTGTTGTGAAACTTTTACAGCAAAAATCCGCCAACATCTGTTACTGTTGAAGGAGGTGAAGACACCACCTTTGCAAATTGATTAACCATATTAGCATATGTCTTTTTTGGTTTATCACCAATCTCTGCAGCATAATGATTGTTAATAGCAATTACTCTATTTTTATTAATATCATCAGAGTTTATCTGTGCTGTTTTGAGCATGAAAAGAATTCTATTTTCAACGCAATTGCAAACCATTGCACTTGTTTCTGTGAAATTTACACTCGCTATTTTGATTGTTGCGGTAAAGACAGTTTTTAGGCATAAAAAAGATCACCATGACTGAAGTGACAAGCCACCATCCCTGCTGACTGAGGTGGAAAGAGGGTCGCATACTTTGAATGACCATCTCACAACATGGTGGATAGGCGGCTAGCTAGCTATTTATTATACATACGAAAATAAAAATTATATAAGAGAGAGGGGCGATAAGCCGAGAAAAATGAGAAACAAAACTCTAAATGTTTATGATTTTTTATTTGAGGGAAAAAAAAGAAAGAAAAAATGACTAATATCTTTGTTATTTACACCTTTCCTTCACATTTTTGATTCTGTTTTGGTGCAAAACAATAACTATGGAGCATGGAGACTTAAATTGAAACTATTCAGAGCTATTTATTCATCTCATTCAATGTCCTTCATTTTCATTGAAAAGCTCCTCATCCCATGTGTCCCTTAAATTGAAAAAAAGAAAAAAAAACTACATGTACATTCATCCCTCTTAGGTCTCAACTGGCTAGCTAGTTCATATAATCCAGAAGAAGACATGAATAATTCCCCCAATTTAATGGCAAAAGGGGTATTAAAAAAATGAATTAATTGAGTTAAAAATAATAACATTAATAATCATAGTATGACATAGTTGTCCTAGCTTTTACTTGTCTTCAGCTTCTTTAGGGCATGATCACAAGAATTTTCTCCATCGGATACCCTTGGCCTTATTGTCCCTTGATTGCTACAAGGAGTCTCATTTTCCTATATGATTATAAACAAAAATGATTAGGCTAAAACTGAAAACGATCGAAATGAAAAACGGGCAAACAACATTTTCTAAAATATTAAGTTTCCAAGTTTCAGAAGCGTTAAACAAAATGTTAGAACTCGACAAGTTTCAGTGCAACATAGTGTGACAGCATACCTTAAGAATGGACGTTGGAACATTGGATGTTCTATTTGCTCGTTTTCCGAGATCGATTTGCACCGAGATGCTGGCCTGTGATAAATCTACTCCAGAACTCTGCAGTGCTCGTGTCAGAGTATTTAACAACCTGCACATAACCGTATCAATGTAACAAAATGTAGTTTAGCTATGCAAAAACCAAGTGTCTGAAACTTGTAAATCATGAACTCACCCTTGAGAGTAGGCACTTGAGATGTTAATTGTACCACCCTCAATGCTCAGCTCCTCTTCTTTCAGCTTCTTATCACAACCATCAGCGGTATATGATCTGGTCTGATTAGATTGGGGTTGGGGCTGAGTTGCGGTGTTTTCGATATCAGATGTTAGTCTAGGTGGCAGTTGAATAACAGGACTGCCATTTCTACCACAATTGAAAATTTTTGGCTGCAGTGTCACAGGAAATGGTACTTCCTTATTCGGAATGCGCATTCCAGGGTGGTGTTCCATCCTGAAGGTGGCATCTGGGCTCACATCAGGCTCCACCGGGTTCTGTATAGTTCCAGGAATGGTTTGAGAGAGGCTCATGTTTTTCTCTTCCAATTTCGCAGCAAATATTAATGCAGGATTAGAACCTGCATTAATGGCTCGTTCTGCAGGCAAGTTACCGTTCCTCTGTTTCACGTAATTGGAGATTCGAGTAAATTGTCAGGTTACAAACTTACAATGATAACTAACACTACTTTCATAGAGCATGCTCGCTTGCTATATTGTACGGAAACTTGCCACATCCTACATTTCGGCATTTTTCCGTTTCTAAAACATTTTTAAGACTTTATTTTTATAACATGTTCTTATATAAAAAAAAAAACCCGTTTTGCGGTTTTTCCTTTCAGCATTTTCCTTTACAATGTTTGCGTACAACGTAGCTCCGCGGATAGCATACAGAAAAAAAAACAGAGGCAAGTATAGAAATTTTACCCATGGGACCAACTTTGCAGGTTCATGGTTCCACCCTTGGTATGACTCTTCATTTTTATGCACTTTCTCCTGTAAGAATTGAATATACTCGATAACCTGAAAAGACATCAGGCCACCTCATCATTAAAAGACTGCACTAATCAGAATACTAAATGAAAGAACAAATAATTTATAAAAACTTGGTGTACCTCTAATAGAAATGATGCCTTGTCTCTTTTTTGGTCACCATGAGGAATGAGTCCTCGCAACATCTGAAATCTGCAGGATGATTAAATTATTATTAAATACAACTGATTAAAGGAATACATCCAAATTGTACTATGTGGAAAGCAATTGATACATGCCTGTCATTTATTTTGCTTCTCCGCCGTTGCTCGGTGGCAGAATGTTTTGATCGTGGCGTATTCGCCTTCTGATCAGTGCTCTTCCCATCAACTTTTACTCTCAACTCCCCTGCTGTAAACCATATTAGCATCAAATGCATTAATAAAGTGGCTCTAAATTCTGCAAGACTAATTTATCGCAGTAATGAAAAGTATAGCATATGAATACCACCTGTATGAATTGGTGAAGAAATTTCTTTTTTCAAAATAAATTCTTCCTCCTCGTCCAAATTATCATCCTGCGTGCTGTCTTTTGCTGAGTTAATCATTTCCATAAAGCTCTGGCTCTTCTGTCCTGATGGCCTGTCAAATACATAACATCATCATTAGTTTTTAATGAAAGAACCAAAATGAAAGGGAAATTAGAAAGAATAATGGTAATAAGAACACACTGAGAGGTGAAACTATTGCGGTGGTTGCTCGTGGAGGACGGAGACGGTTTATCCGACGTCGTCCAGTGCCCTGTCTTCCCCGTGCCTTCTATTTCCCACCCAAAAAAAAAAAGCACAAATGTCAATATTACAGTACAAACTTGGTAGGGGAAAAAAATCAAATGTCTTTTGAGAATTTCAATACACATGTTAAAATATACATATATACTAAGTAGCACGGGCATTTCATTCGATCAACGTTTCTTGTTTTCGTAAACGTGTCTGAAATTTAATGTTTTGGATAAAAAAACTTCATTTTTAAAATAGAAAATTTTAAAATAACAAAGAAAAAAAGAAAAATTACCTCTGACAACATTGGATCTTTCAACTACATTCTCCTTCCCTGTCTTTCCCTTATTCTTAATTTCAGATTCTTCCCATAAAGTGAACCCACTCCCAGTATAAGAACTGCAGTTGGAATGCTCTTCATTCTTATCTGCACTACTTGCTTGAGCTACACTGAATATCGGGCTACCCTCTGGCTTCGGAACTCTTTGATTGAAATAATTAGAAATATGACTAATACTGTATGTTCCAATGCCTCCGGGAAGAATATGCTCCACTGAGGGTGGTGGCGGTGGTGCAGGCGGTGGAGGCTTTTCTAGAGACGAAACCTCCGCCGCCGCTTCTTCTTTTCTTACACCACCCTTCCCTACCCGTTCAAGTGGCTGTAGAAAATCTTGCGTTTTCAGGAAACCTGCACATGCATGAAATTATACAATAAAGTTCAAATCTAGATCTTTACAAAACATATAATTTTATTCACTTTTTTTCTTTACGGTAACATCTTGGTGGGGTAAAAGATCTGAAAATATTAGATATAGAGTTTAATTTAAATTAAATGTGATTGAATGGTGACATTAATGCCATATGCCATTTTTATGATTGCAGAACTCTTTAATTTCCTTGTGCATACAGAATCATGATCATAACAAGGGTAAAACTACCTTATATTAGCATAGGCTCCAGCTCGAACAGGGACCGAATACTTTCTAAAACTAGAGGTAAATTTTTAAAAAATATAGATAAATTTATACATGGAGATCAAAAAATCACAAGTGTACTAAAAAACCAAATCCGGAACGAAAAAAAAAATTCTGGTTCCGCCACGATAATGATTAGCAAAATGTGGTGGTGAGTAGAGCATGAGATGCACCTGATATGAACCATGTGGTACATCAAGATCACAAGCTTAACTCCTAAAAACATGGGTCCCATAAAGAAAACCTCCCATTTCCCAATCTGATGGTTGCTAATTTGCTAACTTCTAACTCTTTCCTTTTTTTTGATTTGGCAAAGTGTATTCTTTTAGAACATGGCCCGCATCTCCCAATTTATGGATGACCCGTATCTATAACAATTCAATAATTATCACGTGCATTCACGAACACAAATCTCGATCCACCTCGCTCAATTATATTTCATTTTTAAAAAAAAAAACACATCCTAGACAAATTTCAAGATCATCAAAAAAATCTAGAATTGCAAAAAACAAATAACAAGACAACAAACAAGTTTTTTGGGATCTTAAATTAAAAAAAAAAAAAAAAAACAGTAGTGCTACCTTGAGAAGAAGGTGGTGGTGGTGGTCTTGGATCTTGTTGGAGAGTTGAATGACTGTACAGTGATAGAAAATCATGTGTTGGTTTTCTTCCTGTTTAAAAATATACTTCTAAACCACAGTTATACAATCTTACATATAATAATCATAATAATAAGCTAATTCATAAAATTAAATATTTCGAACTTTAATTTCTTGAAAATACCTTCGGCTTCGAACAGACGTTGCTGTTGAGGCAGCTCCATAAATCTTGACGGATGTGATATCTTAGCTAAATTCGCCGAATTCTGAAACAATTTTCTCGTTTCGGATAAGAATTTTTGATATTTTATATCAAATGCTTGTTACAGAAGTCAGATCCAGGGCCAGATCGATCAGATATTGCATTGAATTATATTTTATCTAATTGAACTTGAAATTCTTGTTCTCGAATGTTTGGTTCCCGAGAAATATAATCACGTTCAACTTCACTAACCTTTCAGAATCGCGAACCTGTCACAGAATTACGGAGAAAAAAACACGAAACATCATTCAAAAAACTCAAGGTAATTTCAATTTTGAAGTCAAACAATACAAAAAAATTAACAATCTGAAATCAGAATCGATAAAACTAACTGAATTGCGTACCTTCGATCTCAATTACAGAACTCCACGTCGAGTTTGAGCTGAGAAATGTATCACAGAATCTCTGAGACTAAAAAATTTATCTGAAAAAAAGATAAAATTTTGAGGTAAAGAATTAAAAAGAGATTGAAGTTTGAGGAAGAAAGAAACTAAAACTGAGTCTCTCTCTTGCTCATGAAGTTTCACTTTCTAATTCTGTGTGTGGCGTGAGTGAGTTTGCTTGAGATGTTTTATACAGTTTCTCTCAAGTTTTTTTAGCTTATTTTTTCAGTTTTTAGTTATTTTCTTCTCTAAGCTTTTGTGTTGCATTGTTTTCCGTTATACGGGAAATTACGGCGTTCTAATTAACGTCCTTGCGGCGGGGTTGACGGCGTTAGTATCACGAGAATGGGAGATATATTCGTTATTCGTTGCTGTTATTATTGTAATGGAGAATTGCATCTTCGGCCTCTGTACTTTATTCTTTATTACATTAACCGCTTACAATTTCATTCGTATACATACTGGTGCCTTATATTCTTATTTTTATTTGCACTAGCTCTTTTTATTACAGTTGTTAAATCTTGAATCAGAGTTGATTTTGTTATTAGTCTATGGTTGAATAAGACTACTTTATCCATGTATGAATATTTTAAAAAAATTAAAAAGAAAAAGATCAATCATTTTTTTGTTAAGAGATCAAAAATTATGTATTACAATTTTTGGTCAAAAAAATTCATTGAAAAATAATATCTACCATTTTATACGGTAGAATTATGTTGATAATTTTTTTCGATGCTAGAGTTTTGGGTAGAATTTGGTTTCTAGCAACTACATAGATAAAATTCATCGATAAAATATATGCACCAACTAATGGACTTAAAAGTGATTTATGTATGCTGTTACAAAGGGGGTAATGGAAATAAAAATAAAGGTAGAGGGTGCTAATGTATTACCAATAATAGTACTAGGGGTCAATATAAGAATATGAAAGTATAGGGAGCACAAAATGCTTTATTCCTATTATAGTTTTTTAATTCCCCTTTAACCCTAACAGGGTGTGTCATGTGTGACAGTATGGTTCCCGGAACTCAATAATTAACTTTATTTGTTTTTTATGTTTTTGGCAATCCCGATAGAATTTTCTCTTAGTTTATTTTTCCTTGAACATGAATCAAATTTTTTTTATTTTAGTTTATTTTCTTATCTTCTGTGTCATTTGGCCATCCACATAAAAAAATTACTTATTGGTTGGTTTATTAATTATTACTATCTTTATTATAAGAAGGAAAATAGTTTTAAAATTAAAATTTATTATATTCTGATAAGATGAACAGTTTGATATTTTTCTCTCATAAAACAAAAATAGATTTGATTTATAAAATAACATCAATATTGATGTACATAATTTTTTTAATAAATTAATTGGACAGTATATTTAATATATTTTTTAAATTATAAAGTAACAAATATTATAAATCAAAAGATCAATATTATCAAATGGGATAAATATTATGTACCGGAGAAAGTAATTTTTACAATATTTGTTAGTAGAAAATACTAGAATAATTTGATTATATATGACTGCTATATTCACATCTTTGGTACTATCAGTTTCAGCAGTACACTGATTAATCATCCTTCCTTTCTCAGATTTAGAATCCTTGTTCATGGCAATATTTCTTTGCTTTGGAGAAAAAAAATTGTATCAATATATAATCTCTTGAGCAACTCTTTTATTAAAGATTTTATTGCAAATAAATTATGAATTCTCATGGTCTTTATAGTTTGAACAAAAATAATTTAATTTTGATAATATAAGATATAAATCATTAGTTTGTTTACAAATCCAAGTAACAAAATATTTTTAATAAAAAATACGAATGTCATCAAAATGTATATTATGATGGCTTTTATATCAATTTTTTAATTAAAACATTATTTGATATCCGAATTATTAAAAAATATATTTTAAATTGTCGAAGTAAAAAAATCAAATTAAAATTATAAAGAAACACACTAAAATTTATGATTTATCTTACAATACCTCACCATTATTAATTGGAAACATCATGTTGGTTCAAGAATTTATTTTGCGTAATTAGAAGGATTTCATTTGATAAATCAAGATAAAACAAAGCTACTTATAAATTAATTAATTTAATTGTGGCAAAATTTTGAACCGACTGAAATAATTATTAGAGTAATTTTTTAAAAAATCTTCAAGTGTAAGGAGATTTTATGTGCATGCAACAAAACAAATAAATAGTCACATCAATGCCTGAGCATTATGCTAGCAATTGGAATACAGTAAATTATAGTATATATAAAGCATTGAACTATTAGAGTACACTATGCATGATATCATGATCTTACCCATAAAAATGGTACTTTTAACTAAGTTAAATGCATCTGAATTCTAATCCTGGTTAGATTTTTTTTTGGAATAATACTCATATTTATACATAAAAAAAGTAGATTTGGTTGATTTTTACTTTTTGTTTGTAAGTTATTGTGACGGTCATGAAATTCAATTTTTATTTCAAATTTAATTATAATTTTTTCTAATATAATTTTCAATAATGTCTTAAGAATCAAATCACACCTATTGATTTAACTGATCCAATACAAAATAATTATATATATATATATATATATATGTATAATACATTACGCCTTCCGTCTTAAAATGATAGATCACTTTTCTATTTTTTGCGTCCCAAGTTACAGATCACTGGCTAAAAATTAAAAAAACTTAAAAATTTGTATACCCTAATAAATACACATAGTTATTGTCAAATAAATTATTAATAAATCCATATTTCAGTGCAAGATGCACTAATTAAATAATTAGTTATTAATATATTATTTATATATTTAAAAAATATAAAAGAATAGAATTGAAAAAATGGATTAAAAAATTAATTTTTAATCAACTTAAATATTTTCTTTTAATTTTTATTTATTCAAGTGATCTATTATTTTAAGATGGAGAGAGTACAATTTAATTTAGATTTGATATTTCTATTAATTTTTTAAAAAAATTTATCTCTAAAGTTCTAAAAATGTTATTTTAATCAATCAAATTTTACCGACTTATCTATATTTTGGCAGGAAGTTGTTTCGGCTGCTTTAAAATTAATACAAATTCAATAATAATACTAAGTTACTAAGAACCAACTCTATTTTTTTATCAGAAACAGATCTATTCTAAATTAGTTGTTAGCAGAAATTAATAAAAATATCAAATATTTTAAAAATTTTAATAAGACAAATTACGGTTTAAGGAGAATCGGGATTTCAAAATCCCGCCCTCATGTAATGGAAGCACTTGGCCTTCACATGCAGAACAAACTCTATTTGTTTCTGCTAAAAAAGAAAAAGAAAAATTTGCTCAGCTCCTGTTTTGAAGTACTCCCTCCGTCCCACTCTAATTGACAAAATAACTAAATTACAATAACCAATACAAACTAATAAATGACATAGATAGTTACTTCTATACCCCTCTATTGATAATGGAGCTAATTAATGCTATTAGTATATTAGTCAAATTCTCATTAAATATTCACCATCTTTTCATAAAAAGTTTAAATTTAAATGAGGGTAAAGATGGAAAGTTAAAGAAAAAAATTATAGTTATGTTAGTTTTATCAATTAGAATGGAACACCAAAAACTCCATATTTTGTCAATTAGAGTGGGACGGAGAGAGTACTGTTTGAGATAAAGATTCCTGTAAAAAAAGAAGACAGAAATTAATGAGACCGATGAGCCGATCTGCAAAGCAACACGTGAGTCAGGACATGCTCCTGCTCTACCTTGGAGTTAGAGCCTCTGCAAATCAATTCAATGTCTTGCACAACCATAACCCTCTCTAATCTATCTAATCCTCACGTGACCCTAAACTAAGAGTTGACTTAACAACAGTTACAGTTGACACATACAGATTAAGAAGCCAAAATGTAAGAGATAATGCTAATTACAGCTGATGATTAGTGCACAGATCCCTATTAATTTATAATTAATTAACCTTCTCTCTTGTTTGTTTTGATGGTACAGGTTCACAAGGCAGAGGATGTTTGTAATAAAGTTGGAAATGTCACGTGCCTACTTCTATCCCTTTGTAATGCCGCAAATTACGGGGCTTTTCTCCCCTTTGTGATATTACTATCATCTTTCCCATGTGCCCCCTACATTATTACATCCACATATAGGCTAAAGCCCCTCGGCACCTTTGGCCTAGGATAGGGGTGAGCATTCCATGGGATTGATTAGTTTTAACTAGAGTGGGCCATGATTCGTAACTCGACAGTTCCGTTTCGGAACAGAAAAAAAGTATTGGTTCGGAACCGTTTAAATGCGGTTCCATGCCGGTTTGAAATTGGCTGGTTCCGGATTATGGACGGTTCAGAAAAATTAAAATTAAAATTAAAAGTAAATTTAATTTAATTATTAAAAAATAAAAAATAACATGCGGAATTAATATTACAAGAAAATAAATAAAATAATTTAAATTTCTTAAATATTATGTTAAAATAAAATAAAATAATGTCACAATAAGTGAATAAAATAATAAAAAAAATAAAAAGTATAAGACATATTTATCTAAAAAAAAGTATGAGACGTTGGTTCCTATTTAAACTCTATCAAGTCTATTATATTTTTGTCGGGCCTAATTACTTAAAAACCACCCACCTTGTATTAACTTATCAGAGTAAGTCTCTTTTAGATGGTAGAGTTATGCCGGCCAAAAAATTTATGTCATCGATTTGTATTAATTTATCAGAGTAAGTCTCTTTTAAACCATCGTGAGGCTCAGTCTTTAGTTAGACGAATTTTAAGGGTCTCGCTTCAGTTAGCAGATCCTTAGAAATTTGGTCATTTGGGTTTGTTGTAATAGATAACCCGGTTGGTGTGATTAGAATTGAGACTTCTATCGTCAACCTTTTCATCGATAAATGAAACCCATCTTTTGAAAACAAAAAAACTTTGGTGGTGCAATGTCTCACAATTTGATAACAACTTGGCCTTCACGACCTTTGCATAGTGGTTACAAGGACAAAAGCTTTGCACTCGTGAGGCTAAGATTTGCACCCATGAATTCTTTTACGTCCGGGGTTAAAACTTTAGCCCTCGTAGGCTCTTTATGACAGTTTTATTGTGGGTTTTTGACTTTTATGTGCCTATAAAATATTGAAATTTTCGGTTTAGTACCTATTTAAAATTTAAATTTAAAAGAGTGTCTGGGCCCACGCGTTCCGCATTGTGAAAATGCAGAACACGTGGCGTTCCGCATTCCTACAATGCGGAACGCATTAATCAACTGATTAATTACTTAATCAGTTGATTAATTACTCCCTAATAATTGGGGAGCACTTTTGTCTTCCCAATCATTAGTGTACCAATATTATTTACATATAAATTTAATCTAAAAATTATATATTCATTTCGCCTCAATAAAGTTCGATCACTTAAAAAAATATACTATTGAGAAAATCGATTTGACATTTGTAAGATTTAAAAAATTAGTATGATAATATTAATAAAAAAATTGAAACAACCCAGTTTAATATGAGTTAAAAATATCATACTGCGTTTTAATTTTTTTTATCAATACCATACAATTTTTTAAAATTTATAAATGTCAAGTCGATTTTTTTAATAATATACTTTTTTTAACTGATCAAACTTTATTGAGACGAAATGAATATATAATTTTTAGATTAAATTTTTATTTAGATAACATTGGTACACTATATTTCTTTTTTTCTTTTTTTTTTTGTAAGCCCATCCGGTTTCCAAGGCTTCGCCCTGACTAATCCGAATCCGACCCTCGTCGCGCACCTGGCATGGTGGGTGAGTCTGCCAGTGAGAATTTTCTGCATTCACAAGGACTCGAACCCGAGACCTTGCTTAAGCGATATCAAGCCGCTTACCACTTGAACCAACCCCCATTGGTTATATTTCTTTTTTTCATTTGTAGTAGATGTTATATTTTTAATATATTATTTATTATGAAAATCGTTGTTTAAATAAAATTAATATTATATCGTTTTTTAAAATTTTATCATTTGTTAATATTAATTTAAAATCGTTTATTAATATTATATCATTTTTTAAAATTGTTAAAGTGCCCAAATATTAAAGTTGCTTAATTAGCTGATTATTGATTTAATCAGCTAATTAATGCGTTCCGCATTGTAAGAATGTGGAACGCCACGCGTCCCGCATTCCACAATGCGGAACGCGTGGGCCCAGATATTTTTTGGAATTAAATTCCAAAGAGGCACTAAATCGGAAATTTCAACGCCTTATAGGCACACAAAAATCGAAAACCCATAAAAGTTACATTTGCTAAAATATGAGTAAATGATAAAACTATTCAAAAAAAGAAAGAAAATAACAAAAATGCTAAATTTGCTGAAATATTACATCACCACTTAAAAAAATTGAAACTTTACATTCAATACCTTTCCAATGAGGATGCAACACATGTCACACTTAAAACAAATGAAAAAAAGTCAAAAACATGCCAAAATTAGTCAAAAACGCGTCAGATATGCGCCTGACGCGCGCTCAGACATGCGCCTGACGCGCGTGTCAAAAAAATACTTCAGTCACACGTTAAATATTCAAACATGTATTATTTATGTATCTGTTATGTATCCGCAATGTATCAGAAACATATTTGATTATCATTTTTCCTTATTTTTAAAATAATTATAATATATAAAGAGACACACGCGCGCGCGCGCACACACACACACATATATACATACATATATGTATATATATATATAGAAAAATTATTGCACGCAACCGTTGCGCCATGTCATTCATGCAACAAACCAATTATGCGTTAGCCATGTGGAAAAAATCATAATAAAAAAATTAAGTAATAAATGAAAGATTCCCTATCGCAAATCTCCATTGGCTTGTTGTAATTATGACATGGCACATCTAATGCATGGGATAAACACTCATATATATATATACACACTCATATTATTTACATGTATTGATAATGTGTCTATAAGGTGTATCTATAACATATTTTAAATTAAAACTACATGTATCATATATTTTAATTGAAATTCATGTATCTATAACATCTTAATTTGTTACTCGATATAAATATCTTTATATACATAATATATACACACAAAAAAGAACTAATTACAATATTATCCACTTCATCAAATTTATATATATATATATATATATATACAAAATTCATAAGAAAAAATATAAATTTTTACATATTTTATTTTACATATAAAAATCAATTTTAAAAAGCATCTGATACATATTAGAAACATTTCAAAAAAATTAAATACACTATTAAGTCATCAATTATACAAAAAAATAATAGAGGAAAAAAAGCAAATAATAACATGTTAATAAATATCATGTAATGCATATAAAATACACAAATGATACGTTTTTATACATTTTTATACATAATACATATCAAAATACACAAATAATATATATTAAATATAATTTTAACAATAAATCTATGATACATAGATAATACATTTTAAATATAATTTTAATAATCCATCTATTTTAATATAAACATTACAATATATAAATTATATATCAAAGATGTATCTACGATGTATCATAACTTAACATTTATTTTATAAAAAAATATATTTATAATTTAAAAATAATTAGTCTGAAATGTATCATAAGAGGAGATGCTTTACTGATGATCTCAATTTCTAACACCCTCTCGAGCGTAATAACAAGTTGATTTCGTACCGAAAACATTACATTGCCAACCTCCTTTATTAGATGGGTACATATGACATATCATTAATCAAAAAATATAAAATTAGTATACAAAGGTAATAAATTCTTAGACAATAAATCTTATATATAATAGAAATATTTATAATTTACATATATATAAAAATTAAATTTTAAAAATAACTTAAATACATTTTCTATACATTTCAGAAACAACTTAGTTACATTTTTCTAAAAATAAAATGATATACAGGAACTTCTCACTAAAGACACTGTTAAAATTATAAATTACAAATAAAAAAACATATAAGAGAAGTTAGCAAATAATAATATATATATACTAATCTATATCATGTAATGCATAAAAAAATAAAAAAATAATATATCTCTTAAATAATATAAATAAAAGATAAATCTCAAATATATAAATAATACATTACTTTCTCATTCGCAGTGCTATTATATTTTCTAAATAAATATACTAACATTCTTAAAAAACAAATAAATTGAATTAAACGCTATCGAATTATGCACTTCCAACAAATGGACTGAATGATGAGGTTGATGACGTTTTATTGCAACGAACTTTCATAATTTTTTTGGCTGCAACACCTGATCACTAGCCTTCTTGAAAATTTTAATCTCTTTCTTTACATTTTCATCCCACGATGTATCAGAGATGTGTCAATAATATATCAGTTTTAGAAACAGCTTGAATACATTTTATAAACATCTCAGAGACAACTTAGATACATTCTCGAAAATTTAATCGAGGACAATTTGCTACAAGAAATACATTTCACGAGCATAACCGCCACACAATCTGCATTTCATCAAGTGCCCATATGCATAAACAAATTGGCAAGTAGTATTTCTTAATTTACTTGCATTGGATGTGTTACCAACGTCATTTCCTGCATGTAAAGCACCTATTTCATCTACTCAACAAAGAACTAAATTCAAACAAAAGCTCATAATAAGAATACATTTTCAATCAAACCCTATAAACAAGACATACAACTAAAAACAAAAACTTAATAAACCAATTTACTAAAATTATTATTCATACAAAAATTGAGAACATACTATCAGCACCAAAACATTAGGGGCAAGAACATAAATTTTTCCTATGCAGTTAATTTTTTTTCAATTTTTTGCTACAAATTGAAAAGGTGAATTAAATTTATAGATACCCAAGAAGTAAAGACTCTAATTAAAGCAATTCACAAGTAAAAGATACATAATTTGAAGCTTAAATTGAAGAATTATGACAGCAAGTTAACAAATTAAAAAAAAATTAACTAACCTCCGCAATTAAATTCATGAGCTAATTCAATTTTTATATGAATAATAATTTCTAAAACAAAAAACAAAAACCAGCCATTTCCAATCACTAATAACATACACATTCTCTTTAAAGTTACAATCTTTCTTCCATATCACCGAATTATAAGGCAATTTCTGTAACTCTTTCTTTTTGGGTTATCATCATCTTCCTAACAAAGAGAATTTGTTTGAAGTGTGGGTGAGGGATGGGGGGTTCTCCATCAGTTCCAGAGAAATCTTTTTCTATCAATTCACCGTCAAATTCATGAGCTAATTGAAAAGCAGAATACATATAAGATAACGTTAACAAGAAAAAAGTTGAAAGAGAAAAATTATTTGGTTGTGTATGAAATTAAATTCTGATATATATATATATATGGATATGAAAGTAAAGAAAAAGAGAAAGAAGAAGAAGAAGGAAAGAGAAAAGATTTAGTGTGCCACATGTAGAGCTGAGATTAAGTATGTATTTTGTGTAAAAAATTATCGTTTTCAGCTTTTTTATTGTAAATATCAACTTAGCATTTAATGAAAATAATTAGCACATTTAGCATTTTTGAAAAAGATTAGCGTGTTTAGTATTTTTGTGTAATTTTTCCCTAAAATATGGATTCTTGTTTTTTTTCTTTATGCTCCGACAATCATAGCTACCATTCACACTACGTTTATGTATATACAACAAACAGCTTGGCTTGACAATATAAAATTTACTTTTGGGTTTTATTTAATTAATTAATAACACGGTATTAATTAATTATGAAAATCATACCAAAGATGGCTTTCCATGAGTATACATTGTACTTATCCCCTAACATTTTCTACTTTAGAAACATCCATTAATTAATCTATATTTTCTATGGTTTAACTTATTTATTTAATGTCTTCCGCCAAGCATTGCTTGTGATATAATGTTGGGGAACCAATTAAGTGCACTTTGTTTATTCAAGCATATTTACAACCTAATAATGCCCTAATCCTAACAAATAAATACATAAATCATGTGACCTCCAGAAGTATTTCTCTCTTTATTTTTCTAACTTTTTTTGCTTATTTATTTATATTATTTATAACTGACTAAGTTTAATTTATTATATAATATCATGTGTATCTTATCATGTGATGAACAAAATATATAGCTTTCGAGAACCTCAATAGAACCCCACATTTTGACGCAATTGCTAGGGAGTTGTTAGAACATCTTACTTAATGCTGTCTTATCCTAAAAAAGAGTAGAAAAAATCATTTTCTTTTATATACAAATTTATACATAATATAATATTTTATTCAATTTTGTTTAGTAGAATTAATTAAATAAAGATAAAAATTTATTATTAAAGTCAAATAGACACTATTCTAGTATTTTTATTCCAATTATAAATATTAAATTATTATTTTATTAAGTGATCGTCAAATATAACCTCATTAGTTATAGCGAAATTTTATTAAAAAACACAAAATTCCTACCACATTGAATAAAAGTAAGAGTTATAGCAACTTATTTTCTTTAAAAAAACTATTTTTTTCAAATTGGTATTTGTCCTAATTTTTTTATTAATTGTGAACATAGTAAAATTAATTTCAAGCTTTTAAGAGCATTATAATTTTTACAAATAAAATAAAATCTATTTAATTTCCCATCACAAATTAATGCACTAGAATACCATCCTCTCAAGAAAGAACACCTCATAGATAATAATTAATTAGTGGCCTTAATTGATCTCACTAGCTTGTGGAGGTACATCCCACTCTAATCGCTTTTGGCATCCATCATTTCACCCGTTTTTTCAGTATCCATCATTAGTTTTGCATCAGTTGATCCCAATTGTTTAGCATCACTTCAACAAATTAACCTTAGTATTATTGAGAAACAAAATCTACTTTTTTATGATTAATTCACCAAATTAAATTTAATGGTTGAGTCTAATTCAATTGATACTCAAGTGATTTTGTTGATTTTAGATCTAAATTATTGTAAGAACATTTTAATGAAAGGATATATATTTGCAGAGGAGTGTGTAACGGTGAAAACAAGTAAGGCTACTCAAGTTTGAGCTCGAACTATTGAAGTTTTATTTCAAGTAATCTTTGAATATTAATTAAAAAAATGATTATTTTATACAATTAAAAAAAAATTTGTTTTTTATTATATATTTATTTTTATTTTTAAATATATATTATCTTAATTGGTCAACATTTATATATTATTATAAAAGATAAATTAAATAAATCAAATACTATAATTTTTTTACTGAAATTCGAGTCAAACCCGAGTTCAAGTTTGGATATTGTTTGAACTTAAATTTATTATTAAAAAATAAAATTTAATAAAATTTAAATTTAAATTCATATGAGATTCGAATTTAAACTCGAGTTTAATAGAATTTAAATTTGGCTCAACTCGTTTAGCCAAGAAAAATTTGAATTGATTAAAGGAGATGTAAAAACACTATCTCTCTCCCTCTTTTCCTCTAAAAAAAAAAAACTCTCACCATCTATAATTTTTAATGTTTTCCGGCTTCTGTCAATAGTTTATTTTACTCTTGATAGTAGCCATTTCTTTTTTTTATATTGTTTTAATTTTATAAAATTTAATAAATAACTAATTTTTTTTAATTTTTTATTAAATTGATTTATCAATAATGCGCATATCAAATTTTATTTATGGCAAATTAAAAATCAAAAATAGATTGAATACCTTACAAGAATAAAGGTGGAATTTCTTATGAGCTATAATAATTTAAGTTTTTGTATTTTATTATTTATCTTTCTTTTTGAAAATTTTATTTCGTCCATTTTTTTTATTTTTTTTTAATGAACAATTTGCTATTTTTTAAAAGGGTTTGTCAGGTGATTGTTCAATCACATATTATACCTACACTAGTGAAGCAGTTTAATAAGTTTATTTTTTATATGAGATTTTTATGATTAAAAAAATAAAAAAATAACTAAAATTGAGAAATTGAGAAAGAAAAGAATGGGAGTGTAAGTAATAGGAGGTATAGGGAAACGAAATGCAAATGTAAGGAACGTGAAGAAGTGATGTGTGGTCATTTTCAAGCCTTGTCGTCACAGATGCGAATGGTGGGCCACGTGAGTTGACCCTGCAACTCACGTGCATAAATACAAATTTACATTTTTGTACAAAATTACACTTATTTCACCTACACCTTATGCCCCAATTCCAACTTAACGCTTACTTTGCCTCAGCCTATTACCTCCCAAAAAAACCTAAATTATTACACCAAAAATAATAATAGCAACAAATTTACAAGATAAATTTTTAAAAAAATCTGAGATACTTATCCACTTTTCTAAAAAAGAAATTAAATTTTTTAATAAATATTACTAATATTTGAAATTGATATTTTTATATTATTTTTATTTAAAATCAGTTACACTAATAAATTAATATCTATAATTATCAATTAATATATATATAAAAATAAAATTTAATAACTATATCAAAAAAAATACAGTAAAAAACAGTTAAACATTTTCGAAAAACTATACAGTTATAATTATATTTCTTTAAAATATTTGATAATAAAAAGTGAAATAACTCCATTAAGATGAAAATTAATTATGGTTATTCTTTTAGGAATGTTATATGAACTATCTTATACAAATTAATTTTGATAGAAATTGAAACTTATTAATAAAAGAACATTTTGTTTTTATACAAACATAGTTTATATATATTTTAGGTACCAATTAAACTTTAACTAGGCGTGAAAATATTAAGAGAATACAATAAATAATTCCAAAAATTATATTTCAAATATTAAACTTCATCACATATATTCTAGTGATATCATTAATCTTGTTAGTCTTACATAATTTTCTAATTAGAGTACATAAAATACCTATTCATGTATTATTTCTATCAATGTTATAGTGAAGAAAGTGAAAGTTGGAATCTAAATTTTTAATTAAATGTGATTAGTACATTGCAAACCACTATGACAAGACCGTGATTAATTTTATCAAATATTCTTATGTGTTGGATTTACAATAATACAATGGGGATTGACATTTTGGACCACCGTCATGATATATTTGTATATATAGACTTGTCCATTATCTTATGATATTAATCTTAAATAAAACTAGTATTAACAAAGACATAACATCTACAACAAAAACTCTAACAGCTTGTAAGATTAGGGAATACTAATTCAGAACATAAATCTATACCTTACCTGCATTAAACAATACAAATTAAAGTAATTAAAGATTCCTATACGTAAAGCAAGTTCATGAACTCAAATTAATAATATTAATCAAGTAATTACCTATTTTTCTTTTTTCTTTTATAGAAATTTAGTTAGCACCACATAGAGAAATTTCCAAGAACATGTGCTTTGTAGCTCCAAAATCTTTCTATTTGATAGGCAAAAGCAAGTCATTTTATTGAACTAACAAACTTCTACTTATAAATGTGTAAAGTAAAAGAAAAGGCAAAAAAATATTAACTACTCCCTTTATTTTTATTTAATTTTTTTTATAATTAAAAAGGGGAATGCTTGTGGGAGGAAATAAACCCAAGATCTTAATAGTTTACTGTCCAGCGCTTATACCATTTGGTCTATAGCTCATTGATTTGTTTATTTAATTGTTCATTTAACAAAATATATTTATTTATATTTAATTGTTCATTTAAATTTTCAAAATGATTTTTATTTTTAAAATTTATCCATCCCTAATAAATTACTCTATAATTTAAAATGTATTTATTGACTAATAAAGATATATTAGTATTTCTTTTTATAAATTAAGACAAAAAAAGTATTGTTTTAATATGTACAATTTTAGCTAATTAAATGCATAATTAAAAAAAACAGAGGGAGTAGTAAGTACGCAGAGGTGAGTTAAAAATAGGGTTAGTGTCAAAAAAAATCACGAACTTTACACGTTTTCTTATTTTAATCACGCAGTTTAAATTTTCCCATTTTCATGCACGAACTGCCACTTTTTCTTAAATTCATGCATGGTGTTGAGGTGTCACGGTCCCATTGGAGTAATTCGCTGAGGTGGATGTCATTTTACACCCATGAATGAGTGCCACCTCAGCACCATGTATGAATTTGAGAAAAGGCGATAAATCGTGCATGAAAATGAGAAAATTTAAACTTCGTGATTAAAATGAGAAAACATGTAAAGTTCATGATTTTTTTCTGACATTAACCCTTAAAAATAAAACACCTAAGGGATGAGAATATAACTTGATAATTTAATTTAAAGACTAATTTAATTTATTCATGATTATTTTAAAAATAGTTAATTTACTTAAGTTTTCAGTTGAAATTTCTAAATTAACAAAACCAATTAAATTAATTAGTTTATAAATATACAATAGTATTTTCATAATTTTTTTCTCATAGAATTTTATAGAAAATGTAAATATTAACCGATTCGATGCTTTTATATGTAATGAACAATCAATACTAATTTATTTCTTTAATAAATGATGTTAATAAATCAAATTATTAGACTAATCTAATATCTGACTGAACCAAGCATAACAATTCGACTAGTATATATTTTCATTGTAATCAATTAAATTTATATAT
Source organism: Mercurialis annua (assembly GCF_937616625.2). Classification (NCBI taxonomy): domain Eukaryota; kingdom Viridiplantae; phylum Streptophyta; class Magnoliopsida; order Malpighiales; family Euphorbiaceae; genus Mercurialis; species Mercurialis annua. The sequence goes on along the minus strand of NC_065572.1, from coordinate 64,367,880 downwards.
CTAATTTTAGTTAGTTCAATTTGATTGAGTGACTCAACTAACGACTAGTAACAAGTAGCTATTCATTTTTGAATTTGAGACATCTTGCTTGGTCTCAATATTATGAGTAAAATTAATTATAATCTTTCACCTACTGCAGGATAATTCATGTATTAATTATATTTTGATAAAAACGTACTCCCTCCGTCCCATTTAAAAAGGGAAATATCCCATTTTTATTTATCCCATTTAAGAAGGTCATATTATGTTTTTTGTGCCAATATATATGAATTTTCCTTTTTTATCTTTTTTTCTCTTTCCATATTTAATTACTATTAGTCTATACATAAAATACAATAATATTATAAATAGGGGTAAAATAAGAAAACACTATAGTAGTTAATGCTTTCTTAATATATGTGAAAAAATCATTTATCCCTTCTTAAACGGGACGGAGGGAGTATTAATTATATCAAATCATTTTTAGCTAATGATGAATCATAAAAAAACTTTCCAGGCTTCATTTGGTTGGTAGAAAATATATTAAAAAAAATTTATTTTTCGGTAAATAGTATTTTTTCTCACTTGATTCATTTTTGCCAATCTATTTTTTGGAAAGTGAAAGGGTCTTTAACTAGAAAAATGACTTCCCTAATAAAATAGAAATAAGTTCTACTTATATAATTAAATTAATTAAAATACTATTATATTTTTACATTTAATTAGCCAATTTAGTTATTAAAAATAATATTATTTTCAAATTTTAATTAATTAAAAATAAAATACAACTTTTCAGGATGTTATCCTCCACACTGACTTTTTTAATAATTAACTTTTCAAAAAATATACATTTTAGAAATTGTATATTTTTGAAACAAGTGACCCAAATATAAACTTGCTAGATAGAGTAAAGTCCACCTGAAATAATTTCGGAGATGCCAAATAACGGGAGTTGATGATATAATAAAATTAAAACAATTTCAAATGAAAGTGCAGGCAGTAAACTGTTAAAATCGTGAGTTCAATTTCACCTACAATCGCACTCTCATCTTCAATTATATATATATAGAAACTATTAATGTTCTTTTTTATAAAAATTAATAGTTTTTGTTAAAATAAAATGACATTAGGAATTCACTTTAAAGGAACATATAATAAAACTCTTTGTTTATCAATATATCACAAAATAACAAAAGCAAAAGTAAACGCGAAAATGGCGCAACCCTAACACCACTTTTTTTAATAATTAATTAAAGTTGTAATTGTAAGTAAGGTTTGTTTTCTTCTTCTTCTAATTAATTAATTGTTTAATTAAATTATTATTTGTTAATATTTTATTTTATTTTTTAATTAGGTTGTAATGGAGTGTTCTTTAATGGTTTTATTTAATTTTTGGACATTCTTTTTTGCTAAGGAATCCGTTTAGGGATCAGTTAACAATTATATTTTCTCTGATTTGTCGAGGATAATGCATTTTCTTTTTTAATTTTTTCATTAATAGTATACAGGTGTCAGTTACTCCGTAAAATCCGCACCGCATCACGTGATTAAAAAATACCCTGCCTACTACCCACATCGTCGCCTTCCCTATCACGTGGCCAACTCACGGTTGCGTTTTTACCGGGCCCCACCAATATTTCCTTATCCCGTTTTGCCCTCTCATCTTCTTCTTTTTTCTGTACAAAAATATTGCTCATGAGTACTGTGTTAGCTGCTTTAGATTATTACTATAAGGTCCTTTTCTGCTGTTACTTGGTTATTTGATAAAAGGGATAATTATTTATTCAAGAGTGATAATTATTTTATTAAAAATAAAATAACTGTGAAAAATACCTATTATAAAACATGATAATTTTTATCTATATAAATTAAAATTGTTAATTTAGTTAAATTTAGTTTCAAATAATAAAAAAAATCAATTAAATTAGTGTCGTTTACGTGTTTCACAAATGTTCTATACATTTTTATCTATATAAATTAAAATTGTTAATTTAATTAAATTTAGTTTCAAATTATAAAAAAGTTTTTAATTAAATTAGTTTCGCTTTACTTGTTTCACACATGACTCGTCAAACTATTATAATTATATTTATTATGGATTAGATAATTATATTTATGTTTAATTATTCACTATTCTATAATTTAAAATTGTATTTAAGTATAAAATATCAAATGATAGTTAAAATAGAAGTTAAAATAAAACAATTTTTTTAATTTAATATTTTAGATTATTATTTCAATAATTTAATTTTATTAATTGACATTTAGATTTTGTAACTATAGAAATTTAAATAAAAAATATCAAATAGTAATTAAAATAATAATCTATTAAAAATACTTTTACCTTATTCAGAATTTTATATGATTAAAAGATAATTAAAATAGGAATTATTAAATATTTAAAGGCTTAATAGCAAATTAAATTACAAACTTTATCTTAATTTACAATTACAGCACAAACTTTAAAACTTGACCATGTCAGTTATTTTGGCAGATTGGTACACTGAGTTATAAATACACTAACGAGAAATTTATAATATATATCCACGTGTTATTGCATGATTGGTTGATGTACTAATTTGTCAAAATAAAAGTTGGTTACTGACATTTTTTAATTTTTAAAATTTGTATCGTGATTTAATTTGCAATTAATTCATATTTAAAATAGTTTATTTTATTTATTATTTTAAACAATTATCTTAAATAGTTTATTTTAGTTGGTATTCTAAATTTAATAATTTTTAATTAATAATTTTTAATTTATAAAAAAAAAAGAACCATTAATATAAATATGCATATTGTGGCTGAAATAAAGCACGGAAAAAAGAGATTGATTGGAGGAATGGGCAGAAGAAGGATTGGAGGCATGTGACAGTAAACAACATTGAAAGCGGAGAAGAAGGCCTTCTTTGTTGTTCTAAATCAGACTACGCTTCCTCACGTGACCATTTACTTGCCAGCAGCTGCTCACGTGCGCCCATCCCCTGCCGTTCATCTGCCACCATCTCGCGTGCGGTGGGGACCCCTTCCTCTAACTCACCTCCGTTATTACCAACGTTAACGGCCGTTAAATGCTACAGTTTTTCTTAATTGCTTTGTCTTTGTGTTTTAGATTAGATTTGATTGTCAGTAACAACTTACATGAACATCATTATTCATTAATTAAATTATATTAATTGACTTTTTTTACTTTTCTTTCGTATTCATGGAAACAATTAGTCCATCTATACACAAAATTATTTAAAATGTGCAATATGTTTCATTTTTTTTTTCTATTTTTTTTGTATAAATCAAATCCTTATCTTTTAATTACTACTTGGATGTAAGGGTGTCATCAAACAAAGTTAATTAGTTAACCAACAATCAAAAAAAAAAGAGACCGTATATTTTCGAAAAAATTAACATTGTTTTGCCAAAAATAATATTATTTTAATATGTGTTTTAGTGTTTTCTTTATAATGGAAAAGACAATAGTTACATAAAGTAAGAGAAAAGAAAAGGAGCAGCTAACTATTCAATTTTTAATTTAACTATTACTTTTTGTCTTAATGTTTTTTAAAAAGATTAATCATGTTGATAAAATGGTAAATGGAACAAACCGATTTGGTTCAGTTTTTAATTTTTAAAATAATTGGTCGAGTTTGACATTTTAAATTTCGAACTAAAAAAATATATAACGAATTTAGAATATGAATTTATATATTTCAAGCAATTCATTTTTTCAGACCTAATAAAAATATTATATTAAAAATTAAAAATTACAACTAAATATAGTTCATAATAACTAAAAATCTATCCATATATTTGTACCGTTTTCAGCCAAACTGATAAATCAGAATTATTTGGTTTTAGTATTATAGTGAAATAAGTGAAGAAAATACTTTAATTATTAACTATATAAATAATTAGTGAATAATAAATTTTATTAATGATTAGATAATAAAATTATTTTATCAAATACAGATTGAGGTTGATTTTCTAAATTTTTATTTATTATTTAAATAATTAATTTATTAAACATTAGATATAAAGAGTCAATCGTACATACACAAAAGTCTATTTAACTATATACAATATTCTCTAAACGTCTTTTTTTATTTCTATTGCTTTTGTCTAAATCATCTCTTCTTTCCTATATTTTTTATTGTTACTTTCGTGTAGGGTGTACGTTGAACTAAATTGATTACAATATCGAACCACACATAAAAGGTCGTTTTAATTTATATATTATAAATTTAAAAAGGATTAAATTTCATATAAAATCATCTTTATACTTTTTTTCAGTTTAATAATCTCCTTTAAAAGTTCTCATATAAATCATTATCTTTTATTTTTGTTGCAAATCTATATATCATCAATGTGAAAATAATCCGGTGTATTTTTACTGACTCGACAACTGTAATCGAAAAAAAAAAGGAAAAGAAGGGTGTTTTTTTAATCTAATTAGAACATTGGTCAACTAGGGTATTTATTTGAGAGGGGGAAGACACCAAATTTTCACATTAGTGATAGATTTGCAACAAAATAAAAAGTGGTGATCCATATGAAAACTTTTAAAGGACGTGATTACAATGTAAAAAATGTGTAAAGATTGTGATTTTATATGAAATTGGCTCTTTAAAAATGTAGTGCATTAATGTTTTAGATTTTTTTTAAAACAATTATAGCAATATATCATCTTTCAAATAAAAGTATTATTATTTATTTGGTTAAATGATAAAATATACACTACATTACAAATTGACTTAAATTTAATTTTTGAATTTAAAATCTTTTAATTTCTAAGTTAAGTATTTTTTTCAGGTTGAACTTGTAATAAGCGAGTCGATTTTATATATATATTTTGCATGTTCCATTTAAAAAGTAGATATCATATTTTTAGTGTTATTATATTAAAAAAAGTTCTATCTTTTTTTTTTTAAAAAAAAATTGATGACTATAATTGTATACATAATTTATGAGACCATAAGACAAAAAAAAACAATGTTAACAATTATCTTCTTTGTACCGTTTGATGTTTATTTGGTGACTCTTTGAATAAGTTTGATGTTTGAGTTTGGAATACTCCATATATTAAAGAAATACTCCATATATTAAAGCTTATTTGGTGACTCTTTGAATAAGTTTGATGTTTGAGTTTGGAATACACAAATATTGTATGGAGCTTGGAAAACAATAGATTTATGTTAGCTTGAAAAACACTAGATATAGGAGCTGTTCAAATATGGGTTGCGAGCTACGTACCTGAATTGGTTTCTAATGCCCCATAGCGAGTGATCTCATAGCGATTGTGAGCATTCAAAGAGTTACTATTTCATAATTCAAATTGAAAAAATAGTTATTTTGAATACCCGGATTAAGTATTCTATTCCGAACCTATTTTATAAAATAAACATAGTTTAAAAATTTAAGATGTCATTGCAGATGCCCTTCCAAAATAATAGATATCCTTCTCGAGGACTATGCTAGTGCTGGTTTAACTTTCAGTGTTTGAACATCTGGTGTTTTAAGCTTGTTAGCCTTCATTGTAATAAAAAAGAGTAGGTTACATTGAATTATAAACTCTTAAAATGAAATAATATTTTGAATACAATGACGATGTAAAATTCTATAACCAACCTAAATTCTTAGAATTTTATTATCCCATTAAATATTAAACTCTTAGGATTTTATAACCTACCTAAAATAAAATCGAACCTCTAATTAGATGTGAACCCAAAAAATACTATATATTGTAAATTTTGTTGTGATCAAAGGGTGGACACAGCCTTAAATTTGAGCTAAACCACCATAAATTCTTATCGTTTTCTTTTAAAACCTTAATTTTAATTAGTTTTCATTATATGTACTTTTGCAATTTTTAAATCGCAATCAGTTCACCTGTTAAGTTGTTAAAGAGAGAGCACTTTTCTTGGGTGATAAGGGGTAATAATGAAAGAATAAAAAGAGGATGGGCGATTAAGATAAATTAAGTAAATAGCCCGTTACGTGAGAGCACGTGGTGCGTTAGGCGGTGCGATATTTGCTCTTTATCTTTCTCGTGACGGTGTCACGTGGCTGAAAGAAAAAAAGCGGGGCCCATGAATTGCTTAAATAACACAAGCTTTATTCAGTTGATTTAAAAATTAAAATAATTAAAAAAAAGGGGGGAAAAAGCAAAAACCGGTTAAGTGGGGGCATGTGCTGTCCCTTCCCAAGTGACCTGTCGTTTATGGGTCACTCTGATTTCTCATATTATGTGATTTTGAAAGCGAAATCCACACCGCTCCGCCTTTGATGACGTGGCCTGTGCTGTTCTTCTTCTTCTCTCTCACGTGCATTTCCTTTCGGCTTTGGTTGCTTTTGGCTACTATGTTGATACGTGGCCCCAGTGATGGTAGGACGAGTGTCCCTGTCCACTGTGTCATCTAAGATTCTTCATTGCACTCTCAGTTTTGTTTTTTCAATATTCGTTTTCTTTTTTTTAATAAATGGGATGGACCAGCAATCCGTATAACAGGCATAAAAAAAACAGGCAAATAAAGCTTTAGAATCAGTAAAATGGGTGAAAAATGTAATCACTCATTACATATCAGTTCTCCAAAAGTTGAATTTTTTGATTAATATTTAATAATACAAAATACCAAAAATTGAAAAAAAAAGACATCTATTAACTTTGCTGCTATGTTTTCTTTATATATATAATTAAAATAATACGATAGGTAAATCTAATTATGCAATGAAAGATTACTGTATGAGATTTAAAATCGAAAATCGATCTATTTCACCATTGCAATCTAGTAAAAATCTCATAAATATATGAGATAGAAAGCTTTTTCAGCACCTTCTATTTATCATTAGAATCTACTTTTTTTTCAACACATTCCATTTAGCATTGGAATCTGTTTGATTCAATTCAAGTACAATCATAGAAATAAAAATTAAAATGAAAGTATTAATAATAGATTAATACATTATTTGATTAAATGGGGACAGTAGTAATATTCAAGTTTTCATTCAGTAATTGATAGTTGATACCAGTATTCAGGTGCCTTTTTGTTCAAGCAAATAAAAGAACCACATTTTGTAACGGTCCATTATTAATTTATTATCAAACATTGCTGCTATGCCTATGCTACGGATGCCTACCGAATTATTATTTTTTTTACAAGGGTTAATTACTAAAAAATAGACGAGCTTAGCAAAATGTACAATTTCCTGATATATGTTTAATTTTTGCAATTTTATGTATAACCTTTCAACTTTTTACAATTTCATGCAATTCAGTAATCTAGTTGAGCTAATTGCTATGTAATGTGTATAGACGGTTTCTTTTGATCAACCACATCAACTTCAAAAGACCAGGTTGCATAAAATGCAAAATATTAAACGATCATACAAGAAATTGCAAAAAAATGAAATGTCGCACATGACATTGAAAAATTATAAATATATGATTAAAAGGCAAATTTTGCAAAATGTCGAGCCTCTTTACGTAATTAACATTATTCACAAAATGCTAAGTTTTCCTTGACCAAGTTTAATATGAATGACTAACAACACAGAAGCAGGCAACTACAAACTTCGACATATACCAAAACAATTATCACAACCAGATTTGCACATTACTTTTTCCATAATTCCACAAACTCCTCAAAAGTTAAGAAATTATGCACTTTAGTTCACATTGTCCTTCAGCTTCAGCAATTTAAACAAGGACAAACACAGGTAAATCGAATATATAAGACTCCCACACATCTTAATAATTGAAAATCTCAATCTTACCAAAATCAAAATCTTTCCATAAGCATTCTAATAATAACTCTTAAAAATTGCAGTTGCAAATAGTATCTAATCATATTGTTGAAGACGCATGCAACAAAGTAGTGAACGACAAGAATATGGAAACTTCAATATCAAAAAAGCCAAATGTAGATCACGTTATTATTGCAAACATCAACGAATCCAAAATTTAACACGGGAATTAATTTTGTATGATTTTTCATGCAAAATAAGCAATGTGTTTGAAAATAAACTAAAGGCGGTTAGCCTCTCTTCTGGACTCTTATGGCAGGTACATCACATCTACGCATGGCTTGTACGTGTCGAAAATAAGAAAAAAGATAATCAAACCAACCTTGTCATAACACTCCCTTCCATTGCAGATATGCAATCTGCTATTTATTTGCATCTGCCTTTACTGATCTATGCAAAACATTTCACAATTTCCATTCTTCTATTGCCTTCATGGAATTCTCTTTGCTTTCCCCTCGATCCCCACCAAATCAGGTTTCGGAAGTTAAGAAGGAAAAACGAGAAGCAAAGGAAGAACATCCTCGAGCATTCAGTGAGAAACACCGAGACCTGATTTCAACCTTTCCTCAAAACAATGAATGGAAATTTACCTTACCTCTCTACAAGTACCAAGGTTTCTGGAACTGCCCAAACTACATTCAAGGACTCTTGCTAGCTCAAGAGAACTTCAAACCTCAATCTACCGATGTAATAATCTCAACTCATCCTAAAGCTGGAACAACTTGGCTTAAGGCTCTAGCCTTTGCCATTGTTGAACGAAACCGTCACAAAGATTCAAGTAGCTTGTTACTCACTGAACTGTCTCATGATGTTCTTTCATTCTTTGAGATAGATGCTGCTCAAAACATCAATCGCCGTAATCCAGAAATCCCACTTTTGGCTACACATTTTCCCTATAGTTCCTTACCAAGTTCTGTAATAAAGTCAGGTTGTAAAATTGTTTACATGTGCAGGGATCCTAAAGATGTGTTTGTGTCTCTTTACTACTTTCAGAAGAAGAAGCATTCCGGAGTGGAATTTATTTCAATTGAAAATGCATTTGAGTTGTTCTGCAGAGGGGTTAGCACTTTTGGACCCTATTTGGATCATGTGTTAGAGTACTGGAAAGCGAGTTTAGAATGGCCTGAAAGGGTACTGTTTCTGAAATATGAAGATATGAAGAGTAAGCCTTTGTGTTACCTAAAAAAGTTGGCCGAGTTCATTGGCTACCCTTTCACACCAGAAGAAGAGAGATCAAATGTGGTGCAAGAAATCATAACTATGTGCAGTTTTGAGAAAATGAAGGACCTGGCAACATTAAAAAACGGAGAGTTTTATTCCAACACCCCATTTTCTGTCCGTAACACTGTATTCTTCAGGAAAGGTCAGATTGGAGATTGGAAGAATCATCTAACAAAAGAAATGGGGGATCAACTGGACAAGATAACTGAGGAAAAATTGAATGGTTCAGGGCTATCATTCCTATCTTATCACTAAGTCATCCTTGTCGCAAGTAGAAAGTCTCTTTTTTTGGGTGGGGTGGCAATCTAGTTTGAGCATTTACCTAGTCAATCAGAATAAGCCATGACGGCATTGAATAAGACTGTCTAAAGAACGAGTGTTCTGAGTTTTTGTTATGTCATAATTATTGTCATTTCTTATGTTATTTTCCTTGCTTGCGTCTGTTATGGTAAGTAACCACCAATAAACAGCCAATGTTTGTGCTTAAAAGAGCAGTTTGCAAGCTAATGCTTTTTTGAGTTCTGTATTAACTGAGGAAAAACTGCTCACAGGATACATTAATTGCATGTAACAAAAAAGTCACAGTTGGACAAGTGATCTGGAGAAGCTAATGTAAACAGAAGGAACTATACTTGCTTCATGCAGTACGATAAACCTTCACATGTATAATAAAATGATAAATAAATGCAAGGAACATCTTACAGATATTCATACAGAAGGCAATATCTATACTACACGTGCCTTAAGATACCGCTAAAGAAGGGGTAAACTGGGTACATGTGCTGTGCAATTGGTTTATACCGGTGGTTCCATAAAGGAAACAGGCATTTACATGCTTGCAACCAATGAAGTAGATAAGAAACCTAAGACCCTATCTAGATTGGCAGCAAAGACATTATGGTATAACTTTTGATGAATTAGCATGAGATACTTTCTTAGTTAGAACTGAATTAACAACTTCCTTCACAAATTCAAAAAAACATTCTCGACAAGAATTTGGCATTAGAGTAGACTTACGGAGTTGCTCGATTTTCTCAGAATGGCTGCATACAGACCTAGGGAAAGAGTGGACAACATGCCTTGAGTGCTCAAAACCACATGCAGCCAAAATGGTATGCGTCGCAAGTCTTGCAACTTCCTTGAACACATCAACTCCTACAAAATAAAAGTCCATCTTAAGTTGAATACTTTTTTATAAACAACCTACCAGCACTTCAAAAACATCTAATAATCATGGAAACAAAAAAATTGAAGAAAAATACAGACAGGAAAACTTATGAATGTAACAGAAATATTTTGCAAACAGATGAAGCTTACCTAACTGTTTCTCTCCTTTTAGAAGCTTTAAGTTGAGCTTGACAAGAGACTGGATCTCACTTTTAGCATTATCATTGTTTCTTAGCTTTTTATCTATGCGGCTATTTTCCAACTTAACATCTCTCTCTGGAAAATGCATCTTACATGAAAAAGATGCACTGTTGTCCGCTTTAGTGTTCTTATGTGACCCAGAACTTGCGGACACCGACTCAACCAAAGGCACCAAACGGCTAGATTCAATTTGCTGATTGGCAACTGTTGACAGAACTCTGCGCAGATTTTGCTGTAGGATTTGTTCTGGATTTTCAGGACAGATATTGGTTTGACTGCTAGTTTGCACCTTCCAAGATGACAGGGATGCAGAAAATCCTGAAGTAGTTGGTAGACTGTCACTAGTTCTTAACTTTTCCATATTCAGATTCAAACAATTGCTTTGCACTTTTAACTTAGTGGATATGTGCTTCTTACTTTGTTTTTCATTAGAACTAAGTATGTATCTCTTCCCACCAGTAAAGCAACTAAAGCCTGAAGTTTCAACTTCTTGGGTTTTTGATAAATGCGAGCTTGAGCTGCCACCAGCAGCATTCCCTATTACAGATTGATTTGTTGATACACAATGAACGCTTTTAATTATTCTAGAAGGCTTGTGTAGTGACTTTGCCTTAGCCATCATTTTCCAGGCTTTTTTGGCGTCATCAGAATGTCTATCTTCTGTACAGTTTCCAGGCAACTCATCAATAATTGTCAATTGCTGATCAGCTGTAAAAGAGGAGATTTGTGATTGGCCTGAACTTTCTTGAGTAGCTGCAAGAGTATTACATTTTGCAAGGCTTCTGCAACTAGACTCCACTGAACTTGAAGAGAACCTCAAAGATCCTCTTCGCAATGCATCCCAATTTTCCCGCAAATCTCGTACATAACCATGCACATCACGGCACCGACTCAGTGTTCTGGCATCAGTCTGAGATGTCTTTTGTCCTCGCCTATTTTTAAAAGTTCCTCGTCTTTCATGAGACATGTCATCTTCAAGACTGGATTGTCTTTCACAGAGAGAAGAAACTAAGGAGGATCTTCTTCTCAGAGTAAATGGGTCATCTGCGTCACGTACAATATTAAAAATGGAAACATGTGATACATTCTCTATTCCGTCATTACAGTTTTCCGACGTGTCATAACTATCAACACCGTGACAAGACGTGGAATCATGTGGTACAACTTCTAGCCTTACCTCGGACTCGACAATTACATTCTCAACGTTATCATCACCATTCTTCTGAATAATGTCGTGTTCGGTTCTAGAAACAGCACAATCATTACAAAACCAATCACCTTCAGGTACAGTGGCTCCAAGACCGACACAATAAGTATGAGCAGCAGAATCACAAAGATCACAGAGTAATAAAAGACATTCATCTGCCGCAGTGCGGCAAACATTACATTGAACTTGTGCATAAGGATCAAAATGCTGGCGTGTGGTATTTCCGAACAGATGATAAACCTAAACAAATAGTAATATTAATTTAAAATGTTATTTACTTTTAATCAAACACATTACGAACATAATTAAGAAATAATCAGTACACAAATTTTATTCAATTTAAAATTGCACTTGATAATTACCTGGTCGCGTTTAGGAACTCTAACGATGCGTTCAGAGGAAAAGACACCGTGTTTCGGCGGTCGGCGAATGGAAGAGAAGCGGCGCTTGCACATAGGGCAAAGAGACTCAATTTTGGCCCACTCCATTATGCAAACAAAGCAGAAGAAGTGATTGCAACTATCAATTTCGCCTCTAATTGCATTGCTATTATCACACAAACAGATGCCGCAGCTGCTTATAACCGAATCTGAGCCGTCCAGTTCTAAATTTGAGGAGATGTTTGAATCGGGGATTAGGGTTTTGAGGCGCTTATTTGGTGGTGGTGGTGAATTGCGCGGCGAGTTCCCTGCCATTGTCCGCTGCCGAATACTGTTATTTCCCGCGACGAGGTTGTGAATCTTTTCGGGAAAAAAAAGGTTGTGAATCTTGGCCATATCTCTATGGCCAGTCTGTTTTATTTCTATAACTGTAACTTTGCGGGCTTTCGTTCTTATCTTATACTATTGGGCTTCTTGGGTTTGACCCACAAAAAACATTGACGAATTTAGAGAAAAGGTTAATTACCAAAACTCCCGTGGGTATGTATACTATAACTCGGAAAATTCTTACCTAGACCTGATGCATGAATTTTCCATACACCTATCCAATGAAGTATTAGAAAATCTAACAAACTTTTCTCTTTCCAAACTCACCCGTTGATTTTTGCAAACACATCATAACACCCCTCATGTTTCATTTTGTTATACAACTAAGCCCCATCAGTCATAATATAATGGTATAAATTATAATCCGTCAATTTTCAGTTATTATCTTAATTAATCCGTCAATTTTCAATTTTATCGTCGGTGCGATTCACAGACTACACCAGCCTGAATTCTTCAGATGTTATTGATTTTGCAGAAAATTCGCTTATCAAACACTTTGAAAAATCAAAACTAACAATAGATATAAAAGAATACATAGAAATGGAATGATGGATTCATCCCAATAAAGGTAAAAATGGCAATTTTCCATAAAAACGGACCACAGATGGTGACGGGGATGGAGATGGCTCCCCATCGCCCCATTGCCAATGCCATCTCATTTTGATATTCCATTTATCCTTCTATTGGAGTCTTCTCCAATATCAACATTTTTTTTTTAAATGGTAAGTCCAAATCATTCCAATTGTCACACATCAATCCTCGTCAACAATTTCATATCTGCATATTCATTTCTTACCTAAAAACACTCATCACTAGTTCTTGTCTGTATGACTGTATCTATATATACACACTGCAAACTCTTTTGCTGCAACTCATTCTCCAAATTAAACCCGTCCCCATGACAACAATTTCATCTAAAACTCACATCTTAGTCTTCCCTTTCCCAGCTCAAGGTCACTTGATCCCTCTTCTTGACCTAACTCACAATCTAGCCAACCATGGCCTCACTATAACCATCTTACTAACTCCCAAAAACGTTTCTTTTGTAAACCCTTTACTCTCCATCCACCCATCAATTAAAACCCTAGTTTTCCCATTTCCTACAAATTCTTCAATCCCAGCTGGAGTTGAGAATTGCAAGGACTTGCCCGGGGAATTTTTTCCTATCATGATCCGCACTCTAGGTGATCTCTACCACCCTTTGCTCTCCTGGTTCAAATCTCACCCCTCGCCGCCGGTAGCCATTTTGTCTGATATGTTTCTTGGATGGACGGAATTTCTAGCCAACGAGCTGAAAATTCCGAGGATTGTGTTTTCTCCTTCTGGCGCTATGGCTCTGTCTGTTATTTATTACCTTTGGCGTGACATGCCTGGTAAAAGAGAGGAAAACGATGTCGTTTTGTTTTCTGGGATGCCTAATTGTCCAAAATACCCATGGTGGCAAATCTCTCCTATTTATAGAAACTATCTTGAAAAATACCCAGATTGTGAATTTATCAAAGATTCATTTCGTGCCAATTTGGTGAGTTGGGGTGTTGTAGTGAACTCGTTCACTGAATTAGAATCGGCTTATTTGGATTACTTGAGAAAGGAAATGGGTCATGATCGTGTGTGGGAGGTAGGACCTTTACAGCCACAAATTCATGATTCTTCATCAAAATTAATTGACAGAGGAGGGGCTAGTTCTGTCCCCGTGAATGATCTGACGGCATGGCTTGACAAGCGCGACGATCATACGGTTGTTTATGTTTGTTTCGGAAGTCAAACTTCGTTGACCGATAATCAGACGGTGGAGATCGCATCAGGTTTGGAGAAAAGCGGGGTAAATTTTATTTGGTGTATCAAGGAGCATATATATGATATGATCCCATCTGGATTTGAAGATCGTGTGGCGGGGAGGGGGCTGATAATAAAAGGGTGGGCCCCACAGATTTTGATTCTGAGTCATAAAGCTGTATGTGCTTTCTTGACTCACTGTGGTTGGAACTCGGTGCTTGAAAGTTTAGTTGCTGGTGTGCCAATGCTTGCGTGGCCAATGGGAGCTGACCAATTTGTGAATGCAAATTTGTTGGTGGATGAGTTGAAGATGGCTGTGAGGGTATGTGAAGGTGCTAAAACTGTGCCTAATGCGGCTGAGTTGGCTCGAGTTTTGAAAGAATTTAAGAGTGAGAACCGAGTTGAGAGAGAGCGATCGAAGAAGATGAGTAAGATGTCACTGGATGCTATTAAAGAAAATGGAAGCTCTGTGAAGGATTTCGAAGAGCTGTTGCAGAATCTTTTTGCTGTGAAGTTATAGGCAAGTAGTCATTTTTCAAACTAACTGCTGTCTTTATGACCTTCGGGGGGAAATGGACATTTTTCTTGTTAGTGACAAAAATGAATATAAATAACAATGAAAAGGATAATAATTTAATAGGGTAAGGTCAGTGATTTGATTAAAGCTGAATTAACTCAATCTTTTTTTTAACTTTATGTCAATGAAATTTAAAAAATAAGCTAAGTTAATGTAGTTAAATTATTAAAAAAAAATATCGAATCAATCAAATTAGCGGGTTAATTACATTGATAAATCTATAAAAATATTCAAATTAGTTTTATCTCAATTATATGTTAAATACTATTTTTTGAGATTTTTTTTGTTAATTTAATTAATAACTTGTTTTAAGGTTTTAACCATATGATCAAATTAAAATCTGTATCAAGCAAAATGAGTTAACCTAACTAATTTAATTCTTCAATATTTATAATTAAACTTAAAATATAAATTGATTCAATTGGTTAATTTGGTAATACCGATCGTTTTTTCAGCCTAGGATTCATTTAGCAATGCATTGTAATTGAAATATTACAAAATGAACTTGTTTTTTTTATGAATGAAATTATATTAAAAAAGCCACAAGATGTGGCAAACACCTAACTCGAGAGATTACGCACAATTAACGGCAAAATGCACATTAAAGGCTACGTCTCTGAATTAGGAGGAACCAAAGAATTGTTCAAAACAATACAAAATGAACTTGTTGAATTGTAATTTAGCAATACATGAGAGTTTCATTTTTGTTTTAAAAGGATGTGATTATAAAGCGAGGTAATGTCATATCGAATGAAGTCATAAAATAAAAACAGGACAAATGAATAATTAATTAAACATTATTGAGATCTTTATAAGATTTAATTTTAACAGTAAACAACTGTGGGGGCATAGTCCTGTGGTTCTCCATTTTTCATTGTCATATCATACTCTCTCTTTTTTTTATAATTATTGTCATACTCTTAATTAACACCATCACTAATATCTTCATGATCATGTTTGAGCTTATTTAACCTCTCAACTAACGAATCCAAATGCACATCTGAACTGCCTCCTTTCTTAATTGCACTCATTGCAGCTTCTTGCAATTTCTTGACTCTCACTCTCTCCGGCACATTAGCCTCTACAGATTTGGCCAGTATTTTTGCCAACTCATTCGACTCGGGTATTTTTCGAGTCGATTCGCCAACTCGAATCCCCACCTTCAGTTCATCAACTAATAACTGAGCATTAGTAAACTGGTCAGCACCCATTGGCCACGTCAGCATCGGAACTCCAGCTGATATTGCTTCAAGCACTGAATTCCACCCACAGTGTGTCAGAAACGCGCCAACTGATTGGTGTCTTAATATAGCCACCTGCGGGGCCCATCCCCTTATGATTGAACCTCTACCAGCCACACGATCTTCAAATCCTTCAGGCAGAACACCGTGATCACCTTGTTGCCGTACACAGAGTATAAAATTAACTCCGCTTTTCTCTAGTCCAGCTGCCAACTCATCCATTTGCCCACACGTCAGCATGACCTCGCTACCAAAGGCAACATAGACCACGGAGTGGTCTTCACAAGAGTCAAGCCAAGTCAGCACTTCATGACATGGCGCCGAACTTGTCCCTCCGCAATTAACAGAATCATCATCGGACGGCGGTATGCCTGGACCAATAGCCCACACGTGATCATTTCCAAACTCATTCTTCACGTGGTCAATATAAACTCGTTCTAACTCAGTAAACGAGTTGAACACAATTCCCCAACTAGCCATATTAGCCAAGAATCCATCTCTCAGAAACTCCCATTCGGAAGAATCTCTCGGGATTCTATAAAGAGGAGTAATTTGCCACCATGGATAAGATGGGGAGCTCGGAATATTCCTAAACGACACAACAAAATCTTCTCCAGCGCTGTCGTTTTGCGGCAGCTCATCCCATACATGAGAGAAAACAGAGTAAGGAAAAGCCCCCGACGGAGAGAAAACGAGACGTGGCAACCGGAGCTGAGAAGCGAGATGGTAAGTCCAGCCGAGAAAGAAGTCGGATAAAATAGCGAGAGGAGGAGAAGCGTGAGAGTTGAACCAGTCAAGGAGGATAGGATAGTGAGTTTCATGCATGCAGCGCATGTTAGCGATGAATGAGTTTACGGAGAAAGTGTTATTTTCCGGTAAAGGGAGGACCAAATGGCGGAGCTGAGCTGATGAGTAAGAAGAAAGGAGCGGGTCGAGTAAATGGAGGTTATTGGGGGTGATGGCGACGGTGATTACTAAACCGCGGTTGAGAAGGTTTGTGGTTAGGTTTAAGAGAGGAATAATGTGACCGGAGCTGAGGAAAGGGATGACCAAAATGTGTGCCATGATGGAATTAGCAAGGCGAATGAATGATTTGGTTAAGAAAATGTTCCGACAGAATGTGACTTAAATATTAAAGCAGAAAGCAAGAAGGTAAGCGGTACTTAATCTATAGTCTTCAATAATCAAGTTTTTTAATCTTTAGTCTTCAGTAATTAAGTTTTTTAAACTATAGTCTTCAGTAATTAGGTATTTTAATCTATAGTCTTCAGTAATAAGGTTTTCTAATCTACATTGTCTTCAATAATCAGTTTTTCTAATCTATAGTCTTCAATAATAATGTTTCTTAAACTCCTTGCGTCTACTTAATCTATAGTCATCAATAATAAAAATCATGTTTGAAATCCAATTTTAATTAATGGCTTAGTTTCTTAAAAAAAAACCCACCTTGCATATTTTTTTCGTTTATACCATGACTTTATAAAAACACCATTTGTACCCAATTTTGAGTTTTTATATTTCATCTCTACCCAAAAGCATTAAATTGTACTTTTTTCATTTGAAAAAGAGTTTAAAACAATCCTTCATTTTCAACTTATATACTAATTAGATATTAATGTTATTAATAGTACAAAAATACTATCATCTTCAAAAAAATTAAAATTAATAATAATTTTTTTTTTTTTTTTAAATATTTCCGTTTTTTTTAATTTTTTAATTTTTTTTAAATATTTCCGACAAAAAAATTAAAAATAACAATAATTTTTTTTTTATTTTATAAAATTAAAAAAATTAATTAATTATTTGGATGTATTTGATTATTTTTAAGTTTAAAAATTTATTTATATTTTAAAAATAAAAAAAAGTATGTTTTAAACTCTTTTACAAATGAAAAGAGTATAATTCAATGCTTTTGGGTTGGGATGAAACATAAAAATCCGAAATTGGTTAAAAATGGCGTTTTTACAAGGTCAGGGTATAAACGAAGAAAAAATGCAAAGTGGGATTTTTTAAGGAATTAAGCCTTTAATTAAATATATTAGTTGAGAATTTAATTTTAATAATAACTTTTAATTATAAATATGATTCATAAACTATCCATGAACTAAACCCATTAAATAATAGTAAATATGTGCAGCTATGTAGCACGGAAACAACACGAAACATACACGGAAAACGAAAAAAATTAAAATGAAGGATATAAAACGTGGGGGAAACGTGTAAATAATAAAAAGTATAGGAATATATTTATAATATTAGAAATTATAAATATTATATATATTAAATTTTATTTATATATTTATGTCAATTAATAAAATAAATCAAACATAATTAAATCCAATAAAAATAAGAATGTAAATTTTATTGTAGATATAATAAAAATTATGGGTAATTGATTCAAGAAAATTATTAATTGAGATTTTTTAAGATTTTTTATTATTATATATTTTTATTTATTTATGGAAACGGCATGAAACGTTTCCTTGTGAGTTTCCAAGAGGTTTTGAGAGTTTTCGGTTTTTGAAACGTTTTTAAAACAGGACACACAACTTTATCAAAATTTCTATGCTTCTTAGATATGCAGTGAGAAAAAATATGCTAGATTGCTAATATTTAATCCACACTTTTTGTTTATCGGGTCTAGATAATAGTTTTTCTTTAATAGTATATAAGTAAATAATATTTTCATATCCTTTTTAATTAATAATTTCATTATCATATTTTATTGTAAAAATATGTCTCCTTATCCCATATTACAAATTATAATAAATATTGAGAATAAATTATAAATAATTTGTGACGTCTATTTATCCTTTTATCTTTAAAATTAAATTCATAATGACAAAGAAAAATATTGTTTATTCTTGAGAATATATCTTCTAATTGAAATTGTCAAAAGTGGAATAATGAGATTATTCCTAATTTGTTTTTTTTTTAATAATTAAAGTTAAACTTTTCATTCAGATCAAATTTATTATTTCCTTAATTATTTAAATAATACTTTGCTCATAATAATTAATAGGGTAGCGATTTTGACACTCCCGGTTAATATTTGCAATCCAATTCTTTTGATATTGACTATAATATCCCTCAAATTATATCTCTTTTATTTTCCTTTTTAATTACCCTGTGTCCCTTCCATTTGCACTCATTTGGAGTACATTTGCAGAATATATATGTACCTCTAGTACTAAAATTATTTTTGATTTTAGAACCTTTATCTTTAATTTTTAAATAAAACTCTTACACGAGCATTTAAAAAAATCAACTTTTCACTGGAAAGATACCAATTAAGTTGAGCATATATAAAATAAATCTCTATAATTTTTATCTATATTCTTTTAAATTCTTAAATTTCATTTTTTATCAATTAATTTTTATCTAAAAATGTATAAAATCACCGGCTAAAATAATTTAAAAGGTTTAAGATTTTAAGTAAAGTATCTATTTAATAAGATAAAAATATAATGAATTCATTCGAAAGCCTTAATTTTAAATAAAATATAGTACAAAGTTTATTCAGATTAATGGTGCATGTATTATTTTAGTATGGAATAACTTATTTTTACGGAAATAAAACTATACTATTTTACTTATATAAAATTAAAAGTGGAAGATCTTTATTTAAAATAGAATGATAACATTGTAATGAAGTATATATCTTGTACATACTTATTTAATTGAAGTCGTTGATTTTTAAACAGTTCTATATTTTTTTTAATGGATACTCAGTTTCACTTTCAATAGTAATGATAAAAGAAACTAATTATTTTAATTTAATTATAATTATAGTACTAAAACGTGATAGTTAAAATGAAAATGAGAGTTTAAGTAAGGAAGTAGAAGGGAGGGACAAAAAAATGAGGGTGGAAAATATTTACTGGCCGGATACAATAACTAAGAAAAGAGGGAGTGGAGCTTTAACAAAAGAAAAAAGTCGGGAGATTGAAGGGTATTATGGTCAACTTAACAAATCTTGGAGTACAGAAATCAAATTGTGGAGCGTGAAAATCACTGCCCTAATTAATACTCTACCCATTCCAATAAAATTGTCCACTTTACCTTTATCACACAGTTTTAGAAACATGATTATTGCTATAGTATTTATAATTTTTTATGATCTTTCTTAGCATATTCTTGTTTAATGTATGATCCACTTTTAATTTATTTGTAGATATCAATAAATATTAGTTCATTAAAGCTTTTAAATAGAGATAGTAAAAAAATATTGGGTTTAAAAATTGGTACTTTTTAAGTGAATAAGAATTTTGGGATAATTTATTTTTTAAACTTGATAATTATAGTTAGACGGGGGAGTACATTTTTATTTTTATTTTTATATTTAAGATTTAGGAGTTTAAATTTAATATATATTTTAAAGAAATTACGATCTAAAAGTGTTAATTATCCGAGAAGTAGTGATTAATTTTACTTTATTTTCTTATATACTTTTAAAAAATAGACTTTTTATTTTTTAGTCATTAAATGTTTTAAATAATAACATCTTCTATATACTTTGTCACGGTCCAGAATTTCCTCATTCATTGATGAGCAGGGCAGAGTTAGGGGGTGGCGAGCCTATGCGGCCGCCCCCGATCTAAAAAGTCGCAAAGACCAATTACCGTGCAAGCTTCGCCTCTCCTTTTCTCCATTTTACTTTCTCTTTTTTCCAGCTGGTTAAGGTTAGTCACATGACATGTATAGTATTTATTTTGATAAGGACTTTGTGAGATGTTTCAGCGTGTAGTACCTTCACTAGTGAAATGAACTTGTCATTGTATTAATACAACCTTTATTTTCTCCAAAATTTTGAATGCTTCACATGTTTGAATCATATCATACTAAGCTCTCGGTGACTCCATTGGTTCATTGTTAGGACATGCTTTGGAGGCTTTAATGCATCGATCCAAGGATTATAGAAAAGAATATAGTGATTCATCCTATCTTCTTTAAGGATAGTTTGAAGAAATTGTTGGAGTCGCGTCACAGACTTTTGAGACAGAAGAATGCAAATTATAGCTTGCATGAGATGTAGACTGCAATAAGAAGAAGTTCACATTTAAGTCTGAATGAAGTATTTTCCGGAGCTTAGTTTGTTGTTTAAGTTTAGGAGGAGTGAATTTGACTTGCACATTAGTTTGTGCAGAGAAATGAGAACTCACTTTTTCCAACATATTTATTCCGTGTTTTATGTGTTTATCTCTGTCTGATGGCCTAATAGTGAAATGGCTTAGCATGTGAGAGATTTAATTTGAATTATTTCTAACGAAAATAAGAAATTAATAGCTTTATGTTAATATTCATTGTAATTGGTTAAGAAATGTTCATATAGATAAATAGTAAACCGATAGTAAACGGATGATAAACTAATAATAAACTAAAAGTAAACAAAGAAATGAATTCGTACATGTTTATAATACCGACAATATATGTTACTGATAAACTTATCTTTTAGTGAACCAATGTAAACCGATAATAAACCAATAGTAAACTAAGCAATAATTTACTTTAATATTTTATAATTCCAAATAAATAAATAATAGAAATAAATTACTTTTTTACATAAATCGGTATTAAACTATTAGTGAACTTATATTTAGTAAACACGATGTTGTTAGAATTAGTTTTTCCACAATAATAATTGAATTTATTTTAGTCTTATTAAAATTGAAGTTGCTCTTGATTTTAAGGAGTTTTATTAATTAATTAAAAATTGTTGATTTGAAGTTTGTTGGTCAAAGCAAATCGATAGTGAACTGGAAATAAAACTAATATCGCACATAATTATAACACTGATAGTAATTTTGCTAAATTTACGTGTTAGGCGGATTGTGTTATCATGTCATGACCCATTTTGACATCCCTGGTTAGAGTATTATCTTTCAAGTGATGCCGTTTTTTATTTGTCATGCTTTTTATTTAGTCAAACAACTGAAAGACTTAATTCAAATACTTTTGCTGTTGGAGATTTTAGAAATTGAAAAAAAGTCAATGATGGAAAATATTATTCTTTTTTTTCATTACATGAGAAAAAAATCTCAACTCATTTCATAAAAATGTTGAAACATCTTGCAACGACTTGATGAGTGCTTTTCAAAATATTTCAAATTTGGTGAAAAAGTATACATCCGAGCAAATTGCAATAGATCAGTTAAGACTTAAAGTTTCTATTGATGTAATTCATTGGCTTACTTTTCAAGCTAGCTCCTTCAGAGCGCGCGATGAAACTTTAACTTCTTTCAAGCGGGGAAATTGTCACACCCGTACTTTAATCTTATATTATGCATTCAATAAACATTCATAAAATGGTAGGGTCTATTAAGTATGACAATTTATTATTTTGAGATTTGATTAGTATTCTATTAAGTCTATGCACATTTGACACACGACACTTGACCAATGGTCGGTGAAGGGAGATGAGTCAAGCGTGCTAATGACGGAGAATGATTAGTCATAAAGTGTGCCTAGATATGTTGGCTAGGTTGTAGATCAGTGTGCTACTGATTACAGCTATATGGTTTATATTATTGTTACAAGATAATATATCACTAATGTAATTGATGTCTAATACAAACTATTTTATGTTTAAAGTTAAATCATTTTGATACCGTTTATATTTGTAAATACTTCCGGGATGGATTTTACATGTATTTTGCGTTGTATTGAACTATTTTCTAGTATTCGTTAATGTATGATATACTTACTTTGAGTATATAAATATTTTATACTTGTTATGTATATGCACTAAACTTTAGCTCATTTTAGTTATTTCAAAACCTTTTTAGTTAGTAGGGTATTTTGTAGTACAGTTGGATAGAGAGGAAGTCAGACATAATATTTGAGATCGAGATTTAGAGGTTGGCCACATATCCAAATTGAGATGCCTTGAAGTTTTGTGTATTATAAATTTTTTATACTTGATTATGTATATGTGTATAATCATGTTTTGAATCATATGTATACAAGTTTGGATTTATACTTACTTTTAATACAATGGTTTAAATTTTATAAGTTTGTTTATGAATTTCCTTATATTTGTATTTAATCATTTATGGAATACGTTTAATATTTTATATGAAAATAAAAAAGTTTTAAACTACTATAAATCTCGTGCTTAATAAGGCGGGATCTAACGTAAAATTTCTTGAACTCATAATGTTCCTAGCTGCATATAGTGAGAAGGTATGATTTTTTTTATAATTTTATTTCTAGTTTCATATTCAATTCTCTTTATTTATATATTGTCTATGAAATCAAATAGTAGCAAATGTTTTTTTAAGATAACTCAAAAGATTGCTACTTATACATCACTGGAGATGCAAAAGGAGATTTTTTATGTATTTTCACCAAAATCGAAAGAGTAATTCGCTATTTTATGGATGAATCTTGAGATGAGTCTAAACGAAAAAAAAATAATGCTCATTTTGATTAGTGGACATGATGGGTTTATCCTTGAGCATTTTTTAGTATTGTTTATATTAGAGAAACTAAGATTATAAGTTTAAGAGATAAGATGTCTTCTGTTCTTTTTTGACATAATTTGTCTATTTAAAATATACATGGACAAGGATATGGTAAAGCTAATAATATGAAAGGGGAATGGAAGATTACAAGTTTTGGTTTGTGATACATATCCTTATGCACACTTCTACATTCATTTTCTAGCGGATCGTCTACAACTCGCTTTGATTATAACATCATAAGAAGTCATGCTCATCAATTCTTCACCAAACTGTTTTTTTTTTTGCCTAATTACTTAAAAAAACCCCACCTTTTAACATTTATTCCTTTATATCCTGACTTAGGAAAAAGTTCATTTGTACCCTTTTTTTATTTTTCATTTTCGTCTCTACCTTAAAGAGCTAATTTGACCTCTTTTTATTTAAAAAATATATTCAAAATGATCCTTTATATTTAGCTTATATTCTAATTAAACATTAATATTATTAATCATTTATAATGTTTTCATCGGTTAATTAATTTAATTGTCAAAAATTTAAATTTTAGGGTAGAGATGAAAACGAAAAATCAAAAAAAGGGTACAAACGAATTTCTTCCTACGTGAGGGTATAAACGAAAAAATATTAGAAGCTGGGTTTTTTTTTAAGTAATTAGGCCTTTTTTTATATATTATCAACATCGTCACTGCATCTAGTAAATGTAATAACGAGTTGAAGGAGGCTTTATTTACCAAACTTGTAGAAAAGATTGCAAATAATGAGGTTGAATATGGTAGAGGACTTAATTAAATTGACATATTAAATGTGCAGGGGATATTCGATGGGGATCTCATCTAAATTTTATTTCTATCTTGTTGAAGATGTTTAATTCAACTTGTGTGGATTAAAGTAAGATGGTTGATGAAGATGCTTAATATTCTCAAAGAAAGATCCATATTTTAACTAAATTATCACATTTTTACTTTGTTTTGATATTATATCTTATGAAATAACTCATGAAAATCATTTGTTTTTTTTGTCAATTTTACAATGCAGATCTGAAAATATTTCGAATGTTATGCATCTCGTCTCGGGTACAAAGACATTTGTTAAGAGTTTAAAAGATTTTGGATATGATGAATTCTTTTGTGAAAATGAAATCATTTTATGACGATTATCAAATTAGTGTACCAGATAAGGAAGCTCAGTATATTGCAAGGGGTGGTCGAATTCAACATCAATAAAGTGAGATTACTATGGAGCATCATTGTCGAACTGGTACATTTATAGCTACTGTTAATTATTGTTGTAACATTGATACCGATTGTTGAATTTTTGGTACCAATTGTCGTGACCAGTTCTTGACCGGATTGGTATGCGCAGCGGAATCGAAACCATTCGGTAGGTATTTAATTATGGATTTGATCAACAAATAACAATGTAGCAAAATAATAAATAACACAAGAGATTTACGTGGTTCTGCATTAAAGTGTACATCCACGGGCGAAAGATTCGAGCCATCCACTAATCATCAAAAGGGGTACAAAATTGGTGGAGAATCACCAAATAGAGAACATCTCTAGTAAATATGCCCTTAGAAGAAAAACCCACAAATTGCTTCTCTCTCTACAAGAAGTAACCCAAAAGGGTAAGAATTAACTTATATTCCTCACATCACACACACCCCTTTTTCCCTTATTCACATCAATGTCTACATTGTGTGTTCGGTTTTTGGTGTCTTCTAAAAGGTGAATAAGGTAGTGTATATATAGTGAATAAATAGTCTATATGACATTAGGAATATTAATCCTAATTGGATTTATACTTCCTTGTTAGCCAATGATAACAAAGTTATCCTTCTCCCAAACACTTCATTAATAGAGTCCTAATACAAATAGGAATTAGAATTCTAGGCATATTCTAACAATCTCCACCTTGACTTGAATTCTCCAATAAATTGTGATTACTGTTGTGCTCCACCTTCTCCATTTAAGTCCAAACTGAACTTATTCCAAAAGAGGTTCTTTGAGGAGGGCCATACAAGCTTCAAGAACGTCTTGAACTAGCTGAAACCAAAATGACTTGAAGATTTACTATCTTCGGTGTATCAATCAAAATTTCACGAAGCTTCAAATTTTGTTGGTCTTAAAACTGATACCAGAAACAAACGTCATTAGTAACCTATAATGATTAAATCAAAAAACAAATGTTGAGGTCGTAGCATATCCTTTAATCTTCATAAGTCGACCAGCCCAATGAGCATACATCACAAGTGCAGCATCCAATCTCACTTCATCGCCAAATAACCCATAAAACTCGTAGTTTTATATATTGAGATACCAGACATATGCATATAGAAATCATGTTGAACATACATTATTGTTCTAACTGTCACATTATGCATCTTGCCCTTGACTGAACCAAAATCCCAAAATTTTGCATGTATTGACCGTTACCCATAACTACACTCCACTATCAACTCAGTTGTAGACGAAAAACCAATCGAAATTGGCACAAATGTGATATGAACAACCTGAATCTACATAAATTTCGGATGAAAAACAATTATGCTGCAATTTTAAGCGTAGACTGGTTCTGTAACCTGATTCGCCTGTAACCGCTAGCATTCAGTCCTCATCTAATTATCTCCAAACAAATTGACTTATGAGTGATCCAATAGTGACGCCATTCCAAATTACAAACGTTGTAATCCATCTTGTGTCTAAGATTGCTACTTAATCAAACAAAATCTCTTTTGCAATATCATGATTTTATCAAAATCTGATTATGCCCAAACAAACTCTTCATTCAACAAACTCTTAAAAGCAATTTTTATATTACTAATAGAATTTTATGAGAGTATAAAGAGATTACCCCAATCATTCATCTTACAAAGGCTCTATAAAATCCTCAAATAGTTGTGTGTTTAGAAAAGTCATATCTTTTTTTCTTTGTAGTTTAAAGTAGCATATTAATCTCCATCACAAAAATCTACTTAAGAATTTTAATACCCAAGTCTGTCTTCAATTGACGACTTTCGGCACTTCCAAATTTGGTGGCTTCTCTATCTCCATAAATATTCTCTGTGTAAAGTAATTTCGCCTAGCAAAATCCTCCAAATAATACTTTGCCATAATAATCATAATCCAAAATTAATCTGAAAACCAAATTGGCTCTGATACCAATTGTTGTAACATTGATACCGATTGTTGAATTTTTGGTACCAATTGTCGTGACCAGTTCTTGACCAAATTGGTATGCGCAGGATCGAAACCATTCGGTAGGTATTTAATTATGGATTTGATCAACAAAGAACAATATAGTAAAATAATAAATAACACAAGAGATTTACGTGGTTCTGCATTAAAGCGTACATCCACGGGCGAAAGATTCGAGCCATCCACTAATCATCAAAAGGAGTACAAAATTGGTGGAGAATCACCAAATAGAGAACATCTCTAGTAAATATGCCCTTAGAAGAAAAACCCACAAAGTGCTTCTCTCTCTACAAGAAGTAACCCTAAAAGGTAAGAATTAACTTATATTCCTCACATCACACACACCCCTTTTTCCCTTATTCACATCAATGTCTACATTGTGTGTTCGGTTTTTGGTGTCTTCTAAAAGGTGAATAAGGTAGTGTATATATAGTGAATAAATAGTCTATATGACATTAGGAATATTAATCGTAATTGGATTTATACTTCCTAGTCAGCCAATGATAACAAAGTTATCCTTCTCCCAAACACTTCATTAATAGAGTCCTAATACAAATATGAATTAGAATTCTAGGCATATTCCAACAATTATCTTCAAGAGTTGAACAAGTTTAATGAACATTATAGAGTTGCTAATTCTTAGTTTGCTTTGAATCTTAGAGATAAATTTCAGTTATTCGAGATTTATGCTATTTTAAAAACTTGTAGAAAATTTCCATCCGAATAATTTTAATGAGCAAGATTTATTGTGTTAAGGGTAGAGCTTCAATTGTTTGAAATTGACATTTCGAGTCATATATGATCAAGTGAAAAGGGTCATTTATGTTCTAAGGTTTGTCTATAAGATCAACTAAGCTCTTGATGTTCGAAAATATTTAAATATGCTCATAACGTCTTAAAAAGTGAATAGGCTCCAATTTTGACTTATAAACGAGATGTTGGGGGTCTGATTGTCAAAATCGGAAGGTCTATTTGTTCATTCTTTAAAATATTAGAGCTATATTTGAATCTTTTTAAACATTGAAAGCTTACTTGATTTTTGAGTCATACTTTAAAGAATACAAATGACCCCTTTTTCCTTCAAAAATTATACCAAAGACATATGAGAACTAAAAAAGCAGTGATACACCGACTTGTAGCCAAATATTCTTATATTTTTTTATGGAAATCCGCTGTACATAAGTCATTTTATATCAAATATCAAGATTACATATTAAATTTGTTTTTAAGAATTGATAAATCACCAACGCCTGGACCGGTCAGATGAACCTGAAAGAACAAGAACACAGAAAGTCAGACGAAGAACCGGTGGAGGTCACCGGTAATTCGCTCCGACGATCAAGTCAGTATTTACTTGAAGGAGAAGAAAGAAGAAGAGAAAAGAAGAGAAAAGAGTGTAGAGTGAGAAAAAAGAGATACCTTTTAGGGTTTTCTTCTAAGGTGGTTTATATAGTTTTGTCTAGTACGTGTGTCCCGCAGTGGATTACTGCTCCTCTTTGGTCCCCACAGAATCGGTTAGCTGACGTGTTTTACTCCCGTTGCATCTCGTTTATCGAGTAAGATATGCGGTGTTTGGAACCTTCTATATGTCAGATTCTGTTAGGAGTCTGTTATCACAAAGGACGTTATCTCGGTGAACGGTTGCCTAACGAGTTTTGTCCACCTTGAAACCATGGTGTCAGATTCCGAGATGACTGGGCTGCAACTCGGTTTCTAGGTTCTTCCTTTTGATAGATCGGTTGCGAGGATCACTATGAGTCCGGTTCCCTTGTTTGCCTGGTTTAGCGAGACTTCATGTTATCGAGGCCGTTTCACTGCCTTATTGCTGGTTCCATTATCACTGGTCCCGCCCCCGGTGAATCGGGCATTTATGTCCGAGGTCCCATAATTTTGTCAGTGGGCTGATTCGAAGTTTGGTTTGAAAGTATGACGTCGTTTTGCTCGGTGGCGTGTTTCTGTATGTTGTGTCAGGGAATATGTCGTTTCACCTGTACTTCTCTGGTGTTGATTTGTTTGCTTTTGACAACTGTTTGTTGACGTGTCGTGGTTTTTCTTATCCCGATGTGAGATAGTCCTTTGATGGCTGACATTTGTCCTTTCTTTAATTTTCAAAAAGAATCAATGACCTGTGAAAACAATAAGAACTCTTCAGTTTCCCTCCATTTTTCCGTTATTTCTTCTTTTGTGTTTTTTGGAATAGGTGATAACTGCTGTTTATTTTGGCCTTTCTTTATAAATAAGTGACTGAACAAACCGCTTTCCTCTTTCCATTTCTCTTTTTTCTCTTCTCGCGTTTGCTCTGGAGTGATTATTGTCTGAGCGTCTTTTGGCTGTCTTGCTGTGCTTAGTGTTCGTGCTTCTTGGTGTTTCCTTCTTCAATTGCTGATTTGCCTCGGATTCCTGTAATTCTCATAAGTAAGTTCTTTCCTGGCTGTACTTGATTTTACATTTCCAGTTTTTAGATCCTTTTTGTGTGTTGTTCTTGTTTTACGCTTCTTTTTATTTAAAGGAAAGATTTTTTTTTGGAAATTATTATCGTGTTTGTTACATGGAATGATTGTTGATTTGCTGGTGAGCATTTGCGTTTGCGTTTAGGAGTATCTGCCTTGTTTGTGAATCTTTGTGTAGGCTGGGTTTGGTTCTATCGTGTTCTTCGTGTTCTTCATCTTCGTCCCTGGCAATAGTTGCTGGTGTTTGATTTTAATCTTTTAGATCTGAGGAATTGTGAAGGGATTTTGTTTTTTTCATCTCGGTGTCTTTCTTTTATACTAGGAAAATGTCTTCTCTAGATATGTCGGATGATTTTGAGGAACACGAAGGACAGGGGTACGCTGATGATCACCTGGGTGATTCAGATGAGATGGATGCTAGTTCCCCTATTGAGCGGGTTGACCGGCCTCTCAAGCGTTTACGTCGGGGAAAAGGCCCAGAAGTCACACGCTCGGTTGAGCCTGAGGATTCTGTTGTTATAGTGAGAAAGAAAGGGGTAAATAGAGAAAAAGTGCCCGAAAAACCCGTTTCTCGCAAAGGAAAGGAGAAGGAGGTGGACAAACCGGCTGGCGAGGAGGAAGATTCATTGGTTCCTTCTCGCTGTACCCCGGAGTATTTGGAAAAGGTGGCCGAAACCTTTGGTATTGCGGAGCCTTATAAACTTTCCTTGGTTCCGGCAGGAGAGTTAGCCAACGTGACCACTGCTTCCGACACCATCACTTTGCATACCGAACACCTGCAGTCGGGGATTCGGTTTCCTATGGATCCGTTATACGAGCAGCTGAGTCAGGCGTACCGGGTTCCCTTAGGGCAGATGCATCCTAATGCAATAAGGCATTTTAGCTGTTTTGTCAAACTCTGCCGAACTCATGGTATCGTTCCTGGGATTAGGCTTTTTGCTTGTTTGTATAGTATGACCTTAGTAGATAATCAACACTTTGCCCATTTCCGCTTCCGACCTGGTAGAAAAGGGTATATTGAGAAAGTTGTGTTAGGGATGCAAGATTCTCTGAAGGATTGGAGGGAAGATTTTTTCCGGGTTTCGAGGTCGGATAAGAGGAATTTTGAAAGTTGCAAGTTATGGGTGAATAAACCTCAACCATTTGAGAAACACTTTTTTAACCCCGGGGATATTGAGTTGGCTAGTATAGAAGTGTTAAATAAAGCCAATAAGGCTTCTGGGATTCCCCATGCTAACCATGTGTGTCCCAAATTGCTGTTTAAATTTTGGCCGACGAGGAAAAGGGGGCATTCTAAAGATGGTAAGGCGGTTATTTGGTTTATATTATTATATATATTTTTTTTGTTTTAACGGATGTCGGGTCATTTGTGTGTATGTTTTCCTGTCTCTGTATGTCATTGCAGATATCTGGCTGTTTTTCATTTTAACTTTGAACGGTTTTTGTTTTATGTAGTGGATATTGATGCTGATAGGTTGGTCAGAAAACCGAAAGGGAAGAAAGCCCGTCTGGCGTCTGCTGCGAAGGGTAAAACCCCTGTTTCGGTTCCCGAAGTAGTGACGGTCCCAGAAAGCGGTCCGGTTAAACATGACGCGGTCGTTAAAGCGACTCTCCCTGTTACCTCAGCGGAGCGAGCACGAAGCCCGGGTCATACTGCAAATGATGACCCTGAAGGGAGGAATTTTGTTCCTCCCCAGGATCACGATATCCCGGACCGGGTTTCTGTGTCAGACGAGGCGCATCAGATGCTACGTCCCTCTGATAAGCAAGGTATGGATGTAATCAACCTTGACTCAACTAGTTTGACTGGGAGGTCGGGTAAGAGGAAGAGGGGTGAAACGAGTCATGGGACCTCTAGTGCTTCCGAGATAGCTGTTATTACCCCTGCCTCGTTTTTTGAGTGGATGTCTCTGTGTTGCTCAAAAAATAAACTTGCAGTGACGTTAGAGACTTTGCCGGTTGCTGATGAGATAGCTCGGGTGACTACCCTCCCCGAGGATTTGGAAGGATATATGAAACATTCTCCGAGGCTGTTTGGTCGGATGGTGTCTTCCCTTGGTCTGCAGGTACTGTTTTTTGATTAATTTGATTTTTGATTTTTTTTTTTTTTTTTTTTACCATTTATACATGTGTTTTTATTTTTCTCATTGGATTGTAGGTATCCCAGATCGGTCACTTAGCCACTAATGCCTATGAGAAAATCTATGGTGACTGGGAGGTTGTTACCGAGCAGTTGAAGGTGGAGAAAGACCGGGTGTTTTCTGCAAGGGAAGAGGTGGAGAGAAAGGAGGAGCTTTTAACCAAACAAGGCGACCGAATTAAAGAACTGGAAGATCGCAGTGCTGCTGATGCTAAGGAGCTGGACCTTTTGCGATCACGGGTTGCTGGTTTTGAAGATGAGAAAAAGGTGTTGACCAAGGATTTTGCTGACCGAACCACTGAGCTGACGAATCGGAATGCCGTTGTAACAACTCGTCAACAAAATGAGATTAAACTTCTCAAGGAGCAGGCTCAAGGGCAGAAGAAGGCGTTGGCTGATCAATTGACTGCCAAAGATGAAGAATGGGCAAAAAGGTTGGCCGAGAAAGAGGAGAAGATGTATGAGAACCTCCGTCAGATTTTACGGGCCGGGCAGTACAAGATGTCTCAAGCTGCTCGGGGCCTAGGAGGCGAGAAGGTGGATCTGGCGCCTTTTTTACTGGATGTGAAGGAGCTGATTGCCTTGGTTCCGACCTTGCCGCCAGAAGATGATGAGGACGAGGAGGATGATTATATAATTACTCCTGAAGACAACGAGAACCCTCCAGCGGTGTAACTTTTTTTAGTTTATTTTGTAATGTGAAACACCCGTACATTTTAATGTTTTTGTTGGGTTCCAGGATGGAATCCCATGTGGGATTATTATCCCGGTACAATTGTTTTTGGTGGATGTATATTTGTAGTAATCTTTACTTTTTTGATGTGCTTTTTCTAACATGAGTTTCCTTTTTTCCGAGCTATTGTTTTTATGGGTTCTGATATCATGTTTTGTCTAAGTGTTGTTTTTCCAAAGTAACTTTGTAAAAAGGAAAGAGAGGGTTTCCTCCTTTTAATAGTTCATCTCGGTATATAGTGTTTTGTGTGTTTTTACTTATTGCTTGGGCCTAAAAAAATAACATAGAAATAATTGAATATTGACAATAGTTAAAAATCCGTTTTTTGGATGTGCTGGGAGAGAGGGATCTCGGCGTTTCTTAGGGCGGCCAAAGATTTCTTGGGATGGCCAGAACCTTTCCTAGGACGGCCGTAGCCCTTCTTTGGACGGCCGGAGCCTTTCTTTGGACAGCCGGAGCCTTTCTTGGGACGGCCGCAGCCTTTTTTAGGACGGCCGCAGCCTTTCTTTGGACGGCCGCAGCCTTTCTTTGGTCGGCCACAGCCTTTCGTAGGACGGCCGAAGCCTTTCTTAGGACGGCAGATGCCTTTGTTAGGACGGCAGATGCCTTTGTTAGGACGACAGATGCCTTTGTTTGGACGGCAGATGCCTATGTTAGGACGGCAGATGCCTTTGTTAGGACGGCCGAAGCCTTTCTTAGGACGGCCGAAGCCTTTCTTAGGACGGCAGATGCCTTTCTTCGGACGGCCAGAGCCTTTCTTAGGACGGCCGATGCCTTTGTTAGGACGGCCGAAGCCTTTCTCGGTACACATGTCTTTTTAACTTTTCTTTTTATATATAAGGGGAAAAACTTATGTTTGAGTTTTACAAAAGCCTAACCCAAACATAAGTGAAAAAACCCCTGGACCTCGACTTACAAGAAACGAAAAATGCTTAAATAAAGGTAAATATAGAGTGCCCAAAACCACTTCTAACGACCTGCTACTGGTAGTATTTCCTTAGCACTTGCGAGTTCCATGTTCGTGGTATAGTCTTACCGGACATAGATGCTAAGTGATATGCTCCCCCTTTGCCGACTTGGACAACTCGGTATGGCCCTTCCCAATTTGCTTCTAATTTGCCTACCCCAGCGTTTCCTTTTCCGATATCAGCTCTTCTACGCACAAGATCGCCCAACTGAAAAACCTGAGGCTTGACTCGATTGTTATGGAACCTCGCCATTCTTTGTTTATATGCTTCTATATAAGCAGAGGCCTTCTCCCTTCTTTCCTGGAGTAAATCCAGGCTCAGCCTTTGTTCTTCCTCATTTGTTGCTTCATTGAAAAACTGAACTCTTAGAGTAGGCATACCAAGCTCTACTGGTACCATGGCTTCGCATCCGTATGTCAGAGAGAATGGAGTTTCACCGGTTCCCTCTCGTGGTGTTGTTCGGTAGGCCCATAGCACGTTCTGCAGCTCCTCTACCCACTTCTTCTTCCTGGCGTCTAGCCTTGTTTTCAGTCCTTTCAAAATGGTCCGATTTGTTACCTCGGTCATCCCGTTGCTTTGTGGGTGTGTCACTGAAGTGAACCGAAGATCGATTTCTGACCTGGCACAGAAAGCTTTAAATTTCTTGCAGTCGAACTGTTTTCCATTGTCAGCTATCAAAACTCGTGGGAGCCCAAATCGACAAACTATTTCTTTCCAAAAGAACTCTCTAACCCGAGCAGATGTAATGTCGCTTACTGCTTCTGCCTCGACCCATTTAGTAAAATGGTCAATTGCCACGATGAGGAATTTCCTCTTTCGAGTCGCTGGCGGGAAAGGACCCAGGATATCAATTCCCCAGGTGGAGAAAGGCCAAGGACTGATGATCGGTGATTGCTCGGTGGTCGGGGTGTGCCTTAAATTCTGGTGCTGTTGACATCTTTCACATTTTTTCACCAGATCTTCAGCTTGCTTAAGCATCAATGGCCAGTAATATCCTTGCAGGACTACCTTTTTGACTAGTGACCACGGTGCGATATGGGAACTGCATATGCCCTCATGCACTTCTTTCAAAACATACTCTCCTTCTTCGGCAGTTAAACATCGAGACCAAGGTCGGAGGAAAGATTTTCTGTAGAGGGTCCCTTCTAAAAAGGCATAGTGCGGTGCTTGACATAGGATCTTATAGGCCGCCCTCTTATCCTCTGGGAGACTCCCTTCTGTTAGATACCGAGCAATGCCAGTCATTCATTCATCCAATGGTTGGGTAAGGAAAATTGTTTCGGGGTAATCTATACTTGATTGGGCGAGTGTGAAAAAATGCACTCCAGCTAGCCTCTCCCCTCGGGCAGCTGACTTGGCCAACCGATCAGCCTCTTCATTCTGAGATCGGGGTACTTGCTCAAACTCCCATTTTCCCCCACGATCGGATATTCGGTCAAGAAAATACTTTGCTCTATCCACGTACCTCCTCATTTCAGGATCTTTTGCTTCGAAAGTTCCTAAAATTTGCTTCACCACTAACTGTGAGTCACTCTTAATTAGTATTTGCTCTGCTTTAACTATGTTGGCCAACCGGAGTCCGGCCAAGAGTGCCTCGTATTCCGCCGCATTGTTGGACGCTTTGAAACTGAATTTCACTGAGCTCCTCAATTCAACGCCCATTGGTCCTTTTAAGACTATACCGGCTCCGGCTCCTTCTAAATTGGATGCCCCATCCACCTCTAGGATCCAACTTATCAATTCTGTGTCTATTTCTGCTGGTTGGTCGTGAGTAGTTGTTTCAGCCACGAAATCTGCCAGAACTTGTGCTTTCAGGGCCGGCCTAGCTTCATACTTGATGTCAAAGCCGCTCATCTGAACCGACCACGAAGCCATTCTGCCGGAGGTTTCTGGTCGGTGTAATGCTTTCTTCAATGGCTGGTTGGTTCGTACTACTATTACATGTGCCTCAAAATACCTCCTTAGCTTTAATGCTGCCGATCTGAGCGCCAAAGCAAACTTCTCGATTTTTGCATATCGTACCTCGGGTCCCTTCAAGACCTTGCTAGTATAGTATATTGGTGTTTGGAGGCCCAACTCTTCCTTAACCAGGACTGCGGCTACTGTCTCTTCTGCCACTGCGAGGTATAAGTACAGGATCTCTCCTGGCTCTGGCTTTCCGAGTACTGGCGGAGTGCAAAGATAAACCTTTAGTTCTTCAAACGCCTTTTCGCACTCGTCATTCCATTGAAAGTTCTTCGTATTTTTCAATGTTTTGAAAAATGGTAAACACCTTTTTGCCGAGCAACTCATAAAACGCCCGAGTGCAGTCACACACCCATTTAACTTCTGCACTTCCTTCACCGATCGAGGTGCTTTCATCTCTTTGATTGCTTCGATTTTCACCGGGTTGGCTTCTATCCCTTTCTCGGACACT
The DNA here is from genome assembly GCF_937616625.2 of Mercurialis annua. Taxonomy (NCBI): domain Eukaryota; kingdom Viridiplantae; phylum Streptophyta; class Magnoliopsida; order Malpighiales; family Euphorbiaceae; genus Mercurialis; species Mercurialis annua. The sequence continues at coordinate 64,332,586 of NC_065572.1, read as the reverse complement.
ACGTGCCCCAGGAACTTCCCCGATCTCACAGCAAATACACATTTATCCGGGTTGAGCTTTATGTTGTATTTTCTTAGCTTAGCAAAGGTCTCGGCGAGGTCTTTTGCGTGGCCCTCAATGCTTCTGGACTTTACTACTATGTCGTCGACGTACACCTCCACATTCCGACCCAACTGGTCGTCAAACACGTAATTCATTAATCTCTGGTAAGTTGCTCCAGCATTTTTCAATCCAAAAGGCATTTTCTGGTAACAAAATGTTCCCATGTCTGTGACAAAAGATGTTTTTTCCTCATCTTCTTCATCCATTGGCACCTGATGGTAACCCTGGGAGGCATCTAGAAACGCAAAAACCGCAGGTTGCATCTACCAGCTGGTCAATGCTTGGTAGGGGGAAACTGTCCTTCGGGCAGGCATTGTTAAGATCGGTATAATCTATACAAAGCCTCCATTTTCCATTCGCTTTTTTGATCAATACTGCGTTGGCGAGCCACTCCGAATGGTGAACCTTTCTGATAAAACCTGCTTTAAGCAGCTTGTCGACTTCTTCTTTGATCGCCATTTGTTTTTCGAGAGAAAAAACCCTCTTCTTTTGCTTCACCGGCTTACAATTGGGATCAACTTTCAGCTTATGAGTTATGACTTGGGGATCTACCCCCCCGATCTCCTCCGGCTTATTAGAGAACTCGGATGCAAACTCCCTTATCTGTTGTATGACGGCTGCTCGGCCCTCTGATGGCCAATTTATGCCCATCTGTACGGTCATGTCACTGTTAGGAAGTTGGACTGCTTCCAAGGGCTCGGGCGGCTTTTGACCCTTCTTTTCTTTCAGAGTGAGTTCAGGGGTCTCGATATTCATTGATTCTACGGCGGGCTGAATTGTAGTCATGTAACACTCTCTAGATACCTTCTGGTCGCCTCGTATGGCGATAACTCCCTTCTCAGTCGGTACTTTCATCATCACATATCTAATACAAGTAGCTGCACCTGTACTATACAACATAGGTCTACCCAGTATACCATTATAAGCTAGTGGCATATCGACAATCATAAAAAGAGTTTTTACCTGCCTTGTTGGTTCCGCCAAAGTTCCAGCTCGTCCCTCTTTTTGTGGAATTTCGACCCCGAGTATTAAGTCTAGCTCAATCATTCCTTCCGGGCTTACCGGTGTTCCTCCTAGACCGAGGAGAGGTGTACTGACGGGTTTAAGCTCTGATCGGGTGCCTCCCAATTGTAAATAAGCTGCCAAAGTTAACAGATATACCGAACTCCCATCGTCTACTAGAAGTCGTCTTACCCATTTTAATTGGATAACCGCCGAAATAACCAGAGCATCCTCATGAGGGAACTCTACTCCCTTGCCATCCTCTAGAGAAAACGATACCTCGGGCCACCGGGGTCCCTCCATGACCGAAATCACCGTTTTCTGTTTTTTCTTGCAACGTCTCTCTGAGCTTACAGTTCCTCCTGCCAACGTATTAATCACTCCGGTTATTTGAGACCTCTTGGCCTGGGGATCAGGCTCCCGAGATGTGCTAGGCTCATTTCGGACTGTGTTAGGTCGGCTCGTCTGTGGCTGTTGCGGGGGATTGGTCACGAAACCCTTCAACCTTCCTCTGCACACCATTCGGTCCAGCTCTCTTCTCAAATTACCACAATCTTTGGTCTCATGCCCGTGCCCCTCATGGAAATCGCACCACTTTGTTTTATCTCCCTCTCTCGTCATCCGGGGTGGGTAAGAAATATACTCATTATTAGCTTTTATCCACATCAGGATCTGATCTCGGGGAGTATTTAACGGCACAAAATGCCTCTCCTGCCCTCTGTTGTCGATATAACTATCTTCGCCTCCTCCGATATTGTAGCTCGGTCTGAAGTTTGTAGTCTCCCCACTGTTTCGGCCAGGGCCACCCTGGAACTGGGGTCTCCCTCTCCCCCCTGGTTCATAATTGGATCGAAAACGCTCCTGACTTCTCCCCCCTCCTGGGGAGGTGTGCTTCTGGGTATTTGGTACCGAGCTGGGTGCCTGCCTCTGTCGCTCCTCGTCCAAATTCATGTAATTCCATGCTCGGTCCATAAGTTCAGTGTATGTCTCCACTGGGTTAGTTATGAGACTGTCCCGGAACGATCCCATAGTGGTGTTATCTTTCATGGCGTCAATGGCTGTATCATCAATGAGATTTTCCACTTGGACCGCTTCCGAGTTAAAACGAGATATGTAATCCTTCAGACTTTCTCCCGGTTTCTGAAAGCATTTTTTTAGGTCGGAGGACTTTTTCTTCCTCTGTATACTCGGAGCAAAGTGCGTTTTAAAAGCTAGAGCCAAAGCTTGGAAACTTTCAATGGATCCATCCGCAAGACTTTGATACCAATTCTGCGCAGCATCAACCAAGGTGGTCGGGAATATCTTACAGATGGAGGCATCAGAAACGTTCTGAACACTCATCGATACCTGAAAACAATTTAGATGTGTCATTGGATCAGTTTTTCCATTATACTGCTTTATAGTGGGGTATTTAAACTTATCTGGGAATGGCTCGTCGAGGATAGCTCGGCTGAGGGGGCTTCCTATACCAAGCAAGGTAACCGGTCTTGACATAGCTTTGTTCCCCTTCTGTTTGGCTAGTTCAGCCTGGACCAGTCGTGTGACTTCAGCACCTATCGATTTCCTGTCTGGGTGGTTGTTGCCCGAGTTATGTACACTTTCAGCTACTTCCTTCCTGGCTGGTGGGACTCCTGCCCTAGCAGCCTGCAGAGGTTCCACCACCGGATCTGGCACTTCCCTTCCCAAGCCGGTTGTATTACGCGGTCTATCCGGTGGTAGGTCCTCTCCGTGCAATCCCTCCCTTGGAGGAATAGGAGCGTTCTGGCCTTCTGCCCCCAGAACTGTAGCACCTTCAGCAGGTATACCCCGACCTCCGGTCACCCGTGTTGTGCTTGGATACACTGGGGTTGGAGTCGTAGCGGCGTTGTATCCTGGGTAATACTGGGCCATGACAGCAATATGCATTTGCTGGGCCTGATGCAACTGGCGAGCCATGTATTCCAGATATTCTTGAGCTTGTAAGACCGCCGGGGGTATATCTTGCCCAGAAACCGTTCCCGTTCCGATTGGCACCGGTGTAGTGTCTACCGGAAAACTGAGTTGAGTGGGAGGTAACGTGTTGTGGAGGAAGCTCTGTGGAACGGTGGTCCCTGGGGTGGATAGAGTGGTATGACCAGTATCGGAGGTGAATGGGCTCACCCTAGGATAGTTCTCCATCCCATACAAAGGCACAAAACCAGCTCCGCTGCCAGAGGCTCTGGACCCTCCCATCTGAGTGTTGGCCGGAGGTGTTAAACCAGTGATCACAGAAGTACGACCACTGGCAGAACTTCCCCCAACCGGAGTAGTATCCGCGACCGTCTCCAGAGGGTCTATCCTCTCAATGACAGGATCATTAGCCATTGTTTTTCAATCAGAATCACGCAACAATGTCACAAACTCAGACAAAAGAAGAGAAAATGGGATATTAAACTTTTCCCACAGACGGCGCCAAGTGATAAATCACCAACGCCTGGACCGGTCAGATGAACCTGAAAGAACAAGAACACAGAAAGTCAGACGAAGAACCGGTGGAGGTCACCGGTAATTCGCTCCGACGATCAAGTCAGTATTTACTTGAAGGAGAAGAAAGAAGAAGAGAAAAGAAGAGAAAAGAGTGTAGAGTGAGAAAAAAGAGATACCTTTTAGGGTTTTCTTCTAAGGTGGTTTATATAGTTTTGTCTAGTACGTGTGTCCCGCAGTGGATTACTGCTCCTCTTTGGTCCCCACAGAATCGGTTAGCTGACGTGTTTTACTCCCGTTGCATCTCGTTTATCGAGTAAGATATGCGGTGTTTGGAACCTTCTATATGTCAGATTCTGTTAGGAGTCTGTTATCACAAAGGACGTTATCTCGGTGAACGGTTGCCTAACGAGTTTTGTCCACCTTGAAACCATGGTGTCAGATTCCGAGATGACTGGGCTGCAACTCGGTTTCTAGGTTCTTCCTTTTGATAGATCGGTTGCGAGGATCACTATGAGTCCGGTTCCCTTGTTTGCCTGGTTTAGCGAGACTTCATGTTATCGAGGCCGTTTCACTGCCTTATTGCTGGTTCCATTATCAAGAATGATACAAACATTCACCTTATTTATTTTGTTTTAACTATTTAAAGATATTTTGGAGCTGTTAATTAATTTTTCGATCTATATCTCATATTTAGCACTAAGATACTAGGAGTTGCTCATATTTGTTTTAAAGAATATTTCTGTGAATTTGTAATATACTATATTTTAAGAACAAATGAGTACTTAACTGAATTAACAACTTGATAGATAAATTTGTAACAGTAAACAACTCTGGGGGCTATAACGCCGTTCTCTATTTTTTGACTGTCTTAACTCTTAATTAACATTACCATCCCCAATATTTTCACGATCATATTTAAGCTTATTTAATGTCATAACTAACCCATCCAAATTCACATCTGAACTGCCCCCTTTTTTAATTGCACTTAAAGCAGCTTCTTGTAGTTTCTTAGCTCTCGCTCTCTCCGCCACATCATCCTCTACACATTTGGCCAATATTTTTGCCAACTCATTCGACTCAGGTAACTTCCGAGTCGACTCGCCAACTCGAATTCCCACCCTCAACTCATCAACTAATAACTGAGCATTTGTAAACTGGTCGGCACCCATTGGCCACGTCAGCATCAGAACTCCAGCTGATATCCCTTCAAGCACTGAATTCCACCCGCAGTGTGTCACGAATGCGCCTACTGCACGGTGCCTTAATATAGCCACCTGCGGGGCCCATCCCCTTATGATTAAACCTCTACCAGCCACACGATCTTCAAATCCATCAGGTAGAACACCGTGATCATCTTGTTGCCGAACACAGAATATAAACTTAACTCCACTTTTCTCTAGTCCAGCTGCCAGCTCATCCATTTGCTCACACGTCAGCAAAACCCGGCTTCCAAAGGCAACATAGACTACGGAATGGTCTTTACAAGAATCAAGCCACGTCAGCACTTCAAGACACGAACTTGCCCCTCCACGATTAACGGAATCATCATCGGACGGCGGAAGAACTGGACCAATAGACCAACGTGATCATTTCCAAACTCATTATTCACGTGATCAATATAAACTCGTTCTAACTCAGTAAACGAGTTAAACACAACTCCCCAACTAGCCATATTAGCCAAGAAATTCTCTCTCAAAAACTCCGAGTCGGAATCTCTCGTCGTTCTATAAAGATGAGTAAGTTGCCACCAAGGATAAGATGGTGAATTCGGAATATTGGGAAACGACACAACAAAATCTTCATCTCCAGGTCTGTCGTTTTGCGGCAGCTCACGCCATATATGAGAGGAAACAGAGAAAGCCAAAGCCCCAGACGGAGAGAAAACGAGACGCGGCAGTCGGAGCTGAGAAGCGAGACGGTGAGTCCAGCCGAGAAAGAAATCGGATATAATAGCGAGTGGAGGAGAAGAGTGAGAGTTAAACCAGTCAAGGAGGATAGGATAGTATGTTTCACTCATGAAGCGCATGTTAGCAATGAGTGGATTATTTGAGGAGGTGATATTTTCCGGCGAAGGGAGGAGCAGATGGCGGAGCTGAGCGGATGAGTAAGAGGAAAGGAGTGGGTGGAGTAGAGGGAGGTTTTTGGAGGTGATGGCGACGGTGATTACTAAACCGCGGTGGAGGAGGTTTGTGGTTAGGTCTAAGAGAGGAATAATGTGGCCGGAGGTCTGGTAAGGGAAGACCAAGATGTGTGCCATGGTGGATGATTTGATTAAGACACCGTTTGTCAGAAACTGAGTTAAATACTAAAGGCGAAAGTAAGATGTTTTCGATGTCAGATTAGCTATACATACGTCATTACTGACGTTTGTATATTGAGTTCGTGGGCTTTATATTTGGATTCTTTGGTTTAGAGGCTGATGGCATTGGCTCAGTCAAATTCAGTTTTTTAAACTCGGCCCAGACCTTATAATTAAGTTGATTAGCAATACGTTTGGAGGAGTTGGAATTAAGAAAGTATATTTTTTTTTATGAAAAATCAACAATATGTTATAGTTTTGACACTATTTTTTTAATGAAACATAGGTAAGTAGATGGTTTTATTAAGTGCACAACGTCAGGCAAGCCGTAAATGGATTATATATGTTATTTTCATGAAAATATATAATATTAATATTTTAATATTATATATCTTATTAGTTTGTTACACGAATGACATAATAAAACGTTATTTTGTGGAATAATTAAATCTGAACAATCATGTCGGTTGTCATTATGTAATTCAATTAATTACTACCTAAATGCAAATGCATATATCTCTCATACACTGTTAGCTCTATTAGCATACATACAAGTAAGATATAGTCCGGCCGGAGCACTTGTACTCATTACAAAACCCTAAAATAAAAGTCTAAAGAACCAAAACTGAAAAAGATAGCAGAAAAACTATCTTTCTTTAAGATGCAGCTTTCACTGTTCATCGTCCTCATCGGTTATTTTTGGGCGGATGAGATTTGGGGACATGATAATCTGAACTGAAAGTTGTAAAACCAACCATTCTGTTATTCAATTGACCATGAGCAGCACCTGAAATTATGCCTTGTTCTGTATTTAAGACTTCATCTTTCATTTCTTTCACCAATACCCTTCTCATCCTCATTATTTTCCTCCCTTCAAGCCGTAATTTGCTAGTTACTTCAATAGCCATGGCAGCAGAATTAAGAACATCTTTAGCAGCGACTATTTTCTCCTTGCCTAAAGAAAATATTGATGAAGTGAAGTTCCATTAAAATATGCAAGTCTAAAGGATATAATAATTCAAATCTTTACAGCGTATTGCAAATCTAACTAAAACTTTACTTTCCATAGTTTAGTCTAATTTTAAAGATTCACGACAATTATATCCCTATTGAGAAATTGCTGAAGTACCATATGACAATGCATCATAAATTAAGTTTTAGACACAGTAAAACTATGAAAATAAGTAAAATTTCAAAATGCATATATAATGAAATTGAACTAAAATTACTATTAATCTTTTAAAATGGGTTAAAGTTGACGAAATCAAAAGTTTATGTTAGATTTGTAAGAAGCCAAAAAAAATGAATTTGTTTGGATCATAAGGCCATGTATATGAAATTAACGATATTACAGAAATTAACATGAATTTAACGAATATTTAGCTCATGTACGTACCTTGGTGGGTAAGTATGGCAGTTGAGCTTCTTACATTGAGCAGAATGAACAAAATTAGAAAGCTAATAAAACTTGTGGACGCCATTTTCATTTTTCTTTCTCCTTTGAGTAAATTTGATTTTGTTATTACAAAAGAGAGAAGAATCATGTGAAAGAGAGTCTTTATAGAGGCCAAACTAAGGTCAAAGCTAGGGTTCCAAGACATTTAATTTGTCCTCCATTTGCTTCATAAAATAATAAACATGTGGCTACACATACTTGGTAAACTCAATATAACTAAATAAAACAATATTGTTCAAATTAATATTTAAAAATAAACTTTGAATTGATTAAAGTACATTTTGTTAAGAAAATTAACCAGTGCTTTTTGTGGGTTTGCTTAAAATTGTTAGGAAAAAGGTGCATGACGGCGTGGAATGGAAGATACGAGTGTTCAGCGCCTGTCTGCCGCCATGCATGCAACGAGGAGTTAGGGTTTGTCTTGGTGGGCAATTAACTAATTCAAAGCCTAGGGTTTTGAGTTTTTATATTATAGTTTTATTATTTCTCTACTTCCCATGGATATGAATTATATATACTATACTTTTGATTAATGTGAAACCATGGTAATTATAAGGTTATGAAAGCTGTGAAATATTATAGAGTTGTACATTGCCTAATTTTTGCACGGTTTTTTATGCTAATGGAAGCCTACCTGGGCTAAAAGTAAGTTTGATTAATAGTTAGCATGTTTCTTTATTTGTTGAAGAGACAAAATTAATTAGTTTAGTTAATCAAGTTTGTTATAGTATGATTAACAATTGATTAGTTGGGTTTGACTGAGATTTTGGCAGTCATACATAGATCACACAGAAGCTATATATCTAGGGCTTGTAATTAGCGGAGTACTATAATATGCTCTCTCTGTGAAAATCAAAATAAGGCTAAACTTATGAGACAGAGGAATAACTGTTAGTATAACAATCACTACTACCACATAAATGAATCGATCATTATTAAATATATTAATATTAATCCCATTAATTGATTTAAATAATTTTGAATGTGCTACATTTGTCTTGTTGTTATAGATCTTTTATTGCCAGTGATATAAATTTATTAATTTTATCAGAATGAAATATTTTATTAACCTAGCTTAGTTTCAAAAGAATATACTAATATTATAAAAGCTGGTCTAGCGGGCTTCCTTAAAAATGTACTATATCTCCATGTTCTCACATGTTCCTGAGTCAAAGAAAGTAAATAAGTTTTACAGTCAGAGATGTATAATGGCAAGAGGTTTGTTCTTGAGTTTAGGAGTTTTCGGTTTATTACGGGAGGGATGAGAAGAAAGAAAAGAAATGTAGTTTACAACTCATTCGCCAATTTTTAATTAGTGGCGAAACGAAATCATACGTTTCAGGACAAATTGAATAAAATTGAAAGGTTTGGACTTTTATGGAACTTTCATGAAAAGTTTGGTCTTTTTTTTTATCATTTGGCCTATAGAATGGGTCTGTCAAAAAAAAATATAGGACGTGAATGTTTCTACTTTCTACATCAATTTCTGATAGCGGAAAATAAAAAATTAACATGTTATATTCTTCATGTAATTGATTCTAACTTTGCTCTAAGAATTTCTACTAAATACTATAAATAAAGTTATTGTAATAGTATAACAATTTTTATAAATAACTAAATATATTTTAAATTTAATGGTGCTGAAAAGTTAATTCATTGAAAAGTTTGTACAAGTTTTCAAAAAATAGAAAAATTTAGATTTTTTTCCGTACCATCAGAACTTTTTTTTTTTAAAAGGAGGTAGTATCATAAATTAATTTTTTTGCTATTAAACTTTAAACATGGAAGATATGTATTTTTAAATAACATAGTATACTCTTAATTTATTATTGAATTATTCGAAAGGGAAATGTAAGCATATATGCAAAACCAACCTAGAACTAATAAGTTATAATAATTATATATGTTCTATACAAACAAAGACTTCTAATTAAATCAACGAAGATTTAAAGATTCGGGTAAACAGAAGGGATGTTTCTGACGAAAATCCGAAAGCAAGCAGCTGTTTTTCCATGGAATTAGAAATTGTTGATTTTGTTAAATAATGCAGTTTATGTACATGTTGTGTACGGCAATATGATTTTTCTCAGTTTAGGGATTCTAAACTTAGTGTGGATCTGATCATCTCAAAGCTACTAATTCAACCTAAATTTTAAAAAATGTGGTGAAAAAAATTGAAAAACTGTCATTTTTTTGGTTTGGAAATTTTATATTTTAATTTTTTCAAAACTCCTAATTTCAAGAAAGTTCAATTTGGCGTTGCCTTTGAGGAACATAGTCACATGGAAGCCAATTTTTTATATAAATCTAACTTTATTTTAGTTTTAAATGAGAATACTAGTAATTAAGCAATACTTTTGCCTTAATAGAAGTATTGCTCATGCATTGCGGGTGAGGTTACGGTTGCAGATACGGAGTTGATTTTACGGAGAAAATGAAGCACAAAATAGTGTAATGACACTTTCGTAATTTTGTTAAAGTTGGAGGCGTGAATTTAGGCGATTTTTCAAGTCTAAATTTATTAGAAATGGGCTAGCTTTGCTCAGGAGTCCCGTCGCTTTTCGGCCAAATTGCAATCGTTTGAGCCTCCAAAATGACAAGTTCTTATAACGCGGATTTTTAGTTTTTTTTTTACTTTATTTTTTATGCCTGGATTAGGATTTTCATTTGTTTTAATATTTAAACATCATTGTGAAACGATGTATTGCAGCTTTGATTTGTTTGAAATAGTTTTTGTGTATTTTTTAAGTATCGGCACTGTATCGAATTAACAACGTTTTTGATGCCTAGATTCTAAAATTAGTTTTTGAATTTAGAAGTTTAATTAGTGGTATTCGGTGTTTTAAAAACCGGACCGGACCGGCCGGTCGGACCGGTTGAACCGCGAACCGGCCAGTGGTCCGGTCTGAAACTGTGAAAAACCGGATCTTTTGGTTGGACCGGGTTGGATCGGTTGAACCGGATTGAATCGATAAAAAACCGGATGTTGAACCGGATCGGACCGGATTAAACCGGTAAAAAACCGGTGAACCATAATTTTTTTAAATTTTTTTAAATTTATTAAACCGGTTGAACCGGTCATTGAACCGGAAACCGGTGGCCTTACCGGTTCGGTTTTTAAAACACTGGTGGTATTATTTGTTAACCAATATTATTCATGTTTCTATTTTTGACTTCTGCTACATCCACTAGGAATTCTGAGCACTGTAGTTAGACCCGGCTCGATCTGGCCATACCAGTTCAACCGGAAAACTCAAGGACTCTAACCGGGCCGGATATTAACAAATGTGTTTAAATATGTTTGACCCGACCGAATATCTGTTTCATTCTAACAATTCAAGCCGAATTTATTGAATTTGGTATATTTTTTCATTATTTATTTTAATTTTGATTTTTCCACTCTAAACTCGGTTATTTACTCATTTCAAACGTATGGAATGAAGAATACAACTCACAAGACGCAAATTTTGTCGAAATTGTTTTGAGCCTTTAGATAAACTCTTTTGATAAAATATAGTATTGATTTAGTATTTAATAACATGTTATACTTTGTAGTGATATTGACAAAACTGATCTCAACATTTTAATTTTTTAACGATTTAGTTTCAATTTTCAAAATGTTACAAAACAAATTCTAACATTTCTTTTTTATATTTTATAGTCTAAACTGTTTTCCAACAATTTTTTGCATACATGGCGGCTATATTAGAAACATATATTAGCATATTAAATTCCAATATTTTAAGAACATTACAAATAAAATCCTAACCATTTCGCGCTTTTGCTCTTTGTAACTACAAAATTGCCGGAAAATGAATTAGGACTACAAATTGCAAAAATATGAAATGTTAAGATTTGTTTTGTTACGTTTTGAACATTAGAATTAAATCGCTATAAAATTGAAATGTTAAGATTTGATTTTCCAGTACTCCTAATTTATATAATATGCAGTTCTATTTTTAGAAAATATTTCTTCATATAAAGTACTCCTTTATCCCATTTTGTTTGTCGCCTTTTTATTTTCACACATATTAACAATATAATAAATAAGGTTTGATCATCCAAAAATATCTCACTTTTTCGATTATGGCCTCACCTTTCAAAATTCTCAATTTAAGCTCATTTTTCAATTTTTATTTTTAATTATAATCATTTGTTCAATTTGAAGTGGGAATTAAAAAAATTAAAAATATTTTGTATATTACTTTATATTGTTCCAACTTGCACTTTTATTATAAAAAAAATTAAATATATAGCAATATAAATGATGTATTTAATATTTTTTTCATTTCAATTTCAAAAAATTATTATAATTGAAAATGAAAATTAAAAATTGATTAAAAGTAAAGATTTTTAAAAGGTTGGAGTATTTTTGAACGATCAGACCATTGAATAATATTGATATATTTCTTTTTATATCCCTTATTTTCATCTTAAAAATATGAAATAATTTGACTCATTAATTTTGTACATCACACTAATTAATATTAATGATAAAAAATATGCATTAGTAACACAAAAATGACACTTTTTGGACATTAAAAAATGCAAAAGTGACAAATAAAATAAAATAAGGCAGAGCCGGAGGGATGATTCGTTTTCCATGGAATTGCATATATGTGATCATTAAATACCTTTTTTTTTGATAAAATTGTATATATTTAAAAATATATTTTTATCTTAAATTATAAATATAAATACTAATACAACCAATGCTTTGTAATTTAAATCATATTATCTATTGGGAAAATGTAAATTTCAAAGATAATAATAAAATTTATTTTAAAAATCTAAAGAACAAGTAATTATAGATAGACATTAAAAGAACAGAGGGATCATATTAATTTTTTGGGTTAATTTCATATAAAATTACTACCTTTACACGTTTTTTTCATTTTAATCACGTTTTTTAAAAACTGTCCTTTCAAAAAAAAATTACAAGTCTATTACGAATGTGAATATTTTGTCCACTGAACCAATCATATTATACCACGCTATTAAAATGATGGAAATATCGTAATATCACTATTAAAAAGTATAAAAAATTAACAAACAAAATTATAATGTTATTATTTTGATGACGTGTTATAATGTGATTGGTTTATTTCATGTATTACATGCGAATTAAATTTATCTAAGAATTTCTCACTAGAACTTTATTTGAATTGTATCTTTTTCACATTACTATATATAAATTAGGCATTCCAAAATTTCAGGTTTTTTTATTTGAATTCTACAATATTTTTAGTTCTACATATTGTAATGATAAATTCAAATAAAATTCAGACTTTGGAAATGTTGCATGCAAGCCAAAACTTAACATTTGTAAATTGAAGAATTTGCACAAAACACTCCTTTTTTTAACTTATTTATTCTAAATACCTCAATTTTAAAAATTTACTTTTTTACTCTATCTTTCTATTGCTTTTAGTTGTACTCTCAATTAAAAAAATAATTTATTTGTATTTTTACTCTTTTTTTTATTAAACACATGCATATCTCTTTTTTTTCTCTCTCCTCTTTTTATGTTTTCTTTTTCCCTTTCCTCCTTTTCCCTTCTTTTTTTCGTTTTTTTTATGTAATTTTTTTTCTCTCCTCTTTTTTTCTCTCTCTTCATTTTCTCTTTCCTTCTCCTTCTCTTTCCTTTTCCTTCTTCTTTTTCTTTTTTTTTTCTTCTTCTTTCATCTGTAACTTTTTTTTTCTTTGTCTTTTTCATTTCTACTTTTTTTATTTTCCACATTATACAAATGTACTCTAAGACAAAGAAATTTGAATAAAAAAAAGAGTTTAAAAAATAATATGATGGTGATAGATGGAAAGGTTCTTCTTCTTCTTCTTCTTCTTCTTCTTCTTCTTCTTCTTCTTCTTTTCTCTTTCGATATTGTTTTAATTATTGTAGCATCGTTTCTGAAATTTTTTACAACTTTTTTTTTGAAAAAATCATAATATTCTTCATTAATGATGTTTAGACCTAATTTTCAAATGTTTTAAATTAATTTTAGAAATCGTTTGAAACTGTTTTTTTGAAACAGTTTTATACTGTTCGAAACATTTGTAAACGGTTTGAAACTATTTTATACTGTTCGCAACTGTTTGAAACTGTTATTTTTTAAACTGTTTGAGAGTATTTTTTAGAAACTGTTTTAGACTATTTGAGACCTTTGTAAACGGTTTGCAACTGTTTTATACTGTTTGAAATCTTTGTAAACGGTTTGAAACTGTTTTTTTTTTTTTGAAACTGTTTGAAACTGTTATTTTTTATGTAAACGGTTTGAAACTGTTTTATACTGTTCGAAACTGTTTGAAACTGTTATTTTTAGATTATTTGAAAGTATTTTTTAGAAATTATTTAGACTATTTGAGACCTTTGTAAACGGTTTGAAACTGTTTTATACTATTCGAAACCTTTGTAAATGGTTTGAAACTGTTTTTTAAAACTATTTGAAACTGTTATTTTTAGACTGTTTGAAAGCGTTTTTTAAAAACTGTATCAGACTGTTTGAAACCTTTGTAAACGGTTTGAAACTGCAATTGAAACTGTATTTGAAACCGTTTAAAACCATTTTTAATAGATTTTTAATGAGAACAAATAAATTAATAATTTACAGTTTTCTTTATTTTTGGAGAAAGTTATGATCGTTAGATTTGATTTTGAAGTGAAATTTGAAGTTATTTGATTATGAATTAAAAATTTGAGCGGATCGAAATTAAATTTGAAAGTCACAATAAATTTGTAATAAGTAATGATGTAATTAGAGAAATCAATTTGTTTAACTGTTATGAGCTAAAGATTTTGAATTTAATTGTTGATTTGTTGTTTTTTTGTCTTTAAATGAGCTGAAGAAGAAGAAGAAGAAGAAGAAGAAGAAGAAGAAGAAGAAGAAGAAACTGTGAATAAAATATGTTAGGTATAAGTGGAGTATAAAAAATAAAGTGGCAAAGTAAAAATATAATTAGTGACACGCTTGGGGTATGTAATTCAAGTTAGAATTTTAGGACTACCAAATGCTAATATTTTCCTAAGTTAGATAATTAGCTAATTCTCTCTTGTAATTTAACATTATTCTGGGCCATCTTACCAGCTCATGAAACATAGGCCGTACTGTACAGAGTGTCCTTCTAGTATATTAAACTGGCCCAATTTGAAAAAGCTAACCAAAGTCCATTATTAAATTAGAGATGTTAAAATAGATTATACACAATTCGCTTAACACGTAAATTTAATAAAATGAAGTTTAAAAGGTTCGTGTCAAAAATGTGTCAATTCGTTTATGACACAAAATAAATAGATTATGTCATAAGTTGACTCACAAACCATGTAACCTACCTAAAATTTTAACATTTATATTATTCATATTAATATTAAATTAAAATAGTTTTAATTTTATAAAAATTTAAAATGAAATTACTAAATTAATTAAATATAACTATATTAATATATAAATAAAATTAGTTGTGTTTAAATTTTATAATTTGAGTATTAATTGATAAATTTGAGATTAAAATTTTATTAATGTGGTTTAAAATATTTCTAAATGTTAAATGAGTCGTGGTAGTCGTGTCGTGTTAATCATGTTACCCGTTTATCTTAACGGGTTAATCATAATTTTGAATTTAAATTTGACATAATTTTCTTTTTTGAGAAAATAAAAATTATATTAATCGAAAATATCCGAGTGCAAAAGTAAAGATAGAAAGGTAGTAAATTCAACCTAAACTAAAATACTAAACATAAAATTGGACGCTCTAATAAGAGAAAATTCAGTCATATTTTTATGATAGTCTGTGGTGGCCAAGCTCTCCGGTGGCAGTACTGTCAGCCGGTATTGGTTATGGTTTGGTTGATGCCCTTGTTCTATATCAATTGGGTTAGTTAATATATAAAGTAAAACAAGAACACGCAATTAATATTTAGAAATTTTCATTTAAAAATTAACTAAACACCATAATTAAATTAAAACTAATTTAAATTTTTAATTAATTTAATTAAGTCTAAATAAATTTTCAATATATACAATTAATATATGCAAGACATGGAGAATGTTTTTTAATTTTTTTTTCAAATAAGAAAACGTCAATTTAATATTTCAGGGTATAATTGAAACACAAAAATGCAAAATAGGATAAAATTGACCAGTTTTCAACATCAGGGTAGGATTGAAAAGGGGTTAAAAGGTCGTTTTTTTAGGCATTAGGCTATTATTTTATATGACAATAAACATATGATTTAAAAAACCTCTTCGAATCTCATATTCTACAAAATAAAATTTATTAGAAGCATTTGTGAATGAGTTGTTAAAAAAACTCATATTAAATGGGAGATCCGAACGGTGGAAAGCTGAAACTAGCCTCCCCAAGAATTTACTCAGATGGTCGGATTCCATCTATAAAGGGTGATCAGTCTCCACTGGAAGTTTTCTCGTCCAAAAAAAATTAGTATGATCTAGTATTAAATTGGAGAAATCCTCATCTTTTCCACTTTCAAACTTTTATTACTAATAGTGTCGTTCACGTGTTCGTGACTCGTAATATAACTCATCAAATAACTATAATAATAGTTATCAGGAATAATAAGTAGATTAATAATTTATTATAATTAGAATTTTAGATGTTTTAAATAGTACTTTAAACTTTAATCATTAAATTTAATAATTTATTAAAAATAGTTTATCTTAATTAAAATTTTAGATGATTAAATAATAATTCTTAAATATGTAGAGTAGTCTATTTTAGTTAGTACTCTAAACAATTGTCTTGAGATAGTATAATAAACAATTTATTTTATTTAGTACTCTAACTCTAATCATTATTTCAAAAAAAAAAATTTATAAATAAATATATTTTATAAAGTAAAAAGAACATTAATGCAAATATGCATGCCTATCTCTATCTGTGCTTTTATATATATATATTATAGATAAAATTCAGTTTTTTGAGTTTTGCATTTTATATTTTTTTAATATTTGGGATTATTTTTTTTAGTCTTTTTAATTTCATCTTCGCCAAAACGAAGCCAAAACGACGTCATTTTAACTTAAACCAAAATGTCATTTTAACGTTAACATTACGATTAAATATAGAGTCGTATGAATTAAAAATTAGAAATTGAATTTTAAAAAATAGAAAATCAGATTAGAGAATTGTATAGAAAATTTATAGAGAAATTAATAAAAACTTAATAATCTGATTTAATTGTTAAATTGGTTTGAAAATTAGTTAGTTAGTTTTGTAATTAAAATTTAATTTCTTTAGAGGAAAACGATAAACTGCTTTAATTATAAGAGAGCAAATGAATTTACAAATATATATAGTCATCTAGCCCATTTTCTTAAGATTAGGTGGGTCGGCCGCCGCAGGTCGCCCCATTTTGGATCTACCCCTGCTCTGAACGAGGTAATAATAAACTTAACTTGTGTCATTTTTATATTTTGATGTTTCTAATATGATTATATATTTCATCATAATATATGATATTCTATCTAATGTTCACTCCTTCTCTCGTCGAGTTAGAAAAACAAATTGTTATATCAGAATTGCAAACGCTAGACACATTAGATTCTCGTGTACATTGAAAGGTAAGTCCAAACTTTGTTTTTATTGAAATCGTAGCTGGTTTAATATTGTTAATTAGTGTGATCTATTTTCTCTAATAATACTTTCTTTGATTAAAACCGTTAATGGAACAACTGTATTTTGAAAATAATATCAAAAAGCCCGTTGTTGGATTGAAAGAGAAAATCAAGAAGAGGGATGCCAAAAAGTGTAGAGAATTCCATCAGCATTGGTATTTTCCTAGAAATGGTATCTTATACATTAATAGTGACATAGCAAAAGATATAAAGATGGTTCATCATATTAAAGTATGTTAAAAAGTACTATAATACATACAAGCTTTTTTCTTCTTAATTTATAGTGTTTTTAAAAGAGAGAACAATCCATGTGCTATTTTTGGTGCAGATTGTCTTTACATATCAGCATAACAGTTTGAAAAGGTAAAAGGATGATACTCGTCTATCTGTGCATCGTAATTGGTTACTCTCAGAAAGCAAACTACCACACATATTTCAGCATTAATTGTTTGACAATTTTACATTAACAATATCATGGAAGGTAAAAATCATTCTAAAAATTTTACGTACCTCTACTTTATTAATTTTTATTTATTAATTTTTAAACCTATAAGATGCACAATATTTATTTATTATTCTTCTAATTTAATTAACTTTAAAAGACTTATAATCAATAGAACTTTATTTATGTTGATATTTGAATATTTTTTATTAATAAATCAATTAATATTTATAATTTTTGGTGTAGAAATCATCTTTGTCTCTAAAATGATTTATTGCCTATTAATTTTTTTAGACTTTATAATTATGTTAAACTGTATTTAATTTTCAAATTCGAAATATTGTCATTAGCAACAACATCTGTGTATGTTATTTTTGGGATGATTTGGAATTTATTGCATTAGCGATTATTGGTCTCGCATTGATGTTTGAGGACATGGGTGAGCGTCATTGCTATATTCAATTTACTCTTACGGATGTTTCATCCATCTTTATTGTTTTTGTCCGTTTCTAGTTGTTCATGTGATCATCATTCAGTACATGATATTGGATTGGCTCGTAGAAAATATGAGTATTACACTTATGTGGATGTTAAGCTGAATCCTTTTGCGTTGATTTGTTTGATTGCAATATTTTTTCGATATACAATTTTTGTGAGCAGGTTAGGTTCGATATTACTTTATTGGTATTTATGTGATTACAGGTTCATAAAGTTGTTGATGATATTAGTATTTTTGGGCTTTTGTATCACACGACCATTGTTGTTGGTCTTCATGTTTCGCCACTCGGCTTATCCTCAAACCTTCAGGTTTGGGATTGCAGTATATTTATTTGTGTTGGATTCTCTCTGCTGGTGACTAGGTACTGAGTTTTTGATATATCTATTTATGGGTTTGGGTACCCGACCGGTCCTCTGAGGCTCGTCCCTCTACGGCCAGATTTGGACATTAATTTTTGGTCCTAAGCCCGGTCCGAGTCTAAGCCCAAAAAACCTATTATTTGTGGGTGTGTTCAGACTTTTACTTTTATATAATTTGTCATGAAGGTCCGAAAAAGTCTGGTCCGAATCCCAAATAGTATAGTAGGACCGAGTTTATATAGTAAAAATAAAGCTCGAGCCAGAATCAGACTAAACTTGAGCTTATATAAAAATAAAATAAAAAAATCCATGGATAATGAGAGAGAGAGAGAGATTACTTTTATATTATGTTAGAATACAATAGTGATGAAATGTTGATAAATAATACATTTTTTTTTTGCAAAGATCATATCATTGAATGAATGGAATCGACTATAAGAGTCTCGTGTTTAGCCACAATAATTGGGCTAAAGGATTACATTGAGAGTATTAAACCTGTAAAATATACAATATTTATATAATGTTCTTTTATTTTAATTAATTTTAGAAGAAATATAACCCATATAATTTTATTTGTTTTATTTGTATATTTTTTAATTTATTATAAATTAATAAATATTTTACACTTGTTTTAGTAAAGACCATAAAAAAGAAAATCAGAGCATTAAAAAGTTGACTTGCACTAACAAACTGGAGCATATTAGATCAAATAGTAAAAACAGCGGATTATCAAAGATTATATACATACTAATCGTAAATTCTGTGTATTTATATAAAATTAAATTAATATTTATTTAAAAAATAAATTTATTAAAAAACATCTATAAAATTTATGATTTTTTATGAGAATTAATAAGATAAAAATATATTCTAATGTCAGTAATAAATTATTTGAAAGTATTGACTATTTATAATATTGATACACTTTTAATACTAACTTTCATATTAGATAAAGTCAAATAAATCATGATATTAAAAGAATAAAAATTAATTAAATATTTTATATAAAATATAAACTTGTTAAAACTTTAAACTAATTTTATTTTTTTAAAGATTATTATTCAATAAAATAAAAATTTGTAGAGCTAAGGAGATAACATATATTAGAACATTAATTATATGTAAAAATTAGAAGTTAATATACATTACAACACTCATTAGAATAAGTACTAAATAAGTGATTTAAATAGTATTAACTATTTCTAATATTAATATTCTTTTAATAGTAACTTTTATATTAGGTAAAAATTAAATAAAATATAGTGTTAAAATATTATTAATTTTATTTTTAAAAACATATTATTCAATGAAATTAATAATTTATAAAGATTAAAAATTAACATATATTATAACACTATGATGTGTATGATTAGAAGTTAATATAAATTAAAATATTATAATGGTTTTTTACTTTGATAAATAATTAAAGTAAAAAATATATTTTAAATAAATTAATAGTATATATTTAATAAAAGTGATATTAAACAATAATTGTTAATTAAAAAATTATTTATTTGATTTTTTTTTCGTTTTTAACCAGTGGCTCAGTGTTTATTCAATTTAGGCCATATGATAAAAAAAGGCAAATCTTTTATAAAAGTTTTATAAAATTTTAAAAATTTTAATTTTATCAAATTTGTTCTGAAAACATATGATTTCGTTTAAATAATGTACAACTATGTAATTTTGCTCATGTGGCGCTGATGTGACATTGCCATACATCGGCACCATATAAGCAAAATTGTGTAGTTTGACATAATTGAATCGATATCATGTGTTTCAGAATAAATTGGATAAAATTGAAAAGTTTGGACTTTCATTAAACTTTCATGAAAAATTTGGCTCATTTTAATCATTTGACCTCTAATTTATTCACATGATTGCTTCTTTGTGAATAAAAGCTCTTCTTCTCAACGTGCACATCAAATAAAAAATTTATATTCAACTCTAACAAAACATGAAAATCAATTATTAATAATTAAATTGTAGCGAAAGTATTGTATTTCATCTAGTATTCCAATTATTTTTTTAACAAAATGTGTAGTTTATATAAGTTAGAAACTATTTTTTTTATGAATAGGTTGGAAACTATTTAAAGAGATAGATTTAATATTAATAATTCAAATATAATGGAAATTTATAAAAATATTTTATTTAATGAGTACTAATGAGACAGTTGGGTTGATTTTCTCAATTAATATGCACATTAATTAAAGTATTCTAGTTCTGACAATTCCTAATACTTCAACATCCTTAGTAAATAATGAGCCAATATAACCAAAAGGCACACCAAAAATTGCAGCCAAGGTAAAAGGGGAGCTGTAAGAAAAATCAAGAATATAGCACCTCATTAAATACACATTAATGGGTGATTTTATAATTAAAATTAAATGTTATTTAATTATTGATTATTTTCATATAATAACCGCGACGTGTCATGCTTTTTGAAAATTTACTGTGGCGACCTTGATTCACACAACAAATTTTCAAAAGGGAAAATCTATTTGGCCCGAACATGTGTGGACACAAAATGGCCAGAAATGTTTATTATTTGCCAATGAGTCCTCTTGTTCAATTTGTTTCATTAACTCGGCACTCATTTATTTTGGTGTCAATTAATACAGTTTCTATGAAAAAAGCAATTAATACATGTCTTCAAACTAATTAAGACTAGACATTAATAACCGTTAAATTGTTAATGTCAGTTTTTTTTATCATGTGGAGTAAATAATTATCATTTGTTATGCAATTTGCTCCTTTTTTTATCATTAGAACAATTAGCCCCTTCTTTTATTTTTTATTTTTTTTATTTTTTTTATTATTAAGCTTTATATCAACTTCAAATATAATTATATATATATATATATATATATATATATATATATATATATATATATATTAGACAAGTAAAAAGTGATAATGGAATAAAGCGTTCAATGATGATTTTCAGAGAAACTCGTTCAGGTTACGAGCTAGCAATCTACATGTCTGAATTCAAACGGGTTAGATTAGTGTGCATTTGCGAACTTAAAGGATTGAAACGTAATTAGCCGCGAATAGCCTATAAAAATTCAAAGAGATTGTTATTTTAGTCTAACAAATTGAACTAAATACTACTTTTAGAAATTTTCTCAATCAATTTGCAAGTTTGATGTATTTTTTTATAAAATATTTGAATTTTTAAAACATATATTCACAGTTTTTATATTAAATGTATACTATATAAAATCAATAAACAATATAGTTTTATTATAAAAAATATTGAAAAATAATCCTTCAATCCAATAATTTAATAGTTGATTACATCATTTTTGGCTAACTCAAATTATTAAATTATACTCAATTTAAAAACATTTACAAAAATAAATATTTATAAAAATATTTCATACTAAATTGACTAATTTTATTCCTTCTTGTACATAATATCTATCGTATTTGGCTATTTTACATAAACTGAAAGCGGCAAACATTATAAACGGAGAGAGTACATAATTTAAACAAACTACGCCTAACTCGAGTTTAATTACATCAAATTCAGATCCGAATGTATTATAAAAATTTGAACTCAAACTTGAATTAGTTAGAATTGGAATGCATATAACATAAGAGAGGTCGAATTCGAATAACATCTGGGAAGTCGAACTCTAATAACATTTGAGCTATTTGAGGTTGAGCTCCATTTGATTTTAAAAAAAACAAATCCTGTTCAAATTCCAATATCTATAGAAAAATATTGTCCAATGTTTTTTGACCTAAATTTATATTTTAATTGTAACATTTGATATATAAAAATATAATTTTTTTGATGCATTTACTTATATATAATTAATAGTTTGATTTTTTGTTTAATTATATATTTTTAAAGACGAGAGTAAAAAAGTAATTATATATTGAATAAATTATTGATAATAAAGTAATCAATTCGGTATTTTTTATATAAATATTTTTATTAAATTGGAGATATATAGATGAATTTATAATATGACAAGCTAAAATATATACATTCTGTTGTTTTATTTTCAACCACATATTTCAAGTTAAATTTTTTATCTGAATTAAATTATTGTAATAATTTATTATATTAAAATCAACAAAATTTAGAAAATTTTATCAAGAGTTACAAAATAATTCCTCGCATTTACAAGAATCCATATTAGTACATAGGTACTAACTGAAGCGTTGAATGTTTTTAAAAACATACATATATAAGTTTATGTTAAAATCAAGATAAAAGCGGGTCGACCCTAATTCGAGCTACATCCGAGCGAGTTATACAAGTTTAATTTCGAACTTGAATGAGTTTTTATTTTTAAATTCGAGTTTGAGCTCAATAAAATTCGAGAGGTCAAGTTCAAATAAGATCTGAGATACTCGAGGTCGAGTTCGACTCAATTTTAATAAAATCAACAAATAATGTAGTTTTTATTAAGTAAAACATTAAAAAAACATTACGCGTATAATTTAATAGTTGGTTTAACTCATATTATTATATACTCATTTGAAATATACGTAGAAATAAATTATATATAAGGATAATTCGTATTAAATGGTATAGCTTTATATAATTTAAAAAATCAATATATTTAAAATGAGAGTTATTTTTAGTATAAATTCAAAACATAAAGAAATAGACTTTTTTAACATTAAAGCGTAAATCATAGTATTTAACTTTTTACTCGACAATAGCATACTAACCGAGTCCCTAAGGATTTGGTTATCTTTCCAAGTCCTTAGGGTTCACCAAATTAACTAACCGGCTGAATACTAAACATTAAATATTAATCAAAATACTTAAAATTGAACCGACTAATTATAAACATTAACTAAGACTAAATCGACTAAAAAATTAAACCAAACCAAATCAAATACGTCTTGAAATTTAAAATACACCGCGTGTACGTGATATTTATTAATAATTTTTTTCTTTATTGAATTTGAGCCAAATTCAAACATCTCAAAAACTCGAGAGCTTGAGTCTGAGTTTGACCTAATTCGGTTTCAATTCGACTTTATTCGAATCGGCTATGATTTTATTTTATTAAATATAGGCCTAATTCGCTCACCCCCTGCTAGCTAGTTCTCAAATTGGGGAATTTAATTTTAATTTTTTATATTAATTATAAATTTAACATTCCCTTTATATATAAATTCAATAATAATTATTAAAATTTGTTATTCTTTTTAATACTAATCATTCAACAATATACAATTATATAGACTATATGTATATGTATAATTAATTATCAAAATTTATGGTATATTAAATTACACTATTTCACTTTTAAGTAATCAATCAGTCATTTCAATTTTATTTTATTTTATATATTAATGCAATAAAACTCACTAATCTAATCTATGAATACTTTAATAGTTATAGCGACCAAGGAATTAGCACAGGAATATTGATTACCTTTCATAATTAACGCACATAATGGAGTACAATCAGGTTGCACTTTCATCGTAAATTGATGAAGTCATTAAATGCTCCTTCCATACTTTGCATGAAACTGAAAATAAAAAGGATTTCTTTGCAAGCAAAATCTATTTATGGCCTTATTTGCAAATTAGATTTTTTTTTGGCCATTTTGTGTCCATTTTTTTCGGGCTATTTAGCACTGCCCTTTTTTTTTTTTATAAAATACTCATAGTGTTAATCTCACTCAATTATATTAAGTCTACAGATTTACAGAATTAAACTGCACATATTTAATTTAGTAGATAATTTGGACACAAAATGGCCCGAATGGTCTTAATACAATTAACAATATCTCCAAGGTTATCTCTGCAAAAAAGATAACAAATGATTCTCTTTGACATTTAGTAGATAATTAAAGAGCATAGGATTATGTGATGAAACTATTGAGAGTTACTTATCACTGATTACTAAAATCAAAGCCGCCATAATTATATGAAAACAAATTATTCAGCATTTTATATTTTGAAAAAGTCTATTCGAATTCAATCCTATACTTTTCTATTATATCTATACTATATATATAAAAGCACGGATGGGGGACAGGCAAATTTACTGAATAATCCTTTTCAGTTATCTACTAAATAGAGGTTTTATAGTCATTAACTAATTAGTTATTTAATTAATCACTATTGTAATTGAAGTCCTAATTAGAATAGCTAAATTATCTCCAATTTAGTATGTAAGAAATAACTATATTGTCTCCAAATTAGTAGGAATACATATCTTTTAGTTTGATTGAATTACAAAATTAAAATACTGTATTTGATCATTATAATATTATTTAAATTTCTATTTTATTATTTTTAAAGATATTATTAATAAAATTAAGTTAATTATTTAATTATGGTTCCAAAAGAAGAATAAATTCATAATGGAAAAAAATTTAATAACCGAATATATTATATTTATTTTTATAAAAATTCTTAACTAATTTAATTTTAATAAAAAATAAAAAATTAATATAATTATAAAAAAATTATTAATATATTCATTGACGAGTTATGTTACGAGCCACGTGCATAGCACGTAATGCGAAACTAGTTAGTATTAAATATATACATACATAATTCTAAGTTTCATACTTTTTTCAAATATTTTTCTAAAAATTAATGTCACTTTATGTGTTTTACATGTGTCTCGTAGTATAATTTGTCAAATAATTATAATTATAATTATATTTATTTTTTATTAGGAAAATTATATTTATTTTTAATTAATAATAATTCTATAATAGTAAATTGTATATATATTAAAATAACAGTAGTTTAGTTAAGAATAATTTATCTTATAGTTATTTAGTTAAGAATAGTTTATCTTATATAAAAAATAAATTAATAATTTATTAGAAATAGTATATTTTAATTAAAATTTTATATAATTAAATAATAATTATATTAAAAGTAGTCAATATTATACTCTATACAATTATCTTGACATAATGTTATAAGTAGTGTAATTTAATTAGAATTCTAATTATAATAATTAGTTCACTAGCTATCTAATTAATAATTATTTTTAACTATATTTAATAAAGTAAAAGGATATTAATATTAATGTGTCTGTCCACCACCCCTTTCCTCCGTTATTTTATATAAAAACATCAAAATGGCCGGATTGGCCATGGTTTGCCGAAAAAACCAACCACATCAGGAGAATCAAGTTGGAGACGACCAACGAAAGTTCGACTGATTAAAGAGGAACAAAAAAGCCCATAAAAATCAATCTGACCTCTTTTTTCCGTACGAGACTGATGATTGAAGGATGAACCCGAACGACTAGGGATCAAAGATATCAAAGAAATAGAATTAGAATGTGAGATCATATAAAATCCATCTTGACAAGAAATTATCAACAACGTTCCTCTCACTTCGTTCGAGCTCCATACTATCGACCACAGGGTCGAGTGGCTCCTTCCTACGCTGACAAATGATCCACTAATGCAATTGAAGGAGTATAATGCGTTAACTCCTTCCCTTTATCACATAAACATAGAATATAATTTTTACAGAGGTTTCAATATCCGTCTCATTTAAGTTATATGTCTGAGATCGCCGACCCTTTCATCACGCGACATTAGAAGGCATAATTATAAAGTTTAATATTTCTCACTCAAGTATGCAACTGAAATGGATGTCCTTACAACGAGCTAATGTTTTTTGTACAAGCGATTGCATTTCGTCGAAATAGATCATTTCTTTGGAAAACTCTGATCGTCTTTATTTTCCTTTTGGTTATCATACCTAATCCATTTGATTTTCTTATCTATATACTCCCTCCGTCCCAATAGAGTTGTCCACTTTGCCTTTATCACACAGTTTAAGAAAAGCAATTATTGTTCATGGGTTTTGTAAAATTTTCCTTACTTTTCTTATCATACCCCTATTTAATATAGGGTCCACTTTCAATTTACCCATTAGTGAATTTTAAATAGGGGTGATATAGGAAAATTGAGTGTAAAAGTTAGTTACTTTTTGAAAGTGGACAAGTATTTTGGGACAAAAAAATTTCTCAAAGTGGACAACTCTATTGGGACGGAGGGAGTACCATTTATCCTAAACTCATCTACTGATAAAGGACATGGATAATGGTTAATAAAATTATATTTATATATGCTAGAATAAAATATTAATGTTAAATTAATTCGTTAAATAATATTTTATAAAAAAGTTAATAGATTGAAAGAACAAAGAAAAATATACAATATAAAATATTTAATATTCAATATAAAATATAAAAAGAGCGAATTTGATTCAATAATCAATTCAATTTTTTTTTTCATATGATAATATCCTATTAAACTAATTCGTCTTCGGGGTTAAACCTTATAATATTTTCAATTTTAGGTTTTGAGGATACTTAAATATTTTAAGTTTAATAGTGTTAGAATTATGAACTTTAGCGTGTTTTGTAAATTGAATACGAATTTTTAATTTTGAATGTGCATATCAGTAGTTTTAAGATCAATAAGATACTTGACCCAGCGGTCTAGTACCAGATCTGTGTACCCGGACTATATATAAAATCTAATGATCGAGTTCATAAGGATCTGTTTATCTTTGCATGTTCTTAGTATTCATCAAACTAACCGACTGAACACTAAAGAATGCTTAAAATTGAACTAAGGGCATCTCCAAAGGTCATCACCATTTTTCCCTCGCTATTTTTCAATTTGGTGAATTTTCACTAAATCTACTCCAATGGTCGTCACCATTTTCTTCACCAAAAAATATATTTTTTTTCTTTCTAATATTATAATCATTTTTAATTCTTAACATTTTATAAACATTATATTAATTTATTTAATTTAATATTGGTGACTATTTTACTAATATTGGTGGATCTGATACCAATCTACCAGATTATTGATAGAATATGTGTTCTATTTATTTATTATGTGATGTCGTAGTATGTTTCGTTTTTAAGTTATTACATCATAAATTATCTATTTAATATTTTTATATTATTTTCTCGTAAAATTAATTATGTAATATATTTTTAATTGTCTTGTAAAATTATTAATGTAAGATTTTATTTTATTGTTTTGTAAAATTATTCGTGTATATTTTTTATATTATTGTCTCGTTAAATTATTTAATAAATAATTAATTAAATACAACTACAAATTATATGTATCAAAGTGTACAATAATCATATTATTTTATTCAAAAAGTGAAATGGTGAAGGAAAAATTCCTTCACCATTTTTGATGAAAGAGAGTGTAAGGGGGTCACAAAAAAATGAGTAAAATATTTTTAATTTTAATTCAATTAATTTGAAATTTGTTTGTCATCTTAAGAATGGTTGGTGGTTTTAATTTTAATTTGAATGACCTTGGAAATAGTTTATCATTTATAGTTAAAGAGATTACTTGTAGTGGAAATGTAAATTCATTATTATCGGAAATATGAAATTGGTTACTTCATTTACTAAAGAATTGGAAAAGGTTATTAAGCAAATCAATCATTTTCATATTTTATAAAAAATTATATTTTGATATATGTATCCTTTGATAAGATCTATTGTTGTTTTAAAATGTTTCACAAATAATTTTTACTTTTCACAATTATTTATAATTTATAAACTAACAAAATAAAGTTACATTTTGTATAAAATAAAATAAAATTAATGTATGTTATTTTTTCAAATTTTAGTACTATTAGTTAAATCTATGTGTTAATGTTTTTTAAATTTTTGTTGGTCTCTATGATATGAGATATTTTTGATAAATAATGCAGGGACTACTTACTAACATAATATAAGTATAAGGGTATGGTTAAAAAAAATAACATCTAAAGATGGGTTGTCCATTTGCTAATATTCATGGCCATGTTGTCTTATTTTTTGTGTCATGGCTGGAGTAATTATTAACACACTTCAAAATCCGTGTATATTTAAGTACAAATGAAGAATGAAGGAGAGGTTAAATGTGCAAATGAGAAATTAAGTATAAATCAGCAAAAGGATTCGTTTGCAAATTCGGGCCATTTTGTGTCCAACATTTTCGGGCCATTTAGCACTGCCCTTTTCAAAATAGCAATAGAACTTTTAAAACAAAAAGATTTTATGATCCCGAAGTTTCCACTAACTGCTAAGAAATGTGGTCTAAGTAATTGGTAGATATATATTTATTTAAGAATGCTTTAGCAAGATTACTGAAGCTTACACTAACTAATAAAGAGCTCCAATGGCAAAATTGACCTGCGATCATGCATGTTTGGACATTAGCACAAGTCTTAAAATCATTTAGAAGTTTGTCAATGTTTGGTCCTGAAAATAAGGGTGTGCGAAAACAGAGTCAAACTAACCGAACTAACAAAATTTTGTTCGATTTAAAAGTTCATTTTCCCGGTCAATTTGATTTTGGAAGTAAAAAAACTGGATTGCTAAACACCGCCCGGTTTTACTTACCACCGTACAGGCAAAAGACATTTCTGCCCTTTTAGCAAAATTTTGAAAAAAAAGTTCTCTCAACTCATTCGAATACATTCGAACAAATACGTAAAAAATCGATTAAAATGACGAACAACGAGTACAATTCATCGGATAACGAGTATCGACGTTCGGAAACAACCCCCGATAAATATTTTTTTTTAAAAAAACTCGAAATAAATAATTTTTTTAAATTTTTTTAAAGAGGGACGTTTACATTTCACGTCCCCTCCAGAGGAGTGGACGTCGGAAAGCGGCGTCCCCTCCTCTGGAGAGGACGTGGATTTCCCACGTCCTCTCCTGAAGAGGGGACGTCGTTCGTCCCCTCCTCAGGAGAGGACGTGGGAAATCCACGTCCTCTCCAGAGGAGGGGACGCCGCTTTCCGGCGTCCTCTCCTCTGGAGGGGACGCCGGACGTCCCCTTTTCAGGCTGAGGGGACGCCGGAATAACAGAAAAAAAAATTAAAAATTATTTTTATCTCGAAAAAGCCGGAACATATTGTTTCTGACTGTCGGTACTCGTTTCCCGACGAATTATACTCGTTATCCGTCATTTTACTCGACTTTTTACGTAGTTGTTCGAGTGTGTTCGAATGAGTTGAGAGAACTTTTTTTTTTGAAATTTTGCTAAAGGGGTAAAAATGTCTTTCGCCTGTGCGGTGCTAAGTAAAAAGGGGCGGCGAATAGCAAAACCCTAAAAAAATTCAGTTCAGTTTTGGTACAAAACGACTGAAGTGACTGATTCTTTGAAAGTATTTTAAATCCTCCTAAATGGTTTAATATTTCCGTTAACGTTAGTCATCCTCTTTTGTTTATATTATTTTAATTTTATTAAAATATAATAAATAACTAACTTTTTTTTTGGATTAAAATTTATCAACGAAGCGCATACTCATTCAATTATCAAGAAGTGAAGACTGATTCTAAATTTTTCAACAATAAAATAGAATCGTTTACGAGCTATATTACTTTTATTTATTTTTCATTTTTTTTATCTTTTTTTTAACTTTTATTTTATTTTATTTTTTTGCAAAACGTTTGCTGCCATTTTTTTTTTGAAAAGTTTGTTATCTCTTTTTTTATGAAGGGTTTATCAGATGGTGGTTGGATCACATGTCATGAGTTTGCAAATGATTGGAAAATTTTGATCAAAAATTGATTGAAAACTGCACTTAATTAGTGAAATAGTTAATAATTTATTTTTATTTTTCTAAATAAAATCTGCGAATCAGTCAGCATAGACCATCAGATTTAGTTTTTGAATTATTTCGAATTTCTTACAAATGTAACTGTTTCATATCCGATTTAAAGATATTTGATGAATTTAAAAAAAATTGGTTAGGTATGAAGATTTTATTATTCTAGTAATGTTTGGTTTCAAGATTCGGTTCCAATAAATATGAATAATTCAGCACAAAACATCACCACAAATTTTAACTTACACGATTTATATATTAATAAAAAATTGTCTAAAATAGTAATAAACAATATCCAAATTAAAATTTTAGAATTATTAACATAAAATATGTAAAATTATGTCATTAGATTTTCTATGTAAATATTTACTAAAGAACTAAAAGCATATAAACAATATTTTTAGGGTATGCCGTTCTATTCAGAAAAAAGAAGAGAATGGTCAATAAATAGTTTAAATTAAATTATATATATTTTTAATTTAATTTCGAATTCGGAAATTTTCAGGGCATGCCCACAACCATAATTCTTAGAGCTTAATTTACATTCATCAATCGAGGTTGAGCACAATCTCAACAAATCGGACAATGTGCATCGCTTACAGTCCACCGATTAATGCAAGTTTTATGAAAAATATGATTACATCTAATCAAAATTCTACATGCATCACCTTCTGTAAAATCTTCTAAACAAATAACACATTCATCTTTTGCAGACGACTCTTGTACTGAAAAACTTGCCCCCCTTCGCTAATCTTTTGATATAATACTACGAACTATTATTGTAGTCCTTAAAAAGATTTTTGCACTCTTTAACAATCACACCAATATAAGAACAATCATCAAATGATGAGGAGAAAGGAAGCGCATCTGTTTCAAGTCGGACATTATGCGAAGCCAATCTTCTAACCTATGATAAAGATTTTTTAATACTTATGGCTTCCGTTATAAGAGGCTCTTATAACCCTTGCATCGAACAAACTCGTGCCCTAAGACGTCTATTATCATGATCTGCACCACACAAGTTATACCAATACATAGGTTTTCGAAATATGGAAGCATTTAATTTACAAATTACATTATCAGTTTGTGGTAATTGTCTGAAATAAGTAAAATTGTTTTACCTCCATCTTCTATGTTGAGCTGAGCTGATTTCCAAATCTAAAAAATATCATTGCCCAGAGATTGAATGAGTGGCAAGCTACCACAATCTTTGCAGACTGAATAAAAAAATTGTGCACGTTTGACGTTTTTTGAAGTTAGAATAAGCTTTAATTTAGAATAAATTGAAGACTTCGTGCCAAAAAAAAAATTAGAAGAATGGGGACACTTTTATAAAAAAAATTAAACTTAGGGGCTAAATTGAAATCAGCTATAAATTTAGCAACATCATTTTCACAATCCTCAATTGAAGCAAACGAAAACCCCAAATTCAAATGTAGAAAATCTCAAATTCATTTCAAACATCAAATTGAACCAAAAAAAAATGGCAAACATCTCATTCCTTCATCACAATTCCTCCGCCTCCTCTTCTTCCGCTCCCCACCATCACTTCCACCGCCGTTCCAGCCACCGTAACCACCTCGCCGCCGATCCTTATCGTCCTCTCTTTTCATCCCCCTCTTTATCTTCTGAACTCTACCACTCACTCCCCCGACCTAACGATGATTTCAACATTATTCACGACGACGAAGCCGTTTCGGATCCGGAATCGGTAATTCTCGGTAGCCACCAGGATCTATTTGACCGCGAAAATCAAGTAACTTTTGTTATGGATCTTTTTCAACAGCGGGTCGAACAGTCTGAGGTAATGGGTCCGGGTTCTCACTTGGTTGTCTCTGATACTGATGATTTTGGTGTTATTGAAGATAATTGTGAATTGGGTATGGATAATTTAGACTTTGAATTAGGGTTGGGGTTTGGTTTAGAAAATTGCGGCTTTCAAAACATAATTAATCACCATAATGATAATAATAACAATAATAGGCATAGTGGTTTTGTAATTGATGATGATGAAGATGATTTCTTTATTGAAAGGAGGCTTTCCGGGTTGCAATCCTGTGAGGCCGAATCCACAGTGAGCTTTCATTCTAATGCTGCTAGGATTGTTGGATTGGGGTCTGATGATTCTGATTCAGATGACAATGAGAATAATACTTTAGTTATTGGTTTGAATTCCTTGGATGGATATGGTGCGGATTTAGGAAATGATCAGTTTGATTATAATGATGAGGATGAGGAAGATGCGAGTGTGACCTTTCCTCTTTGTTGGGATTCGCTTCAGTTGGAGGATCATCGAGAAAATAATGAGGATTTTGAGTGGGAGGAAGTTGATGGCCGTGTTGATGAACGCGATGTTTTAAGTATGTTTGTTGATGATGAGGAGTCTGCTTCTGTTTCTCTATCAATTTCGCCGATAGTTGCTCCTGAGGATATGGTTAATGTAGAGAGGATTGGAGGATTGGGAAATTTGGAGTGGGAAGTGTTGTTGAATGCTAACAGCTTGGACACAAATCCTGATCGTGGCCATGATTTTCATAATGCTGAGCCATATTTTGGGGATCATGATGATTATATATACACTGCTGAGTATGAGATGCTGTTTGCTCAATTTGCTGAAAATGATAATGCGTTGATTGGCCGTCCGCCAGCTGCAAAATCTGTTGTTGAGAAGCTTCCTTCTGTGGTTTTGACAAAAGAGGATGCGGACAGTAATAATGCACTTTGTGCTGTTTGTAAAGATGAGATTAATGTTGGAGAGGAAGCAAAGCAGTTACCCTGCACACATCACTATCATGGGGAATGCATTCTGCCATGGCTGGGGATTAGGAATACTTGCCCAGTATGTCGCTTTGAGTTGCCTACGGATGACGCAGATTACGAGCGCAGGAAAGCAGCACAAAGAGCTGTTGCTGCTAGCCGCCGCTTTTGATGGGTAATAATACATTTTCTTATGTATGCTTTTTGACATTGTTTACTTAAGTAGATTTATTTAGAATGTAGATATTGCTGCTGTGTTGACTTCGTATCCCTGTGTGGATAATTGTATTCTTCATAAGTATGACGTGTTTAGGTGAGAGTATAGAATATTGATATCACTGCATTGTAATTTTGAGAATTTTTTGCTTTGTAGTGTTTAATGGTTTTGCATTGATGCTTTATTTTTTTTTCTTTCTCTGGTTATGTATTTCATGTTTGCATGTTGGAGATTATATACTTGTTCTAGAATCTAGATGCTTTTGTGGATTTGGATACTATTTGTGCATATATAATCTGGACATATATAATTTAGATTAGTTATAGGTCTTCCTCTTTTTGTCAGTTTATTTGTTACTTTGAGCTACTAAGAAAGAAAATTTATATAATCAAGGTTTATGTCATTGTAGTTAGGAATTCGTAATGTGAAGTTAGCCAATTATTTGCTATTGTCATTTACTTGAATGTCATTGATAATTAGACCAAAAGGAAATTGTGCCTAATTTTGAATAGCATAAGGACTACCTTTTTAAGATTCATGTAGCTCGGTTTTTACTTTCGATAAGATGTTCTGAAACTGCCACTGCGAGTAAGTCT
Organism: Mercurialis annua; assembly: GCF_937616625.2. Taxonomy (NCBI): domain Eukaryota; kingdom Viridiplantae; phylum Streptophyta; class Magnoliopsida; order Malpighiales; family Euphorbiaceae; genus Mercurialis; species Mercurialis annua. The sequence goes on along the minus strand of NC_065572.1, from coordinate 64,299,182 downwards.
TATGCTATGTTTTTCTTTTATTTTGCTCAATCTTCCTGCGGAAGAAGTAATAGGAGGGATATTCTTGTGTCCTTCTTGCACGCATCTGAATTAATGGTTTCTCAGATTGGTATTTTGTGTCATTTACCTTGGGAGAATCGGGTCAACAATATGAAGAGTGGTAGTAGTATCACCAATAATCTTATTTTTAACACCGGGTACCTTTAATGCAGGATTAGTGAAAAGAATTAAGTGAATAGTTAGAACAGTGATAGTATCACTATAAAATTTTCTTCTGCTAGTAAGACAACACAATTGATCAAGGGAATTGGCTGGCCTTGGAGATAACTAAAATTTACAAGAGCTCTGGCCGTTGATATTGGAGGGGCGAGAATTTATTGGAGGTCTTTTGTTTGAATAGTCCTTTATTTAGTTTTCTTTTAGTCGAGTTGATTTGAGATTAAAAGGGTTTAAAAGTAAAGGGGAACTTGCAGCTTCATATGCAATTTGTGCTTTCGGATGGAGGGTAAGAAAGGCAGTCTGCTAGGGCTATGTTTGCACAATGTATTTGAACTTTTTTTTTCCATCATTGAAGATGCTGATGATTTGTGTTTGGTAGTATAGCTTGAGAGTATGTTTCAAATTTACTTGAAAAGGGAGAAGAATCCAAAATTTCATAAGTAAAAGTGTAAAACCTACCAGAAGAAGTAGATCCTATTTGCTAATGCTAGTTTTGGTTTCAGTGATATCCGCTTCCCTATATATGGATTTCTTGTCAAAAATGAATTATCATTGCTCTATTTAATTGTCTTTTCTTGAGAAACTATAGGTAAAAGTCTTTAGCTTTTGGGGTATAACATTGACATCCAGTTTTATTTTACAAAAAATGATTTGTTTACTCAGTATTAAGTCATTTTCATAGGGCCTTGAGATTCTATCTATAACTTGCTTCAGTAAATGAAACTCCTTTCTGTTTTTAAAAGAATAATTATTAGTTCATATTCATTAGAGTAATAATGTTGTAAACGGAGTAGGTGATTTCTTCCTTTAACGTCCATTTTGCTGATATATAATCAATATATACATCTACCTTAATAAATGACTCAATCACCAATTCTTTTAAGGATTGTGATTACCTTAAGGCCATGTTTGGTTCATGAAATAGGTCCGGAATAAAATAGCTATTCCGTATTGAATAGTTATTTTTCACTTTGGTTCATAGAATAGTAACTCCATAGAATTGTTATTTCATGATTTTGTAGAATAACTACTCCTCTAAAAAAGTAAAGAATAATTATTCCGTTCTTCATAAAATAGCTTTTCTATTCTATACTATTTCATTCCATGAACCAAACATGGCCTAAGTTCAAATGAATTTGAGGGGTCATGTTTATTAGATGCTTGAACAAATACATGACATTGTTAATAGATGGTTTAATTACTTTAAAAATTAAAATGCATCACTTTTTTTTATAATAGTTCAATCATTCTCTTCTCATTTTTTATGAGATCAAGTAAATTTTTATATAGAAAGATAAAATAGATTTTATGAAAAAAATTGTCTTTTATTACGAAAGATAAAATAAAAAAAGTCCAATGATAAAAAGAAATTATTATGAAAAGAAAATACATCTATGGTCAAATTACTCGATCTATGTTGTTGAAACATTCATCTGTATTGAAACATCTAGTTTTCAATATCGATATATGTTCTCAAAAGGTGAAGTTAATTTAAATTTTTATTATATGATTAAAAAAATAAAGATAGAAGATGAGTTTCATTTGAAACATCGACTATACGAGTTTCGATTCCATAAAATTATGACAAGAACGACCATAAATCTACAACAATCTAGGAAACAATATTCAAATTGTAAATGATAAATTCATAAACTATACTTGTTTTCTCAATTTAATCACGAACTATAAATATGTCAATATGTAGAAAATTTCATTTTTTTTCTCAATTCGATACGCGAGGTCAAAATATGCTGACGTGTCTGCCAAATGTTTTCCAACTCAGCAAAATCACACCAATTGAATGTCACATCAACATATGTATAAAATTGAGAAAAAAAGTGCAACTTTGTGCATACAATTGACACATTTTAAAATTCGTGATTAAATTGAAAAAAACAAATATAGTTTATAAATTTATTTAACATTACCCCAAAATTATATCTACAACTAATCTTTCAAACGGAAATATAAAAAATCAAGATTTTAACGATACAGCTATACGTTTTGACTGATTTCTAGACGGAAAAATCATCAAGTGATCTCAAAAAGCACAAAGTACCAAATTTTAAAGGGTTAATTCCAATAAAATACCAAACGTTTGAGAATTTTGTCAGTTATAACCAAACCTTTCAAAATTGTCTAGTTTAGCCGATTTTGTGATATTTAGAACCTTTTCTAGCCATTTGCGAAAAAAGTCAAAAATTTTATCATTCGTGAATGGGCTAAACTAGCCGATTTTGATTGATATGGAATATTTGAAACATTTTTTAGCAAAATCAATCAAAATCGGCTATTTTAACCTATTCACGAATGATGATTTTTTTGATTTTTTTTGCGAATGGCTAGAAAAGGTTCTAAATATCCCAAAAATGGCTAAACTAGACAATTTTGAAAGGTTTGGTTATAACTGACAAAACTCGCAAACGTTTGGTATTTTATTGAGATTAATCCAATTTGAAAACTCAAGATTTCATACTGAAATCAAGAAATATTACCTCGCAATGTTCTCCATGTAAAGAAGATGCATTGAATTGGTGGTAATTGCCATTCCTGGCCTTGTGACAAAAATTATGTATAATATGTTAGCTAATTATATATAGTTTATGTCATACTATTTGAGAAGCAATGTATTTGCTATGCTCATAATCATATAAGCTACACCGATTGAAAATAATTAATGCTAATGCTAATGCTAATAAATGAGAACATGAATTTATAGAAAATTGATGCTACCCGAAAGATTAGATAGGACAAGTAAATACAAATATAAATTTTACAGATCACTGAGATAGATATCCTAGTCATTGGCACAAGTATTTAGTTCATTTTATATATATTCTCACGTGGGGATTAGATTAGAAATATAAAAAGTTTTATCATATGGTTCTTTTATCCTTATTTCAAGGATAATTTGTCAATAAAGCATGATTAGTGGTGCCTAATTGTTATTTTATATCCTCTCGAAGGCATGCCAATAATGTAAATATCATTTTACCTATGATTTTAGCTATAGGTTTAGTTGAACTTTTGCATTTTTGTTATTCAAAAGTAAATTTTGCCGACATAAAAGTTGAGATTTTACAAAATGTGGAAGCACTTTGTCATCCTATATTCATAGTAGATATCAATTACAGTAAAACACTGGATTTATAATACGTTTATTATAAGCAAGCGTTTGAAATATTAATTACAAAAAAAAAATTCATATTTTTTAATTAAAATGATAAATATATTTTAAAAGCAAATTGCGATAACCTGACTTGTCAACTTTGTAATTTTTGAAAAATATATTCAACTCAATGTATTTTGATATTTATTTTTATAGTTGATAATGTAATTTTGATTTATGAATAATTATTTTTTATTTCAAATTAAAAAGAGTTATTTAAATTTAAAATGAAAATTATGTGTGTGAAAAAGGTTGGATATGCTTGTCACAAATTATAATATTGACAGATCATATTATAACAAATTAATTTTAAAAATATATTTGTAATTTTTAATAAAAATATATTAATACATAAAATCATTTTGCCAAATATACATTACTTTTTCACCTATCCAAACCATGCCTTCATCGATTAAATTTAAAATAAATTATTGGCATATAAAGATTAGACAAACTAAATTAATATATCCACAATTATGGATGCAAATGGTAAATACATATATGAATAAAAGAATTGTCAGTCTAATTCAAAATATTTATTGTTTGAATCAACTATACCAAAAAGACACCAATGAGCTATAGCTCAAATGGTATAAGCGCTAAGCAGCAAATTGCTAAGTCGTGGGTTCGATTCCTCCACAAGCGCTCCCCCTCCCCAATATAAAAAAAACTATACCAAAAAGGCTTATAAAGAAATAAAATACAATTTAATATCTCAAATGATCAATTGGTGCATATTCAAAAAATCATTTTTTTATGATTACGGAATATAGTAACAAAAAAAATTTGATAGAACTATATAGATGATTTCGTTATTTTTTAATAAATTTTTCTCCAATCATGCATTAATTTATCATAAAAATATGTTAAAAGATTAACATACATTATATATCATCAATTAAATCATTTATCTTTTTAAATTGTTACTTGAATATAATTTATATAAATTATACAAAATTAGTGGGCCAAATTGACACAAAATTTATTCATGATATATTTATCAGTTTTATCATAATTTTGAATATATTAATTTCTTTTTCCAAATGATTATAATAGAGCGCAACTCATCGAGACTGAGCTAAAAGGTAGACTAGACGGTCACTCTCTAACCACGTTCGTATTCTATATCTTTTTACAATATATTTTTCTTTAATCATTTCGCTCCATTTTTCTTCTCCGGTCACTATATAGGAGAGTTTATCTCACACAACCGTTGCGCCATGTAATATTTATAATAAGACAAAAAGCATTTGCGACATATAATGTTCTAATTATTATTTATGTTTTATCATTGAATATTTCATATGACTAACACATTATTAGTTTGATACGCGAATGACATGACACATTGTAATTTTCCCTATATGGTTCAACTTTCTTATTCCCTTTAATTTCTTGTTCTGCAGCTATCAATAAACATACAAGTTGATCCAAATAGTGCTTGATCATATTAATTTTCTCAACTTAATCCAAAATTTAGATTCTCGTCTCATATGAAAAATGTTTTTGAAGACATTGAACATGCTTGAACATTTGATGTATGCAATAATTACTCAAAAGCCCCCCATCTTTAAACTTTTTTCAATTATACCCCGACGTAGGAAAATCCTCTCAAAATACCCCCACTTTTAAATTATTTTTCAATTATACCCCAAAGTAGTAAATTGACCTCTTTTCACATGGAAAAGAATTTAAAATTTTTTATTTTTAATCTATATTCTAATTAAAAGCTAATATTATTAATGATGTAAAAAGTATTCTTCCTAAATTTATATCCAATAATTTTTTAAAATCAAAACCATAAAAATCTCCAATTTGGGGTACAATTGAAAAAAAATATAAAGGTGGGGGGATTTTGAGAGAATTTTTCAACGTCAGGGTGCAATTGGAAAGGAATTTAAAGATGGGATGGTTTTGAGAGAAATTTTCAATGTCAGGGTGCAATTCAAAAAAAGTCTAAAAGTGGAGGACTTTTAAGTGATTAGGCCATTTCTTTACCATAACAACCCAAAGAAAAATAAGAATCTTAGTTACTTTTCTCTAGTCAAATTCATTGCCAAAACATAAAACCTAACGTGTGCTACAAAATTCTTACAAGGAATAAACTTCACTTTAATTTCCCTTTTATCCCATTTTCTGCACTTACATTAATTGCCAGATGATGCTGACATTAAGAAGTAGCTCCAAAATGTAAAGCTATCTATCTAAAATGCGAGTATTGGTAGCTCAATTGGATAAATATGACATTAAGATTTTGCTTTTAATGAATGATTTCATGCACACCAACCCACTTAATTACATGTTAATAGAGATTAGTTTACTTGCATAACAATTAAACTTTCTTTCTCTCCCTCTATACCGTCAATCGATCTTTAAAACCCGAGTTCTCTGATCGAAATTCCTTCTTTACTTCTTCTTGCTTTGCTGAAGCTCATTCTATAGTCATGGAGCCGCAGGAAATAAAGGGTTTTCATTATTATGCAAATTCTTCATTTCAAAATCTTCTATCTTTATCTCCTGCGGAAACCAACACTCTATCTTACGCAAATTTATCTCAAAATTTAGAATCGAGCTCTAGTTTTTTCCACAGATCATTCCCATCCAACTCTCCGATCTATTTCTCAGATCATACTTTGTCTCCAAATACGTCACCTCTCAGTACAGACTCTACTCTGTTTGAAACGAGTGACCACCAACTAAGTTTGATCTCTCATGAGAAAAAACTTAAGAGGATAATCTCCAATAGGGAATCTGCTCGAAGATCACGTATACGTAAGAAAAGGCAAATTGAAGAGCTTGAATGTCAGGTTAATAATCTCCGAACCATGAACCATCAGCTCTCGGAGAAGGTTATTCAGTTGTTGGAGAACAACCAGCAAATCCTCCAAGAGAATTCTCAGCTTAAAGAGAAAATTTCTTCTCTTCAGCTCGTTATATCCGACTTTCTCATGCCTATGCGAAATGTTGGATGCGACAACATCCGCCATAGAGGTGAAACTTCAAACTGATCAGTCTCTTACCAGATTTTATATCATCTCTTCAAGGGGATAGGACAGTATTATATGAACTAATTAATTATAGGTCTGAATGTCACTCAGCTTTTACATTGCTGTGGCTTGTTCAGATGATGTTATGGTTAGAGGTTAATAATGATTATACCACTTTGCATTGACTTAATACAAAAAAATTCAATTGTCACTGATTAAATTATAATAATTCTCAATTCAAATTAAGCTCGGGGTGTATTAGGAAAGAAGAAAAGTAGAAATAAGAACTAAGTGTAGCAAATAGATGCATAAACAGCTATAACTATGTCGCAGATAAACTTCTCGAATTCTAAGTTTCCGTGTTTTGTTTCTGTTTCTGAAAATACTCTAAAACTCTATATTTACAAGTTATAACCTATTCTATCATTTCTCTGTTTTTCATTTTAGAGCTTTGTCGTATTGGAAACGGTAAATTTTGTCAGATGTCCTTGTTTAATTGATAATAAACCAAAATCCCCATTCTTGAAGGATAATGTCAAATAGTATTTCAGTAGATTGTAATGAAGATGGCTGGTAGAAAGTAATTAGAGGTTTCAAGAGGAAGGGTCCTAAAAATGCACCTATCTAATCAATAGCAACCTTTCTTTGTAAATGAGTATCACAGTATTTATGTACTCAAATGGATATTATATTAATACTCTTATGTTCACTTATTTGCTAGGAGGCTAGCCCAGAAAAGAAGGGAGCTTCAAATAATTTCATTCAGTTATAGTTTAGGGATGCAAATTCATTGACAGAAACTTGCTATCCGTTGGAACAAGAAATCCTCCCTAAATAGAAGCAAATGTAGCTATGATGTAACATAAATTTTATGGCGTATGATAATTTCTAACCACATATAGTATAATTCTGCAAATGTGCCTCAGGCAAGGTTGAAAATCAACCTATCAAACCTGCTATTATGCACCTACAACTACTATTTTTACTCCCAGCAAGGATACACTTTCATTTATGAGTAAAATATCAATATAACATGTAAATCAGCAGATAACGAAGAAGCAATAACAGACGCCAACAAGGAATAGGCATGAATATTATGTAAGTAATGCTCGCTTGTTTCCACAAATGAGATTTCTTTTTCGCTCAGGTTAACTGATTTTTATCAGACGTTTCCAGTTCTATTATGGGGTTGTAATTGGCATATAGATCTAAGGATATAGGCAACCACTGTGGTCAACTATCCTAAGCACATCATCATCTTTCCCCTAATTTTCCATTAGGATGTCCTTTTCTCTAATAAAAAAACAACAGCTATGATTTTTAAGCTTGTTGACACAAAAATGCAAAAATTGCAATTTATAGAATCTGGAGTGAAATTTAGGAATAAGTTCTAGTCATTTCTTTTGCATCTTTGTCAGCAACGTTAATATCAAGTTATATACATAGTATAATACCATATTTGACGGGAAGCAGCTGTTGAATCAGCCATTCATTAGTGGGTACTTCCATATATGAGATGTTAATCATGTTTCAGATGTTGAACCGACATTTCTCTGTTCCTCAAAACTTTTCACTGGGTCTGCAAATGATCTTAGACAAGGCCATCTACACAGGATTTTGAAAACATAAACACTTACTTAGGTTATAGCAGCTAATATGAAGTATAATACGTAAAAACATGCAAGTAAATATCATCAAGCGTAATATAAAAAACATTTCTCCAACCTGCTTGACAGTATAGTCTCGTCACCAAAGGTATTTTTATCGTCAAATATGTTTCCTGGCAGAACAACAAATATTTAAACTTTTAGATCATGATAGATGACAAGGTTACCTTTCCAACAGGAAATTCTTATTCAGATTTTAATGAACTAAACTATATTTCTACTTCAAGGACGCATCATAAGATAAACTACGAGTAATGGTGTAGACGATCAATCCAAATCAAATTCGATATTGACCTACTTATAATATCAGATTATATAGAGCAAGAAAAATTATAGAATAGTGTTTACCTCCATAAAGATTCTGCTTAGAGAAGTATTTCGACATCAATCTACGAGTGTAATCCCCTTCATACTTTCTATATTTGTCCATGTATTCTTCACTATCAAGAATCCTAAACACAGTGTAAAATAAACTGTTGTAAGAAATTTCTAAAATTTTCATGCAGATTTTAATCAAGAAACTGGTAAATATTAAATACCATTCTTGCTTTATCTTTATACGTCTCAATGCGAAAATATACAACAAATTAGCTCAAAATTAATGAGAATTTTCTAAAATTAACCATGCAAGAACTTCAAATTAGTTGACAAAAAAAATATAATTTCAATTAGTATACGAGTTTTTGAACATACCCAGACAATAATTATAAGCGAAATGAAGAACTTACTGAAAATGGGGTGAGTGAGGCATTTCATCGAGCACATTGAGGACAGTGCTGTTCTTGTTATTGCCATCTTCAACCTTATAGTTCAAAGGATTATAATAAGTAAATTAAAGCAGAGAGATAGTCATGAAAAAGAGAGAAGGGTAGAGATAACCTTTGACGGAGGAAAATGAGAGGCGGAATTGCCGGAATTTGAGGCGGAAGGCGGCGATATTGGTGGCGGTGGCGATGCCATTTGTTCTTCAGGTTATAATTGCTCGACAGTTTGCTACTACTGTCTTCTTGCTCCTTCGCTCAATTACTTCTCTTTTTTTTTTTTCAACCACTGCAATTTAGACAATTTAAAATTAAATTTAATACTATTATTTTTAATCTTTTTAGATATTAAAATTTTTAATTAATAAATTTTGTTAATTCTGAAGTTAGTATACAAATTCAAATAAAAATTAAAACTATTAAATTGATTAAAAATATTGGCTAAAATTGGAACAAAATGATGAAATTGGAATAATATTATAAAAATTAAATTTTTTATTTGAACTGCAAATATATGTAAAGGTTTGAAAATTTTTTTTATAACTAGGTGAGATACTAAAAATAAAAATAAATTGAAAGCATATTTTTATTTTTAGTTCACAAATTATAGATCAAGTGCTTTTTATTTCTAGAGTTACACTTTCACATTTAAAGTTAATTTTATTTTTTTTATAAATATAAAAGTGTAAAGGAAATTTAATTTAAAGATTTTTTTATTTTCATTTAATATATTAATTAATTGTTGTTTTTTATTTAAAAAAACAAAAAAAATCTTAAAATTTTAAAAATTATTTTTTAAAACAATAAATAATTCACTGATTACCAAATCATGCAGATCTCACAAGTTTTTATATGGCCTTAAGAAGTTGATTAATGATATTCTTTCTTACGGTTTTTGTCGCGATCCAAATTGAAGAATGTGACTGACGCTAAAAAATGCGAGTGTCGGCTACAAAATTTATAGTAAGTTTAAACATTTAAAGCACAATCGATACATTTATCGTGAACAACAATAATATAACCAATGTTCGATGCAAACAAGACTCCAACACCATGCAATCATAATCGCAACATAATCATTAACGCTCGACATCAACCCAAAACTCCAATACATGCATAAATATTCATACATAAACCCATTACGTTCATTCGAGAACATCATACAACTCATGACGTACATCGGACAACCAGAGTATACACACAAGATATAACTGTGACTGCTGCGGTCTAGAGTTTAAAACATTTGTACATATACGTACATTCTATATTTATTGTAACTTGTTGAATATGCAGATGAAGATAGGGAGCAAGCGAGTTTAAAGGTGAAATTGGACGAGTTCATGAATCTAACCCCACTCTCTTGAAAAAGTGCCAGATTAGTAGATTTCGACTTAAACTGTGCTCTTTTGATTAATTTTTACTTGTAATCTATAACTTCATCTATATTTTTGATTTTGCCTTTGGTTTATATTTTGAAAATTCATATAGTTAGATTTTGTTAATATGACTTTCATCAATTTGTAAATTTTATCCTATCTATTTAATTCATAGTTTTAGAAGAAGAAAAACTAACTTGTAGAGATTTATTATATTACTATATAATTTGATTGACTTGTAAGTAAAAGCATAATTATATATGAACTCACCTATCTTAGTAACTAAGAAGGTTAGGTAGAAAGCAAATTAGAAATTTCCCTACAATGCCAAAGTACCATTTCCAACTATATAAAATATAAAATACAATAAACTAAACAAAATACATGCTCGATTAAATCAAAGGGCATTAAAAGGGGGTATATATACAATTCATGCACTTTGAGAAAGGGACAAATTAAGCTTTAAATTATCTAATTCAATGGTTTGACATTCTAAAGCTATTTCTAATTTGGACCACTTGGTCTAAAATAAGATTAAATTACACAAAAGATGTCCTAATTAACAAGTATATTTGGGGGAAACTTAAAATTGTTGAATACAATATATCCACTTTTAGCTTTTCTATTTGGATGAAAGAATGAACACACTCAACAAATCATCTGTAAATTGAATCATAATTTATAGTATATTATTTGATTAAGCGTGCAACAAGAACTAACTCTAATTATTTAAATATTTTGATATACAAATAATAAATTTATACAAATAACATCATTGTCATGTTATATTGGTTTGAAGTGGTAAAGTTGTCATTATATTTTATTATGCAAAAAGAATCTCTACATTAATTTTATTTTTATTTTTAATGTGATTAGTTTAAATTTAAAATTAATTTAATAGTTTATAAATTCTTATAAAAATAGATAATGTTTTAAATTTAAAATAATTAAATGGTCAACCCTACTTGTTGATGGCCACTTTCTCATATTATATTTGCTTATTTTAAATTGATAGTCAATTAATTAAAATAAATATGAACATTAAAAATATCTAAATAAAATATGTAACTATAAAAAGTTATAATTATTTTTAGTTAATTCAGTTTATTTTAAAAGATTTAATAATTTTTTTTAATATCTTAAATTGTTAGAGGACGGTTACATATAATTTGGCACGTAGCTCAAAAAAAAAATAAAAAAAAAATATTAGCCGACGACCAATGAGATAGGTGGGTGAGACAGGCAGAGAGGTATAACTTATAAGGTATTGTTTGGCAGCTCATGTTCATATGACTATCATTCCTTAAAATTGTTGAAGGAAAGTACGGTTGGTCCAAACAATACTAAATATGGAGTATTATCCATCTTATGATTATCAGTTTATCACACACACGGTCTCAAAAATCAAAAAGAAAAATCACATCACACGCTTTTTCCTTTTCATTTATTTTGTTCTATAAACTTTGCTCGATTCAATAATTTTTTAATTTCTTAATATTAATTTTTTAGTTTCCATAGTTTTTTCCCATATGATGCTTCATATGTTAAGTTAAATTTTACTAATAATATAAACAATAAAAGTATTATATAAAATTTTAGAAACAATTATAGTACTACAAATTTAAATTTGAAATTATTTGAAAAGAAATACAATAGTTCATGGTCGTTTAGTGTAAATCACGTTGAAATTGGTAAATCCCAAATTAAGTAAACCTTTATAAACAGATCTCCAAATTATATTAAAATTTGGTTGGATTCTAAATAAAAATATTATCATTTCAATGTTTTTTTTTCCGAGATAGATCCAATCTAGATTCAGTGGCGGATCAAGAAACTTTTATGGGGTGCAATCCATTAATATTTCGATTTTAAATAAAATTGTTATTTTTGCAACTATACCATTGTAATACCCCAAAATATTTAATTATCTAATTGGACCACGTGTCCAGTTTTGAGTCGCAGCAGTGACGAAATCAGAAAGATTTCCGATAAGATTAAGATAAATAAGTTTTAGTAGGTCGGTTTCAGAAAAGATTATTTGCTGAGAAATTAATATCATATTTCAATTCTAAGAGGAAAAATGGCAAGAAAAGCCCAAAATAGGGTACAAGGACCAAAGTGGTAATTTAGCCACTTTGTGTCGAAAATGGAAATTTGCAGATTTTGACGGAAAGTATTAATATCGAGTTTCGTATTATTTATCGGATGTAAATAATACGTAACAGTAATAATTTAAGAGTTTATCGATTTAGTTATGGACTAAATCGAATAAAAGAAAAGTTTAAAGGATAAATGATAGTAAACAAAAAGAACAAGGATCAAAGTGGCATTTTAGCCAAATTATATAAGAAATGAGATATGAAAGAAGAGATCAGAAGAAGAGAAAGCTCCAGAACGTTGAAAACCCTCGACCACGATCGTTTCGCCGCCGTTTCTCCGTTCGACGTCCGATTCGAGTGATTTTCGCGGCGATTTCTTCAGAATTCCGTCCTCTATCAATCCCAAACTCCGTTTTAAGGTAATTCTTTGATATTGGATGTTAAATTTGGATAGTAAAGGGCTGTTTTGAGTTAGGATTTTGTTTGGATTGAATTTGACGTTTTTGAAGTTATTATAGCATTTTAATGAAAACCGAGATGCGGGTTTTGTATAGTTGGATGTATAGCACGTCGGGATAGCTGAAAAGCCCCGGAAAACGACTTTCCGGGGGGCTGTCAAGGGTGTGCGTTCGCACACATTGAGTGTGCGTTCGCACACTCCTTGAAATTTAGGGTGTGCGTTCGCACACTCATTGTGTGCGTTCGCACACTACCCTAAACTTGGCAGATTCAAAATCCCAACGGTCAGTTTATAGATTTGCCTCTTAGGAACGCGTCTGTCAAATTTCAGCTCGATCCAACGGTTCAATTGGGAGAGATCGTCGTTTTACTAAACAGTGTCAGTGTGCAGGCAGCACCTGCGCATTGTCCTGAAAACTCTTTAAAACTTCATTGAAATAAAACTAAACCCTAAAACTTAAAAGTATTATACGTATAGGAATATGAGATTCACGTCTAATCATTAAACGTTAATTATTTATCAGACGTGTCAGAGCAGAGAGGTCAGTAGACGTGGGATAGCAAGGGCATATCATTTCATCGACCATGTTTGTGATTGGATTGCGGTCACTGTGAGTTGCACTTTACTTTCGTGTATTATATATTAAAGTTATTTTATATAGATATATATACTGTTTATACGCATCGCATTACATATAATTGATTGAAATGTTATATGCTTTATTAATTTCTATATATGAGAACTAGTATGCGATCCGAAGAAACTAGCTACCTATTGGGTGTCAATAGGCTGTGTGATCACCAGTATCGAGTCAGTCTAGTATGTTTGCATTGAGAAATGACTTGACACAGCTGGAAGCTGTTGATGAATATGAAATTTACGATTGGGTATATGATTTAGATACGCAGAGTGAACTCGGCTACGGTGTAGCCTGGAAGTCCCCGTATCTAGTGGCTGGGCCACCAGCGAGTTGGACTCGCAATTGATATTTACGATTGGATTGAATAATATATGATTATTCGAGAGATGTGTCGCATGCTAGGATATTAGTTTCGTACGGATCAAATACATGTTTATATGTTTTATATTAATGTTTTCTTGAGATGCGATGCTATGTTTTTATATTAATACTGTTAGTAAATGTCAACTCACTCAGTATTTCCCCAAATACTGACCCCTCACCTTTGATGTTTTCAGGTGCTTAGTATGTGGACCTAGCTAGAGGCCAATTTTGAAGTCCAGAAGTCAGCTGTGTATGTTTAGTTTCTGACTTCTGTGAATGCTGCAGTAGTGGTCCCGCGTTGACAGAGTCGTAGCCTAGACAGCAGTACATTTTTGATTGTGCATTTCACTTGCTGTCCTGTGTATATGTTTTGATAGGCTATGTATAACATGATTGTTCACGGCACCAGATGCCGGTGATAAGCTTGAGACACTAACTGATGTATGTAGTACCGCGAGGCCAGTTCGTACAGGGTACGGTAACTAGAGCCCGCGAGGTTTTAAACAGTTAGTGTATATACTTGGTTATATGTTATATGTGAGTATTTGCTTCCGTTGTTTGTTATTATTTATTTCTTATTTGCGAAAAATTAATTGTGATTTTAGGCTTGCTACGGGTTCCGGAGCTACCACTCCCGTTCCCTAGCGCCGGTTGCGGCTCAATATTTTGGGTCGTGACAATGTTGGTATCAGAGCAGTTGGTCCAGTTACCACTGCAAGTTTGTTTCAGTGTTTGTTTGAGAGCAGTTGGTCTAGTTACCACTGCCAATTGTGTCTGAATGTCTGTTTGACTTTGAATACTCTGTCAGTAAGTAAACCTAGGAACTACTGCAGCAGAGAGTCGGACCTTAGTTGTCTGCATTCATTTGATCTGTGCATTAGTAGTATGTGGCATAACGCGCACGAACCAGGACTATTAAGCTAGCAAGTGACTAGTATCTCTTTATATGAGCGGCTAAGGCAACTAAGTGTTTATTACTTGTGCAAGGGGTATTTAGTGATTACGTATTTGCGAATTACATACAGATTGATTGAATGTTAAATGTTTATAGCACCTTCTAGTTTATATTGAAGTTAAGCGAGGAAAAAGAGGGCTCAGATGGTCGCTGGCGTTTGTAACTGTTTCTTTTTAGCATGTCCGGGAAAAACGGAGCTTAGTCACATGCAGCAGAGGAACGGGAGGAAGCACCTCCTATCTGTCAAGATGGATTTCACAACGAAATAGACGGACCATCTGAAGTCCACTAGAATGGATTCCACATAGATATTGAGAGATCATCTGAGATATGTCAGAATGGTTTCATGTCAAGTATCATAAATTGGTAGTTCTTCTAGAGTTAGAGGTAGAACCCACTCACCAGAGATAGAGTACAGTGAAGAAAGTGAGTAGAATTCCGAGAAGAAGTTCCTCAAGAGGAGGACTTTAAAGAAGAAGAGTTATCAGATGAGTCAGATGTCGAGGAATATCAGAGTGAACATTTCTAATCCAATGTGCGGAGATACTGCAATTTGCGAGAGGATACAGAGATAGCTAAAGGTCAGGGACATGTGATTTTGAATCAAGTTAGGAGGCAAATGCGCTTCTTTTCTAGAGGAATACTACCAGTGGGACTATATTCCTCTGACTTTCTGCGCATAGATGAAAGAGTTCCAGACCTTAATGAAGATAATAGGACAATTAACCGTAGATACGTTAGGGGTTTGGGACTCGAGTTTGATGAGCTATGTGAGTATGTTCACGAGCACTTTGGGACGCTCACTATGATGGCCCGTAAGATCGAGGCTGACCACGAGTGGGATGGCAATCCTGTTCGACCCTACTTTTTCAGACGTGCGTTCTATCCAGATTATACTAGTTGATCCTCTGGTATTACCACTCCGTGCATAGAGGCGAAGGCAACTATAGTAGAAGAGTTAGGGGTCGATGCACAGGCGTAGCTATTAGGAAACCTAGTGCCCCACATTAGACAACCCCGGTATCAAATGATTAATATGCTTTGTGTAATTGTGTTTACGTGTTGCATTATTGTGTATATGTTTACTGCATGCATGATAGAGCATAACGAGTAGAATGTACCTATAGGATAATACCTCAGATAGGTAGGGCCTATAGGAAGCGATATTGACAAACACGTGCTTAAAAAAAATGAATATATAAACATAATTTACAAAAACAATAACATAATAAACACCATATGATACATTTGTTGTAAACGTAATCCCTATATTACGTTTTAGAAGTTGTGAAGAAAGAGATGGATTATCGACAGGGAATCGATGTGAAACATCGGTACCTGCGTTTTTACAGCAACAGAATGTTGCAGAAGTAGATGTGGTGATTACAGCAGTAGAAAACTTTAAAGTGAATTGAGTTATCGGAGATATGGAGAAAGAAGTGATGTGACAGAAGAATAGTCAGTAAATGACAGAAAATGACAGCAATACAAAAATTTGAAATGTACCCAATAATAATAAAGAAAGCCGTTAATAGTCGCAGAGTGTACAATCTGGAGTAAATTTGTGTTTTATGAAAAGTATGAAGAATTCTTAAGATTTTTTTTAAAGTACGATTGTGCTCAGACATCGCATATGACATTGCATAATCACGATAGGAATGCATAAGAAAATGATTTTCGAAATGTAGATCATGCATCATATCTTTACAATGATAAAGAAAATGCAATTTCGAGCAACTCTTTGGTGATGAGAGGTGTCATCACTCTGAGCTACAATTGTATTATCGATTTCAAACGATTTATGAAAACTGATTTAAAGTGCTAGCTAGCCAAAGATGTTTTGAGATCTTTTTGTTTAGTAAGTGAACTCAGATGTAAAACTATGCGACGGATAATAAAAGATTCTTAATATGTAAGAATAAGACTTGTAAAATAAACCCCAATAACAGAATAAAGCCATGTAACGGTTAATTGCAACAAAGCTAGTAAAGCTAAAGGAAAATGCGAATAAGGAATTATCGCGGGAAAGCGTACGCAGTCGAGATGCGATGCGCTAACAATGTCTAAGGGTACAATATTTATCCTTATGTTGAAATAAAGGATGAAATGACAGAGGGTCATGTTAGACGAAGGAAATGTAATGAACACGTAAGAATGAAGAATATAATGATTATTCTTACGTTGAATTAAGTAACATAACGATCGAGGGATATATTGGAAAAGAAAAATTAAAAGTATAAGAATGAGAAGACAATAATATGAGTGAAGAACATCGAATGGCATTTTAAGGATATGTAACCTTATTAATGTCAGCATTAGAAAATATTGAGAATCACATTAAAAAGGAAGTAAGGGATACAAACAACGAAGAAGATGATCTTGTGAGATATAAAAGTTCGAAATTTGATAAATCAAGAAATGAATGATGTTCATTGACTGATATTGAATGAAGTCATTAATATCATCATTAAGGGTTATAAGTTGTGTTAACAGAAGGAGGAAAGTTAAGTTGTAAAGTTCTAGTATAAGGAGAAAGGCACATGTATAGGCATACGTGCCAGTAAATATAAAAATGACGAATAATATGAAAGAAAGTGTAATGAAGGAACTCATACACCCTTAAATTTGGTAAAGTGGTTAGGGAAATGGAAAGCTTTAGAAATACGTCAGAGGGATTATCAGAATAGAATAGTAATAATGGAGCTGTTATAAACAGAGGAAAGACGTAAAGAATACAGTAAGCAAAGGATGAGATGATACTTCATCGTTATTGGATAAATAAGAGTGAATTGTATCCAAGGAGCCACAATGTCATAAGAACGAGAAAGGGTATAACAAGTAAGAGACAAGACGAAAGTCGGTATTAGTATAAAGAGATCAAGTTGTTTAAAAGACAATTAGAAACGCGTTATAAGTGCTAAGGAAGCATAAGGAATGTAGGACAACAAGAATCGAAACTATTCCCTAATATTGGGAGTTACAAAGTCAAGTACAATATAAAATGTTAAAAATAGTCGGAAAACACTTCAAGAAGGAGATGAAGGACAGAATAAGATAAGCTGCGGAACGGTTATAATCAATATTAAGATAGAATCTTAACGAGCAAAAGTAAAGTCGTAAAGTTAATTGAGAGTAAGAAACTGAAGTGTAAGATAAAAGAGGAAATTGATTATACAGTAAGAAGGATTCTTAAGAAATTTAAATATTAAAGAAACGTGTGAGATTCTTATGAGGTCATCATGGATAAGGAATGGTGACGTAAAGGAAAGACAATTTTAACTGAAAAGCCAATAAGAGATTCGAGATGAATCTCAAAGGAGCAACTACAGGGAAGTAAAGAGGATAAGAATACTAGTAAATAAGGGCAACTGTACAAGCTATATAACCGAAAGTAATGTGAAAGGAAACGTTTAAGATAATGGTAAAGGACGAAGGATCACGACCAACAGAACGACGTGAAGTTCACGATAGTTTAAAAAAGAGCAAGGGAAAAAGAAATTGAAGATAGTAAAAGATATAGTAAGCTCAACTACGTTAAGAAACAAGTGAATGTGTTAGACTTGGAGCAAGTTGAAAGAGATTGGTTGATTAGGAACGAAGTGCCAGATAATGATAGAAAGGAGTAAGAAATGACGAGGACCCGCTAGGAAAGAAAAGTGACAATTACAGATGATAGTAAAGATCATAATTGTAAATTATGATTACAAGAGAAAATACTCATAGGGAGTATGAATAAGGTAAGTACATCATTAAAGATGTAACTGACACGTCGTGACTAGTCACGTACAGAGGAGACAAGTAGCGACCCGATAACGATTAAGAATAAAACAGTAGAGTGGGAAAGTATCAAGTGAGGATTAATCGACGCTAATGAGGAACAGAAGAAATATCACAACCAGTTGTACAAGACGTCGGGATTACGATATCGGTGATACGCCTTGAGCCACACTATTTTGGAAAGGCAACAGACGAGACAAAAGGAAAAGCTCCGACTAAAACGTACTAATAAACGTTAAGGAAAGTATAAGGACAATTTTAAGATCCCAACAAGATTTATGAAAATTCGAGGACGAATTTTTATAAGGGGGGAAGAATGTAATACCCCAAAATATTTAATTATCTAATTGGACCACGTGTCCAGTTTTGAGTCGCAGCAGTGACGAAATCAGAAAGATTTCCGATAAGATTAAGATAAATAAGTTTTAGTAGGTCGGTTTCAGAAAAGATTATTTGCTGAGAAATTAATATCATATTTCAATTCTAAGAGGAAAAATGGCAAGAAAAGCCCAAAATAGGGTACAGGGACCAAAGTGGTAATTTAGCCACTTTGTGTCGAAAATGGAAATTTGCAGATTTTGACGGAAAGTATTAATATCGAGCTTCGTATTATTTATCGGATGTAAATAATACGTAACAGTAATAATTTAAGAGTTTATCGATTTAGTTATGGACTAAATCGAATAAAAGAAAAGTTTAAAGGATAAATGATAGTAAACAAAAAGAACAAGGATCAAAGTGGCATTTTAGCCAAATTATATAAGAAATGAGATATGAAAGAAGAGATCAGAAGAAGAGAAAGCTCCAGAACGTTGAAAACCCTCGACCACGATCGTTTCGCCGCCGTTTCTCCGTTCGACGTCCGATTCGAGTGATTTTCGCGGCGATTTCTTCAGAATTCCGTCCTCTATCAATCCCAAACTCCGTTTTAAGGTAATTCTTTGATATTGGATGTTAAATTTGGATAGTAAAGGGCTGTTTTGAGTTAGGATTTTGTTTGGATTGAATTTGACGTTTTTGAAGTTATTATAGCATTTTAATGAAAACCGAGATGCGGGTTTTGTATAGTTGGATGTATAGCACGTCGGGATAGCTGAAAAGCCCCGGAAAACGACTTTCCGGGGGGCTGTCAAGGGTGTGCGTTCGCACACATTGAGTGTGCGTTCGCACACTCCTTGAAATTTAGGGTGTGCGTTCGCACACTCATTGTGTGCGTTCGCACACTACCCTAAACTTGGCAGATTCAAAATCCCAACGGTCAGTTTATAGATTTGCCTCTTAGGAACGCGTCTGTCAAATTTCAGCTCGATCCAACGGTTCAATTGGGAGAGATCGTCGTTTTACTAAACAGTGTCAGTGTGCAGGCAGCACCTGCGCATTGTCCTGAAAACTCTTTAAAACTTCATTGAAATAAAACTAAACCCTAAAACTTAAAAGTATTATACGTATAGGAATATGAGATTCACGTCTAATCATTAAACGTTAATTATTTATCAGACGTGTCAGAGCAGAGAGGTCAGTAGACGTGGGATAGCAAGGGCATATCATTTCATCGACCATGTTTGTGATTGGATTGCGGTCACTGTGAGTTGCACTTTACTTTCGTGTATTATATATTAAAGTTATTTTATATAGATATATATACTGTTTATACGCATCGCATTACATATAATTGATTGAAATGTTATATGCTTTATTAATTTCTATATATGAGAACTAGTATGCGATCCGAAGAAACTAGCTACCTATTGGGTGTCAATAGGCTGTGTGATCACCAGTATCGAGTCAGTCTAGTATGTTTGCATTGAGAAATGACTTGACACAGCTGGAAGCTGTTGATGAATATGAAATTTACGATTGGGTATATGATTTAGATACGCAGAGTGAACTCGGCTACAGTGTAGCCTGGAAGTCCCCGTATCTAGTGGCTGGGCCACCAGCGAGTTGGACTCGCAATTGATATTTACGATTGGATTGAATAATATATGATTATTCGAGAGATGTGTCGCATGCTAGGATATTAGTTTCGTACGGATCAAATACATGTTTATATGTTTTATATTAATGTTTTCTTGAGATGCGATGCTATGTTTTTATATTAATACTGTTAGTAAATGTCAACTCACTCAGTATTTCCCCAAATACTGACCCCTCACCTTTGATGTTTTCAGGTGCTTAGTATGTGGACCTAGCTAGAGGCCAATTTTGAAGTCCAGAAGTCAGCTGTGTATGTTTAGTTTCTGACTTCTGTGAATGCTGCAGTAGTGGTCTCGCGTTGACAGAGTTGTAGCCTAGACAGCAGTACATTTTTGATTGTGCATTTCACTTGCTGTCCTGTGTATATGTTTTGATAGGCTACGTATAACATGATTGTTCACGGCACCAGATGCCGGTGATAAGCTTGAGACACTAACTGATGTATGTAGTACCGCGAGGCCAGTTCGTACAGGGTACGGTAACTAGAGCCCGCGAGGTTTTAAACAGTTAGTGTATATACTTGGTTATATGTTATATGTGAGTATTTGCTTCCGTTGTTTGTTATTATTTATTTCTTATTTGCGAAAAATTAATTGTGATTTTAGGCTTGCTACGGGTTCCGGAGCTACCACTCCCGTTCCCTAGCGCCGGTTGCGGCTCAATATTTTGGGTCGTGACAACCATATCAAAATATAATATTTTTTTATAATTATGCTCAACGAATTTTTAATTATAGTTCGTTAATCACGTGTAATTTTTAATATATATTAATATATAATCATTCAATAGTTAATCCATTTATTTAATAAATTACTCTTCATTAATTTTATCAATGATTTTATTTTGTTGATAGATATGTTCGTATGTCGAGTTCATTTATTAAAAAATTGAAATATTAGATTCAACTATTGATTAATATTTTTTTATATAATATTTCAAAGTAATTGATGAAAAATATGCGCACATAGACTGGATTAGAAATCGTTCAATAAAACTCAAATGGAAATTTTAAATATATGTACAATTATATATTAATTGAAATCAACGAATAAAGTAAATTTGTATGATTTTTTAATGTATATTTATAGTTTATATATATATATATATATATATATATATATATATATACTCTAATGAATTTTTTTCTTTTAATAATTTATAATTTTAATTTGTGAGTAATAATTTTTCATTTTTCAATATATTTTTCATTTTAATTTATATGATACCTATTATATTTCAATTTATACTTTACAATTTTTGGTTTAATAATAATTTATATTTATTTTCTTAATTTATGAGATATATATTAAAAAATTAATAAAAAAGTTGCAAAAAGTTTGTTATTTTATGAATTAAAACTGATTGTTAAGTATTTTTTTATTAAATTTATAGGTCACTAGGAAATTTTAACCAATATAATTAGTAGTAAAATGAGAGATGGACCCCACTCTTTATAAAGTGCATCTGCATTTGTATTGATTAATTGTTAGATATATGGTATGTTAAATAAGTCTTAACTTGACTGAGTTAAGATTTGATGTCAAGATCTCAGGAATACACTTGGAAAAACTAACCCTTTGAATTAGGTCTCACCAGCTTCGCTACAATTCAATATGAATATTCGATTCCACCAATTTGATATACATATTACTTTACAAATAAATATTAATTAGATAATTATTTAAATATTAATTATAAAAATAAAAAAAGAATAACTTAAATGAAATTTATATTAATAAAATGTTATCAAAAATGGAAATAAAATGTTCAAAATACAAATTAAATATTTTTAAATTATTTATAAAATATTATTCAAGATATTTATTAAAATTCAATAAAAAAAATCAACGTCAAATTCATGTTTAAATTTTATAATTGTAAACAAAAATGATTCAGTATAATTTTTTAGAAGAATTTTCTAGAATATTCAGTTTTATACTTTATTTACCTCTCTACTCGTTTTTTTAACATGTTTACAACTCATACTTTTTTATTTACACAAAAAAGTACTCTTTTAATTTTTTTAATTTCAAGAAAAAAACATTTTTACTTTCTCCCTTTAATGCCTATTTAACGATTTTTTTATATTTTTTGTGGTGTTTTTATGGTGTTGTTATAGTGTGTTTTTATAGTGTTCTAAATACACCAACACTTGATGTATTTATGATGCAATTTTTCTAAAAAAAAACTATAAATCAATTCGTTGTATACAAAATCAGTAGCATCAAAGCAAATTGAATATAAGATAACAATTTTTTTTCCTCTTAATGATAAATTTATATGAGCAATATAACAATTAAACATTATATACATCAGATTTAAAATAATATGTATAAAAAATCTAAACAATCACAAAAAACGATGGAATAAAAGGAGTAGTCTTGTGATAACAACACCGGAAAAAAAGACGACGAGGACGACGGAACACAACTCTACCTGAAGAGAAACGACAACGATGAAATTGTATACTTGTTCTCTGATGCGATCGAAGTCGGTTTCTTGTGCTCGTAGACTCCATGTATTAAAAAATAAAAATTTGAGAGGAAGAGAGAGATTCGAAATTTAAGAGGATGAGGTAGGGCTGACAATTCGTGTCATCATGTCATAAACGTGTCGTGTACCCATTTATAAATAGGCAGATATCTCCAGCCGAACACGACCCGTTTAACTAATCGTGTCAAAATATCAAACCCTAACCCGACACGCTTAATAAACGGGTTAACACATTTAGAACTGTTTAGCTCGTTTAGTAAAATAGGTTGGTTATAACATATCACATATTTAACATGTTTAACACGTATACTAATAACCCATTTAACCTATTTAACACATTTTTTTTAATTAAACGAGCACAATCAAATGACAAACCTCTAAAATAACTATAAGTCTTAACATAATAAATAACAATTAATAAATTATACGTCTTATATGAATAATATTTGGTCATATATAATTTAATTAATTAATAATAGTAACATATAGATATAAACGTGTCTTAGGCGGGTTAGGCGGGTTTAACATGTTTAACCCGCTATTTAACGTGTCATAAACGGGTTGACCCGTTTATGCCCCATATCCATATAAGCTCAACCCGAACTTGCTTAACTTCGTGTTGTATCGTGTCGTGTTAACGGGTCGTGTCAGCCCTAGGATGAGGGGAAGAGGTGTTTATGTGAATAAAGACCTAATTAAAAGAATACTATTATTTTTAAAATTATTTTTTAAAAATGGATACCGAAAATAGTTAGAAAATATGGCTACAAATTTTATAATTATTTTTTTAAAGTAGGATAGTTTTGAAATAATTTCGATTTTTTTCTGTGAATTAATTAAGGTTCAATATATTGGTATTAAATAAATTTTTTGATATGATTTGATTTGATGAAAGAATGTGATTGATAACTATTTTTTAAAAACTTTTATGTATTCTTAATGAAATTTTTGGCGAATTTTTATTTTATGTATTTCTTAAATTATCCCTAAATTGAATAGTGAAGAGGCAATCCGCTGCTTTTCGTCTCCTCTGCGTACCAACAAAATGAAAGGACTGAGGTCCCACTGGTGCGCACATTTGCATAAACTATGGTTAGCCGACACGTGCGCATCTAACCAAACGTCAGATCATGTGAGAGACTATGCTGCCACCAATCCCCAATTTCCTCTGTCTGCATTCTAAATCGAATGAAGAGTTAACGCGCCTCCTTAACTTATAAATTTTATTAATATTGTTGGATAATTAACGTCAAGATTCGAGATCAAGACACTAATAGTAGTAAGTCATCTAAAAAAGTGGTATTTTTCTTTTAAATTTTTTTCTTTATTAATTTATTAGTGAATTCTGTTAAAATATTAATTAATACTCCCATGTCTCATAATTATATAAATAATTTTCATTTCGATTATATTATACGAATTTACTCTTTAATTTAAATGTTTTTATTTAAATTATTGATTTTATTTATTTATTTATTTTTATAAACATCAATCACTAATATTGATACTTTTAATAATTTTTTTAATTTTAGCCGAGTATAGAATTACTTAAAAGTTACATTATGAATATATAATATTTTTTTAATTTATGTGCAAATTAAACAATGACAAAAAAATTCTGTAATTATGGGGTAAAAGGGAATTCAAAGAAAAACTAATTTCAAAAAATTCATCACATCGGAAAATAGTAATGAAGTAAATTTAATTATATTTTTACAACAAATTAAATTTGAATCAATAAATTTTGATGTTAGTGATCTTTTTACTAATTTTTTTAAACTTCAATCCAAAAGATTGGATTTTTACGTTTGTCAATTTGTTTTTATAATCTATAAATTTGAACCACTTTTAATGTTCTTTTCGTGTGTTAAATTTTTATTTATTCAATTTCTTTTTAAAAGTTATAGCTAAAAGAAAGTATTTTCTCTACTCATTTTTTGCCACATTAAATGGTACAACAAAATGGATTGAAAAAATGAATTAAATAACATCACTCTATAAAAAAAAATTATTGGAGTGATTCTATATGAAAAGCTAAGATATTTTTAAAGGAATGGGGATGGAGGTGGGGGAAGGGGGCATCTCCATCCCCATCTCTGTGTTTTAGGGAAATCCCCGTCTCCATTCTCATTTAATTAATAGAAATCAAATCATCTTCGTCCCTATTTTCATGAGAATCTTCATTCTCTATATAAATTAATATAAATTTATAAATAATTTTATTATTTTTATAAAATATTTGATTTTTTTTATCATAAGAAAACATTATTACCTTCTATGATAATATATATCTATAATTAAGTATATAGCAATAAAAAATTAAATTAAATTATTTAAAATTACAAAATAACATACTAAAAATAATGTAACATGTTATATGTAAATATAAGGCTTAATCACCAAAAAAATGCCAAATATATACGTCTTGTGTCAATTATAGCCAAACCTTTAAAAATCACCAAATTTAGCCAAACTTTATATGTTCTGTTTTTTTTAGCCATTTTTGAATTGAATCGTTTTTTTTTGACACCGTGTCGTCCACGTCACCGCCAACTAAGCAATTGGCTAGGATGACAGCTGAAATATTTAAATAAGATTTGGCTATAACTGACACAAAATGCATAGTTTTGGTATTTTTTGGTGAATAAAATTAATTTTAAAATTAAATAATTAATTATATTATAATAAATTTCATATATATTTAAAAAATAATATTTTTATTCAACGCTAATAAAAATTAATAAAAAAATTAATTATTTTACTAATTAAAGTTAATAATTAAATGAACAATCTGAGGTTTAATAAAATTAAATGAACAATCTGAGGTTTAATAAAAAATTAAAATTAATTTTAATTAGTATTAAATAGGAAATATTAATTATTTTTTAATATATATAAATTTTATAAATAATATAATTAATTTACTAATTATTAAATTTAAAAATTGGTTTGGATTTAAAATTAGGTTTATTTACCTAAAAATACCAAATCTATTTCTTTTGTGTTAGTTATAGCCAAACTTTATTTAAATATTTCAATTACCATGCCAGCCAATTGCTTAGTTGGCGGTGACGTGTACGACACGGTGTTAGAAAAATCGGTTCGATAAAAAATGGCTAGAAAAGAAACAGAACATATAAGATTTAGTTAAATCTGGTGATTTTTAAAGGTTTGACTATAATTAACACAAAACGTATAGGTTTGGCATTTTTTGGTGATTACGTCTAAATATAAATAAAATATCCATGGGGACGGAGATGGGGATTCCCGTGGAATGGGGACTATACTCCTCGTCTCTTCCCCATTCTCGTGGATGAATGATTTTTTTTATCCCTGCTCATATGGGTAATAGATGAGATTTTCCTATCTAATTAGGGGCGGGTCCCCATGTAGAACGAAAAATTTCTGCGCCATTACCATTCCTAGATTTCTAGAATAATTTTTTTTATTTAAATGGCTATTGAATCTATATCTATCATATATATATGTATAAGTTCTTTTTTGTGAGTATGATAATATAGAATTTAAAATATGAGTTCAAAGGTAATTTATAAAAAGATAAATTACAAACAATTATCGAATATATATTCATGGCATGTACACAATTTAAATATGAGTTAAAAGGTAATTAATAAAAAAATTGAAGTCATGATTAAAAAACATTTTGAGTTTTTTTTTTAATTTTGACTATTGTTATTTGTGTATAAATAAAAAGACAATAAAAAAGATATTGAAATTGTTGTCAAACAATACTTAATTATCAGTTCAACAATTAGCAGATTCATGAATCACAATATAAATAAATAAAAACTAAAAATATGTTAGCACATTTATTATGGTAAGCCAATGAAAACATACTTTAAAAAGACAAAAAGATATCTAAATTGCTCAATTATCTATACATTTCCTCATAAACTACCAATAAAACCAAAAGTAAGAAAACCATATCCCAGAAATGGAGAAAGAGTCTATAGGAAAGGTAGTGTGGTACCAATCACAATTAATTACATAAACCTATTTGAAAATGATAGGCAATTGAGTGGGAAGGTTGAAAACTCATAACATGTGAATCAACCCTTATCTCTTTTTTTTATTATTACATTATTCCCTCTTATTTTTTTATTTGTCATTTTAATCAAAATTACATATATTAAAAAAATATTATTTTTTAGCTTAAATTATAAATATAAATACTAATGTAGTCTTTTCAGTTAATCAATTAAAATTGGACACTAGCGAAAATAAACACTAATAATTCTACGGGGTATTACAAAAAGCGACCAAAATTTGAATAGTACGGTAAATAAGTTTAAAAATAAGGTACTATGGAAAATTTTCTGAACTTAGTCTGACAATCTAATTTATAAATTTCTAAAATATAACAAATTAACATAAGTATGCATTTTAAGAGCATTTATAAAGCTATGGTAGAAATATCGAAAGCAAAAATTTTAAAATTGAATAACAAACTAAAACTGGTATAGATATTTAATCATAATAATTTCTAATTATTTTACACACATTCTACATATATAAAATTAGATATTATAACCCAAATTGTTGAAATAAAATAAATTTAATATGCTTTATAAAATTAAAAAATTAA
This sequence comes from Mercurialis annua, assembly GCF_937616625.2. Taxonomy (NCBI): domain Eukaryota; kingdom Viridiplantae; phylum Streptophyta; class Magnoliopsida; order Malpighiales; family Euphorbiaceae; genus Mercurialis; species Mercurialis annua. Next base: position 64,271,633 of record NC_065572.1, on the reverse strand, counting down.
AATTAGGACTCAGCAAAATCGAATCAGACCAAAACAGGAGTAAGCCGGACTGGAAATGTTATTTGATTTGGTTATTCAGTGAAAACGATATGGTTTGTGACCATTTTGGAAAAATTTAGAGTTTGGTTAATGATTCGGTCAAAGAATTTATAAAACTGGATAACCAAAATAACGAAGAAACTAAACTTCTCAAAATTAAGAAGAGTTTTGTTTGATTTTATATCAAAAATTTGTGACTTTTTTTCCTCAAATTTTTAAGGTTTTTGTTTGATTTAAGATCAAAAGTTATAGGCTTGTTAATATGTCCAAATCGTATAAAAACTGACACCAAATCAAACCGATTAAAAAGTTCGGTCAATTTTGTTTGGTGTGATAAATAATTAACAGTTCGGTCAGCCATTTACAAAACTTCGACATCGTCGTTTCCGATCGATTCGTCACCGAATTAAATCGACAAACGATCCGCCCGAATCAGAATGGTTCTTTACTCATTTAAATAAAGGAAAAGAGAAAGAAAAGTAAAAAGAAGAAAAAGAAATAAAGAAAGAAAGTGATAGAATCAAGTCATGAAGCAGCCAGCTCAAATCTTCAACAACCTGACATACTGCATTCCCAGCTTCTCTTTCAAATTTAATATTATTACTCTAATCTTATTATTTAGTGTCACTTTCCCCCCTGTCAAAAAGATCAAAACAACCCTTTGACTTTACACTACTCAAATTTTGGATCCTGTTAAACCCAACATCCTTGTCAGTTCAGTTACTTTTGTTTTCTATTACATTATTATTAACAACCACCACCACCACCACCCAGAAGCAAAAAATCACTGCTCGGGATTGATGATGTAATATTATTTCTGTTTGGTTACTAAGAAAATTCCCATAACTGGGTAAGTTTTATTTCCTTGTTTAAATAAAAAAGTTTTGATCTTTTTTTAATATGAATATGGGTGAGAGGTATTAATGGCTAAAAGAGAGGCTAATTAATAGGATAGCGTGGTGGGTAGTGAAGAAGATGACACTCTTAAGTAAAGGAAAGTTATTTATTATTGCATTAATTACAGCAGTACAGAGTGTATCTATATTTGTTAGTATTACTAGTTGACCTTTAAATTTTTTATTTTAATATTTTTACACCACTCTTTGATCATCATCACTAAAATTTCTCATTCCATTTACATTTTTTTTTTCTATTCTCTCTCCCCCTGTCTATGTTTGTGCATTTATTTCCCTTTTAATTGCCAACTCAGTGTTGGTTTAAAGCCCTTCAATTATCACTTTAATTCAACTCTGTGGAATGTTTCTTCTTTAATTCCTTTTTAAAGATTGGTTTTTGATAAGTTTGCTGGTGTTCTTTTCCAGTGAAGGTAAACATCTGTTCATGTTTGATTTTATTTTGGGATCTGTTTTCAGATCTTTTATTTTGGTTTCTACTCAATTGTTTAAAATTGTAGTGATGATATAGATCTGATCAAAAGCTTTCAAATTTATTTTTTTAAGGAAGGATTTGAATTTTGTGTTGGTTTTGTAGCAGGAGAAGGGGTTATAGTGATGGAGTTTAATTTGTTTAATTTATTTTGGTTAAAAGTTAGTGTAAGCTTTTCTAAAAGTTGAAACCTTTTTCTCTTGTCTTTTTGCATATAGAGAAGACAGATTTTAGGATTTTAAATAGTAAACCTAAAGTTTTTGGCTTTGGAAGGATCTTCTTGTAGCCATTATTTCTGTAAGGTTTGTATTTTAACTGTTAATTTAATCAAATGAGTTTTCATACTTCTTAAGCTAAGAGCAGAATCTGGGATTTTGTTTCTTTTGTTAATGTTATTGTTTTATTAATATATGGGATTTGCTGTTTCAATTTGCATAAGAAATTAGGAAGTAGTACCTATTTTTATGATGAATTTGTATTTAGGTTGTTTATTTCCTCCACTGAAATTTATACATTTCAAGCTTCTAGATCTTCTAGAATTGTTTTCATTAAGGTTCATTTGTGTTGAAAACTTGGATAATCTTTTCTAATTGCTAGTCGGATATCGGCGACATAGTTTTATGCATTTCAGAAGATAATTTGTTTCTTTCTTTGAGTTTTCTACGTTGATTTACTTTTACAAATTGTGCAGGATAAGTTGCAATTTCCTCGGTGGCTTATGCTCGAAGATACAGCTGAGCCAGCTTGAAAACCTATATAATTTGACTGCTTATGCAATCTATGTGAAGCATGAAACTAGGTAATGAGAAGTATCTTTTTTTGTCAATTTTTGCGGTTGTTTCATCTCTATTTTAGTGTTGATTATCATTGTTATTTTTGAGTTAGAAGCACCTATCCTGTAGTATATCTTGTCATCAGTCTATCTGACCTTGTTTTCATGCTGGAAACTGTGCTCTTTGGTTGATGATCATTGTATTATGAACTGAAATTATCAAAGGCAGTTCGATTTGTTTCTTCATTTTATAAAAAGATGCACAGATGACAGTGTTACGGAGAATCTATTGTCTTGCAGCTAGTGGTGTGCTTAGTTTCTAATTGTCTTGTTAATTTGTTCTTGGAACAACTACAGTTTTTGACTTTCTAGGAGTCTGAAACTCTATTTCTATCAGTATTTCTTATTGTTATATATTGAAGATTTCAAGTTTCGATACATCTGAATTTTGTCCTTGCAGATAGTGAACAAGTACTTCGCCTTGGAACTGTTGACAATAAGTCCAACACCAAATATTTAGAATACCACAAAATTGATGCGGACTCTAATGGACTTAAATCTGCAAATTTGACTGTAAATGATGATCAGAATGGAACCTTCTATGACTTGAAGACCAGGGAAGAAAATCTCATTCATTTTCATTCAGCCAATAATGAGAATGGTTGGATTGCCTCGAAATTTGATCATACAATGATGGATAATGAGAAGGAACTAAGGGATTTTGTGAAACCAATGGCGTTGACTCATTCTTCATTGAAATCATTTGACCAAGATTCAGTGTTCTATGTAGACAAAAATGTTATGATACCTGAACCGCCAGAATTTGTTGTTTGCTTCGGGGAGAACACATACCGTGTTGTCAAGGAGAATGCTTACCATGTGAAGGACATATGTGTTGACGAGGGTGTTCCTTCTCAGGACAAGTTCTTGTTTAACACAGATGTAGAGGAGAAGAAATTTTCCAAAATTCTGATTCCTGAGAAGGAGAGAATCAGTGAAATAGAAAAGGAAAGAATTGATCAAGATTTGAATGCTCCGGTCCTGTCTAAAACTGAGTTGCTCTTTGAATGTGATTCCGAGGAGTCGGCGCCTGATGCAATTGAAGAAATTTCAAATGATAAATCTAAAGAGGTTTTTTCACTTGGAGAATTGCTCTCTATGTCAGAGGTAGAACTAGAGCTTTCACAATCCAAATCTTCGCTAAACCGCATCAATGAATCTATTCAGGTATGCATTTCTAAAATTATTTGATTTTAACAAATACTTATGTGAATGATATGAAGTTGATGTGGTTTGAGATGAAACAAATTCTTGAATTATATTGATCTTGAGATTAGGATGTCTGGTCTGGTCTCTTTCTATTTCTCTGTATTGAGAAAGGTGCTTATGTCCCTGTGAAGTTTAGGTTGCGGAATTATGCCACTTCACTTCTGTAAATTGATGAAATTGATATCAGTGTATATGAGAACTGCAATCCGAAATTTCCAAATAATTCTGCGAATTGTTGAATCTCTTCCAATAAGTGTACTACTTGAGCAAACTATGTGCTTATAAGGATTGATAATTCAACTTTTGGCTTTAAAAACAAATATTTCTGCATAGTTCTTAATGATATACTTTTACCCAATAAAGGTGGGGTTTTCTCGTGTTTAAAACGCTTGGAGTCTAAAGATTGATGCTTTTTATGCAGAAGCCAATTGAGAACACAATCCTTGCTACAGATTTGGCGAGTCGATCGGTTGATGCGGCAGCTGAAGAATCTGGCTCTGAGGAAGCAATATTTGGAGCTCTTAACCTGGATTCTGCAGCCGAGGCACTACATAATTCTCAGGATCAAACAGTAGCAGCAACCTCTGCTTCCAGTTCTGCAACTGAAGAATCAGAAAGTGGCAGCAAGAAAGAAAAATTGCAAAGTCATAATCTCGATTGTGCAACCGAGTCTACCAGTACAGATGGTGAGGAATTATCTTGCATGAGCAAGGTGGAGAGTAAAAACACTTCTGATATCAACCCCTCACCCGCAGTCAATGGTGGCTCAGAGCATCTTAATTCTCGAAATTCATTCAGGCATGAAGTTACCACCACCGAGCAATTTTCAGGTCAACTTCAGTATTATCCTGGGGAGTCAAGTTTCTCAGCTGCAGGTCCTTTATCTGGTCTGATAACCTACTCAGGACCCATCGCGTATTCTGGCAGCCTCTCTCTTAGATCAGATAGCAGCACCACTAGTGCTCGCTCCTTTGCCTTCCCCATGTAAGACAATCGTCGATATAATCATTTCTTGTAAACCGTCCGCTATCTTATTCTGAACTTAGACTGACAATGAACTACTTTGGTTGCACAGATTGCAGTCTGAATGGAACAGTAGCCCTGTAAGAATGGCAAAAGCTGACCGGAGACGTTGCAGTTGGAGGCAGGGCCTTCTTTGCTGTAGATTCTGATTGCTGTTATTCTGTCCATAAATTCAAAAGTTAAAAGAAAATATATATATACATGTTTAGAAGTAAATTTAAGGTTTAGGAAGTATAGATATTGAATTTTTTTTTTTTTTTTTCATTGGTTGAAAATTTATGTTGAGTAGGCTTACCAATCGTACATTTTAGGTTGGTTTCATGCATATACCAATTGAGATGCCGTAATTTTCTTATATTTTTTGTTATCATCTTTCACTTCCCTCTTTTCTCTTATATTTGATGATCAATTGTTTTGGAATGGTTTCACAGGAGGATATGGATTGTTACTATATATTGGTGCATAAAGATAAGTGTTTAGCCCCTTTAATTTTTGTTTTTATCATCCGGAAAGAGGCATTTTTAGCGTTTGTGGGAAAAACTTAATCAACTATCTTAGTAGAATACTGCTGTTTATGGAAAAAAAACTGAACTAATGACTTAATAGAATAATGCCGTTTGTGGAAAAAATTGAACCAACGACTTTAACAGAATATTGTGCGAAGTTTAAAAGAAACTATTATGAAAGATGGGGGAATGTGGTGATTTAGAAATTTCAAGGTTTTGTCTGTTCATTCCATTGTGCTGTAGCTCTACTTGTCCCATTTCTTGGAGCATGGGGTGGCTAAGGGTAGGCTACTTCGTCCAAGAGAGAACCTCATTGTGATTGCTTTTAACCTTTTTAGATTTTTTGAATATTTTTTTTATCTAGGATTTTTTGAATATGATAAGGGTTGTTTCAATCTTTTATGTTTTAGAATTAAATATATTTGTTTTGATAACATAAAGCTAAATAAATTAAATATTTCTTCAAATTAGGTTAAACAGATTTAAATTAGGCATTGAATAAGAAAAAGTATTATTGACCCAAAATTATAAATTTTTAAATCTATTTGATCTTAATAGATAAAATTGAATTTAATTGAGTTTGAAAATACTCCATACTTTTTAAATTGATAAACAATTTAAGAAAAATAAAAATATTAATTAATTAAGTTTATTAATTCAGATAGAATAAGTCAATGTATAAAAAATACAATCACACTTATTTATTTAATTCAATAGTAATTTCTTTTAATATATTTTGCCATAATTGATATGTATATAACATTTAATAATTCTATTAATATTTGAGTGTTTTGGGAGAAATAATATCATTTGAACTATAATTTATTGGTAGCATCTATAAATTTGTAACGAATTAAAATGTAAACTAATTTACATAATGAAATGGTTTTCTTGTTTTTTAAGGGAAAATCTATTATGAGGTCGCTTGTTTTTTTATTATTTTTGTTTAAAAATTCCTTACCACAAACTTATTTACGTCCAAATCCTTATAATTATCCATCCTAAGAGCATCCACAATGCAATGTTATATTTTATGCTAAATTTAGCATGAAAAAAAGTAAAATGCTATATTTAGCATAACATTCTAATTTTATCTCCAATGCAAAATGTTAAACGAAAATGTTATAATTACTTACTATCATAATTGTTTATTAATTTTGTTATTATCTTATAAAAAATTAAAGTTTATGTCTTATAAAAAATTTAATATAATTTTTTCATATGATAATGAACTCTTTTAAAAAAAAATTAAGAGAATTGATGAATTATATGAAAATAAAGTATTTTATGTCTTGGTGGGTGGTCTATTATTAAAAAGTTAATCAATGGAGATTATATAAAAAAAAAAAAAAAAACAAAATTAAAATAATTAATGCAAAAAATAATAGTAGAAAAATTATAATTAATAATGAATTTTGATTGGTTCAGTTGTTTCTTATAGCTGGTAGCTGGTAGCTGTTGCTGATAGCTGTTAGATGTTGGCTGGTAGCTGATAGTTGATAGACCATACGTGTTTGGTGAGATTTGATTAGCTGTTGCTGTTTATATGTAAAATGACCGTAAAGGGCATAATTTTTGTTTTTATTTATTAAACTAGAAATATATTATTTTAAATAATATTTAATAAAAATATTAATAATTATCTTTATACCAACGAGTTGTAGCTCAAATGGTATAAGCGCTGGACAGCAAACTGTCGAGGTCGTGGGTTCATTTCCTCCCACAAGCGCTCCTCCTCCCCCAATTATCAAAAAAATAATAATTATTTTTATATAAAAAGTCAATATTTAGTTTAAATTTATTTAAATTTTTTTAGATAAATTTATGATTTATTTAAAAAAATTATTAAATCATAGTTGTTTTAATATAAATAAAATAACTTTATAAAATTTATAAATGATTGAAGTATTTAAAAATAATTTAAATAATTTTATATATTAAAAAAAAGGTATATTATAATGGGGGTAATTTTGTCAAAATAATTAAAAATGTTGAAACAGCTATCAGCTGTTGGCAAAAAGCTGCAAAATAGAGCTTTTCAAACAGCAGCTGTTGGCGGTTCAAAAAACTCCAAAAAACTCTTAAGAAAATCTCACCAAACATTTTTATGGAGTTTTTCGAAAAGTAAAAGCTAAAAATTCCACCGAAAAGCTGAACCAAACACCCACTAAGACTTAATACTACATTATAATATTATCATGACAATTTAGCATTGCATTCTAGTTGCTTTAATATATTTTAATTTATTGATAGTTGTTACATTTTTTCTTATCTAATACAGTAATACGTACAAGATCTGACAGTCGAAAGTAAGAAAGAAATGATTTTTCTGATAGAGTGGCAAAAGGAATATATGTTATGATTCTCATGTAAAATGAACTAACCTGTTTCCAGCCTTCCACTAAGTTAGGAATGAGTTATGCAAAGGAAAGAAAAGGTCAAAGTATTTTTTAAATTGTATTTTTAACAATTACAACTAAATTATTTTTATTTTTACACTTATATATTTTTATAATTATATCAAAAACTTTAAATTTATACTCACTCCGTCCCGTTTAAGAAGGGACATATCTCAATTTTTTTTGTCCCACATAAGAAGGCCAAATCATGGTTTTTGTGCCATTTTACAAGGAATTCTCTTTTATACCCTCATTTTCTTTTTCTTTAATTAAAGCTAATACTCTACACACAAACTACAAGACAATAATTAATAGGGATAAAATAAGAAAAGTCAAGAGTAATTATTATTTTTTTAATCTATGTGTAAAAGGGATATGTCCCTTCTTAAGTGGGACGGAGGGAGTATTTTAAATTCAAATATTTGCGCCATTTATGAAGTGTGATGAGAATTTGGTATAATTGATAAAGAATATGGAAGTTTGAATTTAAAATATAAAATTCAAAATTTTGAACACAATTATGTATTTTGAAAACTAAAAATAATTAAAAACTGAGTGTAAGTGATAACATATATAGAAATTATAATTTTATTATAAGTAATTATCAAAACAATAATGAAAAACTCTATTTCTCCATTAAAGGGAAAAAAGATTGCAATGTTTTGTTTAATATTACACAAAAAATAGGATTTATTAATTTATTTTGAGTATTTTAAATTATAATCAAATATATAATTAATTTTTTTATTTTGAATAATGATTTTTAGTAATTCAATAAATTTTATTAGTCTTTTAATCATCATTAGTTATTCCTATATTCAATATAAAAATTTAGCAATAAATTATTTTTTCAAGATTTATTTTTATTCCAAGAAACAATGCTGTCTTTGAAATATGTACTTAATGATATTTAGAAAATCTAGATACCTAATTAATTAACTGTATAAGAAGAGCTTCATTAATAAAAATAACCAAATTTAATTTTTATGCAAAATAAATTTTCCATATTTTTTATAATTGGAACGAGAAAATGTTTGTGGAAAAAATAATTATTTGCTGCTCAGTTAGAGGTGTCAAAATAGGTTGGCGGATCGTAAATGTGTCGTGTCAACCCACTCTGTTGACACGATTAGGGTCAACACGAAGACGACCCGTTTAATTAATCGTGTCAAAACATTCAACCCTAACATGACACAAATTTTAAACGAGTGACACGGCACGATACGACATGACACGATTAACATGTTAAGATAAAACGGGTAACACGGTTAACATTATTACACGACTAACACGACCCATTTAACATTTAAAAATATTTAAACCATATAAATATAATTTTTATCTTTAAATTTATCAATTAATACTCTAAGTATAAAAATTTAATATAAAAACTTTTATTTATAAATTAATATATAAGTAATTCAATAATTTTTATTTTATTTTATGAAATTATAACTATTTTATTTCTATATTATTATAAATAATATAATTTATAAACGGGTTAGGCGGGTTAGATGGGTTCACGAGTTACACGACCCATTTATTTTGTGTTATAAACGGGTTGACATGTTTATGACACGAACCCGCTAAACCTCAACTCGTATTCGCCATATTTATATATTAGACGAATCGTGTTATCGTGTCATGATTCATCTTGACATTTCTATCAGCACTTATATCATTACGTTATAACTCATTGGTAACTTTACATATATCTATGGTAGTAATAATCTTAGAGAGAGAGAATATACTATTTGTAATACAATTGTCTATGCTTTTTTTAAATATTTGTCCGTTTCTAATAAATACTAATATAAATTTTAAAATAAATTTTTTAGATTATCTATATTTAGAATTTATTCTAAAAAAGTGAACCGGGTATAATAAGATTATCATAAAAAAATGAACATAAATTTATAGAAGTTTTAAATATCGATTTTATATTTTAAAATTGTGAAAAAAATGATAAAGAAGGAATACAATAAATAAATTTGGGGAAATGTGAAGAGTGAAATAGAGAGAAAATGACAAAAAGACAACCCAAAAGGTGTGAGAAAAGTAGAGGATTTCCATGTTGTTTTGGAACTCTTTATTTTGTGCTTTGTGCATTTTGACTACACTTTCTTCGCCTACTTACCTAATATAAGTACTACTACTACCTTAATTAATTATCCCATGCAACTTAATACTCTCAAACTTCATGAAGAAAATGGAGATATTATTACCACTATGCATTTGCCTGTCTTTTTTCATAACATCTTGTGTTGGTTTTCAAATTCAGCTGCAATCATCATCTCATACTCAACAAGGTAAGTAAACTAAATCAACCATCTAATTTCTCTTTTGTCTTAATTTGTATTGTCCCATGATTAACTTTCATGTCTTTGTTTCTGTTAATCTTTTAGCAGTTATTAGTACTGTTGATGGATTGCATTTTCATCCTTCACTTCCAAGAAAGCTCAGGCTGCTCCTTGCTCCTCATGACCCACCAATTTATGTTCAAGCTCAAGTTCATCCCATTTCAAACAATAACCACCAAAAACATTTATCAGGTACATTTAAATTATATATATTCATACCAGAAGTAGAAACTTATATATATGTGAAAAATATGTAGTATATAATATAGTAGTGTCCCATTTCATTTTCTTTTTGAGGATTTTATTTATGAATGTAAATGTGTGCAGGAACAAGGCAAGAATGGGTGGAGCGGGCAGACACGTCGGAGTTTTTCACGATGGATTATTCCCGAGTTCGGAGAAGACGTCCTATACATAACAAATCCTTGCCGGCTGCTCCATGAAGAAATGTTAGAAGTTAGAACAACAATTTTGCATGTTTTCTTGTATGTATTTAGGAGAATCAGGAATATGTTTTATTTTTTAACTATATGTTATGTTTGTAATGGCCGACATTATATTATGCATGGACCATAGCCCTTGTATTACTATTATGTAACAAATTACTATAATCTTAGCTAGCCTATGTTTCGAAGTATAATTAGACCTTCTATCTTGTTGAAAAAGAACTAATTTAAAATTGAATTTTGATACTGAGTATCATTCTTCTTAATAAATTAAAAAAACCTACTTTCAAATCAAAAATTGGATCAGTTTCTTTGAAGATTACATCTCCATATTAAATGCATTTTAGGTCAAAGGAAAAAGAATTATATCCACCATCTGCATTTTATGTATGTTATGAAATTTTGTATGCTGGTCAAATTTGAGAGGCAGCTAAAAATAGACATATTTTTGGTGGTACAGCTTACGATAATAAGCCGTACAGAATTGGGTGGCACAAACATGTGTGCATGCACTGGAAACATGACATTGAAAGGCTAAAAACCTAAATGGATGCATGCTTGATGCTTCAATTGTTTGAACCAATCTGTCTTTTCAGTTTTCTAGAGATATTTCATTACTTAATTATTTATCATCTCTCGAAACATGGGTTCTGTTTCAGACCGCAGTTGTAGCACTTCTCGCAGAAATTCAGCTACTGAGTGTCCAGGGCCGAGACTAGGGCGAAAACGACTTGGGCTGCTCCGTAATCAGTCGAGATCAATTTAAAAAAAAATCATTTTTCTTTTTAAAAAATTTGAATCAAGCTTCAATTTGAACTACTACATTTGACTCTCTCTCTAAAAATTTTTTCCTCTCCCTTCTCTTTAAACAACTTGTTCTCTACTTCATCTCTTAAAGGGTGGGAGGAGGTGATTTTCCGATCTCAATCGGAAATCGCCTCCTCTCCGCCCATAAAAGTTTAATCTTTTATAAACTTAAGCCTTATTTCAATAAATTTATCCGTTTAATAGCTTTTTCGGTATGAATTTTAGTGTTCTTTTGCTTGAAAGTTTATGTTTTTATGGTGTGTGTTTTTAGATCTATCAAGAATCTCAAGTGATTGTTCAAGCTTCATAGTCAATTTTTTATAGATCTAAAATTTTTGGATGGGTATTGTTCTAACTTTTTAGAATTTCATTGAAGATGAGGATCGGAAATACTTAGCTTCAACGGATCAAGCGGTTTGCCGGTCAAATCGGAAGGACAAATCGAAGACCCGCTCCAACGGAACTTCGCTCTTAAGTTCTTGTTCGGTCCTTTTATGCGGAATCGATGTTTAGATTTGCTTAATTTCGATTTATTTTTGCTTGTATCTTGGGTTGTTTGTTAGTATTTTAGATCAAAATTGAAAGATCATATATTAACTTTGTTATATGACTTTCCAATGTAATTTACTCTTCATCAATGAATTCTATCTTTGGTTAAAAAAAAAAATTTGAACTACTAAACTTCAGTTTCGATCTAAATTTGAATATAAATTAAAGGAATTTACGTGACTGGTGAGATTAAACGAGTCTTTGATATATTTAAAATAATAAGTTATTATTATTTTATTCACTATTTATACTTCTAAGTTTGTGTAGATATTAAATCAGTGTGTTGATTTTTCCCTTTTCAATGAAAAAACAAATTGAATGTATAAATTTGATAATTTTACAATAATAAATTTTTAGTTTTTGTATTGAACTTGAACCAAACTCGAGTTTGATTTTAATTTTGAACATGTAAATCTATTCGAACGCAACGTCTAACTTAGTATAGTTACTAGTTAGGGGTGTGCAATCAGTTTGAACCGAACCGGAGTTTTTGGAAAAAATATTTTTTCAAACCGAACAAAACCGAACTGGTTGTTTCGGTTGATTTTTGGTTCGGTTCAGTTTTTTGGGTTTGGTTTACATGAAAAATTGCCTAAATTTTTTTTTATGTTCAAAACCGATCCGAACTGGCCTACCAAAATTTCTTTACAATCTTAAACCGAATCGAACTTAATTTGTTGGTTCAGTTTTTGGTTTCGGTTTGGTTTTACACACCCCTAAGTATAGCTCTGAATCGGCTCGGCCTGTTTACACCCTACCGAAATTACTAACTTTTAGATTTTTCTAATTTTGATCAGGGTATTGATAGAGTCGAGTTTAGATATTGTTAAATAAAATCTAATTTGATTCTAAAAATATAAAATATAAAATTTAAATTAAATGCAATTGAATTTATTTTGAAAGCTTGAACTCTATATAATAAAGTAAATAGTAAAATTTAATTATGATTATCTATATTTAAAATTTGAAAATTTTATTTTAATATAAAAATTATCATAAATATATAAATATGAAAAATTTAAAATACAAATTAATAAAAACATAAAGACACTTGAATATCTATAGAAGCAAAATTTTTAATGTTTGAATTCAAATTAACGTTATACTCGAGTGATTCAAACTCAATTGTTTTTTAAATCATTCAAACTCAAATTTAATTGATAGTATTTTAAACATTTGTCAAATTAGTTTTGAATATTTTGCTAGTGGATTCGATTTTGTTTAACTATTTAATTAACTTATGCTGAGAGATAATATCCAAGATTACTAACTTTTTGCTACAAATATACAACAAAGGTTCAATTTGCCCCTAGACTTGGCTTTAATTGATTTTTTGTGCAGAGTTCAGAGAGTAAAATGAAATTTATTATACAAAATTATAATGGAATGATCCAATTTTAATATATACAATTTATAGTGGAAGGATCCAATTTTAAAAAGTGTGATAGTTCAGTGACCTAAATTTATATTTTGCCTGATTTTTAAATAGCCAATTAGATCTCGTATATTATTTTCATAACGACGTCAGATTGAGTGTAATTTAGTAACACCAATATATTTTCAACAGAAAGATTGTGAAGAAAAAAACAGAGCAAATCAAAGAAGGCGAAAATGGAAGACTTATGGAACCGAGCAAAGCTATTCGCAGAAGAAGCGGCCAAAAAATCCCAAACCCTAAACCTAACTTCATCCTCCAACAAAATCGCCGATCTAGTCGCCGAAACCGCCAAGAAATCCAAAGAACTTGCATTCGAAGCTTCCAAAAAAGCCGATCAGTTCAAAACCGCCGCTCTCAAACAAGCCGATCAGATCCAAATCAAGTCCATTTCCGATATTATCCCTCCTCAACTCTCCTCCATTGTCTCTATTCCTTCCACGTCATCGTTGTCGTCTCCTTCTTCTTCAGATCCCGATGAGCTTCTCCGATTTGGAGTCACCGATGATTTGAGAGATTTTGTTAAGGGACTTACTTCTGTTACTTTTCAGAATTTTCCTATTCAAGGTAAATTAGACTCTCGATTAGGTTTTTTTTTTTAATTATGACGATGATGATTTTTAGTATGAACGGTGTAGATGAAGCGGAGGTGTCTGATGCGGCAAATACGGCGTCTAATGTACGGAAGGATCTTAATGAGTGGCAAGAGAGGCATGCGACTCTCGTTCTCACTAATGTCAAGGTAATTTAAATGATGTAATTGTAATTATTAGAGACAATGCCGTAGCTGTTATTAGGTTTTTGACTGAGCAAAATGTTGTAGTTAGCATTCAAGTTTAATCTTGACGTTGTTGAAATTTCTCGTGTTTTGGATAGCGAAAGAAAATGAATTAGTGCTACCCGGAAAATTATTTTGCAAGGATTCAATCTTTTGCTGAAAATGATAGATAATAATGAATCGAAATGGACACTATTGAGCAATAGGACTTGCATGTCGAGGAATGGCTTTTATTTTTATTTTTATTTTCAAGTTGTTTCGTATTATACTCCTTAGCTTAGAGGTAACTTTGAGTTTTTTTGTTGTCTGTGGTTATTCTGTTGCAGCAAATCTCTAAGTTGAGGTATGAATTATGCCCTCGTATGATGAAAGAAAGGAGATTCTGGAAGATTTATTTTACACTTGTGAGCACTCATGTTGCGTCGTAAGTTCCTAATTCTTTTGTTGAGTTGGCTCTATTGTGCTTGTATTGTTAATAGAAAGATATTGTAGTTTATGCTTTATGTGAAAATTGAGATTTTCTGTGAAAAGCAAAATAGGGATGTTAGTAAATCATATATCCACAATACACATTTGATTTTGTTGGCTTTGTTTACACAATGTAGTTAAATTTAATGCAGTAGGGCTGTATGAATGTGATATGTGTTTCTCTTGGTCGCTCAGGTATGAGAAACAATATATGGAGGAGGTTAAGCGCAAAGAAGAAGAGCAGATAAAAGAGGAAAAATCCAATCTAAGTGTAGTATCTGAAGAAAATTCTGGTTCTGAGGTGAAAGATAAGAACCTGAAAAGCAGGCTATCAACTGCATCATCGGCTGAGCAGGACCTCGACACTTTTCTTTTGGGAGATCTTGAAGACAGCGATGGTGGTCCAGGTATTTTCTTTGAACATATTATAGAATTGCAAATAGCATGTGGTTTCACATCAGTCCATTCTTTTGATTTTGAAGTTATAATTGTTTGTTGATTAACAACTGAGCTTGGACCATATCTGTCATTTGCTACTTATTTTTTGGATGATGAGTTGACAGAATATAAAAACCAAGAACCTAATGAAATTTTCTACATGATGCAGTATGTACCAATACTGAAGAGTTTCAAAATGCTGAATTTGAAATACTAGACGACCTTTAAACCTAGAATCTTAGAGGAAAGATGAATTTGATGATTCTTGCACTTCACATTGATAGCAATATTTTACTCCAAATATTACCTATAACTATTTCGTTGAAATCCTTGTTAGTTTACATTGTTGACCACACAATGTGGTACTAATTAATGGCTGAATTGTTTTTGTCAGTGTGTACACTTGTATAGATAATAATCTGCTCTGGCTTAAATCACAAACACACTGGTGTATTTAAAATGACTATATAGATCCATTGGTCTGTTCTTTATTCAAGTGAACTGAACTGGAGTGGTAGTTGGTGATAACTGTTTGTATTTTGTAATACTTGAAGTTTCCCATTTCATGCACTCTTCACCTTCAGTCGGTTAATCACCTGTAGTATTTTTCAGATGGCGGTGATGATGATGGAAGCTTCGATGATGATTTTGACAAGATTGATAATTCTGTAAGTTCATTTTATCGTTTGTTGTAGGGTTTTTGCTGTGACTTGTCATTTCTAGTCCCGCACAGTTTTGAACAATAGACGCACATTACTAGTATGCATCACTTACTGCTACATTATTATAATGTATAGATTGTTTAGGGATTCATTAGAAAATTTGTGGACATAATTGCAGGATATTGAAGAGGAGAAGCACGTGAAGAAAGCAACTGAAACTGCCGGTTAGATTTAAAGATATTATTGGAATAAATATAATGATCTAACATTTGTAAAGAATGGAAAGTTTATCATGGTGGTTGTGGGAGAAATATATGCAAGACGAATGTCATCCCGGGTGTGGGTACAGAGGCATACCTATTGCAGTTAGTAACAGATTGTGTTCTTTCGTTAATTTGATTATTTGGACAGTGGTAGTTATATATTGCCCTGCTTAGAAAGTAAGGGAAGGTAAAAACGTGTTCGTTTTGTATAGAGATTTCTTGATTAAGTTAATTCGATATTTTTAGTTATAATTGTATGCGATGTCTTAAGATTTCTCTCTCAGCTACTTCTCGACTGCCATTCTCACTGAAATATGATATCTTAAAATAGCTTCAACGTTCATTTTCATACAAATAAATTACTGAGGCAATGTCATTCTCAACTTGGATCAAAACTGGAAGTAATTTGCAATTTTCGCACTGTTAGAAATGTTAAAACTTAAAACTAATTTATCGAACAGCCTGAACATTTTGATCGATTATATAGCTTTTACTATGCGAAAGATTTTCATTTGATGATGACAACAATGATAAAACCAAATTACACTCCGAAGTCATTTTCTTAAATGATAAGATTAATTTTATGTTTTTCTGGCACTAATATATGAAACTAAAATACACGCTGAAGTTATTTTCTTAAATAATAATTGCTCAACTGTGAAGTTCAAATTTGACTGTCTTATAATATTTTTGGCCCAATCATAATATTCAACATTTTCAGTCTTTTTTGCTTATATTTAAATTTTTAAAATCGTCAATTTTATTTTATTTGTAAATTTCAGTTTTAATATACCTATTTTTTTTAAAATTATACTCCATGTCCTTTAAATTTGAGAGTAGCTTAAACAAACTTTTAATATTTTTAAAATATTAAACATCAAAATTATATATGTCCATATAAAGTATATATTCAAACATTTTTAAGTGGCCAACTACAATTTTGAAAAAGATGCAATTGAAAAATTGGACAAAACTGACTTTTAAAATTTAAGATATAAAAAAAAATAAAAATCGAACTGAAGTGTTTGTTAGGCGTTTATGTCGTTCAATTTTAGATGTATTTAAATTGGTTAATACCCTCAAAAACTACCGACCTTTACTTCTTTTTTGCAATAATATCCCGACCTTATAATTTCGTCAAATGCATCCTATTTTATATTTTTACGTTTCAATATCACCCTAAAGTATTAAATTGAACTCTTTTCATTTGGATAAAGTTCAAAAAAAAATCCTTTATATCTATATCTATACTATATATAAAAGCACGGAGGGGAGGGGGGGCATGCAAATTTACTTAATAACTCTTCCTATATTATTACTAGTTGGTTATTTAAATTATGGTTTTATGGTAATTTATTAATTACATAATTGTAATATTCATTTAATGAGGAAACAATCGTTCTTTAATTAAAACTCCTTAATCGTTTAGAGGAAACAAAATAGAAATTTTAATAATTGTAAATCTATTTAATGAGGAAACAATCGTTCTTTAATTAAAACTCCTTAATCATTTAGAGTAGGGGTGTACATAGTTTGATTTAACTGGTTTATTATTGATATTTTAGTCCAAACCCATTATTTATGTAATTTTAATTATATGTGTGTAACTTTTAAATGGACAAAATGAAAAAAAAAAAACAGAAAATGTCTTTAGTTAGAGCGTGTCCACATCATTTTCTAGAAATACTAATTATGTGTTTTATGTTGTTATATTTTAATTTTGTGAAATTTAAAAAATATATATATTCATTTATGTTAATAGCTTATGCTAGTAATTTAGTATTTTAATATTTAGTAAAATAGTTATAAGGTTAATTTAGAAATAAATTAAAAAGAATTAAATTTTAGAATTCGTTCAAAATATAAATATGCAGAATTTATTTTAATTCTATAATTTACAGTTTTTCATTCCAACTGTAAATAAATTCCCGTGGAATCTATTTATAAATAAATTCTAGTGAATAAGAAGAAGTGTTCCAAAGGGGGCCTAAGTAGAGTGCACGCTTTAAAACATCGTTCTGTTCTGTGAAATCTCACTCAAAATGGCACTTACAGCTCTCTTAAGAAGCTCAAAATCCTCACTCAAATTCATCAAAACCTCAAATATCCTCTCCTATTTCCACTTCACAATCCCCATTATACCCTCTTCTCCCTTCTCTTCCAAATGCAATAAACACCACCCTCCATCACCATCACCATCACCACCACAACCCCCTCCTCCATTGCCAAAGAAAATCCCTCTCACTCTCTCTGCTCATGGAACCACCTGGCAAGACCCTTACCATTGGATGAAGAACACCAACGACCCTGATTTCATCAACTACCTTCACCAAGAAAATTCTTATGCCCAAGCTTTCATGGCTGACACTCAACACCTGCAACAAACTTTGGTTACTGAGATGAAAAATCGGTTGCCCGTTAATGTTTCTACTCCGCCTCACCGTTGGGGCCCTTGGTATGTCCATTTACCCGTCATTTTTATAACAAGCCAATGAATATTTGCGATATAGAGTATTTAGTTATTGTTTATGTTGTTATCATTAAATGTTCAAACATTGCAAATGTTTCATTAGTTTGTTGCACAATTGTGTTGTATAATTATTCTCATTATAGTGCCTGCTTAGTGTTTGCATAATTGTGTATGTAAAGATGTCAACTTTGGACTGCACAATATTTAAAAATGTGAACTTTGGGATTCAAAATGTTAAGAACCGGTTTGATTTGTTCTATTAAGTTATGTGCCGTTCTTATGATCCCGAATGGATTGGTTAAACATTCTATTAGGGAGCCTGGTCTTGACTATTCTGTGTGGTATTCATTCTCGTTCGGCTCTCGGAATCCCATTTACTTTTGGTTTTGGTTTAATTAGTCAGAATGCTGGAATAAGTAATTGAGATTGTGTTTGACTGTTGATCAGGTTATACTATCAGTACATTCCGGAAGGGAAGGAATACCCAGTTCTCTGTAGGAAGTTAGACTCTGGGGAAAGTGGTTGGGCAAAGACAATTTTGAATTATGCAATCAGGCAGTTGGGCGTGGAGCAAGTTTTGCTTGATTGGAATCAGATTGCAGAACAATATGGTCGGTTTCTTTATAACACTTTTATTTGTATGATATGGTTTTTTGTTTTTTTAGTTAATCTAGTATAAATTTCCTGTGTAATTGTTGATAGTCGAGCTTTGTTTCCAAATGTATATTGAGAGAAATGTACCACTTACTCTTAAATATGGTCATTTGTCTTCTCTCGTTTGTGTGTCAAAGTTCATAAGAATCTGAGAACAGTTCATATTTAGATCAGGAAGAGGTATTGTTGTTCTTGATGTTGAGAATGTTTCTAAATGGATAGAACCTCCCCATGTGTACCACACAAGTCTTAAAGATGTACTGTCAATCTGAATCTTCAACCTTTTTGGTGAATAGAATAATCTGGCATTTGTCTAGGTTGATTATTAGATAATCAGAATCCTTCTTTTCATTATGGATTTTATTATAGTAACAAGCGAGGCTTATGGCTGTCCTTACAAATGCAGGTTATGTGCACGTTGGTACATGCCGAGTTTCGCCGGACCATAACTATCTTGCATATACACTTGATACTACTGGAAGCGAACAATTCATACTTCAAATTAAAGACCTCAGAAATGGATCGATTGTTCCAAAATCAAACACCAATGGGGTAGTCAGTTTGGCGTGGGCTCAAGATGGCAGGACTCTGTTCTATACAATAACAGATGAGAGTCAGCGACCTTACAGGCAAACATTTTACTCATTTGTTGAGCCATCTCACTGTGGTCGGAAAATTATCTCACCTATATCATGTTTGATAGGGTTCTCTGCACGAAACTAGGATCTGATGAGATAGATCATGTCACAGTATTTACAGAAAGTGACTTGAGCTTTTGTGTGGATATAACAAGCACAAAAGATGGCAAGTTCATAACTGTAAACTCAAATTCAAGAACTTCATCTGAGGAACGAATTAACTTATCTCAACTTGAATTGTTCCCAACATTTACTCTTTTGATGAGGCTTATGTCCAATGGCTTCTTTTACAGGTTTATGTGATTGAAGCGGCCAATCCCCTTCATGGTCTGCAAAGAGTACATAAACGTGTTTCGGGTGTACAGTATTTTTTGGAGCATCACTCTGGTTCTTTCTATATTCTAACAAATGCTCCATTAAGTGGGTGGAACGGTGAAAATTATTACTTGGCTACATGTCAAGTTGAAGACATACAGACACGGAAGTGGCAGGTCTAGTTCTTCTACAATACCCACCATTAAAATGTATGCTCATTTTTGAAGCTTGCCTTATCCCGTTTCCTCGTTTTTTACACAGTTCTTCCTTTTTACAGAATATTATCCTTCCAAGTGAAGACATGGGCTTTCAAGACATGGACATTTTTAATGGGCATTTGGTGATATTTCTCCAGAGAAAGGGTGTTCCGATGTTATGCTCCATTAATCTTCCTATTAATGTTAATTTTAAGGTATGTGCTACATACAGTAGATCAGATATCACACATTTGCTGTTACTCTCTTGTTGGTTTTGCATACAGTGCCTTATAATAGAAATGTTTTTTTCATTACATTGTTCATTATTTATACAACAATAGTTTCCGTTTCCATGCATCATAGGTAACTTTTGATATGAGAGAATCGGGTAAATGATCAATATGCATGTCATCAGTTCCCTGTTTCTTGCATCTTATTTTGCTTAGCCATATAAGGTTGGATTCTATAATATTAATGAATGATATAATTAGGAAGAAAGGTATAGCTTAATATGGTGGTGATAACAGTAATTTGCAATTAAAATTTACGTGTTAGTATCACTATAGTCTGAAAAAGATCCATATTGCTGCTGCTGTTTGGTAGAAAACAAGTGTGGTGTTAATGTTACCAGATTAATCATTTTCCCTTGTGGGCTGGTCCAAACAACTACTTCCAATTGTGCCATGAATGCTAAGTATTTTCTTCCCAAATAATCAGAGAACATTGAAAGCAACATTTGCTGCTTTATATTTTCAAACAAAAAAAATGCTTAATTTGTTCACTTTCAACTTTGCAGAGTGAATTGGTGGTGGAGGATCTTAATCCATGGTTTTTCCCTATGCCTTCGGATCTATGCAGCGTTGTTCCAGGGTCAAATCATGACTTCATGAACCCAGTATACCGTGTGGTTTTGTCATCACCAGTGGTATGACTTTCATTAGAACAAATACCAGAATTAAATTACCTATTTGTGTGATAATAAATAGATTTAGCCTCTCTTTCTCATTAACATGCATTATTATACTTAATACTGATATCCAACAACCAGTGAATCCTCTTCTATCTCCTAAGTACAGGCCTTTTAGCTGACATGTATCTTAGAAGTTACGTAATTCTAAGTTACTTGATTTAAAAAATTATAGATGTGGTCTGTTTGATGAAAACTGATTTTGCAGTGTAACAGTATTAGTTCATGCCAATTTTTTTAATTGAAGGAGAACATCACATTCTGCACTCATTTGTTATTGGCTATATTGATATAGCTATTGTGAGAATCCCTTTCCTTCACAAGAAATCCAGGCCCTTGAATTATTAGGCGAGCAGGCAATGATAGTCTGAAGGCTGATATTTTGGCAATCAAGCTTGATTTATATGCTAAGTGCTTAGAGGACGGGAAAAAAAAGAGAGGGCCAAGTTACGGAAACCCGCTTACTGTAATAGTAACTTGATAGTATCAGTCTTTTGGGATGAGTAGTATTGTCACCATGACCTGATTGTATATCACAAAATAACATATATAGTAGATTTTTCAATCAACCCAAGGACTACCATGGAATTTTTTTAAAAATAAGAAAAGCCTGTTGATCAATATATCAACTCACATGGCATTCAATTTCTGAAGGGCGTTGTTCTTCTTTAGCTATGCATAGCAGCTGCTCATCACTCTGAAAACTTGGCATGCTCTTGAGTTGGTGAGAAAAAGCAGAACTGTCGCTTCAAATTACCTTTATTCATACAGGATTAAATTCTCAAACAAGAAATACTTAGCTTTCATGTACTTCTTTTAGATGTGAGTAGACTAGAAATCTCATTGGCACTAGTATCATATGTGATGAACCTACTAATTTGACTCCCTTTGAACATTCAGATGCCTGATGTGACTGTGGACTATGACATGTCAAAACAAACATTCTCGATTGTGCAGCAAGAGGAAGTAAGGGGAATTTCTGATGATCATGGAACAAGGTTACCAACCCATAATATGAATACTCATATATGTCTTGATGTGGAAAACAGTGAAGACAAAATTGGGAATTGTATTCAATCAAGGGGATGGAAAGATTTCTATAATGCATACTGTTGTGAAAAGAAGGAAGTCATTTCCCATGACGGTGTTAGAGTTCCACTGACCATCTTGTACTCTCAAAAGGCCTGGGAAAGGGGTACATCTCCTGGAATATTAGAAGGCTACGGGGCGTATGGAGAAATCCTTGATAAAAGCTGGTGCACGGAGCGCCTGAGCTTGCTTGATCGTGGTTGGGTGATGGCTTTTGCTGATGTGAGGTTTGATCAATCAAAATTAATCTCCTCTCTTACTGCTTACTACAGTGCATTGCTATTTGCTGCATTGAAATTGGCATCAATGGTTTACTCATATCATATGTTTACAATAAAATGCATCATGTTTGAAGTTCATCCTCTGCTACACCTTAAATTAAGTGTGAATGTTGATATATTCAAGTTTTTGTGCTTGGTTTACTCTTGGAAGAAACTTCTGTTATTTTATGACCTATTTAGTCTGTAATTTCAACTCTATCGAGTTTTATTAGTTATATGCTACATAACAAGTAGCCTCTTGATTGAAATTATTTATATGGCATTGTGACAATTTTTTTCATTGTAGTTCGACTCTCTTAATATATATTTCTTCGGGCAGGGGTGGTGGTGGTGGTGCTTCTTCATGGCATATATCAGGCAGCGGAATGAACAAACACAATTCCATATATGATTTTATATCATGCGGTAATTACCTCATTAGTGAGGGCTACGTCCACAGAGATCGTCTAAGTGCAATTGGACTCAGTGCTGGGGGACTTCTTGTTGGGGCCGCTATGAATATGAACCGTAATCTGTTTCGCGCTGCCATATTGAAGGTCAGCTATCATACAGTGCAAAAGGAAGAAATAAAACTATTATAAGAACTGATATTCAACTAGTGATTTCATTGCTTATTTGCTTCTTTCTTGTTGAGAACACATTACAGTTGTGACATTGCCTTTTTGGTAACCAGAGTTGACATGTAGCATTAAAATATATTTTTTTCTAATCGAGCATGTAATATTTCTTCAGGTCCCATTTCTTGACATATGCAACACGTTGTTGGATCCGAGTTTGCCTCTTACCATACTAGACTATGATGAATTTGGGAATCCTCAGATGAAGTCGGAGTTTGATTATATTCAAAATTATTCTCCGTATGATAACATTCCCAGCAATGGCTGCGTTCCTTCAGTACTTGTTACAGCATCATTTCTCGACTCAAGGCAAATTCATATTCCTGTGCTATCAAAAATTGATGATTAAATACAAGCATTTTTCCAAAGTATATCTTGTATTCATATTTTTGCTGTTCAACAAAACATTTTCAGGGTTGGAGTTTGGGAAGCTGCAAAATGGGTGGCCAGAATACGCGATAGCACATGCTCGAGTTGTTCATCCTCTGTCATTCTTAAGACGAATATGGCTGCGGGACATTTTGGCGAAGGTGGTTACTATACTCAATGTGAAGAAAGAGCATTTGATTATGCCTTTCTGATCAAAATTATGGGGTATAGAAATGGTCAGGAAAGCCAGAATACGAGATAGCACATGCTGTAGTGGTAATTCTGAAGAGGAATACGGTGAAGATGGTGTGAAGAAAGAACATGCTGTAGTGGTAATTCTGAAGAGGAATACGGTGAAGATGGTGTGAAGAAAGAACATGCTGTAGTGGTAATTCTGAAGACGAATACGGCGAAGATGGTGTGAAGAAAGAGCACATGATTATGCCTTGTCTGATCAAAATTATGGGGTGTGAAAATGACCGAAAAAGCCAGAATTGCTGCAAAGTAGACGGGAATATTGCTCAAGCCCTCGCAAGTGTAAATTTTGTGATTGCTTTGTCTTGCAGATGCTGATAGATAACTGAGCAATCTTTACTCTTGTACTAGCCTTTAATTTACAGGTACTGTTTTATTTTGATAATGAAGAAAGATAAAGTAGCTTACAGATTCGTGATCAGTCCTTACAGCAATCATCAAGACACTGCAAGTTCTTTTTTTCTTATTAGACTGGACTTTAGATGCTTGATGATCAAACAGCGCAAGCACTTTTTGCTTCTTGCACGCAATGCATAAACCATGGACATGATATAGCTAACAATAAAACAATCATCTTCCCAGGGGATAATAACAAAACAAAGGCTTCATTTCATATATTTATGTATATATAATCAATATGTACGATACAAAGGCGATGATACAGGCAATAGCATCTCTCAATCAGAGATCTAAAGGGGAACTCCATAGGAAACATACCCTCTAAGATAATAGCTTTGCACAAGAATCTCAACAAATGTGAGTCTGGAACACCAAAGCATAGTATGTACACCCATAAATAAACAAAACAAGACATGAAAACCTACACAGATCTTACGTCTTCAGCCGCTTTTGCACCTGGTCTGTGTCCTCTCTGCTGGGGAAATCCCGAAGATGTGTGGCTCCTTCATTGCTAGTAGCGGTATTCAGATCTTCCTGTGAAAGAAGATGCATAGGTTGGTTTGAGTTTATATGTAGCCAGAGTGTGTAAAAATCAAACCAAACCGCATATAATCAAATTGAATTAAATTTGTTGATTTAATTTGATTTCACGTTGTATTTATTTTTCGGTTATTCAGTTTGCTTTTGGCAATATTTTTTTTAAATTCAGTTTTAGTACAAACTGAACTGAAAAAACCCGATCAAATAAAAAAAACAACTGAACCGACTAATTCGGATCAGTATGGTTTAAATATTTTAAATTCTTATACAAGTCGGTTCGGTTCGGTTTTGAAAAAAAATTGAGTTTGTTTCGGTTTAAGCAGAATGTACGCCCCAAATTATAGGGGTAAAATTTTATTATTACATTCCTATTTTACAATCCGTACCTTAGTATTAGATGTTCCAGATGTCAGTCCTCTATTTGCCCTCTTACCCAGATCAATCTGCAGTGAGATATTGGCCTGTGTCAAATCAACACCAGCACTCTGCAATGCCTGTGTGAGATTATCCAGCAACCTGCTCCGGAAAAAAAAAAAATTCTTATCGGTTGTCAGCCTGTAATTTAGCAGTAAATTGCAAAGAAGGCCGGCTAAATATGCAATGCTTATGTTTGAAAATAAATATGCAATACTAAGTGAGGGCAAGGAACTGAGCATAACTTTGCGTTGCATAATATCATACATGGCACATCATTCTGAACTCGCAGAAAAAGCTAGAAAATATAAGATTTTAAACTTGGAACAAAACCACGCCACCACTCCCTTCCCCAGTTCACAATAATTTAAAGTTAGCCACAAAAAAACTTCTCCCGTCCCTAAACGGGAGTCGAGAGATCATAAGGTTGAAGATTATAGAACTTCTGAATACAGACTACCGAAGAAAGCAGATGAAGGGGTAAACATAAACTATATTTTCATTCCATTAAGAATCTCCATGCTAAAGTAGAAGCTACAGGACAGTAAAAAACCTTGACACCAAAAGAACCAAAAAGGTACAAGATATACCTACCCTTGCGAGTAAACACTGGAGATACTGATTGTACCACCTTCAATTGTTAGCTCCTCCTGCTGGTTCAGTGGACTGCCAGCCATGGGGAACTCAGTGGAATGTGCATCTGTTACCGGTTGCTGAGGAGGATGTGCAATAACACCGTCACTAAAAACAGGAATTTGTGCGGTTGTTTGTAAGGATGCGGGATGAAGCATAACTTTGTTTGCTACTTCAGGCTGTCGTTCCATTGCTTTGCACGTAACATCCCTGCTAGGGTCGGAATCTACTTGATTCTGTGTGTCTGTAAGCATAGTTGAGGGGATAGAAATTGTATTATCGTCAAATTTCCCAGTAATAGTTGACCCAGGAGCAGAACCATTTTTTATTTGTTGTGGATGACCAATGAAACTTTGGACGCGCCAATGACTATTTCTCTGTTTCAAAAGGGTAATACTGATTTAATATAATAAATTTGTTCATGAAACTTTCGACGTGCCAATGACTATTTCTTTGTTTCAAAAAGGAAAATGCTGATTTAATATAATAAATTTGTAAGTGAAACTTTCGACGTGCCAATGTGCATATTCGAATGCATTGCAAACCCTATTACATCAGAAGCAATTAAAACCATTCCTTGAAATTACAGTGAAGAGCATAACAAGAAATCGAATTGCTTTATTCAAAATGAACAAGCTTCAATGGACATATTCCAAACAAATCCAATTTCTTAATGAGGAATGTTCATTGGCTTCTTTCATATTGTAAGGTTTCTATAACTGCCATTAATAAGAATCTAAGATTATTTATTCTTCAATTTAAAACATTCCACATTTGCAGAGTAAAAAGTCTATGCAAAACGCCAAAGCACACCAACTTATTAAATGAAATATCATAACTTGTACTGAGTTTTATGCATAAAAATACTCCACAATGTTCGTCTATCATATGGTCTTTTTCTAAGTTGGCACAATATATAATCAAGAATCAACAATTTACCCATGGCATCAACTTCGTAGGCTCAGAACTCCAACCCTGATACGAGCCCTCATACTTTTGCACCTTCTCTTGTAGGAACTGTACATATTCAATCACCTGCAGAAAAACACAAATTAACGATCAACAAACTGCATCACATGTACTATACTAATGTGTTCACATAGATGCCATTGTTTATTTCCATATTTAAGACATACCTCTAAGAGAAATGATGCTGTATCCCTCTTTTGATCGCTATGAGGTATAAGATCTCTCAAAATCTGAAATCTGAAAGAAATAGATTACGGTTCATTCATCTACCATTTAAAAGCTTTTTCCACAGTTCAGATTCTAATTCAAGAAAGTATCTAAGTATAGACACCCCATCATATCACAAACCACTAAAATCTAAAATTCATTGAAACAAACTGAAGTAAAAGTAACCAAACATGGTATGTTCAGTTATTTTCTGGAAGCAATTTAGCATCCTATATGTCAACTACCTATCTAATAAAGCAAGAATACCAAACAAAAAAACCCCAACTCAAACATCAAAAACCAAACTTTTATCTAATTATGAAACACAAATCACAGCCAAATTCTGAAATAAGCTAACAAACCTCTCGTTAATCTTACTCCTCCTCCGCTGCTCAGTAACAGAATGCTTCGATCTTATTGCACTAGCCTTATCACCACTCTTCCCATCTGCCACATTCAAAGTAACCACATCAACAAACATTAAAAATTCAACACCCCATTTCAAAAATCACTACTCTCAAGTCTCAACATCCATAACACAAAGTAAAAGCTCCAAACTTTACCATTAGACAACAACACCCACCAAAATTGAAGTACCCTCTTAGCTTTAAAGAGTTAAAAACACAATTACACTCAAAACATAAACAAAAAAGAACCAAACTTTAATAGAATTGGATCTCAGCAATGAATAAACAAAAAGAAAAAACCTTTGTTATTATTATGAGTAACATTTGAAGTGAGTCCATCATCCTCGTACTCTTCTTCATCTTGATTTTGATTTCCTTTTCCTCTCATTTCTTACTAAACAAAACAACATTAAAAAAAACCAATGATTTAGATTCCTTAAACTCTGTTTGATTTGGTAATAAATGGGAAAAAAAGATTGGTAATTTATATAAATTGGAGCAATGAGATAGAGAAATATTAAGCAACGAACCTTTGTTTTTTCTTTTCAGATATTTGGAATTCGGTAGTTGGGTTGCGGTGCTGGTGAAGACGGCGGCTGTCAGTCTGGTTGTTACTTTTCCCGGCAATCAGCGGCACCGTTAGTTAGGCTCTGTCGACAGAATTTTTTTATTTGAAAATTTAAGAAGCCAAGGTTTTTTTTTTATATATTTTTGTTTTTCTGGAAGTGGAGTACTTGATTCTATGTGGATCTACTCATATTCTTCCCGTGAGGTTCAACCTTTAAGCTACATATTATCAATTTTATTAATAATAATCTCAATGTTGGCTATTATTTTATAAAATTAGTTCAATTACAAAATAGTTTGATATTTTATTTAACTTTAAAATTATTTATAATTCACCAACAAAAATTATATGAATCTACCTATTTATCATGCTGAATTATGAACCATTAATATATTGTGTGATACGTTATATAAATAAATAAATAAAATAATTAACAAATATTATATATTTTTAAATAAAAATATTACATTTAGTGATGCTTATTTTAACTAAAGTTTAAAGATAAGTTTTATAGATAAATGAATGAATTCAATTAATAAATATTACTTCTTGATATTTATTATAATTAAAATTTAATTTTTTTATTGATTGATCCATTTATTTATTTATAAAATATATCATACAATAAAAAAATAATTTATAATTTTACATGATAAATCAAGTTTTAATAATTCAAATATATGTCATCCTATATAATGCTGAATTGTATGATTAAATAAATAGTGCTGAGGGGACATTAAACTATCTTTTTTATGAACTTCTAGTTATAAATGTCAAAAATTTATACTATTTCTTTTTAGCAAAAAAAAACTATTATCTTAATTTGATTAAAATATTTTCAAAAGATATTGCTTAGAATAGATTTAATATTGAGTTCAATTGACATTTAAAAATAAAATGTGGAGGAAGTAGGAGGGGGGCCATGGTGTTCACGTGACGTGCAAAGAACTGTTAGCCTGTGAAACGCAGGTCACATAATCACGTGCTTCACGTGGCTGTTGCTCCTTTACTGGGCCAGTAAAGATGCCGGGCCTTGTCCAATTCAACTAGAGATTTTTAGACCAATTACGGGCTTAGCCTATTTTATTCTCAGAACTACGGGCCTTCTTTTCTCTTTTGAAAGTTACGGTTTTATGTTTTTAATTCGCAATTATAACTTTCATTATCTCAAAATTATACTTTCATAATTTGAAAGATACAGTTAGAGATAATATACACCGCTTTGCATGTCTTTGATTCAATTTGAATTTTGAAAGGAAACCGAGATTTTCTCCATTATTTTCTCCACTCTCTACAACTGGAAACCCTCAATCAAACTTCCTAATCAGTTTTTTTTTTAAATCACAATTTTGCAGTGGTAGCAACTAGGTCAGTCTCAAAAGAATTCCTAACGAAGAAGTTTTCGACTACTAAATTTTGTTGAAGTTCGGTCATCCATTAAGAATCGTAGAGTCCGTAATCGTGATGAAGAAGATAGTGATTTTGAAGATTTCAAAATCATCAATAGAAGCAAGACCACTACTGTTCATACTAATGATTCGCCGAAGGTATTTTTCTTATTTTTCATAATTTTTAGTATTGTTTTTTGATTTTCTTTAGTTTAATTCTGTGTTTGTTTTTTAAATGTGTGTTTGATTAGGTTTGCTTTTTATGTTGATTTGTTATATTGTCTTTGTTTGATTCTTAAACTGTATATGTTTGATATTTAGTTTATGTTTATATTTATTTATGATTTTGTTTAATGTAATTAATTTATGATTTTTTATTAGTGAGTGTTTGTAATTATTTGTGCTATATTAATTTCTTTTGTATACTATTAATTGTTAGTGAGTTATAGTTAACCAGCAGATGACTATTGGTTAATTAGTGTTTCTTTTATTTGATTTTAAATTTGAATTGTTGTTAGTATGTTTTTTGTGATTCAGTTGTCTAGTTAGTTCCTAACAATATGTTTAAGAATAACCAATGCAATTATAAAGTGTTTGTACTTATTTTTTACTTGTAGCTATTTTTTCTTTTTTATGATCTATGCCATTGATATTTGAAATTTCCTACTTTATCAATTTTTGCTTTTGATGTTAGCATTTTATTTGGTGAACCATTGGCCGAAAACTGTTTTATAACTATTACTAATGGTACACTAGTTGGTATCTACTGGTTCACCTAAACGATGTTATTCGGATTTCATTTTGAAATATGTATTTACTTATTTTTTGTCTATATAAATGCTTTGAATGTAGGACCGGGGGAGTATTATATTAAACTTGCAGATCATTTTGCTGTTAAAGTTATCCATCTTGAGGGCGTAAATGATTAAACCAAAACTGAAACTGAAGGTGGGGAGACCGAAGAAATGATTGAACAGATTGCATACTAGTATCTACTTTGGAGTGTAAATGATTAAACCATAATTGAAACTGAAGGCAGGCAGACCGAAGAAATGATTAAACAGATTGCATACTAGTATCTACTTTGGAGTTTTATGAAATGAGTTGTTATTTTGAAATATTTTTTATTTGTTTAATTATGATTTTGTTTGTAACAGGTCTTTAACATTCATTAACATTGATTGTTCAGTTAAATTTGTTTATTTTTGTGTTACTTAATTCACAAAAATAAGTAACACAAAAATACACCATCAGTTACTATTTGATATAATAGATTTTTTTTTAATTTTATGTTACTTAATTCATGATAGTTTTTTTAATTAATTGTGTTTGCTATACTCTCAGATTTATAATTGGTAATATGTTGGTATACCAACAATATCAATTGTTTATCAGTATATATTTGGTCATCGTTTGGTTAACCATTGGATAACTTTTCTAACATAATATAAGTTTATAATAGTATAAATGAACTTGTATTTTTAGTAAATACTAGGTGGTCATTGTTTGGTTAACCACATGATTATTTATTTAACATAATCATTTTACTTATACAATAGTTGAGAAATACACATCTTACAGTAATTCGCTTCAATAACAACATATTTATTCATTGATTGTCAACAATAGTTGCAAAATAACAACTGTACAAAAATGCTACTAACGGTATACCAAGTAATGACCAATAGTATACTACAAAACAAAATGAATCAATGATTTATAACAAATCAATTACTATTATTAAGCACACTCCTGGTTACAAAATAAAATTCAAGTATATTATTGGTAAATTTAAAATTGTTTTCATTCAACTACGATCGAGATGATAAAAGTTTTAATTAAGTAAAATTGTATGCTTTCATTATCCTCTACATCCAAAGTCTCCTGATTAGGTTCCAAATAACATTTGATATCTCATTTCGTTTCCCGGCTGCTCTCTTTCAGTACACCACAAATCACAGCGTTCATCATCTTAAAATCGGTATCCTCTTTAACCAAAATTTCTTTGATTTTGTAATTCGAGTAATTGAAACTATCATCCCATACTCCATTGCAGTAAACAAGTATTTGCAACGTTGTCATTCCTGCAAAATAACAATTGTAAACATTTAATAAAATCAGTTAAAATCATTATTATTATTTACATGATCTGATAATTGTACTGGTATACTGATAGAATACATTTCGACTATTAATAGTTAACTAATACTGTTTTAATAAACTATTTCAAATCAAAAAAATTACTGCTAATATATTCAATAAATAAAAAAGAGTCCATCATAAACCTGTTTCTAATGATAACCTTAAGTCAATGGTAAACCTTCAAATTGTAGTCAACAAAATATTAAAATATTGATTTATATTGATAATCTTAAGTAAACTATTAGTACAATATATATCAAGATTAACATTTTGATATTCCTCATTGAGGTTTTGATAAAATTTCCAATCAATTTTTATCATTGTTATTTAATAATGAGCTGAATATAAACTATATAGTGTTCATCAATATAAAAGATATAGTGTTCAATTTTTATCATTAAACAGTGTTCATCCATAAACAATTCATGATTCCAAATATATAATTGAATATCAGAACTAAATATTACACAATTCAATACAATAGCGATCATCATCGATTGTAACTTTTTTCTAATTTAAATCTCAATGCAAATATGATGATCTTCTTTAAATATGATGAGATGAATCTCGAATTACCTGATTTCAATTCTTCAAACCTGGTCTTCTTCTTCTTGGATGAGCTGATTTTTGAATTACCTAATTGCAATTGATTTCATGCGATAGAAACAGTTTCTTCTCTTTGATGAGATGATTTTTTCTATGATTTTTTGCTTTTGAAATTCGGAAGATCAAGAACATTGATTGAATGAAGATTTCATAAACTTGGAAAGATTTTCTTTGCATTTGAATTTGAGAGGAAATTTAGGAGATTCTCCTTTTTGAGCTGAATGTTTCTCTCATCATTAATAACCGTATAATTTTAAATATAAAAGCTTAGTTTTGCAAAACATAACCTCTTCATCGTATTTGTCAAAAACAAAACGCGGCACCGTAAGTTTGAGATTATTTATGGTAAAAATGGGTAATTGTCAATTTTTCTCATTCAACTATTTTCCAACGAACAACGAAGAGAAAATTAATCCATAGACTGGCTAAAGCTTTTTTAATTAGAAAAGTACGGGAGCAAAAATTCAAATTGACTTTTACGTTTTGCACTTTATTAATTTGATTTTTCAACTTTCCCTTTTAACAAATAAACTTTCAAAATGAAAAAAATACGGGTTACAGTTAAGGAAAAGAATCACGATTGATTTTTTTGTACCTATTTCCAAATATGCTTTATAGATTCTTGCCTTATTTCTCGCCTTATTGCCATGATCTAAATTTTTCCTTTTCATTTTGAATTTAGGTTGACACAAAAATTAAAATGGCAAGCCCTCCGCTATTGCAGCCACCATCGAGTTTATGTTCTGCCGCAGCCGTCGACCACTATTTGTCTCAAGACCAGTGGCGGAACCAGGAGGGTAAATTAGGGGGGTCGGAATTTCACATTTAAATATAGAAGTACATTAAATAAAAAATTTAATTAAACAAAAGTATTAATTTAGAGTTGATAAATAATAAATAACATAAAAAAAACAAAAAAAACACTAAGAATTAGAAAGGGCAAGAGGTGGAAGTTGAATTCGCCGGTTTTCTTTGTTTTGAAAATGCTGTAAAATATCTTCATTATCGATGGTAGCAAATATCGTCCTCTCAATGAAGCATATCATCAAATCATTCAACCACTCATCTGCCATGCTGTTCCGTAAATCTGACTTGATGTGGTTCATTGCAGAAAAAGCTCTCTCGACAGATGCCGTAGCTACCGGTAAGATCAAAGCCAACTCAATCAAACGATAAACCAATGGGAACACTAAATGTCTACCAGTTTGAACCATCTTGATTGCAAGGATAGAAAGATCTTCACAACTAGTAAAATCAGAACTTTGCCTTACTTCAGAAATGTATGTATCTAGATCATTTCTCAAAAATTGCAAGTCAATAGCAGAGAAATCATCAGAATAGAGTTCAGCAAGACAAATCAAACTATGTTGATCAAATTTCGAAAACGAGTCTCTTGGATCAAGACATGAGATGTACCTTAATAATGCAGTGCTAGATTCAGAAAACCTATTATTCATCTCAACAGTAAGTAAATCAATCACATGAAGAAAAACTTCATTATGATGATGATGATAACAAGTTACCAAGTGCCTAGCACGCCGAGACCGTCCTGGAATAAGAAACTGATCTTCCATATCAGGCACCACAATGCCATGCTTGTTACAAAACATGGTGACTTCATGTAACAAAGCATCCCATCCACTGTCTCTCAAGTTTTGTAGCTTTACTTTCAAAACTTCTATCAAGTTCATCGCAGTAATAATATTCTGATCTTTCTGTTGCAAGGCAAGCGACAATGCATTTGTTATACCCAATAATTTAAGCATAAGATGTAGAATAAATACAAAGTGGAAGTCTTCCATCAGTTTAATCAAGGCACTTGCTTTGCCCCTCGGCTCTGGTTCAGTTCCATCTTCATAAACTCTTTCAAGCACATATAAGGCTGAATTCCACATAGATAACAAACGGGCTAAAGTGACATGATGTGAGCCCCAACGAGTATCACCCGGTCTTGCAAGATTAGTCTGTTGATTAAGCCCTTTTCCTGTAGTAAGCTCACCGCTCTCTAATTTCTCAAAAATATCAGCATCACTATGTTTGTTTAATTCATCTCTTCTTTTGCAAGAAGCACCAGCAGTATTAACAATCATACTGATGTTAGTAAAAAACTCAGCAACAACTGGAATATGTTTTGCAATAGCAACAACCACCAACTGCAGTTGATGGGCAAAACAATGGACATAGAAAGCAAAAGGATTTTCTCGTTGAATAAGTGCCTTCAGCCCATTAAACTCTCCCCTCATGTTGGATGCTCCATCATATGCTTGACCTCGCAATCTAGAAATAGATAAATTATGTCGAGCAAATAACATATCCACAGCCGCTTTTAAAGAACGTGATGAAGTGTCACTAACATGCTCAATGGCAAGAAACCTTTCGATTATTTCACCCTTCTTATTCACAAACCTTAACATAACTGCCATTTGTTCTTTTACAGAACAATCCCGAGCCTCGTCCACTAGTAAGGAGAATTTTCTATCTCCAAGTTCACTAAGAATAGGTAATGTTACTTGTGAGGCACAAGAACTAACTAATTCTTTTTGAATTTTGGGAGATGTCATTTGGTTATTCCCAGGAGCATTACCACCGATGACATTCCTAACTTTTTCATCCATCTTGGCATACCATGACACTATCTCAAGAAAATTCCCCCTTTGTAAAGAGTCAAGAGTCTCATCATGACCACGAAATGCTAAACCTTGCCAAAGAAGAATGCGAACAACTTCTAACACTGCTGTCAAACGAGTTCGGTAAGCATTTTCTGTTTCACGACCTTGAGTAGTCAAAACATGGGAAATGCTTTGACGTTGATTCTGAAAAACCTCACAGTGACGTCTTGCGTCATTATGAACACTGCTTACTGCACCAACATGGTCATTAAAATTTTCCGTTGCCTTTTTCCAATTGTTAAATCCTTTCCTTGTAAAAGCGTCATGACTCTTTGAACCTGGACTTGCAAACAGGTAACAATACAAACAAAATGCAGCATCTTTCTCTACACTATACTCCAACCAAGGAAACTTTTTGAACCATGCCTCTAAAAAGCTTCTCATTTCTGTCGCTTGTTTTTTTTTTGGAAAATTATGACCATATGGTTGACACGGACCCTTTAACAAATATTCTCTTCTAACTTGATGTCTAATTCCCACATCATAATCATTAATACACAGTCGAAGTCCAGGATCAACAATAAGTTCATTGGGATTAAATTCCACACGACTTCTCTTTAGTGGAATACTAGTCGCCTCAGAAGATGAAGGGGTACTCGAATCAAGATTTCTAGGCTTGAAAAAATTCAATATGTTTGTATTTCTTGATTTACCTTATAAAGTTAACAAAAAAATCTATCAATTTTATTGTCTAATTCATCAAGTTAACTATGTAATCAATTTTGATTCATCAATTCACTAATACAAAATATAAACACAAAAAGGCAACCAAATTAATCCATTTATATAACAATTAACATACAAAAAATTAATTTATCCACAATTCATCATCAACACACCAATTTAAATAAACAATTAATAATAAAAATAAATAATAATTACAAAGAACTTACTTGTTGAAGTTTTGTCAAAACCACTACTTGACATTGCTAGATCAATTTATATAACCTAAAAAGATATAATTTAAGATTAATGTTAGATAATATAAAAAATTAAATTAATTATAAAGAATATAAAAAATTAGGTTAAAATCACAATACCTTTGATTGTTGGGTAAAATTAATGATGGGTTTCAAGAATTAAGTGGTATAGAGTGATTAATTGGGTGAAAGAGATTCAATTTAATAATTAGGGTTTATAAAAAAAGAGAAGAAGTGAAGAAAAGGAGGGGTTGATTATGAAATTTGTGCAAATAGTGGTGTAATTTCGAAACAGAAACAGACCGCACCTCTGTCTGTTTCTGTTTCAGTGTTTAATCCAAACGACGTCGTTTGGATTTGTACCAAACGACATGTCGTTTGGATTTAAAAAAAAATTAAAAAAAAAATGGGCCGAACGACATGTCGTTCGGCCCATTAAAAACCTAAAAAAAATCCAGTTGCAGCGCCGCTGCAACTGGTTTGAAGGAGGAACCAGCAGATCTTTGATCTGCTGGTGAGGGTCGAAGATGAAGGGGACCGGTGATGGAATAGCACCGGTCCCTTGTATTCTCCGGCGAGGGAGGGTCGGCCGACCCTCTTCGACCCTCCCTCGTTCCGCCACTGCTCAAGACCGTCGTTGACGCCGTAGTAAGCCCTCCGCCGCCATAAACCCTCCGCAATTGCCCACCATCGTCACAGCCCGTTCATAGCAGCGTCTCCTTCTTCAGATCCGGCGACCCGCAACCTATCCCTCCATTCTTCTCTGACAGCAACATATTCTTCTTTAGATTCAGATCTGGCACCGCCTTGTTCGTACCGGCCATCTTCGCTTTTTTTTATTCGCTTTG
Organism: Mercurialis annua; assembly: GCF_937616625.2. Taxonomy (NCBI): domain Eukaryota; kingdom Viridiplantae; phylum Streptophyta; class Magnoliopsida; order Malpighiales; family Euphorbiaceae; genus Mercurialis; species Mercurialis annua. The sequence continues at coordinate 64,235,471 of NC_065572.1, read as the reverse complement.
GTTTTTCCGTTTTTAGAAAATCACAGATGGAGGACCTCTTGTCGCCATGATGAACAAATCGGAATCGGAGATCAGATTCGCGACGCAACAATAGTTTTTGATTTGTAATTTTATGACTTGATTTTTTTGTTGGTTAATCAATGGTGTACTAATGGTACATCAATAATTGGAATATTAGTAATGATGTAAAAATAATGGTTAATCATTGTAAGGTTAACTATATGTTTTCTAATGGTTGATTAATAGTTAGCTAATTTTGTATAATTTTTTATATAAAATATGAATATATATTGATAATTACTTTTTTTTAATTACAGTTAACTAATATGTGACTAATAGTTAACTAGCAATTATTTTTATACGTATGATTATTTTTAAAATAATTAAAATTTGATGTTTAGTTGTTTTTTTTTGTTATATTTGAATAATTTTGAAAATATTTAGGGGGTAATTATATGTTTCCTAACGGTTAACTATTATTTAACTATACTTGTGTTGGTTATCTAAAACATGTACTTGTCATAATGTTAATTATCTTTTTTTTATTAGTTAAAGTTAACTAATAAGTGATTACTGGTTAACTGACAGTTAACTAACTTGGTGTACTGTTAATTTTAGGATATATTATTGTAGATTTATCGAAAAATATTTTTATGATGTTAATAGTTTTTTATTAAATTTAATTTATTAATGGTTAACTACATGTAAATTTAATGGTTAACTACATCGTCACTTCTCGTTTATGATGAGTTGATGAATTTCTTGTTTTGCTGGACTTTTCTGATTTGTTATTTGTAAAATGGTGGTACGTTGTTAATGAATCACTAAAATTCCTTTATTTATGGAAATTTTGTTAAATGCAACGTTTTTTTAATTAATGAATATTGAAGATTCTTGAAAATATATTCCCAATATGTTAGGTTGCACATTTGTAGGAGATATTAGAAATCGTTTTTTTTAATTAATGAATCTTGAAGATTCTTGAAAATATATTCCCAATATGTTAGGTTGCACATTTGCAGGAGATATTGGAAATCATAACAGCTGATTTCCTTATGTATGGAACCGTATTTCCTATATTAAAGTTGATTTTTATGCAATATAAAATTTGGTAACTGTATTATTCAACTTTGATTTTTGCTCAAGTAAAATTTATAATATTTTCACACATCTAAGGTATTTGTCAATTTTTCTCAACAACGAATCAGGTCACCCCCAACATTGGCGCCAAATAAAAAAGGACTTAAGTAGCAATTTACCCCTTATAAACAATTGTCAATTAACATACAAATTAACTTTGTTGGCAAATCAGTACACGAACTTATTAATTATGGCAATTAGCCTATTTTGACAAATTAACTTACAAGTTAAAAAGGTAAATTGCCAATTTAAAAGATAATTAACTTATAAATTGAGGGGGCAAATTGCCAAAATGGGACGAATTGCCCATAATCATCAAGTTCGTGTAGTCCACAAAATTAATATATGTGTTAATTTACAAGTTCAGGGGGCATATTACCACTTAAATCAATAAAAATGTTATTTTGGAGAATTTTGCACCTATGGCAAAGTGCATCAGATTAGCCTCTCCTCACTCTCACCTTCACAAATGAGTTACACACATCACACAAAATTGAAAAAATCCTTAATATTTTATTTATTTTTTAAATTGATTTTTAATAATTTTAAATTTCAATATTGTATTTTTTGTATTCAAAATTGAACTTTTGTAGATATTTTTTTAAAAATCGTAATTTTATATAAAAATAATTAGGTAGTGTTTTTGTATATTTTTTGTTTTCTAGTATTTATATAGACACACATAAATATTTTGAACGTACAAATGTATCTTGTTTGGACCTAAAAAATTTATTCCCCATACTGTAAATGTATTATAAAAATACTAGTATATCAATTTAATTTTTATAATTTTAACTTTAATTTTTACAGAAATTCAAAAATATCTCTCATGTTTATAAAAAATACTATTAATTTTTTTAGGCTTATTAATGCCTTAAAAAACTCCGACATTTCATCCCCTTTTCAATCATACTCTGACGTTGAAAATTTGTCAATTTTATCCTAATTTACATTTTTTTTCATTTTAATTGTACCCTAAAGCATAAAAATGTCCTTTTTTTATTTAACAAAAGTCCAAAAAAATTCTTTAAAAATTATCAATTTAATATAAAAAGTTAATTCAATGCAAAAAGGGTCAATTTAGAGATTTTTTTTGAACTTTTGACAAATAAAAAAAGGGTAATTTTATGCTTTAGAGTACAATTGAAAATGAAAAAAATACAAAATAGGATAAAATTGACCGATTTGCAACGTCAAGGTAGGATTGAAAAGGGGGTGAAAGGTCGAAATTTTTTAAGACATTAGACCTTTTTTTTATTTTGTAATGTCATTTTAAAATGCCAAAAGAACATCTAGTACTACTTTTTTTATATATATTCATGAAAGAATATAAAATTATAAATAAAGAGTCATAATAATTCATGTTAATAAGTTTTATAAAATTATTTATAAATTTATATGAGTATTTTTTTTACAATCTATTTATTATTTTATTAATTTGTGTGAAAATGACTACAAGCATAACTACCATATTTCAAAAAGAAAATAAGTTATCATAAAAATAAGGCTAATTACTTAAAAAAAACTCCACCTTATAATATTTATTCGTTTATACCCTGAAATAGGATAAAGTTCATTTGTACCATTTTTTTAATTTTTCATTTACGTCTCTACCCTAAAAAGTTAATTTGATCTCTTTTCATTTAAAAAAATATTTAAAATGATCCTTTATATTTAGCTTATATTCTAATTAAACATTAATATTATTAATCATCTACATAATGTTTTCATCCTTTAATTAAATTAATTGTCAAAAATTTAAATTTTAGAATAGAGATGAAAATAAAAAATTAAAAAAATAGTACAAGTGAATTTTTTCCTACGTGAGGGTATAAACGAAAAAATATTATAAGCTGAGTTTTTTTTTAAGTAATTATGCCTAAAAACAAATCCTAAAAGAGAGTAAATTAGGAAATGAACAATAGAGTGACATGGCATGAGAAGTTGTAGAGAAGCCAAATGGTTGACATGCTGAAGAACCAACAAAATCCAATATAAAACCTGTTCATTTCTCAACACTCAAACATTCTATACTCATCCATAACTCTCTATCCCACTCATTGGATCAAAACACCAAACTAAAATTAATGATGATCTCTATTTTTGGTGACTCCCAATCACACTTAAATTCCTTGTACAACTCAAAAGCCTGAAAATTAACCCAGTTCCCTAAATGCATCTTCTTCTGATACTACTATTTAAATCCTTTTTTACTTTTTTGTTAATCATATGTTCATTTCCTTTCATTTGTTTTCTCTGTGTTCTAATCTTACCAGTCCTGTCTAGTTTTGTAGCTGTCTGGTTCATTTATAAGGTGACTGTGTATATTGAAATGAAGATTATGACATTTTTGGGCAGAGTAGTACTAGGTAGCTGTAGTAAAAATGGCAGATTAAGTGATGAATCCGAGGTTTCTGCTAAAAAGAGTGATGATGATGGATTTGTGATGATTAAGGATCGGCAAGAGAGTGTTGAGTTAGAATCATGGGAGCTGCCACCTTTGCATGAGTTTGAAGAAGAAGAAGAAGAATATATGGAAGTTGAAAAGTTGGTCAGTAACAAAGAAAATAATAATAGTGCATGGCAAATTCTATTTCCAAAAGCTAAAGAAGAAACGAAACCGGTATGTAATTAACTAATTAAACACATAATTATAACATGCTGTAGTTGTAATTTGGTTGAGTTAATTATTAAATTTTGGATTTGATTTTTTTTCTTTTTCATTTTTAATATTTCATTTTATTGATGCAGTTTGATGAAGTTTTGTCATACTGGAGAAAGAAAGAGAAAGGAGAGGTTTAGATTAAATTTGTAGCTTACCTAAGTTATCCTGTTCTTCTGTATATATATATACTAATCGAGAAGGGCCAGATTGACCAATTCATGTAAATTCAGCTTGGTAATTAAATAAGGTGATATTAATCAAAACAAATCCAAAATTTGATAATTAAGAGGCAAAATAACTTTTTATGTCCATTTCAAAAAAAATAACTTTTTATGTCCACAATTTTATAAATTTATCAAATATCTCTCAAATATTGTTGGATATTTTAGCTTGTCAATTTTCTCAGATTTACAAATTGAGATAGAGAAAGAAATTACTACTATTAGGTAAATGGAGTTTATCACATCATTCGTATATTAAGTACGCGCGCACTTTATTTCTTTTTTAATTGTCTATTTTTAATAGAACACACATTAAAAAAATTCATTAAAATAAACCTACTTCTCTTTGGCAAATTCCTTTTCTATTGCTAATTCCTGCCGCCTATAGCCCTTGGTTTATTATCTTCTTTAAGACCACTGCCAATCAATATTTTGATCGGCAATGGTTTCATTTTCTTTTCTTAATTTCTTATATTTTTAATTTCTGTTTTTATTAATTTTGTTGTATTTGTTTATTTTTTATTTGCTATTTTTGTCTCTCTTTTTATGGAATATGTAGTCATAAATGGAATTTGATGTTTCCATTGTGGATTATTTTATGTGGTATAGATTTGTACTCCCTCCGTCCCACTTTAGAAGTCCCATTTGACTTTACACACAGATTAAGAAAACATTAATTATTCTTGTCTTTTCATGTTTTTTCATGTTTTGCCCCTATTAATGATAGTGGAATTTTTCATAAAACTCTTGTAAGATAACTAAAATAAGGGTAAAATAGGGTATTCAATGGAAAAGTATTCTAAAAATAGTAATGGGATTTTTTAAATGGGACATCTCAAAATAGAATATGGGACTTCTTAAACGGGACGGAGGGAGTATTATTTACGGTGAAAATTAAACAAATCAGCTTGAAGCTGTCATAACTGTAGATTGTATTCTTATTCAAGTAATTCTTTAAATATGATGTCCAATTGACGATCAATTGTTTACAGAAAACATTGTGATACATAATTAACAATTTGTAATTTTTGATTTTATGGTGTTATCATAAAAAATCTTATCTTATTTATTCGTGTAAATAAGATAGTAGTTTTTGATTGTTTATTTATCTATTAATGTATTCTCATACAAGCTATTTGCTTGAATATGTTTAGTACTGCAATAAAATCTTACATTTTAAAAAAAAAAAAATTATTACAATTTTATGTAAATGATATTAATAAATGTCTTCTCTTCTCCACGAACTAAATTAAAGGATAAGAATAAGAATATTTTTAAAATTTGTTATTGAAATTTATAATTGATAAATATTTTACAATAAAAACAATTTCAAAAGAATAGAAAGAGTACATTCTGCCATCTCATTAAAATGATGTAATGAGTTTAGTTTACAGATAATGTGATAAAACTCGGTCTATTTAATTCTTTTCTTTTTGAGATAAATATATTCAAATTTCAAACTTTACCTTTTTAAAAAAGTATATTTTCATAAATCTTTATTTTTATAAAAATTACTTTACATGATCGATTTTTTGTTTCAATTTATAAAAAATATTTGAATTTAAAATGAGGATTATATATGTGTAACAATAGTTTGAAAATGAAAATTGAATATATGTGTTTCATCTTCTATATATAAATTATACATTTTTTAAAATTAATATCTATATTACATTTAAAAAATATTCTTAATAAAATAATCAAAATTGTAGATATAAAACATATGTTAACTATATTGTATTAGAAATATATTATCAACTACTCTTTGTTTGAAATAATGAAATAAATTTTTTTCTATGATGTGCTATAACTTAAAGCATTAAGCAGCAAATATTATAATTTTAGAATGCAATAATTTTTCCATTCATTCATCCAAACAGTATAATTTTTCCATTCATTCATCCAATACAAAAATAAAAAATAAAAAATTGACATCGCCATTCTTAATTTTTTTTGATCTGATCATGAGGTGTCCTGAACGGGTTCCAACTATGAAACAGCACCTTTAAGCCTTCCACATTCAGACTAATCCCCACTCGAGTCGGGTAGGTCCCTTGCGGGAGGCAAAGCTCTGACCCAAAGTTTTAAACGGTTGCATACATGAGTACGGTTCGAACTCGCGACCTCACTTAAGCTAGAAGAGCGCCTTACCAACTCATCTACGCCTTGGGGTTCCATTCTTAATTTAACTACTAATTAGTATAATCATTCAACCACCACGCATCAGCATCAGCATCATCATTGTTCGCCATTCTTGTTTCCATACTGAACCTGCAACAACTCCCTTTAACCAAAATAAACATTCCCCATTTTCCAAAATCTTGGCGCCAAAATCAAGAAACGCTCTCAAACATTCTCTCTTCAGTTTTTTTGTTCCCTCTCTGTTTCTTGAATAAGTTGGAGAATATGACGGACCCGATGGATGTAGATAGTAATAAATTTCAGTGGCTTGAAGCCAACATTAATGCGCAATTGCTCGCGGGCGATCAAGATTTCAAGAATGATCAAGAAATGATGATAGCTTCGTCGTCGAATCAAGAAGATGACTCTGAATTTGCTTACTATAATGAGGTTCTGATAGATTTGAAGAATCGAGCAATACAACAAGGGAAGAATCTCTCTGTTTTGCTTATTGACTTGATGATCTTGGTTTCATTAAAGAGCGACGATACAGCGATGGAGAAACTCCAAGTTCTTGAAACTTCACTTAAAAGAGTTTCTCAAATTGAAGATTATCGGGAGGTGTATAACAAGTTTATTGAACTGTTTCAAGCAGCAGCTACACTAATGATCAAGAATAACGAAATACAGTCCAAGAAACGCAAGGCAGAGGAGCTCGACTGGAGAGTATTCGAAGAACACGAGATTGATGAACCTATTCTTGAATTTGTGAAAGAAATCTCTCGTTTACGTTTATTATGGATGCGTCTACAAGTGCAAAATTCTTCAACATCAGCAACATTGAAGGACGCAATTCCGCAGCTGCTTCGTGGCGTGGACAAGTGTGAGGGAGCAATGAAGCTCTTGCAAATGCAGGTGAAAGGTTTGGAGGAAAAATATGAAAATGATGAGTATGAATTCGAGAATATGAAGCTAAGTGATGTGTATAAGGAAATGGTTTCAAAGATTAATGAAGTTTGGGATCAAATGCAAGGAATCAGATGAATTTTGAATCATCACAAACAAGTGGTTAGGTAGAAATATCAGTCATGGTGTTAGTTCTTTTGATTTCTAGGTTTTACTGTCAGCTTTTACATCATATAGTTTGTTAGGAATATAGGCAATGCTTGTTATTGTTACTATTTGGTCCTGTAATTGTTGGATTCAAATGCCATTGAGAATGAAATCTGTGATTGTCAGTCATTAGCAAATCAGCTCGCTTAATTTGGAAAACGAATCCTTTTCGAAAATTGCACAGCATTGATCTTGAAATCACACCTTGTCTCTCCAGCAATGAATGTTGTATTCTGATCTCTTCGTCAATTGCGCGCTTTAGATTTCTAATATGGCCCTTCAATGCATCAGAAGTTATAATTTCTGATCAAAACCATTAACAGAACAGAATGCCTTGGGCAAGTAATAGTCATCGACTCCTATTGATTTACCGAAAGCCTCAAAACCCGCCTTTGCAGCTCCTCAGCACTCCCTAAACCTTTATAATCCCCAAATTTCCTCTACCCTGAACCTCATTAGACGTTCCGGGTTCCCTGGACATACAATATGGTGAAACTGCAATTGACAAAAGTGGAGCAGGAAACCTAATTGAGTGAGTGATTTCCATTTTAGCATAATCAATCACCTTCATGAACCCATATCAGCCAACACTCGCTTGTTTATGTGAATAAATTATGAATCGTTTTGAGTAATTGTAATGTTTTTGTGGAGGTCCTTGTGCTAGCATTTACATACATGTGTGCTTAGCAAAGTTTACCAATTATGTTAGATAGGTAGTTATCATCTACTGTTCTTTAGTGATGGTTTTTTTTCCGTCAAAGATGGTAATCGACGCTTTAAGTCAAGATTATTAGTTGTTAATTACGGAGGCGGAATATAAACTCACAATCTTCCAATGCACTTCGACGTACATTAACCATCCAAACTAGGCACTTCATTGGCGTCCTTTAGTGATGGTTGCAACGGGTATATTTACTCTTTTTTCCGTTTACAATGACTCATGTTTTTAGCGAATAAAACTGTCTTTTTAACTAATATTTTTCACCTATTCTGTGTCCTTCGCTTTTAATTCTCTCTCTATTCTTTCTGCCATTAATTTTGCTCGCACCATCATTCTATAATTTTCCAACACAAATCAAGGCACCGATCTTTTAACATGCCAGTATTTGACAGTATGATCATATGACCCAGTAACAAACATTTCACCATTAATTGGACTACCAATCAGTGACGAAACCAGTCCAAAAATTGATATAGGGTGCAAATTTAATTAAAAAAAATATTAAAATATCATATCACAAAAAATACACTAAAATATTTAATTATTAAATTTTTTAGTATAAAATAAAAAGGAAAGTAAAAACACGCATTAAATTCAAAGTATTTAAAAAGGATTAGAAAATTAAGGGTATTGCCTTTGAATAGAAACATGTTGAAAATTTTAGAAATTGGGTCTAATTTGAATAGGGATTGTGTAACTTGAGGGAAATTTTATGTTGATTTATTTAAGGTTAATTGCAAATAAAATTACAAACTTTAACGTTATTTGCAATTATAATACAAATTTCGAAATATAGCAATGTTAGTTTGTTATGCAAATGACATGATGCAACGGTTTTATTGTATAATTTTTAAATTTATTTTGGAGTTGATAACACATTTTTACATGTACTTTGAAAATAATTAGAAGAAAATCCTAAGAATAGATATACCGGTGAGTTATAACTCATATGATATAAGTGATGGACAACAAATTGTTAGATTGTAGGTTTAAATTCTTCGACCATCGCTTCTTCTTTTCGATTATGAAAAAAAGTATATTTTCAAACTTAATGTGAGTGTTGGCTTATTAATATGCTTCTAATTATGAAATTTTGAATAAGAGACACTGCTAGTCTCTTCGTCAAGGCTATAAAGCTAATCTTGATTTTAAATGCATTTAAAATCAATGCACTGAGTTTTGCTTAAATTTTATTTCTAATTATAATGATGGAATAATTCACATCTTTTATTTATTTTAATAGTATATTCTTTTTTTTTTTTGAAAAGTTTTAACAGTACATTCTATTGTTTTGTCTAATGTACTCAATGATTTTCTCCTTTTTATTTTCTCGAAAAAATGAGTGTTCCTATATTACAAAGTAAATTTTTTTATCATCGATTAATTAATTACTTATCCAATTTTGTCCCGTAGAAGTATTTTTGATTAGGTTAGACTTTAAATTATCAATCTGTGCAATAGTCCGCACCACCATCTACGACTTTCATTTTTACTCGAACTTTATTCGACATTTATAAGATCTTCAAAATTAATGTCAAACTTAACTTCTTAAATTTAGATTGGTTCAAACAATAATTACAAATGACATTTATAAAGTTTGAAAGATCAACTACAATATTCTTTAAAGTTGTTTTATAAAATAACGCTCGAAAGTGTCCGAAAATAACCCGAAAATAGTTAACGTAAATTACAATTCATTGGTAAAATAATTTTTTTTTTATAAAAAAATAAACTGATTGGGCAATTATTGCCCAATCAGTTTCAAATGATTGGGGAGAGAGTAATTAACTCTCTCCCCAATCATTGGGAGTCACCAGCCCGCCATATGAGATGGCGGGCTGGTGCTAATTACGGTGATTAAGATAATCACCGTAATTAGCTACCAGCCCGCCATCTCATATGGCGGGCTGGTGCTAAAATACATGGGCCCGCTATCTCAGATAGCGGGCTGGTGGTAGGAGGCACAAAAAAAGAATTTTTGTGTCTATGAGACACAAAAATGTCAAAAATCCAAAAAACAATGACGTGAACATTATAATAAATAATTTTACCATTACGTGATTGGTTAATATTCCAATTTTCCAAAAAAAAATATTATAATTATAGTATCTTATTTATCAATTTATTATCTCTACATTTCAATAACTTTTTAAAAATTCTCGATTCATTTCCGAATCTAAATTTAAACACATCCAGAAACCGTAAAATAGGCAAATTATTGTCTAATTGAAATGAAGTCGCTAACTTAATTTATTATTCATAATAATAAATCTATTTTAGTTAACAAAAATTAGAGATAAATTGTCATCGAGAAACGGTATTATTTTCCATGACGCACTTTTGATTTGCACAATTAGTAACCCGCGGGTGAAATGATCACTCCTTGTGACCCACCAATAACCGTCCAAAACAGAAATATATACAAAGCAATAACCAATTCCCTTTAACCAAACAAACAGTCCCCATTTTTTCACAACTTTGGCGCCAAAATCAAGAAACGCTCTCAAAGATTCTCTCTTCAGCTTCTCTGTTTGATCTTACTAAATCATCAGCAATGAATAATCCTCCTAATGCGCCTTATCCTTATTATTGTCAGATTCTGAAAAATTTAGAGAATCGAACACTCAGTCAAGGCAAGAATCTTTCCCTTTTCCTTGCTAACTTGATGTTCTTGGTCTCATTAAAGGGTGACGGTTCAACCATGGCCAAATTCACAAATCTTGAAATGTCACTTAGAAGACTTTCTCAGAGTGTAGATTTTCAACCGACGTATAACAAGTTTACTGAAGTGTTTACTGCAACAGATGCAATTATGAGCAAGAATCGTGAAAAAGAGTCCAAGACACGCAACGCGGATGAAATTAACAACAATCTAGTATTCGATAAAGATGAGATTGATCGAGCTATTCTTGCATTTTTGAATGAAATCTTTCGTTTGCATATACTATGGATTCTTTGGCAAAAGACTACGAAGATGCTGGTGCGTCATTCTTTAACATTAGCAACGTCCAAGGTTGCAATCCCGCCGCTGCTTCTTAGTGTGGAGAGGTGTGAGGAAGCATTAAAGATCTTGGATTCTCTGATGAAACGTTTGGAGGAAAAATACGACAGCGATAAGCGTGAACTCAATAATATGAAGGAAAGTGATGAGTATAAGGAAATGGTTTCAAAGTTCAATGCATCGTGGGATGAATTGGACCGCTGAATTTGAATCATCACAAACGAGTGGTTAAGTAGAAATATCAGTCATGGTGTTAGTTCTGTAGGTTTCTTGGTCTTACGGTCAGTTTTTACATGCTTATAATTTGGTGCATTCATATTCTTAGTTTGTTGCTGGTTTTTGATTTTGTTTCTTTGAATGTCAATGATTTTTTCATGGAAATCAAGCAAGAATTGGTTCTGTAATTGCTTGTTTCAAATGTCATTGATAATGAAATCTGTGATTGTTTATGTTGGTTATGAGTAGATCAACTCAGTTTGGAAATTGAGTCATTCATAATTCAAGACTGTTCTTCTAATTCTTTAAGAAAATCAGACAACATTGATATTGAACATGTTTGTACCAGTCCAATATATTTTTATTTTCATTTGTAGCTAGTAAAAACAGAAAACCTATAGTTGTTCATCATTCAATTTTGTGGCTCGTTGATGTAAGTAAAATTAAGAAAGAATGTTGTGTGAACTGATATTCGAAATCAACTCACTTTGGAAATTGAATCATTCATAATTCAAGACTGTTCTTCTAATTCTGTAAGAAAATCAGACTACATTGATATCAAACAGGACTTTAACGGTTAGCAAAGAAACCGGAACAAATTAGGCATCCAATTAACGATATGTTTGATAAATGTTGACGAGATCAATGGCCAAATTTGGACTGGCTCAGAAGCAACCTGAACATGGGGAAGTAAGATAACTTCTACTGGCCGCAATTCGTCACAAAATTGCAATGCAATGACATCAATACAAAGTTCAGCAGTGTGCTGAACCTGAGGACTCCAGTGAAAAAGAGCTTAAATCTACCAATGATTTAATGATGATCAAAGAAATGGGCAAGGAGGAACCCCCGCAGTATAATGAATTATGCGGACTGAAAAAGAACATTCGGATGAACTCTATTCCCTATGTCCGCCATACTTTGAAAACATGCAGTACTTGAAAATAGACTTCCAGACATTAAGAACCAGAGAGCAGAACACCAAAGAACTACATAACATCACAGCATAGTTTAAGAAGAGCTTCTTGCCTGCAAAGGCAAGGGGCTTATGACAAGAGGGGGACGAAGAGCGCGGTGCTTCATCTCATTTTCTTTTCGAGCCTTGTACATCTCTTCTGTCTCAATTGCAACTAACCTCTTAACCTATAGAAAAATTTATATGAGCGACAAACTGGCATAAGCTACGTGCAAGGTACAACTAAAGAATTATATTGAGTTAAGAATCAAACTCAAACCTGCTGGACCGTTCCCTTGAGAGATGGAGTATTGCGTCTTGTGACAGTCCGGTTGCATTTGCCAAGATGCAATGCTTATAAATTACATCTATGAAGTAACTGGTTTCAGGTTGCTTGAAGAACATAACGGACCGACCTTTTCTTCCTTGCTGTTCTTCGAAGGAAGAACATTGTTCTTAATTTCTTTGAAAAACAGAAATGTCAAGATATCATAATCACGCAAAAAAAGCGATATAAAAATTACGCCAAAATCAAAAAATATTATTATTCTATCTTATTTATTAATTTATTATGTCCAAATTTCAAATTCAATAACCTTACAAAAAATCTTAATTCATTTGTGAAATCTAAAATTAAACACATTTTTTTTTGGCAAAGTAGCAATTGTATTAATTTCGGTAAATAGAAGTACATAATGTTTGAGAGAATTAAATAACAGAGATTACAATAATAACTCCTAAAAAGGAGGCTTTAAGGACTTTTTAGCCACTTCATGGGCCATCCAAGTACACATTCGCTTAACATATGCAAAGTAAGCGAACGGTATAATATTATGACTTCTATTATTGATAAAATATCATTCTCGACTTATTCCAATGTCTTCGCAACTTCGGGTGACATAATCCCTGAAAGACAATGAGAACTACAATAAGTGATAAAACTCAAAATTTTCATATAAAATCATACTAACAAATGATACTATAGTATAGCTGAATCAGAACTTATCTGGAACATTGCAGGCGGTAGAGGCTTTCATCAACGTACTTTAACCTCATAAGGAGTACAATATCCTCACAAGGAGTATGAAATCTCACAAAGAGTACTTTAACCTCACAAGGAGTACTTTAACCTCACAATGAGTACTTTAACCTCACAAGGAGTACTTTAACTTCACGAATTGAAATGATAAATTTTACCTACTATATATTATTTTAAATATTTATTATATGTTATTTTTTACTCTTATTTAGATCTCATATTTAGTAGGTAATTTTATTCATTATATTTATTTTACTAGTACATTTTGTGAGTAATAGATGAAATCTCGAATGAGTTAAAGAATATGTAATTCTATAAATATTTAAACATGAAATATATAATAGGTAAATTAAATAAAAAAAATTATAATAAGGATTACATTTCAAATGAGTTTTCAAAATAGAAAATTTACATAAAAAAACGGTTTTTGAATTTGAAAAGGTAAAAACTTAAATTTTATAAAATTCAATAATTATAAAACTAATACTTACTAAACAATCATCAACTTAGAAAAGGAAAAAACATCAGTTCAATTTTTTGGAAAATTACTCCCTTTCAAAGTAAAAGAACAAATAACATAGAGAAATGCCGAATTTTACCCACAACCTTTATCTATGAGATCTAATTGGAAATATAATCAATTGTTTAAAGATTTTTTGTTTTTCAATAAATTTCATAGTGAAGAATATATAAATATGAAGAAAGATCAGACATTTTCTAAAAACAATTCGCGATGTGTGAATTTTTAGTTTAAAAGTGGATTTATTTCAAAATAATATAATGATCCCACAAAACTCATAAATCAAAATAATAGAATTAATAAAAAGAGTAAATATTCAACCAATGTAAACTTTAAAATCTTTTTGGGTTAATTTAAAAGTATGAAAATGGCAAAATATAAAAGCAGCACATTTACTTATGATGCTATTTGATTTGCTTCATTAAAGGAACACTTAATTAAATTAAAAAATATGAAAAACAAAACCAGAAAAAAATACAGAAAATGAAAAAGAAGAGGTTATCTTTTTTGTCGAATATAGAAAAACTTACTTGGCATATAATTGCTATCAATTCTCATTGTCCAAAAAAGTTGGTGATTTTCAATTCTTTTAGAAGAATCATATATGTTGAATAATTGGAAAATAATAAATAAACAATTATCAAAAAGCAACAAGACATCATAGACTTTAAGACAATCATCTTCTTTGGCGAAAAATAATAATTGGCTGTATTGTACAAAGGATTTTGTTGAATTTTTGTTGAAACAAGACAAGGAAATTATGGACAAGAGTCATGACAGATAATGTATAAATTAAAATTAATTCATCGAATTTCATACCTGAAATTTCCAATCCACTTTCAACCGGTAGCGGAGCGGGGGTGGTCTCGTTGTGCGGTGGATACTCCTCTAAGTGATCGAGTTTTGAAAAGGACGCTATTCATCACTATCATACAATGTTCTACATCCTACTGCATCACACCCTTCTTTTTGATACGCCGCGACAGAGGACGGAGATTATCGCAAACCGATTCCGTGGAGTAACCGCTGCCATGAAGTAACCGCTGGAGCAGTTTCGCAAAAACAGAGCGGACAACGATTTTGTAGTGCGGCAGCGGACGAAGATTACAGCAACCACTTCCACGGAATAATTAGTGGTAGAACTATCTCTTCATTAGATTTCATTTTGAGAGTAATTCAAATTGAAAATGCTAGAGAAAAGGGAAACAAAGTGCCGAAAAACTCGTTAATCAAGAATAGGGTGATTGAAGGGTTAGAAATATGTATGTATCTTACATCTTCAAAAATCTCCACAAAAGACTGACAATCACAGCATAATGAGCGGCTGCCATGGATAGCGACGTCTAGTCTATTGTATCAAGCAGCGCCGGCGAAGGATAATGAGCGAGCAGCGTAACTGTTGATGAGGAGCGGTTACTCGCATATTCTCATTCTGTAAAACTCACCTTTCACTATCGCTCATATGCTCTGTTCTTCTCGCAATTAAGAAATGGCATTTTGTTTTTTGAATATGCATTCAATTAATCTCTTATAAGAGTGATAAAATTAAACACATTAAGAAACCCTAAAATAGGTAAATTTTTGACCAATTGTAATGAAGTCGCTAACTTAATTTATTATTCATAATAAATCTATTTCAGTTAGCAAAAATTAAAGATAAATTGTAACTGAGAAACGGTATTATTTCACATAATGCACTTTTGATTTACACAATTAGTGACCCGCGGGTGGAATGATCACTTCTTGTGACCCACCAATAACCGTCCAAAACAGAAATATATACAAAGCAATAACTGACTCCCTTTAACCAAACAAACATTCCCCATTTTTCCACAACTTTGGCGCCAAAATCAAGAAACGCTCTCATACATTCTCTCTTCAGCTTTTCTGTTTGATCTTAACAATGGCTAATCCTCCTAATGCGCCTGATTTTGATGATTATTGTGAGATGCTGGAAGATTTAAAGAATCGAACACTCAATCAAGGCAAGAATCTTTCCCTTTCCCTTACTAACTTGATGTTCTTGGTCTCATCAAAGGGTGACGATTCAGCGAGGGAGAAATTCCAAACTCTTGAAACTTCACTTACAACACTTTCTCAGATCGAAAAATTTCAACCGGTGTATACCAAGTTTGTTGAAGTGTTTCCAGCAGCAGGTGCAATTATGAGCAAGAATCACGAAAAAGAGTCTAAGCAACGTAAAGCGGAGGAGATTAACGACAAGAAAGTATTCGAAAAAGATGAGATTGATGGACCTAATCTTGCATTTTCGAATGAAATCTTTCGTTTGAATTTAGTATGGATTCTTTGGCAAAAGGCTACAGAGACACTGGAGTGTGATTCTTTAACATTAGCAACGTTGAAGGTTGCAATTCCGCCGGTGCTTTCTATTGTGGAGCAGTGTGAGGAAGCATTAAAGAGCTTGGATTTGCAGTTGAAACTTTTGGAGGAAAAATACGACAGCGATAAGCGTGAACTCAATAATATGAAGGAAGGTGATGAGTATAAGAAAATGGTTTCAAAGATTAATGAATCATGGGATGAATTGTACCAATGAATTTGAATCACCACAAACAAGTGGTTAAGTAGAAATATCAGTCATGTCATGGTGTTAGTTCTTTAGGTTTCTTGGTCTTACGGTCAGTTTTTACATGCTTTTATTTGGTGCATTTCATATTCTTAGTTTGTTGGAAATATAGACGTTGCTGGTTTTTGATTTCGTTTCTTTGAATGTCAATGAATTGTTCATGGAAATCAAGCAAGAATTGGTTCTGTAATTGTTTGTTTCAACTTTCAAATGTCATTGATAATGAAATCTGTGATTGTTATTCCTTGCGTATCATTTAACAAGCCTTATTTAATATCCTAAGTATCTTTTTTATTAATTTTCTTGAGTCAACAATAATGGGTGATACACTAACTGAGATTTAGTAGTTGAAATTCCATGAAAAATTATTTCGATTATTTATAACAAATAATATCTTATATTTCGTATATACACACAATCAACAAAAAATCGACTCGAAATAATTTTCTTCGGTGACCAAAAATCCTTCTATCTTAACATAATCAAATAGTATAGTAACTAAAATGTTACGTTTTGAAGTTTGGTCACCATTTTGTAATTTTTGAAAAGTAAAGTGACCTCCAAAATCAATTACCCGTAATTGTTTGTTTCAACTTTCAAATGTCATTGATAATGAAATCTAGCTGTGATTGTTATTCCTTGTGTATCATTTAACAAGCCTTATTTAATACACTAACTGAGGATTTAGTAGTTGAAATTCTGTGTAGACTTCCAGTGACGAGTCTCATGCAATATAAGAGGGTTTCAAAAGGGTGGTACAACCTCATTTCTAATGTTTGTGCCCCCAAGATTTCTTGCATTTCATCTAGTTCCCCTTCTGGTTTCTTGTTCACTATTTTACGCAAAACTTCCAGTTATGATATAGCCTATGTTTCTTATCCACAAGGTCGTTATTTTGATAATGATGCTCCAGGTTTTGTGAAATCTTGTACTCAACTTTTAGCAAGCAGACATTATAAACTGCAGGATTTTTGCAACGGCTTGCTTTTATTTATTTCAGTAGATGGTCACTATTACGTCTGCAACCCAACTACCAAGCAGCGTATTGAGCGCACTGTTTATTTGGATGGAAAGCTATGCAAGCAATATCTGTCGGAGTACGTACCTCTTTTGTTTTGACTTGGACAATCTTACTGCTAAGTACCTATTGCTAATTCTATGTATGCCTTTATTGGCATTTCCAAAGGGCAGTTATATTATGCCAATCATGATTCTTCCAAATCTAAGTTCTGTTTTTTGATTCTTGAGGACTGTTTTTAGAGATTGAAGCATTGCATTTCAATTAGTCATATAAGTCATCAACTCAGTTTGCAAATTGAATCATTCATAATTCAAGACTATTCTTTAACAAAATCAGACAACATTGATCTTGAACATGTTTGTAACAGTCCAATATATTTGTATTTTCATTTGTAGCCAGTAAAATCACAAAACCTTTAGTTGATATCACATGTTCATCATTCAATTTTGTGGCTAGTTGAAGTAAGTAAAATTAAGAAAGAATGTTGTGTGAACATATTCGAAAAATTATTGAAGGATTATCAGGCTTATGTCTCATCTCGTGTAACGATTCTTTATCAAAGCAAAATTCAGAGGCTTGGTATATCTAGTGCCATTCAGTCATCAGAACTAACAGCTTATCAAGTTGTAAACCTCCAAATATGAGTGATAATGGCACTTGACAACTTCTCAAGTAAATCTGATATGAAATTAGTCCAATGCTTGAAAGTAGAACACCCAGATGAACTCTATTCCTTATATCAACCATACTTTGGGAAAATGCAGTACTATTTAGAATATATGTCAAAATATAAAATATTAATTTGAACAATTTTCTTTTTTTTGATTATTTGGGGAGGGGGGAGCGCTTGTGTCAAAAAACGAACCCACGGCCTAACATTTGCTGCTTAACGCTTATACCATTTAGCTATAGATCATTGGTTAATTTGAACAATTTTCAAGTGAAAAAAAAAATCAATAACAAGGTCAGGTGCAAATGAACTTGGGAGGTTAGCCTATGAAATAATAACAAGATTAGTGAAAAAAATGGACGCATAATAACTTACAAAGTAAACATCAAACGGTCGACATAACAAATTGAATTACCGCACTATATATGCTACAACTGGATAAATAGATAAATCAAATTTAAGAATTAAGATTTCTTCAATTATATTTCAATTTGAGTTGCTGAAATTGATGATCTACATCATTTATTATAAGGCCTAATGTTTTAGAAAAATCCGACCTTTTAACCCCTTTTCAATCCTTTCCTCATGCTGAAACTGATCAGTCGTACCCTATTTCGTATTTTCTCGTTTTAACTGTACCTTAATTTTTTAATTTTCGACAATTGTTTTACTTAAATGATGAAATCATTCATTTAACTAAATTTTAAGATTAAATTAGATTTATTTTCATTTAAAAAAGTACAAAGTTTGCCATTTAGATCAATTTAGCCCTCAATTCCAAGAAAGGGTCATAAAAGCCCCCAACGTTTCAAAATTTTAACAACGAAGCCCTCCGCTCTAACACCGTTACTAACTCTGTTGAATAAATCCAATGTGGCTGTTTGTTACTGTTGCGAATAAATGACATGGTAGAGCCTTTATGACTTGGCAGTGGGTAATACAATAAACTCAATTAATAAACTTTATTCAAACCTCAATCCCTAAGTTCATCCCCAAATTTCTTGGCAAAAAAAATCTCCAAATGCCTGCCCCCTTTGGAGCAATTCTTTTTACTCACCGGAATTCATTTATAAATGAATTCCACAAGGATTCATTTGCAAATGGAATTCATTTGCAAATGAATTCCGCTGTTTGGAATGAAAAACTGTAAACTATAGAATTAAAATGAATTCTGCATATTTATGTTTGGAATGAATTCTAGAATTCAATTCTTTTTAATCTATTCCTATATTAACCTTATAACCATTTTACTAAATATTAAAAATTAACTAAAATACTATTAAAATTTATTTTATGCTAAAAATAACTAACTATATTAAAATATATAATTTATTTTTTAAATTTCAAAAAATTAAAACATAGCAACATAAACCACAAAATTAGTATTTCTGGAAATTACCGTGTGCACGCTTTAACTGAAGAGATCTTCTGTTTTTTTTTTTAAAAAAATTTCCGAAGCACCGATTTTTATAAATTTTATAAATTCAAAATATAACAACATAAATCACCAAATTAAGCATAAGCTACTATTTTAAACAAAGATCAAAATGCATAACTTGTTCTTCAAGTTTTACAAATCTAAAATATAACATATACTTTATTAGAAGTATATGCTATATCAACATATTTAACATACATATTATTGAATACATTCATAAGCAACAAAATAACAACTAATATAAAAAATATAAACCATTCAAAAATTATACACATATAATTAAAATCAAATACATAATATTTAACAAGAAAAAATAAAAAAATTCCACTAGTTTATTTAACTAATTATAAAAATCTGAAAAAATATTAATAAACTATTTGAAATAGTTAATTAAAAAAAATAAAGATAAGTTGATAAAACTAAACTTTTTGGTTTGAGATTTGTTGTAATAGGTATTATAATGATTGGTTGTGTAATATGGAGTAGAGAAAATTAAAAAAAACGAGAAGGAAAATTGAAATAAAAATGAAAAAAAATAAAATGAGAAGGAAAATTGAATGAAAATGGAAAGAAATAAAATGAGAAGAAAAATTGAAATGAAAGTGACAGCAAATAATGTCAAAAGAAAAGAGAACCTTTAAAAAGTTGAGGGTATTATTGACAAAAAGGGATTGTTCTTTTTGTTATGTGTTGTTCATTTGTAAATTCTATCTATTTTGCTTGGATTTATAAATCCACAAATTATAACTAACATTAATTCCCTGATTTTAATTTCAAGAATTGTGTATGTCCATTCATTCATTCCAAACATAAAAAAATGAAATTATAAATGAATTCCAACTTTTTTTAAGGAATTCATTCATTCCAAAAGGGGCTTTAATTTCCTAAATCCAACCCTAAAACAAAATTGACTATAACTCAAAATGCCATCATCTTCAATTTCTACAAGAAGCAAAATCAAAACAGATCAAAACAAACTGCCAAGTCATAAAGTGAGGAGCTTGCTGCTGCGTCGAGACTAGAAGATGATGTCATTTTCTACCAAAAGTTCCATTGTTATTACCATTTATTAAATTTTTGTCCAACAAAAGCTTTCTTCTACAGCCTCTCAAATGCTTCCAGGGTATCTTCATATGACTGGAACTTAGCAACCTTGGACATAATGCTCATGGTGTGTTTTTCCAATATCCACCATGAATTTCCAAGCTTTCTCAAAATAGCGCATTCACACAATGATGTGAAGGATTATCTCAAAGGAAAATAAACTCGGAACGTAATGCGAATGACGAAGAGAAAATCTGAAGAACTCCAAGGATTTAGGGAATTAGGGCTTTAAAGAGTTAGGGATTTGGAGATTTGGGGATTTCTCTGAATTTAGGGATTGAGGTTTAAATGAAGTTTATTAATTGGGTTTGTTGTATTACCCATTGCCAAGTCACAAAGGCTCTTCCATGTCATTTATTGACAACAACAGTAACAAACAGCCATGTTGGATTTGTTTAACAGAGTTAGTAACGTTGTTAGAGCGGAGGGCTTCGTTGTCAAAATTTTGAAATGTTGGGGGCTTTTTTTACCTTTTCCTGACGTTGAGGGCTCAATTGATCTAAATGATAAACCTTAAGGGCTTATTTGACCCTTTTCCCTTTTAAAAAACTAACTAAAAACCATAATCAAATTAAAACTGTGTTAAATTTTCAATTAATTTAAGTCAATTTAAACAAATTTAAAACATATACAATTAATACATGATAGATATGGAGAACGTTTTTGAATTTTTTCCAAATGAAAAAGACGTCAATTTGATATTTTAAGATACAATTGAAACACAAAAATGCAAGATAGGATAAAATTGGTGATTTTTTAAGGGCGAATGATTAAAAAAAGTCAAACCTTTCATGAAAGTTTCACAAAAGTGTAGAACTTTTCAATTTTATCCAATTTATCCCGAAACGCATAATTTTGTTACAATTATGTCCAACTACACAATTTTGCTTGTGTGGCGCTGATTTGTGGCAGTAGGCGCCACATGAGCAAAATTACATAGTTGGACATAAGTGAAACGAAATCATGTACGTTTCAGGACAAACTGAATAAAACTGAAAAATTTGAACTTTTGTAAAATTTGTTTGATTATTTGGCCAATTTTTAACGTCGGGATAGGATTAAAGAGGGGTTAGAAGGTCGATTTTTTATTTATTTATGGCATTAGGCCTTTATTATAAAATGAAGGGTGCAGATTAATTCAAATAAAATTGTACTTTTTTATCTACATCATTTTATAATAAATGGTGTAAATGCATTGAACTTGATCCTCAAAGTCAAGAAGATATCACGCCAGAATATTTATGTAAAAACTATGTCAAAAAAAATATATTATTATACTATGTAATTTATTGATTTATCATGTCCAAATTTTAAATTCAATAACCTTTAAAAAAAATCTTGATTCATTTGTGAAATCAAATTAAACCCATTAAAAACCCTAAAATAGGTAAATCATTGACCAATTGTAATAAAGTCGCTAGAGATAAATTGTGATTGAGAAACGGTTATTTTACATGATACACTTTTGATTTACACAATTTGTAACCCGCGGGTGGAATAATCACTTCTTGTCACCCACCAATAAATATATACAAAGCAACGACTACCCCCCTCTAACCAAACGAACATTCCCCATTTTTCCACAACTTTGGCGCCAAAATCAAGAAACGGTCTCAAACATTCTCTCTTCAGCTTTTCTGTTTGATCTTACTAAATCATCAACAATGGCTAATCCTCCTAATGCGCCCCAATTTGGTTATTATTTTCAGATTCTGAGCAATTTAAAGAATCGAACTCTCAATCAAGGCAAGAATCTTTCCCTTTTCCTTACTATCTTGAAGTTCTTGGTCTCATCAAAGGGTGACGATTCAGCCATGGCCAAATTCCACATTCTTGAAACTTCACTTACAAGAGTTTCTCAGAGTGAAGATTTCCAACCGGTGTATACCAAGATCATTGAATTGTTTCCAGCAGCAGGTGCAATTATGAGCAAGAATCACGAAAAAGAGTCCAAGAAACGCAAAGCGGATCGGATTAACGACAAGAAAGTATTCGGAGAACATGAGATTGATGGATCTATTCTTATATTTTTGAATGAAATCTTTCGTTTGCAGTTACTATGTATTCTTTGGCAAAAGACTACGGAGATGCTGGCGCGTAATCCTCCAACATTAGCAACGTTGAGGGATGCAATTCCGCAGCTGCTTCGTGGTGTGGGAAAGTGTGAGAAAACATTGAAGATCTTGGATTTGCTGTTGAAACGCTTGGAGGAAAAATACGACACAGATAAGCGTGAACTCAATAATATGAAGGAAACTGATGAGTATAAGGAAATGGTTTCAAAGATTGATGAATCGTGGCGTGAATTGGACCGGTGAATTTGAATCATCACAAACAAGTGGTTAAGTGGAAATATCAGTCATGGTGTTAGTTCCTCAGGTTTCTTGGTCTTACAGTCAGTTTTTACATGCTTATATTTGGTGCATTCATATTCTTAGTTTGTTGCTGGTTTTTGATTTTGTTTCTTTGAATGTCAATGATTTTTACATAGAAATCAAGCAAGAGTTGGTTCCGTAATTGTTTGTTTCAAATGTCATTGATAATGAAATCTGTGATTGTTATTGTTAGTCATCAACTCACTTTGGAAACTGAATCATTCATAGTTCAAGACTATTCTTCTAATTCTTTAAGAAAAACAGACAACATTGATCTTGAACATGTTTGTACCAGTCCAATATATTTGTATTTTCATTTGTAGCCAGTAAAAACAGGAAACCTGTAGTTGTTATCACATGTTCATCATTCAATTTTGTGGCTCGTTGAAGTAAAATTAAGAAAGATTTCTGTGTGAACATATTCGAAACCTGAGACATGGAGTATTGCATCTTGTGACAGTCCGGTTGCATTTTTCGAAATGCAATGCCTCTAAAGTACGTCTATGAAGTCTCCTGGTTCCAGGCATTGCATTTTCACCAAGGTTATGTATAAGTTAGGACTCTCCGTGAAATTGACATAACTAAAAGTTTCGATTAAATTTATTAAAAGTCGAAAAGATTTGAATTTTTTTATCCTCTCGGAAAAAGTAATAGTACCGTCAAGTGTGCTATCTTTTTAAGCAACTCGAGGAAACCAGAGCACAGCATTTGACATTCTCAATGATTCTTTGAGTTAACCTGCATTATAATGTTTTTGTTTGTTCTTCAAACTGTCAACAACATAATATTACAGTTTCTGATGAAAAATGGACCAATTTACTTAAAACTCATAGTCTAATCTTGTAGCAATGGGACATCCTGTATAAATCTTCTATAGAAACTGTTTTTGCTTGCTCTTCCTGTAAATTCATAAACAATGTTATGCTTAGAATTATTTGAGCACTTTTTTTATAAATTTGCTGATCTGTACAATTAAATCATACTCTAAGCTCAAATGCGTTTCTGAAGGTGAGTCCTCTGTGGTAATTGAGAGGCTGCTCGATTTATATGTTAATAATGTCTGGATGAATTCTAAACCATTCTGTTTTATATTTCTAGTAATTCTTTTAACATAGATATGACTAGTTCTATATGTGTGACTTTCAGTGCTTAGCATATCAGGCTGTGAATTAAGTAAATTCTGTAAATGAAAATACATAGTTTCATCACATCTTTCCCAAAGAAAATGAGGTTCCTTGCGTAACTTTTGCAATCGAAGACTCATCGGAATCTTGTTGCATCTGGTTCAGCATCTCTTGATAATTAATTTTCTTGGCCTCTGAAAGCGTTCCGCGAGCCATGCCTGTCCAAGGCTTTTCATTATAAAGACTGCAGGAAGTCCTGTTTATTATCCTCCTCACTCCGCTGCCCGGCGATCTTTCGGAATATTTCCATCAGCCTCAATTAGCCTTGAATGTCATCATTATTTAAGTCAGTTAAGGCTATTGAATATGCAGTAAACCTTTTTTATTTATTGATTTGCAATCATCAGAGGCAGTCTGTTGCAGCAAGGATTCTTGTGCTTTATTTTTATAATATAAATGACATGTACTTAACTTTTACAAATTTTCAATCATATATGTTTAAGAAATTAGTATCAGTTTATCACAAAAATGATAGTTGGTGTTCAAATATGACAATTTTATCTATAGGGATGAAATTAAAAAATTGTATTTAGTTTGATGAATTTATATGACATTACTCCTTAACCTTAATATCACAGTTTATTACTATTATTTTATTATTAGTTTCTAATAATTTAAACATTATAATAAATTATTTCAATTATCGTCATTCGAAAATATTGAATAATTAATCTATGTACTTTAACAAAATATTCAATTATTTTAGAAAAATGAAAAAAATATAAGGATCCAATAATTACAAAAATAAAAGTTCAGGGACCTTAGTTTAATAAAAATCAAAATAAAAGGACCTAATTGCTATAAACAAAAGTATAAAACATTTGTTGACTCTCAGTAACGGAGAGTGCAATACACACACTAACTAACTAACAAAAGAATTTCGGGATGTGAATCCAAAAACAAGGACTTTAAGTACCATATTTTTTACATAGGGACTGCAAGCAAACACTCGTCAATTGCAGGGACCTCAAATGGATTTGTCCTTTTTTTTTTTAAATCCACAGTGCACTTTTGGTTTACACAATTTGTAACCCGCGGGTGAAATGATCACTTCTTGTCACCCACCAATAACCGTCCAAAACAGAAATATATACAAAGCAATAACTAACTTCCTTCAAAACCAAACAAACATTCCCCATTTTTCCACAACTTTGGCGCCAAAATCAAGAAACGCTCTCATACATTCTCTCTTCAGCTTTTCTGTTTGATACCTTTTGTCTTTGATCTTACTAAATCATCAACTATGGATAACAGCGATGACGACGAAGACAATCTTGATAATCCTCCGAATGCACCTGATCTTGATAATCGTGATTATAGTGAGATTCTGAAAGATTTAAAGAATCGATCATTCAATCAAGGGAAGAATCTTTCCCTTTTGATTACTAACTTGATGTTATTTGTGTCATCAAAGGGCGACGATACAGCAATGGGGAAATTCCAAATTCTTGAAAATTCACTTAAAAGTGTTTCTCAGAGTAAAGATTTTCAGCCGGTGTATACCAAGTTCATTGTATTGTTTCCAGCAGCAGGTGCAATTATGAGCAAGAATCGCGAAAAAGAGTCCAAGAAACGCAAAGCGGATGAGATTAACGACAAGAAAGTATTCGAACAAGATGAGATTGATGAACCTATTCTTGAATTTGTGAAAGAAATCTTTCGTTTGCATTTATTATGGATTCTTTGGCAAAAGACTTTGGAGATGCTGGGGCATAATTCTTCAACATTAGCAACGTTGAAGGATGCAATTCCGCCGCTGCTTCGTGGTGTGGAGAAGTGTGAGGAAGCATTAAAGCTCTTGGATTTTCAGCTGAGACGTTTGGTGGAAAAATACGAAAGTGATACGCGTGAATTCAATAATATGAAGGAAAGTGATGAGTACAAGGAAATGATTTCAAAGTTTAATGAATTGTGGGATCACATGTAAGGAATCAGGACTGATGAATCTGAATCATCACAAACAAGTGGTTTAGCAGAAATATCACTCATGGTGTTAGTTCTTTAGGTTTTAAATGCTTTTATTTGGCGCATTCATATTCTTAGTTTGTTGAATGTAAATGAGTTTTTCATGGAAATCGAGCAAGAGTTGGTTCTGTAATTCTTTGTTTCAAATGTCGTTGATAATTAGATCTGTGATTGTTATTTTTAGTTATGAGTAAATCAACTCACTTTGGAAATTGAATATCATTCATAATTCAAGACTATTCTTCTACTAATTCTTTAAGAGAATCGGGCAACATTGATCTTGAACATGACTTTAACGGTTAGCAAAGAAATCGGATTCTGTTTATGAGAATTTGAAATCTTTAACGGGGAGAGAAATCAACCATGGTAAGAATCTGTTTCAAATGGTTATATTTCTGATGTTCTTGATGTCAAAAGATGACGATGTTATGGCGAAATTTAGAGTTGTTAGATTAATTTTCATAAGAGGATGCTATAAATGAATATAAGGAGCATAGAAATGGCATTACAAACTATAGACTAGAAATCTAACAAGAAATTAAAACTCTAGTTCAACCTGAAAAAGTGCTAAAAGCTTTATTGAAGTAGAAAATCAAGCGAACTCAGCAAGAGATGTATTGTATTGAGGAACAGGAGGTGGCCATAATGGAAAACACTGACTATATGTCTCCTTCCAATCGTACAAGTGATGCTCAGGCCTTTCATCGGAGTCGTGGCAGTTGCATTGACCTGCATATTTAAGACTTTTGGTTCTCAAGTTGCAACAAAGAATCCCCCCGTCCTCTATTCCGAAATACACAATGCTAAAATCATATGGATGTAAAGCAATCAATGTCGACGACCATAAATTAAGCAACCAAAAAGCACCAAAAGCAGTTATACACTCTTCCAGCCTTACCTTCTGCTTCAAACTCCATTTTCGCTGCTCGTTCAGCTGCCAAATTTTCAATATGCAGCCGGGAATTATCACCTGAGCTACGCACAAGGCGCCACAGCATAATCCAAATCCTTCCATAGGCTGAACAACAACTCCATCAAAAACTCCATCTCCATCTTGAGGAGGATCATATTTATCTTGAGGAAGATGTATGACCGAAAGGAATTTATTATTGTGGATGTCATACACAACAATATATTTCCATCCGATATCTGCCCAATGCAACAATCCACCATGATGAACTGCAGGAGAAGGAATTTGAGGCCATTTTATCGGAGTCGGAGTCGTCACCATGGAATGACTCCACTGCCCCGTCTCTGATGAAAATACACAAACCCTTAACTCGGACGTGATTTTATCAAAAGGCGTAACCATTCGAACCACCTTGAAGCTGCGGTAGGAATCATCGCAAACAAATCCAAGAAAAACTCTTTCCATTCTAGTTTCATCGGAGATTGGTGCGGGTGGGAGAGTAACAGACTGCTTGGTTATGGGATTGCATATCATGTACTGATAATGCCAATACTCGCCTATAGCACATAATAACAAGCCGTTGAAGGAACCGGCAGTGAACCATTCCTGGCCTATGAAATCTAAAGAAAATTCAAAGTCGAAAACGTCTATAGGAGGAGGAACCATCAACACCGCGTGATGATTGTAACACTTTACAATGAACTCCTGCTCACGAGTAATCTGATCATAATTAGACTGGTTTCGCTGACAGAACCGATTCTGAAAGAAATTACTTGAGATCAGGGAGCGCCATCGCTTGCACACCGATTGACACTGGATTGCTGATTTCAGACAGGGAATCCGATGAAGAATTTCTGTTAAAACATCATCATCCGTCACCACTTCGTTCATGTCCATAACTCCCTTCTCTTGTCTCTAATGCTTTGTATGTACTTGAGTTTATATAGAGTACAATGTGAATGTACGAGGAAATAATAATGACTACACTAATTAGGAAAAGCACTAATTAAAGAATATACAAAACTGAAAAAGAATCCTAATTAGTACTAATAATATGTTTTTTGATAATCTAATTAGTAATAATATTAGGTACCAACTTGAATACACGCTTCTTTTTAAAAAGCAACAAAATTATGTTGGAATCAAAGACTACTTTGTAAGGGTTTTCAAAATTAATCATCACCTTTTAAATAAGGATTAATACCATAATAATCACGACCTTTACTTGAAATTTCATTTTAATCACAATCTATAACAAATATAAAAGTGTATTCGCGGGGGGAACACTTCCATTTATGGACAAAAATACCCTCTATATTTTATATATTCCTTAAAGATATGAACATACAAGTTGACATTCCTAATTCTCCTAAAAGATCATAATATACAAATTGACACTCCTAATCCTTAAAGGATATATTAAAAACATACAAGAATCTATAACAAATAAGTGTTCCTAATCCTAAGAGGAGTTGCACAAATTTACGACTATAAATACAAGAAAATGACAACCTTCATTATCATTAAATAATCATATCATAGCTCTCATACTTTCAATTCTTCTTTGAATCCATCTTCATCTCCTGTATTTTCCCCATATTCAGCTCCTGCTTTCAAACTAAAAATCCAAAACCTGCAACTTTTCTTCTTTACCTCCCCATATTCAGCTCCTACTTTTAAACCTTCTTTACCTCCATATCTTCAGCTTTTTCTTTCAAACTAAAGATCCAAAACCTGCAAATATATATTCATTAGTTATTTACTATGGAAAATAATATTGATTTGCTTCAACCATATCAAAAAGAATGGTCTATTAGCGTTATGGTAATTCGAAGCGGATCAATAGAATCATATAACAATGGTTCTAACAAAAAAAGAAAAATCATATTAGTTGATATTAAAGGAACCAAAATACAAGCTATTTTATTCAATGAAGCGGTGGAAAAGTTCAAAGATTGTTTAGAAAGAGGCAAGACTTATACGATCACTAATGGAGTGGTTAAAGCAATTAATTCACATTATCCTAATGTGAATGAAAGAATTGAACTGTCTCTGACACTATATAGCACTGTCATCGAATGTGCGATAATTATTCCAAGAGATGTTTTAATATTTAACTTTACATCGTTTAATGATGTAGAAAAAATTTCTGATGAGAAGACTATGGTAGATATATTGGGCATTGTAGAACATGTCAAATCTGCTTTCACGGTGCAAACAAGAATGGGGATACCAACTAGAAAAAGAGAAATACTTCTTCTTAATGACAAATTGGAAAAGCTAAATTTAATTTTATGGGGAGATCTAGCTGACAATGAAGGTGGTGAAGTAGAATCTCTCCTTCAAAATTCGGACCAGAGGCCAATAATAGCCTTATCCAATGTCAAAGCAAAAATATATGCCGAAGAATTACAACTCAATACAACTCAAGTTACAACAATAGAGATAAACTTAGACTTACTAGAAGTGGATGAACTACGTGAATCGTATTATTCCAATATATTGGTAAACAAACAAGTAAGTTTTCTTTCGTCGCCTAATAAATTTACAAAGGTTTCAGAAGTTACATTGAAAGAAATAATAGAAAATAAGTATCAAGAGATTCAATGTTATTTTGAGGCAACTATATTATCGGTTGTAAATAGCAACAATCCTTGGTATAATTCTTGTAACAAGTGCAGCAAAAAGATATATCCAAACAAAGGGCATCTAAAATGTTTCAATTGTAATGATGAAAATCCTCAATATACTCCAAGGTATATGCTCAAACTACTTGTCTCAGATTCAATCGAAGAAGCATATGTCACCATATTTGATAATGCAGAAATCTTGATTGGATGTCCGGTGTTTAAATATATGAAATTAAATATGGACGGACCAAAAGAAGATATACAATTTTACAAGAAATTGATGTCTTGCCAGTCAAAACAATATCGTTTTCTTGTGATGTTGAAAAAAGATAAGGAAGCTGATTATGCAAGGAAGCAAATGGTTGCATCAGATGTACAAGAAGTTGAAGACAATAATTCAGCAAGAGAACTCAGAGATAAGGAAAAGTTTAAAGACAATAATCAAGTTATAGAAATAAAAGATGATGTCCTTGAAGCTGAAGGAGATACAAGATTAAAGAAGAAAATCAAGATTGAGAAAGATTAAATATGTTTTATCGTATTTTTTTTTCAAGATCGAGAAAGATTAAATATTTGACTCTTTATGTTATTTTTTATTTAATTGTATTTTTTTATTTTAATAATATTATTTTACATAGATACAAATAATTAATATATATATATATATATATATATATATATATATATATATATATATATATAATTCAAGAAACAAGTATTATTTTGTCAATTATTAGAATGAATTTACATGATCAAAAGCAGGTGCCAAATTTTAGATTGGCTATGAAATACTTAAGATGAGAATTACCAAGGATATAAACAAATTAATCAAGGACAAAGCACAAGTAATAATTTTAAAGGAAATAAACAAACTAATCAAAAACAAAGAAATTCAACTACGCAAGAAAAATATGTGTGGAGCCTTAAGGATAATAGTAATCCAGAAAAACTACAAATTATTTGTGCTTATTAGTTTTGATAGCTTTTATATTTTCAATCTTGTAATAGGACATAATAACAACAACATTCAGGATAATAATAATAACAATAATAATAATAATAATAATAATACTTACATATGAAATTGAGTTTCCTGGGTTGGTTCTCCAAAAGCTGCATACTCATG
The DNA here is from genome assembly GCF_937616625.2 of Mercurialis annua. Lineage (NCBI taxonomy): Eukaryota > Viridiplantae > Streptophyta > Magnoliopsida > Malpighiales > Euphorbiaceae > Mercurialis > Mercurialis annua. The sequence goes on along the minus strand of NC_065572.1, from coordinate 64,204,749 downwards.
ATTCTTCTTTTTCCAGGATTTTAAAACAATCAATCTTCTTTCTCAAAATTCAAAAGCTAACTATCTCTGTATAATCAATGAATCTATTAATTAATCAGACCCACATGTCAAAATAAGTATATTTTCTAAAATTCAATTGCTGAAACTGAAATATGTATCGAATAAAATCTGAAATATGTCATAATCATTCACTACATGATAACCTCCAATATATCAAATTACAAGTGTAAATATAAACAAAAACTACAAATTCAGATTGAAATAAGAACAACCAACAAATACTACAGACTACTCTGAAACTAATCACATCAACTTAACTCAGGCAAAACGACGTAATTTACGTAAATAAGAGAAAGAAACTGAAATAATCTCAAAGCAAAAAAAAACTATTCTGTCTAAAAATTAAATCACAATAACAAAACCCAAGTAAATGCACTCTTTCAAACGCAATCCTTATTAATAGATTTACAAACAAAATAAGCACATTCCAATCAGACCCACAAGATAATAAACATCAAATTTGAAAAAAAAAATTGAGGAAAATCATGCCCAGTTCTCTGTTCCAAATTTACAACTTAATCAAGTTAAAGAGAATGATCATTTACATGAAGTAAATAGCATGGAATGATTATTGAATTGAACACAAAGCAGCTAATTTTTAGATCAAACGAAAAAATAATCAAAATTTTAAACAAATTAGGGTTTAATTGAAGGAAGAGATATCACGATGTACCTGTTGTTCCAGACCTGATTTGGAGTCGAACCGGCATCTGTTCCTCAACATCGAGCTTGGTGATGTAATATCGCATTTCTGCAGAAGCAGATTGTTCGCCATTTCTGGGCTGCCTCACACGATTTTGTTTGGATTTTATTTTTAATACTTCTCATTAGTTTTTAAAATCTCAATTTAAATAAAATAATCATATTTAATCACAATGAGAGAAAAAACATTAAAAAAAATTAAAAAATAAAATAAAATAAATCTATTGCTTCAGAAATCATATTCTAATTAGGAAAAACAAATATCCTGCTAAATATATGATTATTAGAAAACTAAATATACAATGTACATTAAAACAAAACCAATTCCTAATCCTAATGGGATTGTACAAATACCACTATAAAATATGATAGCCACTAGACATACGAGGAGATACAGATTCAATATTCAACCTAAAAATATGGTGAGAAACTATAAAAATTTGAGTTATGAAAAGAAACAAGAATACATCCAAAAGAAATCAACAAAAAATAAAGAAAGAAGATTGGCAAACAAAACATCAAACACAGAGACATATGGCAGCAGCTCATCTAACCAAGAAGTACCGACTGAAATTCAAAACAAAACTAAAAATGACAAGAAAAGAGAACTCACAAATATAATGCCAGATATAGAGAGTAATGATGAGCAAACGAATTCAAAAAAACCACGTGTTGAATGGTTATGTAGAGCCCAAATGGACAAGGTTGAATATGATGGAGAAATATCATATGAACCGGTATGCTCGCCTCTACACAAGCTTAAAAAGGTCCTTCCATGTAGCTATTGCGGAGCTAAAAGATTTGAATACGAGCCACCGACATTTTGCTGCCAGAATGGAAAAGTAAAATTGGCAACATCAAAAATTCCAGAAGAACTATTATTATTATTCACTTCAGACTGTGAGGAAGCAATCCAATTTAGAAACAACATCCGACTATACAATAGTATTTTCGCATTCACATCATTTGGAGTCAAATTGGACAAAGAGTTAGCTTCAAACAGAAAAGGAGTTTACACATTTCGAGCTCGAGGACAAATATATCACGAACTACCAACTTTAATTCCACATGACGGAATTCCGAGATACTTTCAACTATACTTTTATGATAGTAGCAATGAGCTAGAGAATCGAATGAATGCAGTTGGAGAGGCAGATTTAAATAGACAACTCATGGAAAAACTGATGAGCATTTTAGCAGACAACCCATATGCTCAATTCTTCCGAAGTCTGAATAACTATGAATCTCACAAAAATATTGAAATTAGGATCGCATCAACTGTAAGATCAAATCAGCAGGTATATAATGCACCTACATCAAGCGAAGTCGCAGCTATTTGGGTGGAAGGAAACAGCCCGAATGCTCCATTTGAAAGGGAAATAATAATTCATGCACACTCAGGACACAATTACAAAATCAAGCAGTTTTTCGGCTGTTACGATCCATTGCAGTATCCCTTTCTCTTTCCAAAAGGTGAAAGTGGATGGCATCAGAATATTAAAAGACATGACCCGTCAAACAAAACAAACTTGCAACAAAGCGGAATTAATTTTCAAAATGTTGCATCAGCCTCTGAAATAATTGAGAGAGAGAATCAAGTTGCCAAACCAAATACCCGTGGAAATGTGTCGTGCCGAGAATATTACTGCTATAAACTACAAATAAGAGATGCAGAATTCCCAATACTACTTCTTGCAGATCGCCTGCTGCAGCAATATGCGGTTGACATGTACATCAAAATAGAAACAACAAGACTTGATTATATAAGAAGGGAACAATCGCAAATAAGAGCCGAGTTATATTCCGGAATTGTAGATAGCATAATAGCTGGCGAGACTAGAGCAGATCAAGTGGGGAAAAGATTAGTGTTGCCCGCATCTTTCATAGGAGGACCTAGAGACATGCGACGAAGGTACATGGATGCAATGGCATTAGTTCAAAGATTTGGAAAACCTGATTTATTTATAACAATGACATGCAACCCCGAGTGGGAAGAAATAAAACAAGAGTTAAAACCAAATCAAACTTCAAAAGCAAGAGCTGATTTGATTGCAAGAGTTTTTCGAGCAAAGCTACAAGATCTCAAGGATTTGTTATATAAAAAAGAAATTTTTGGCCGAATAGCAGCTCATGTCCATGTTATAGAGTTTCAAAAAAGAGGTTTACCACATGCCCATATATTAATCATATTGCATCCTCATCATAAATTGTCAAGTCCGGATGAATTTGATAAATATATCAGTGCGAAAATTCCCGACAAAGAAAAGCATCCAGATTTGTATGAAATGGTTTCAAAGCACATGATGCATGGCCCATGTGGGAAAAAATATCCTACTTGCCCCTGTATGATTGAAGGAAAATGCAGATTTCACTACCCGCGCCAGTACTCACAGCAAACAACACTAGGAAAAGATGGCTATCCTATATATAAAAGACCAAACAACGGACGACAGGTGAAGACAAGAAAATGCGGATTGGACAACAGATGGGTTGTGCCGTATAGCCCATATCTATTGACCAGATATAGTTGCCATGTAAATGTAGAAGTTTGCGCGGGATATAAAGCAGTAAAATACTTGTACAAATATATATACAAAGGGCATGATCGGGTAGCTGTAAATATAGCTCATGATGAAGACGCTAACCAAATAGATGAAATAAAACAATTCCAAGACGCAAGGTGGGTGTCTGCGCAAGAGGCTATGTGGAGAATTTATGAATTTGAACTAAATCAAATGCATCCAGCTGTTATAAATCTTCAATTGCACCTCCCGAATAAGCAATCAGTTGCATTTTGGAAGGGACAAGACTTACGATACGTTGCTGATTCCGAACACAACAAAAAAACAATGCTAACAGAGTTCTTTCATACATGCGCAACAGACAAGTATGCTGAAAAACTATTATACAGAGAATTCCCAGAGCATTATACATGGAGCGGGATGGAAAGAATATGGTCAAAAAGAAAAAATAAAAAAGTGATAGGGCGTGTCAATGCAGCAAATCCAATTGAAGGCGAGAGATATTACATGAGGATTTTGTTGAGTCATGTAAGAGGACCAAAATCATTTAATGATTTGCTAACTGTCAACGGTGTTCCATACTCAACATTCAAGGAATCAGCAATGAACAGAGGATTGCTAGAATATGATAACAGTGCATCAGAATGCATGAAAGAAGCTGTAGAGTACCAAATGCCAAAAGAACTACGAAGACTATTTGCCACATTATTAGTGTATTGTGATCCTCCAAGTGTTAGACAATTGTGGGACGATAATTATGAAGCCATGGCAGAAGATTTTAAAAAAATACTTGAAAATTCACTTGAAATGCAGATTTCTTCTACTCTTGAAAGCATCAACTATTATTTAAAAAGCATGGGAAAAAACATAAAAGACTATGATTTACCAAAAGTAAAGGCAAGAGCAGACCAAATATTCTCAAACGTGACAAAAGAAATTGAAGAAGAGATGGCAATAGAAGTACCACAAGAAGACCTCGATGCAACAAATAAGCTAAATAATGAGCAAATGAAAGCATATAATGTCATTCTTGCAAGAATAAATTCAAAAAAAAGTGGAGCATTCTTCGTTGATGGACCAGGTGGAACCGGGAAAACATTCCTTTATCGTGCACTCCTTGCTAACATACGTTCAAAAGGAATGATAGCTCTAGCTACAGCAACATCTGGAGTGGCAGCAGCAATTATGCCCGGAGGAAGAACTGCACATAACCGATTTTCAATACCTTTAAGTCCTACGGAGTCCAGCTTATGTGGGATTTCAAAACAAACTGGCAAGGCCGAATTATTAAGGAAAGCAACACTAATAATATGGGACGAGGCGCCGATGGCTAAACGATTTGCAATAGAAACTGTTGACAGAAGCCTTAAGGATATTATGAACAGTACAGAACCATTTGGAGGAAAAGTTTTTGTCTTTGGAGGAGATTTTAGACAAGTACTTCCGGTGGTGCCTAAAGGAACAAGACAAGAAACTGTTAGCTCAAGTCTCATAAAATCATATCTATGGGAAAAAATGGAGGTGTTGAAATTGACGGTAAATATGAGGGCCAAATCGGACAAAGATTTTGGCAATTTTCTACTTCGAATCGGTAACGGAGAAGAACCAACAAAAGGAGATAACTTGATAAAGATACCAGAAGAGATGGTAATAAAAGACGGAGATGACAATGCCTCCGAAAATGCACTTATTGATGCAGTGTACCCGTCATTGCAAGAAAATTCTACCTCGCCAAATTTCATGACAAATCGAGCAATATTGGCAACTAAAAATGAATATGTAGACAATTTAAACCAAAAGATGATAACATTATTCCCTGGAGAAAGCAAAATCTATAATAGCTTTGATGAGGCGGTAGACGATACAACTAATTACTATCAAGAGGAGTTTTTAAATACTTTACTGCCGAATGGATTGCCTCCACATAAGTTAGAACTGAAAGTCAATTGCCCTATCATGCTGTTAAGAAACTTAGACCCTTCAAATGGATTGTGTAATGGAACAAGAATGGTATGCAAAAAATTTGGTAATAATGTCATACACGCTGAAATAACAGTGGGCCAACATACTGGAAAACAAGTGCTTCTACCAAGGATACCATTATCTCCGGCAGAAAATGAAGGATATCCATTTCGTTTCAAGAGAAAACAATTTCCTGTGCGTCTCTGTTTTGCTATGACTATAAATAAGGCACAAGGACAAACAATTCAAAATGTAGGAGTTTATTTGCCAGAACCAGTTTTCTCACACGGACAATTATATGTGGCACTTTCTAGAGGAGTTTCATTGTCAACAACTAAAGTCCTTGTGAAGTCTGAAAAAACAAAGAAAGCAAAAGGAATATATACGAAAAACGTTGTATATAAAGAAGTTCTACTTCCTTAGAAATACAATATTGTTTCATTTATTATCCATCAAAATAGTGTACATTTTTCACAAAAAATATACATTTCAGCTCAATAACAAAAATATTTGTTTATATATAATAGATTTAATAACAAAAAAACAAATAACACAATAGCTTAATAGCTAACATTACACTCTTTCTATATATTAGCTTATTTATTTTAAAAAATCAAAATATCAAATGTAAACAACAAAATAATCAAAAAAAAATGCAACAATTTTAAATATAAATGATGATGCATATTTAAATAAAAATCAAGTTCAAAAATTATAAATATAAATCATAATACGTATAAGATTAAAAACACGTCAAAAAATTTCAAAAAAATAATCAATATAAATAAAATAAATATACCACGTGCAGCGCACGTGCCCAAATACCTAGTTTTTATAAATTGGCATTTAAAGTCGTAATATGACTCGTCAATTTATACATCAATTAAATTTATTATGTTATACCAATGAATTTTATTTATAATTAATATTATATATTTAGTTAGAATTTCTATTATAAATAAATATAATACTTCAATTTTTAAATTTTTAAAATTAACTGACTCAATAATATTTATTTATAATTTATTATGTTAATCAAATTTATTATAATTATATGGCCTAATTATTCAAAAACCATCCACATTTTTTTTCATTTATATCCTGACGTAGGAAAAACAAATCGTTTGTAGCCTTTTTGGGGTTTCTATGTCTCAGCTCTACCTCAAAGTTAAAAAATTTGACAATTTAATTAATCTAAAGATAAAAATATTAAAAACAACTAAATAGAAAGATTATGTCATATTTTTTTTATTTGAAAAAATACAAACAAGTCCTTCAATTTTAAAAATTTTCTAATAAATCCTAATAATTAATTAATTTTATAAATTTTATAGAAAAATTAAATAAATCAAAACGCTTCCGACTTAACCAAATTTAATTGACGAACTCACCGTGACCCACCGGAAGCGACAACTCCTTCTCCATATTTAAGAAGGAGTAAAGCTCCTTCTCTAATCTACAAAGGAGCGAGCTGCTCCTTCTCTACTGTTCCTTCTCGGGAGCAGGTCCATCGGAGAAGGAGCAGCACCTCCATTCGGTGGGCCGCGATTGTTTAATTTTGTAAATGGTGTTTTTTTTACGGTTTTTGATTTTATAAAAAATTATTGATAGTTAATAAAAATTAAATAAAAAATTATTATTATTTTTGAACTTTTTTGAAGAAGAGGTGTTTTATATTATTAATAACATTAACGTTTAATTAGAAAATAGATTGAAATTAATTTAAACATTTTTCAAATAAAAAGGGATCAATTTAATATTTTTGGGCAGATGTGAAATATAAAAAGCAAAAAAAAAGGTATAGACGGTTTCTTTCCCTATGTTTGGGTATAAATGAAAAAAAAAACTAACGTGGATAATTTTTAAGTAATTTGGCGTAATTATATTAATGTATTTTATTGTATAATCAATTAATTAGAGTTTTTGTTGGATTAGAAAATGTTTTGTTATTTAATTTAAAAAATTTCATTAATTGAATTCATTATCAACTAATAATGTGTTTTTATTTATAAATGAAAAATGGGTGGTTTTTATAAAAAAAGTCAAGGATAGTCTTGAAAAACTTTCACTTTTTAGCCTCTTTTTATTTGCACTATGACTTTATAAAATCGTCGATTACACCTAAATTTCCACCATTCATTTTCAATTTCACCCTAACTTAATATTTTTGACACAGTGGTAACCATGTCAGCCAATTCCGCTTACTCATTGGCTGACACGGCTGACACCGTGTCGAAAATGCCTTTGAATCTTCAAATCTTAAAAATTATAACCTAAAAATTAAAATCTTAAAAATTAAGGTCTTTTTTGGCTCTTTTTACATTTTATAATCTTCTTCCATTTTCTTCCTCTCTGTTTGTTCATTCTATCCAGAGGCCGTTGGCACCAGTTTCTGTCCTCCTATATCGCCACCCAGAGCCACTGTTGTTCTCTGGTGCTGTTACAACTTTGCCCCAACCGATGCCACATGTATAATCGAGATTTTGGATTTGAGTATAATTGACGATTTTACAACATCAGGTGAAAAAAAATCAGACCATTAATCAAAAGTTAAAAGAAAAAAATAAATAAGAAAATATTATAATTTGGTAGGGAATATATTAAATATTTAGGGTATTGGCGAAACAAATCTCAACGTTTTATCTTTTTAGTGATTTAAGCCTAACGTTATAAAACTTTACGAAATAATCCTAACCTTTCCAATTTTTACAAATATAAACCCAAGTTTTAATTTCAGCTATCTTATCATCTTTTTTAGAGTACAATTTGCACAAATCCAAAATGTCGGAATTTTATTTACAAAATTTTAAAACGTTGGGATTTAATATACCAATAATATAGATGTCACATAAGTAAATTATAGGGTTAAGCTACAAAATTCAAAAATTGAAAAGATTAAAATTTATTTTATAAAGTATAAAAATTGGATTTAAATCATAAAAAAATGACACGTTAAGATTTATTTTATCAATATCACTCAATATTTTAATGATCAACAAGTTTCTTGATTTGCTACACATAGCAGATACAAAAAGCAAAAGCTGAATAAGAGATAGGAGTGACCAACAAATTCTTGATTTGGTGAAAGAGATTCTTGGACTTAGAGCTGGATGCATCAAAGATATCATTGATTTTTAACATTTAGACTGATTTATATATTACCCATAAATGGGAATTAAGACATAATTTTCATACTAGAAACAAATAAGTTTTCAGAACTTGTCAAGTTAGCAATTTACCATTATCTTCAATCACATTTTCATGAACTGTATCTTATAAGTCTATGTAATAACAAGAAGGGCAAGCCATCATGATCAAAAATAAATTATATTTCTAAAATAATAATATCTACATATATATTTTTTTTCTCAACATGGCTTGTAACCAATAATAAGTGTTACTTTAGACAGTAAGATCATCTCTACACTAGTGCTAAAAATACCTCACAATGCTATAATTTAGCATTTAGTATAAAAAAATCTATTTCCATTACACTTCTATTTCATGTGCTAAATTTAGTATATGCTAAACTTTGTGTCAAATTTGTTAGAAAATTTAGCATATGCCAAATTTTATTATTTCTAAATTATTTACAGATTTGCCATCAATAATGATAATCACTTATAAAATTATAAATTTAACATTTAATTTAGCATTTTGCAATGAAGTGAATTTCAATAATATGTGCTATATATACCATTTTATCTTATTTTGGCTCAAAGTATTTTTTAAAAGCATCTCCATTGCATGTAGTATTTTTTAAGCTATTTTTAACACAAAATAAGATAAAAATAAAAGGAAAATTACAACCTTTGTTCTATAGACGAATTAATTTTGTAAATACATGTTTCAGTAAGTTATATACACTTTTATCTGTCAAGTTTTAACTTTTTTCTGACTTTTTTTATTAACGAAAAATACTTTTTTTTAATTTCACAAATACCTTTTTCGGTTTCCAATTTTGGTTTTTGGTTTTTTCAGTTCGGTCGACCGAACCGACTGATAGGAGTAGAAATACTCCTATTTTCTATGTCGGTTTTGGGTCTTCTAATATGCTTTTATTGCTATAATTGAGCTATTTTGGGTCTTATTGTGTGTTTTAGTATTTCAGGTTAAATACATGGAAATCAATGAGTTTTGGGTTTAATTTGAGCATTCCGAAGGTTTCCGAAGCAAAGAGACGTCGAAAGCACATTTACAAGCCTGAAAATCTGACCCCGCTGCACTAATTTACGAATATGGACCAGTTCAAGACTTCCAATGAAATTGTGTTCTTCATAAGAAATAAAGTAGACATCTTAAGCTTTCCAGAGGTTCAAGAACCAACTCATTTGGAGGTTTCTACATCGAGTTATGAAGTTTTGAAGCCAGTGGTTGTGCAGCAGAAATAGTGTCTCTTTCGAGACAAACGTTTGTGCATGTCTCGATCGAGAACCTCACCTTCTCGATCGAGAAGCAAGGCAAAAAATGGCAGAAAATTGTGAAATCTTGCTTCTCGATCGAGAAGATGACTTTAATGAAGCTTCTCGATCGAGAAGTGAAGAAAACTCAGAAAAAGATCAAATTTCGAGTTTAGAGCTTTGCTTGGAACATTTCCTTATTAAGCCCAACAAAGTTTGTACTAGAATGTTTTATATTTCCTCTTTTGCTTTTGCCTATATAAGGCACCTTATCTCTCAACTTTAGGATATCACTTATTATGTAACAACACTTTTAGTCATCTTTTAGGAGTAGAATAACTTAGGGTTTTGTGCCTCCATAGTTTCCACCATTGTTGGTGCTTGGAAGCTTTTATTGCTTTGTAAGAACAAGATTTACCTATTGAATACAAGCTTTTATCTTTGATTCTTCATTATCTTCTTTATGATTTATTGTTCTTCATTTAAGGTAATCATTCTCACTTTTGTTATATTAATTAATTATTGCTTAGTTGTTGCTTTAACTTTAATCATGAGTAGCTAAACTCCTAGTCTAGGGGTTGTTATGATTGTCATGTTTAATTGCTAGATGATTGGTTAGGGTTGTATGAGTTAGGGTTTTGTTGTGTTTATTAGTCTTAATGCCTAGATTAAGTTGGCCTCTTAATCTTTGATTAGTGTTTGATTAGTGAGGGCGAGAGTTAAACTAATCAAATAGACGTAGTTAAGCATAAGCTTAAGACCTAGATGCACGAGAGTGATTTAGGGATTTAGCGGTTGTTTGAGTTTGCGGATTAATCGGATTGATTGGTGTAGTCGACATTCAATTGCACGAGAGTGAGTTGGATTTCGACTTATTAATCAATTGTCGGTTCTTCGACTTCCGGCTCGAGAGAGCGGATTTAGATACCTTAGAATGGCTTGACCCAAACCAATACCCGTATACCCAACCTATCTACCTAGAAATTGCTTGGGCATGATTACTAACCCTTAGGCGCTTTTAATTATCGTTTTTTAATCCGTTAATCATTTAGTTGTTTGTTGTTGCATTTCTTTAATTGTTTAGTGATTAGTTGCTTGAGTTTATTTCCGTAGTGTTAATCAAAACCAATCACTCGTTTGCTATCCGAATTGAATTTCAAGATCGACTTCGCTCACTTTAAACCTCTCATCCTTGTGGGTTCGACAACCCGGACTTAAAGTCCACTCTATTACAAGTTGGCATTATCGCGTGAGCGTTTTTTGTCAACAAGTTTTTGGCGCCGTTGCCGGGGATGAGGTTGCGTTTAATTGATTGAAAGTATTTTGAAATTCGGTCGAGTTAGCCTTATTTTCTGTTTTTACTTTTCTTTTGTTAGTTTGTGTTTTCGTGAATTACACTTGGTTTTCTTGTTTGTGGTTGCGTAGGAAATCTTGGACTTTATTGGTTTATCTTCAAATATTCTTTTTGATGGAAATTATGGTCGGAAAGGAGTAATGGCATGGAATCAAAGTTATTTCCCGTCCCAAAACATTAAGTACAATTGTGATATTTGTGGGGATTTTAGTCATACCGGAGCCGAGTGTCCTTCACTCTATTCAAATTGGAATGACCATGTCAATTATGTGGGTGATCAATGGCAAGCTAGTGACCCTTATTCCGACATGTATGATCTAGGGTGGCACAACCCTCCGAACTATGGTTGTAGCAACAATTGGGAGAACTTCAATGAAAACTTGAACTTCGATTCAAGCTATCACCCACATCAAAACCAATGGGACCTCAATTCCAATATTGGCAATGAACCACAACAATCACATGGTTTTCAACAAGATGAAATGTTTGATGAATCTAGCAAAATCGACAAGATCATGGAGTTGTTAGATAGAATGGAGGTACATCATGAAATTCAATCTACACATCTTCATAACCTAGAGATACAAGTTGCTCGGTTAGCAAGTGATTTGCAAGAGACAAACCAAGAAGGATTACTAGCCGTAATTAAATCTTCTCCAACACAACATGATATGGCCATAGAGTTGAAAGATAATGGTGCTTTAGTAGAATATCCTCACACAATGGTTCACATAGAGATCGAAAGAGAAAAGTGTGAGGATGTTGAACTTGAAGCTCAAATTTCCAAGCCACTTACTTGTCCCAAGAGTGTAAATGATGAAAGTGAGGAGAAATTTGGTATTACGGTACTCTATGAGGAATTCAACAAATCCTTTGATTATAAAGATCCATTCTTAGAGGGGTTTGATTCCGAGTATGATGGAAATAATACCAAGTATATGAAGATGCTCCATACTCCCCATGCTCATTATTTTAGAGTACAAGCATTCTTCATATCGCATGAGCTATATTTGAAAGAGCCAACACGGAAAAAAAGGGAGAAGATGCTACCAAGACGGCTTCCGCATGTTCGGTTGTATTTTTAACAATTTTTCTTGAAAAGTCTAGCTTGGGACTCTAACTAAAGCGCGCTCGGGAGGCAATCCCGAGAGGTTCGATTTCTTTTCTTGTCATTTATCTTTTGTTATTTATTTTTAGTGTTTCATTTATGTTATTTTGCGTTTGATTGAAAAAGAATTGATTCTCTAACCCAAACTCATGCAATTTTCATATATGTTTTATTTCTTAGCATTGAGGGCATTGCTTAGAAATAGTGTGAGGAGGGTTGGAAAATTGAATCTCGTTTGTGTTTAGATTGTTTTAGGTTGTTTTTATGTGTTTATGCTTTTATGTGTTTATTTAGTTGGAATGTTTTAGGATGTTTGTGTTGTTTTAGGTTGGGATTTTGGTGCCTTTAATGCATGAAGTCTTTGCTTAATTTTGTAAGCATGTTATCTAAGTTGAATAAAATGTTTGAACCATATCAATTGTCGATTTTCCGGTTAATGAATGCTTAGAATGATGTTTCTCGAGTTAACAATTTTTGGTGATGCTTGCCTAATGAAATGCCAATCGTATGACATGATTCGATAGGATTAGGGTGAACTCACTTGTGAGCAATTTTAACCCTCGACGCATGCTCGATTTAGCTTGATGCGGATTCATGGTATGTATGTCATAAAATTGTGTAATTTTCAAAATCTGGGCATGTTTGGTATAGTTGATGTAGTTCTAGCATATGGCAAAAACACACATTTTTCGTTGATTGAATATTTTGAGCCTACATTTCTTGTTGTGTTTTGCATGCTTAGTCCTAGAACTTGCTCGGTGTCCGTTCAAGATTGCATTGTTGAGTTTTTGGCAATTAGATGAGTATGGCAATTAGGATTACACATTTCTTTAAACCACTTAAAAATCCTACCCTTTTACCCCTAGATAACACAAACTTGAGCCTAAGACCTTTCTTGTTTTTAAACCACATTTTCACACATTTAACCTTTCAAAACTTTACCTCTTTGAACACCACATTTGACTTGATTGACTTTAATGTAGAAACACTTGATCCTAACTTGATGAAAAGAAAAAGAAAAGTGAACAAAATGCCTTAGTAGAAAAGAAAGAAAATCAAAACAAAGAAAGAATAAAGAAAGTTTAGAAAAAAAAGAGAAAAAGAAAGAAAAAGAAGTTGAATGCAAAAGAATAAATAGAGGCATGAAAAAGAAGAAAATGTTCACATTGTGCAAAATTCCAAGGTAGATCAATTTGATATATTTTGTAAGTTAGTCATCAAGTTACTTGTTTAACCAAAAAATTTACATTTCTACCTACCCTAACCCTTAACCCCATTACAACCCAATAAAGTCCATATGATAATTGTCGGAAATCGAACTAGGTAGTGGAGTTCGGACTATGAGCAAGCTTATGGTGACTTTTCATGCGTTCCTTTACACCTTGATCTTTTGAGCGAGTGAAATCTAGAGAGGATTATGCCATTGCTTGAAACTTAAGAACTATGCCATGTTTTGCCCAAGTTAGCTTGTGATAAATTTGTGTACATGTCCCGCATATGATAGCAACCTCGAGATGTAACTTGTTTTGTTAAAGTGCTTCCGTGATTGTAGTCTTAATGTCATCGGATCATGTCATTGTAATTGCATTCCTCATTTGTTTGCATCACTCTTAGTTGTTGGTTCTTGAAGTATTTGTTTGAGTATTCATTGGTTGGAATGCAATGTTTGATACATGTTCAAGTATGAGTTTATTAGTTAGCATGTGTTCTTAAGTAAGATTCATTTATTGCTTGAGGACAAGCAAGGGTTTAGTGTGAGGAGGTTTGATAGGAGTAGAAATACTCCTATTTTCTATGTCGGTTTTGGGTCTTCTAATATGCTTTTATTGCTATAATTGAGCTATTTTGGGTCTTATTGTGTGTTTTAGTATTTCAGGTTAAATACATGGAAATCAATGAGTTTTGGGTTTAATTTGAGCATTCCGAAGGTTTCCGAAGCAAAGAGACGTCGAAAGCACATTTGCAAGCCTGAAAATCTGACCCCGCTGCACTAATTTACGAATATGGACCAGTTCAAGGCTTCCAATGAAATTGTGGTCTTCATAAGAAATAAAGTAGACATCTTAAGCTTTCCAGAGGTTCAAGAACCAACTCATTTGGAGGTTTCTACATCGAGTTATGAAGTTTTCAAGTCAGTGGTTGTGCAGCAGAAATAGTGTCTCTTTCGAGACAAACTTTTGTGCATGTCTCGATCGAGAACCTCACCTTCTCGATCGAGAAGCAAGGCAAAAAATGGCAGAAAATTGTGAAATCTTTCTTCTCGATCGAGAAGATGACTTTAATGAAGCTTCTCGATCGAGAAGTGAAGAAAACTCAGAAAAAGATCAAATTTCAAGTTTAGAGCTTTGCTTGGAACATTTCCTTATTAAGCCCAACAAAGTTTGTACTAGAATGTTTTATATTTCCTCTTTTGCTTTTGCCTATATAAGGCACCTTATCTCTCAACTTTACGGTATCACTTATTATGTAACAACACTTTTAGTCATCTTTTAGGAGTAGAATAACTTAGGGTTTTGTGCCTCCATAGTTTCCACCATTGTTGGTGCTTGGAAGCTTTTATTGCTTTGTAAGAACAAGATTTACCTATTGAATACAAGCTTTTATCTTTGATTCTTCATTATCTTCTTTATGATTTATTGTTCTTCATTTAAGGTAATCATTCTCACTTTTGTTATGTTAATTAATTATTGCTTAGTTGTTGCTTTAACTTTAATCATGAGTAGCTAAACTCCTAGTCTAGGGGTTGTTATGATTGTCATGTTTAATTGCTAGATGATTGGTTAGGGTTGTATGAGTTAGGGTTTTGTTGTGTTTATTAGTCTTAATGCCTAGATTAAGTTGGCCTCTTAATCTTTGATTAGTGTTTGATTAGTGAGGGCGAGAGTTAAACTAATCAAATAGACGTAGTTAAGCATAAGCTTAAGACCTAGATGCACGAGAGTGATTTAGGGATTTAGCGGTTGTTTGAGTTTGCGGATTAATCGGATTGATTGGTGTAGTCGACATTCAATTGCACGAGAGTGAGTTGGATTTCGACTTATTAATCAATTGTCGGTTCTTCGACTTCCGGCTCGAGAGAGCGGATTTAGATACCTTAGAATGGCTTGACCCAAACCAATACCCGTATATCCAACCTATCTACCTAGGAATTGCTTGGGCATGATTACTAACCCTTAGGCGCTTTTAATTATCGTTTTTTAATCCGTTAATCATTTAGTTGTTTGTTGTTGCATTTCTTTAATTGTTTAGTGATTAGTTGCTTGAGTTTATTTCCGTAGTGTTAATCAAAACCAATCACTCGTTTGCTATCCGAATTGAATTTCAAGATCGACTTCGCTCACTTTAAACCTCTCATCCTTGTGGGTTCGACAACCCGGACTTAAAGTCCACTCTATTACAAGTTGGCATTATCGCGTGAGCGTTTTTTGTCAACACCGACCGATTGCACAGTCCTATTTTTCAGTTTTTAATAATTCATTCTTTTTTATAGATTTTTTTCTGGAATTTTTTTTATTTTTTATATTATAACAATAGTGTATATACAGTGTTTTTATGGTGTTTTTATAATGTAAGATTAGTGTATATATAGTGCATATATAGTATATTTATGGCATTTTGTAGTGTTTTTATGGTTTTTACCATGAAAACACTGCAAATGCACCATAAACACTGCAAATGCACCATAGATATACTAAAAACGGCAGAAATACACCAAAAAAATATAGATATCTCGAAAAATACCAAAAATACACTATAAATACACCAAAAATACACTAAAACGTAAATATATTATAAAATTACTACAAATGCACCATAAATCAATTTGTTCTTTACAAAATCAGTAACAATAAACAAATTTATGAATAAGAAAAATACAAAATAAATAATTATATGAATAATAGAACAATTTTATAAACAAAAAATTATAGATCTACAATAATTTGTTTATAAAATGTTTAAATCATTATAAAAAAAACTTAAAAAATTACACAAATTTAAAAACGAGTCGAGAAATCCATAGAGCAAACGGAAGAGACGAATGGACTAGCGCGAATGGAAAAGACGAATAGAAGAACAACCGGAAACAACGAGATATCCATCGGAAGTAAACGAACGGAAGCACAAACAGAAAAGCGAACGAAAAAAAAAGCGAACGATAAAGACGAGCGGAAAAGTAACCGGAGGAGACAAACTGAAAATCAAACGAAGTAGAAGAAAAGAAAAGAGAACTTTAAAAAAAGAGTGGCTATATAAAAATTTAACCTAAAATGAGATAAGACTTCTCTATATAGTGGGTATTTTTGTAAATAAGTTAGAAAACTAGGTAGCGTAGAAAATAAGAAAAAATGAGCTAAAATATTGTAAATATTTTGCCAAAAATAGGTATTTGAAAAATAATCCCATTAATTTTTACAATAAATTTTGATAAAAATAATCTTAGCCTTTCAAAAAAAATTAAAATGAACCCTCTGCCCTTAACTGTGTTAAACTGGCAAAAAAAACAAATACTAATTTGGTCCCTTAATTTATAATATTAGACTTAACAGTCATTTTTTTATTATTTTTATAAATTAATTCAAAATTATTTAAAATAATAAAAATCTACTATACAATTTGTTTAAATATAAAGTAATAAATTGTATTATTTTCTTCTAATAAATTTTAAAAAATAAAACTGAGTAATTAATTTTTTTACCAACAGCTATAAATTATACAAATTGTGTCAACCTGTAAATTTTTTAATTGAATAAAACTATAAAAATGATTGTTCTCAAATACTTTCACCTCTATAGTAAAGCCACAAATATTTATTAATTTTCTTTATAATGTCATTTATATATTTATTTAAAGGCCAAATTATTTTTTAAAATCTAAATATATACAACTAAACCTTTTTATTTTTACGATTGTATCCAATTTAAAAGGTTTTATCAACTATAATTCTTTTTTTTTTGAAACTTTTTCAGTTATAATTAAAACTATAAATTTCATTTTTAAAATCCAAACATTGTTTAGTGTCAATAAAGATCTGCCATCTCTTTTAATTTCAGCATTAGTTTGATGATGGGAGTCACATGTAATGAGTGACTAGATCTCAAGAAATTCTCTATGTTTCTTCATTTTGATTTACACTCGATCACTTTTCCAGTTTTTTAAGGTAATAATAGCCAAAATCAACATGTCAATGAACATTTTGCATCCAGGTTAGAAGTAAATTAATGCAGAAACCACCCTTGAAGGTATAATCAGCACGGTATCTTATACCGTGGGGAAGTGTTAGAATAGCAAACAATTTTCACAGTACAAAATTTATCATATTTCTAATCCAGCGATCAGCGATTGTGATTGTATCGGGCAAGACAAAAAAATATGCTTTATCTTGATTTTGTAGCACATCATCCTAGAAAGCTGGTTATCATAAACTACTCCCTGTGACAAAAAGAAATGAACAAAAATCAGCTATAAAACCAACTGTTTATGATCAAAGTATAAAAGAAGATGAATGTTCTAACACATAGTATAACCAATCAGAGTAATCAGAGATGGAATTATGGAGCATGTAATGAATACTATCACGTATGTTATGCAACAATCAAAACGGAAAAAAGTCTGCCTTGCGTCTGCAAAAATGCTACAATTCTACATGTTTTCAAATTTTCCTATAAGCGCTTCCAGTAAAACATAGCGTATATTTGGCGATGCTTTGCGCAAACATAAAATTATAAATACAAACGTAAGACAGTAAACGCAAGTAGAAGCTTAATGGAAATTCCAACATGAAATTGACAATGACTGGCAGAATTCATCACTGTAACTCTTATGAGCAATAAATCTTGGCATCTAATGATAATCAATTGTCATTATATAATTGGACCAAATCTACAGTAGGCGGTCTTTCAACATCATTTATGAAAACTGCATTGATATATGCCTTCTACTGCCAAAAACTAATCCAACATCAACTAACAGCTACTACCATTAAGTTGATCTTCAGAGCCACGGAGACTGCTCATATCGTTCAAGGATCTAAGCAAAGAGATGTATATGATGGGAAGTAGATTTCCTTGTGAATAAAGCTCAGAAAAGACACTAAATACAAGATCCCAATGCTTTCAGATGCTCCCAAAAAAATAGTATGGAGTATACAATTCTAGATGGCATGATGCCATCTTAAACAGCAGATAAAGCATGACTATAACTGGAATTTTATGAAAAATCATGCACTCCTTACTGTCTGGTGTAATATGAGGCAACTCAATTCTATGCTTCGGCAATAATTACCTAAGTCTAAATACAGAGTGCCATAACTATCAGTCCAAAATTGACTCTTGATGACCTAATGAGTTTATGCAGAAGGTAAATTCTTACAGGACCAAGTAGGCCTACAGAGTCTGTTCTGCTGTTCTAATAAAAACAAAAAGAGTTTGATTTTGCAGTCAAATAGAAAAGTGGAATTAAAGGAAATAGAATTACGTGGTATATATAAAAGAAATAGAAAATAGAAAATCAATCTATATGATTTAATTAAATGAAGAGTGAAGGGCATGTAGTAATTGTGGTTAACCTTTACAAAGTCTTCGATTTGGAGTTTTGGACAAGCAGATTTCATTCAAGAACTCCATAAAACTAGTGCAGTTTACAGTATCTTTGAACCGATTTGATATTCATTACATGACAAGTACAAAAGAAGCTTTAAAACTCTTCTATGCTCAGAATCACCTTCCCAACTTACAAAAGCAATGTTTCACACGCGTAATGTAATAGTAAAACTTAAACATGTTAAGCGATAATCGCAACCCTAGGCCAGGCCAAACAAGACTGAGCCAGAAAATGTGTTGCATGTTCTATCAACATGCTTATATAGTCAGAAAAAACAACATTTAACAAGTCGTCTGATGAGACAGCAAAATTAATTAACAAAGAATACATGTCAATTTATTTGTAAAAGTACAGATATGAAGCAAGGCATCAGTGTTATATATCTGATTAGGCATTAAGTGTAAGAAAACAACAGGTCTGAGACTGAGGAATCAAGAGAGTGCCGCTTCCTGCAGAAAGACTTTAAGAATCTATAGTTAGTTTGATTTGGCAACATGAGCATAGAGTTATAGGGATCATTCTAACTTCAATAAGTGTTCATGACAATGTTCTAGAATATGATGTGCCACATGCTGTGATATGGCAAACTATGAATATATGCGGCTTGATCTCTACCAATATGTACTTGACCATGAATTGTTTGACTCCTTGCTAAACTACTTATCAAAATAACTACAGTTACTACAAAAACAGCAATCAATAGATGGTGAGCCGATATACTTTGTTCTCGATCACACACACAGCTAAAAAGTACCAAAATACACAACTCATATCTAATGAAACAAAATTGCATAAAAAGAATAAATATTCATAACGCATAAACAAATCACTTACCACTTAATGAGCCACCCAAACAGAAAATGCTGCATAATAGGAACTTTCTCCAAGACTTCAGCTTTATACATCTTAAGCAATCCACTATTAACCTTCTTCCAATTAGGAACGCCACTTATATCATCCAACAATGGAGAATGTTCAGCAAACAAACCTTTTTTAACCTTCTTAATAAACACAATACCAGAAAGATACATAAACTCATCCGAAAAATTCTCCAAAATATCGTCATTATGAATGGACTTGGGTTTCATATACTTATGATCAATCAACTGCGAAGAACCGAATATAAACGGCAGGAAATGGTAATCATCTAAACCCCAAACACCATGCGAACCCGCAGGCTCTAACGAATAAACCGATTGCAATTTCCTCATTAACTCGATATACTTGACAAAAACCCTAGACACTACAGCTTGATAATCCTCTTCTTTGATCAACTCCATTCTAGCTAAACAATATAAAAAAGCAGCGAAATTAGTTTCGTGACCGGTACCGTAATCAATTCGACTAGAATTCCCAAAACTGTCAGTAAAATAAGGAATAATCTCGACCGTTGATTGTTTAAGATGATCAGGTAAAAACCCTAGCATTAGAGACTCGCTGTTCTGTTCAAGGCGGTTCTGCCAGGTGCGGTATGAAACGTTGCCGTAGCGAGCGGATTGCTGAACGGGAGGGATTTCTTCAATCCAATTAATTAGGGTTTGGAGGATGGAAATTAGGGTTTTGATGGTGAGTGATTCGTGGAATTGGTCGGAGATTTTGCAGCCGCGGATAGATTCGGAAAGCGCGACGATGAAGCCGAGGAAATTTTGGCCGGCGGTGGAGTTGTGGAAGCGGCGGATATCGTCGGGGGATTGAATTTTTTTAATTGGGGTTTCGAAGTGGTAAGGAGGGGAAATGGGGAGGATTTTTTGAGATTGGGGGACGGGTGCGAGGATTATAGCTTGTTGTGTGTTGTTGTTCGGCGGGAGATTTATCGCCGGAGAACGGATCGGACGGTATGCTGGAGGTGGCGACATTGAGGGGAATTGAGTTTGCTGATGTGGAGGTGGAGGGTAGGCAGTTGGACCTCCGCAATTTATGCAAGTTGGGGCAGTGCATGATGATTGTGACGGTGGTACAGAATCGGTTGGAGATTCCGGCGGGGATTGACTGTGATGATGGTGGTGGTGGTGGTGGTGGTGGCAGCCTTCGGAATTGGAATCTTCCATTTTGATGGTTAAATCTTCGGTAGATACGAGAGCTGATGATTCATATTTATGAGGAAAAATTGCACTACTAGTCTCCGAACTTTCAAAACAAATTTATTTAGGTGTCTGTACTTTTTTTCTTCAAACCAAAGTCTGAGCTATTTTAAAATAGGCCGAATAGTAAAGAAATACAAAATGTTTTTCAGAACTTTCAAAATCTTCAACATTACCCCATTTTTCATTTTTCAGTTTCAATTATAATCAATTGCTCAAATTTGAATGGAAAACAAATTCAATATATGCTTCATATTACTTAATGTTTGAAATTTTAAATGGTAAAATAATAAATTAGAATACTATGAAATAATATTAACGACATGATTAAAATTTGTTTTACTTTAATTTGAGCAATTGGCTATAATTGAAACTGAAAAATAAAAAATTGGCGAAAATTGAAGATTTTGAAACTTTGGACCATAAAAAAAATATCGGAAATGGAGTATTTTTTTATGATTAAGCATTTAAAATATAGGTAAAAAAAGCTCTAGTAGTTTCTCCAAAAATATCGGAAAACAAATTTTTTTTTTCGACATATTTAATCCCTCATTATTATATAACTACAATTAAACCCTTCTGTCTATTAATGTTAAAAAATAACATCAACAACTGACGTGTCACCTCAATCAACCAATTAAATCCAACCAATCAAAATTCAATTAAATTTATCAAAACTCAATTAAACCTAATTAAACAGAATAAAAATTAATTAAAGCTAATTAAACCAATTAAAATCTAATTAAATCTAATTAAAATTTTAATTTAAAAAATCGAACCATCATGCCCGGCCTTGATTGTTGTAGTTTGTTAATTGTTCGTTTTGTAGTTAAATAGTTAATTGATTGATTTTTATTTATTAATTGTTTAATCACAATTGAATGCTTGTTTGCTAAACGAATTGCATTTTAAAGTCGGTTTCATTCTCATCAAATCTCTCATCCTTGGGGGGGAGACGACACCCACCACCTCTTCCTCCACTTGATGATGGGAACCTACAATGAGAGATTTGATGAGAATGAAACCCGACTTTGAAATGTGATTCGTTTAGTAAACAAGCATTCAGTTGTGATTAAACAACTAACTGATAAGAACCAATAAATTAATTGTTTAACTACTAAACGAGCAATTAACAAACTACAAAAAATCAACTAAGAATGGATTTTAAACAAAGAGTTTAAGAGGTCTAGAGGTTTACAAATTATGTCAAATGAATGTCACGACCCAATCTCATGGGCTGAGACCGGCGCAAGGGAACGGGAGTAGTAGCTCCGGAACCCGTAGCAAGCCTAAAACCACTATGAATTTTTCGCGAATTAAATTTATTATATTATATAAAATATTTTCAGAAAAACCTTTTTAGCATTACTATTATAAATATCAAAGTATCTTTATTGCTTTCTGAAAACCATCGCGAGTCATTCTTATAGACTAGGGTCTTACCGAGCGACACCTCATGTCCAACACTGCCATGTCTTTAATCATGATCTCGACCAATTCCGCTACTGGCAATTGGTCAAGGAAGTTAAACAGTTAATATACGATCTTTATAAATAATTAATATATAATATGCTTTTATATCAAATTAGAGTTGCCCATTTAAATATACCGTTTGAATTTAAATTTCACATCACATACAGACATCTACCGACTACTGCAGCTCTACAAAGAAAACTTCCCTTGACATACTCTTTCACTATCATAGACTTCCGGAACAAGAAAAGGAAGTTCGTCCTTTAAAACGCTTCGACCTGAAAGAAAGACTGTGAGGGGTCAGTATATGGGAATATACTGAGTGAGTTCGTACATTTACTAATAAGTATTCTTGTAAATCATAAAACAATACAATAACGTTCAAACCTCGTGTAGCCAAGAATAGGATCCGACTGAAACCCTAATCCGCAAACATGCTAATTATATATCATCAAACCCAATCATTAATATCAAGTCGTGAGTCCAACTCACTGGTGGGTCCAACCCACTAGATACGGGGACTCCAGGTTACACCGTAACCGAGTGCTCACTCGTATCAAAATCATACCTCAAATCTCAAATTTCATAATCATAATCAGCTCACAGCTGTATCAAATCAAAACTGGTGATCACGCAGTCCTATTGCCGCTCAATAGGTAGCACGTTCCATCATATCAATACTGGTTTCAAATCAAACGTATGCGCAATTCATATAAAAAATCCGCATATAAAATATGCAATTCAAACATAAAGCAATATAAAATAATTGTTTAAACAAATACTTTAAAAACAAATTGTATAAACTCATAGTGACCGCTTATCCAAAAATACTTCGGTGTTCAGAAACGTCTAGCTCCCCGAGCTCCTGGTCCAGCGGCTTCTTGCCTCGCCGGATCTAAAACTATTTTGAAATAATTGACTCACGTCAGAATCCTATTCTAAGATTGACTCTAGACTCGAGACACGAAATAACTCTTTTATCGATTACCGTGCTTCTTACCTGTACTTTCCGATAAACGGTATTTAACTCGTTTACGGATCGAATATCATTTCTAAACCAATTCATGTTTAACCTCATTAGGTTAATTAACGATTCACTTATTCGACAATCGATCAATTTCAACCTCGATACACAAACACGAAACATGTTTCAAACAGAAACGTTGAGAAAAAGGGTCGAGTGCACGATCATACCTTATTAACGGAACTAACAAAAGGACCTTATAGTTTACAAAATCAAAACTGAGGTATCAAATCATTTGATTTTCAAACAAGAGGTACCAAACTGTGAATTATGACAAATGTGAGGTACCTTAGAGTAATTTGCTCAAAAAATAAGCTTACAATTAAATTTTTTAAAGAAACAACAGACACCCAGATAAAGAATTTAGAAAAACCTAATTCAAAATGCCTTTGTGATTATGCTCTGCAATATTATTATATTATCAATCGTGTGCTTATATCGTTTTTTATTGTTCAGATTTTCCTCGCATTATTATATCAATGTTAGGCTACTCATATTTTCTTTTTTCCTTTTGTTTTATAAGTTTTGGTCATTTTATAAGTTTTGGTCGTTTTATATTTTTCCTGATCTTGGTTTTTTTGTTATTTGTCTGTTTCTTTTCGCATTATTTTTCTTTAATTTTGAAATAATTTGAAACTATTAGTGATCTTTATTTCTTGCCTTGTTTTTGTTCTAGACTATATAGCTATAATTTTACTTTCTTCATTAATTTTTAACTTAAATTTTATAAAGTGTACAATAAACTCGGAATAAACATATGAAAAACTAAATTCGAAAGATTAAAAATCGAGAATGTGAAACTTAATTTATTGAAGATTTATAATATTGAGAGTTATAAGTACTGAAGATAAACTAAGAAAAACTATAGTAAACTACTAGTAAATTTGTGTTTTTTAGCATACTAAAAGTATACTACCTATCTAGAATAACTTACTGTAATTTTATAATTCGGAAAGTAAACTAATAGTAAACTTGTTTTTCTAATGAACTCAAAGTAAACTATCTAAAATAATTTCTAAAAATTTACAATAATGAAAGTAAAGTAAAAGGCAATTAATTTCTATTTATCATGTAATTTAATAAGAATTTATTATTTAAAATTTAACTAAAAGTAAATTTAGTTTAGAACAATTTATAATATCAAAATAACGGCGATGGCGGTTGGCAACAGACAACGGTGACAGTGGTGGACAATCGGTGGTGGATAGTCGGTGGTAGCAGAATCAATGAAAATGTTACTGTAGCAGTAACGAATTTTTAGACAGGCTATATTTTAGAACTTTTGCAAAGTTAAAGAGTACTTTGCTATAAAAAAATACCAACTAGTATTATCGAGATTATTTTAATATTACATGAATATTTATTTTAAAAAACCCTAAATTCCATCAATGTTGTTGGGTTATTTTTGGATGAATGGGTTCTTGTTAGCAGACCATGGGCTCTTACCCATGGTAAGTCCTTTGTCTACAAACCTTAGTTAATTATTTCTTAGACTTCAATTTTATTTTGTATTTTTAAAAAGTTAAAGTATTGCTTTCCTTACAAAATTACAAACTTTCGGTTTGAGTATAATATTATGCAAAAGAAAATTTTGAAATATTTATACAAATATGGTTTTATATATAATAGTTATAAGAGTACATATTTTTTGGAAAAATTGTTTATATATTTGATACACATTTAATAGACATTTGGTATATAACTTGATTAATATACCGGTTTAAGTAGTTCGACAGTATATATATATATATATATATATATATATATATTCATTTATATTTAATTTCTGAATTATTATTAGTAGTACTAAAATTATATAGTTAGATCACTTTTTACCATTTAACTAAAGAACAAAGGGACAATGCGCCCCCTAAACTTATGACACGAGGTCATTTAACCCAATTTATACTTTTTTGAGCAAATAACCTCAAAACTCTTCATATTTGGGTCAAATAACCCCATAATTGTATTTTTTAAAAGGGGTAAAATACAAATTAGAAGTAAAGAATATAAAAAAGTAATTAAATACTTTACTAATTGTTGCGATATAATTATCCTAAATCTATTTTTTGAAATAAAAATATATATTATGGGGTTATTTGACCCAAAAATAAAAAAACTTTGGGGTTATTTGCTTAAAAAGGTATAAATTGGGTTAGATGACCCCGTGTCACAAGTTCAGAGGGCGCGTTGACCCTTTGTTCTTTAACTAAATTCTATCATTGACTATATTATATGACACACTCAATCATTTATTGCTGTATACTTTGTATATAACTGTTACTGGCGTTTTGCGTTTGTAACAACAAGTGTGTGAATGTGGGCGTGCCAGGAAGCAGATTCCAATTTGTGAACTTAACTTCTTAAAACGAGCGATTGGGGTTTGGTTAACCTTATAACAAGTACTCCAATCAAGTAATGCTAAAACAAAGAAATTCAATTGTAAATGTGTTTACTAATTGAATACAGTGAAAATACAAGTGTTTGAGTAAAAATTGCAGAAGTTCAATCGTAAAGTTCTTTACTGATTGAAGAAAATTGAATTGCTAAGTGCTGAATGTTTTTTCCTTTGGGCTTGTTTTTATTGGATTTGATCGGGGGTTGTAAATTGGCTACTCTTCTCTTATTTATAGCTTTATCTTTTAAAAACTGTTGCTTGCACACGTTCTTCCCCACCTTCAGGAACTGTCAATCGTGTCTTTGCTTCTGCGTGCTTTTTAATTTCTTTTCTTCTGAAAATAAACTTCTTGTGCTTATGGACCATTTAAAATAATATTTAATGGTCATCTTAAATTTGGGCTTAACCTTCTGCAAATGGACTTGGACCTTTTGAATCTCCTAGTAATAACTTGTCAACCTCTGGAAATCAATCTTTACAGTACTCTTTTTATCTTTTGAAAAAGAATGTGGACTTAATCTTCTGGAAATAGACTTGGACCTTCTGAATCTTCCGAGAATTATTGGTCAACCTCTGGAGATCAACCTCTGAGATTAACTTCTAGAAATTAAGTGGAGTCAACCTCTTCAATTAATTTCTGGAGTCAACCTTTGAAATTTAACTTCAATCAACCTCTGAAATTTGACTTGGGTTAGTTAACCTCTGAAATTTGACTTGGGTTAATCAACCTCTGAAATTTGACTTGGATCAACCTCTAGTCAACTTCTGAAAATTAACTTTTGGAGCCAATCTTTGGTCATCAACTTCTGGAGTCAATCTTTTACCATCAATCATGGTCTAATGGCCTTTTAAAAAAAAATATGGACTTTTATGATCTTTTGGCCATATTTTTAATTTTGGAGCAAATAATAACGTATGCAAATCGTGTATATTATTTAAGACTTAATCATAAAAAAAAAACCAAACTTTTAAAAGTCTTGTCAGTTATATATAAATTTTTTAAAAGCGGCTCATTTAGCATGTTTTAATATATTTGATATCTTTTGTAGCCATTTTTTTGAATCAAACCGATATTTTTACTAATATTCTAGCTACGTCACTACCAATTCACCGAATGGGTGACATGGCAACATTCCTCATTCAACTAAAACACATGATAAACCGCATAATAACCAAATATTTTGACAAAAAATTGGTTTGATTCAAAATAATGGCTATTAACGGTCTCAAATATGCTGAAACGGGCTTAAACAACCAGATAAATAAGGCTTTAGTTTTTTCAAATAACCCACAATAGAAAATTTAAATAAAAGAAGAATATAATTTAATTCTTCAAATTGTGGGATGTAGTGCTAAAAAGTGAAAAGGGCGTGAGACGAATGGTCCCCTAAAACGCGGAGGGTTCGGTAATGGCGGGCAGGAGGAACCACATGTGACCACATCACTGAATCCGTGTGCTTAGCCCACCGGAATTATTCTCAAACTAAATAAAAAGTCACATACGTGGAATTTATTCATGCGCCCGTTGGTCCGTACGAAATACAAGGTGCTGACATGGCATACGACATAATGGGTTGTCGTATTTAATTTTGTCCTTTTTTGTATTACTTCAGTTTTAAATAGGTGCATGCATTGGACAAAGAGCTGCGCACCTGGATTTTTCTAAGTGGTCACTTGTTTCCATGCTATCTTGCGCCATATTCTTCCCATGCTTCTTTTATCATCAACAAATTAACCAAGATAATACAAATATTTGTATCCATGTCATTCTTTTGAATTGAAAATTATTCAATATTTTATATTATCAAACATAATAATATTTTATATTACTAAAATTAAACGATCATGTTTAAGTTTTTAAATACATTAAAATTTATAATTTTTTATTAATATTCTTGAATTTATATCTAAAACGTGCGTTTACACCAAAATTAAAAATATGGCACAAGGTCTTCTGGTACGCTCGTAAAATTCACACACACTTGTTACGGGTATTCACTACAATCGCAAACGCCAGCAACAACGTGACATAAAAATAATAAAAATTTAATTTATTTATAAATAAATATATATATTATATATAGTTTTTTTTTTGAAAAACTAAACTATTTCACTCATCTAGTATTTTTACTAGTGTTATTATTTTCAAAAAATATTGCACACGGTGACATGTGGGAAAGATCAGTATGTCGTGTGTAGAGTCTGTAGACAAATATGTACAAGTGGTTTAATTAGAAGAGAAGAAAACAAATTATATAATTAAAAATGATAATTACTTCTCAGAAAAACGTGGCAGGATAATATCAACAGATATGATAAAATAATGAGTCATTATCACGTCCACAGTGCTACTGTTCAATGTTCATGAGTTAATCTGTTGACTCCCTCCTGTATTTTTTTTTCTATAAATATTAAATATATAAATTTTTTTAAATTGTTTTTATATTTATACATAGTTAAATTCTCTTACTATATAGCATTTTTTTCGATAATTGAAAAGAGGCCCTTAAAATTGAACTTGAAATCTAACGGATTGTTGTTGAGTGTTTATATTATTTGAATTATTACTAATTGGTACAAATTTATAGCATTGATTGAAAATTTATAAACAGCTGTAAAATTTTAATTTTTTAAAAATAATATGGGAAATAATATTTTCAAAAGAAACTAGAAAGTACAATATACTATTTGAAAATAAGATTTTGCATGAAATATAGTAGTTATTTTATAAGGTTAGATGAGTCGCTTTCAAGACCAAAAATGATATTTTGAAGAAGCTAGACCGGCGACCGCCCAGCACGTCCATTGTGCCGGCAAATGGTACCTAGTCAAACGCAACGGTTGCGCCACGTCATTCGTGCAACAAACCAATAAGGCGTTAGCCATGTGCAAATGTTTAATGATAAAAAAAATAAGTAATAAATAAAGATTCCCTATCGCAAATGATTATTGGCTTGTTGTAAAAATGACGTGGCACATCCGTTGTGTGAGATAAACACTTTTTTTAATATTATAAATTTAAAGAGATATTATGTTTTATTTTGTACTATTATAAAATTATTAATGCAATTCGGCAATCTTTATGTTTACATTTGACTTAAGTCTTTGTAATTATCGTTTAAGCAAGGAACAAATAGTACATGATTCATTTGTCCAAAATAAATTTTGTCCTGCCATTAAAAAAGTTATCTTAGTATTTTTGGCTTCATATTTTGAAAATATTAATACTTTACAGGTTAGTACAATTTTAATTAATATCTTATCCGATTTATTTCTATTTTAAATTTAGATTGTCAATTATAATTATTTTTAAAATAATTTTAAATTTTATCACATGTCAAAAATATTGTAATGTCACCTAATATCAAACTGAATTATTTATGATAATCAAAAAATAAAATTGCCAATTGGTTTTTAGGTAATGCACTAATAGTTTGATTCAATTTTTAAATTATGTGGCAGCATTTGTGATTAGATTTTGCCAACTCATCTATGATATGGTTGATATGTATTTAAATTTATAATTATTTTTAAAAATTACCATAATTGACACTATAAATACGAGATTGTATTAAATAAGACGATTTAAAATTATTGGTTAAAATCGACTTCATCCGTTATAAGTTCTTTATGAGAAACAACATTGTTTTCTATTAATCAGCATTGTATTCACATAGTTGGATTTTTGTGAGGATTTTACCATTTTAATTTTTAATTTTTCTATTATATGAAATGTGAATTTATAAATTATTAGAGGTAAATAAGATAAAGGTAGATCTCATTAATTTTTCGTAAAAAGTGAGTTAAACATAGTTTGAGAACTTTATTATGTATTGCTATCTAGATTCCTTATTGAGTTTAGTAGATCAAATAAATTATGGAACTATGACTAAAATTTTAAAAAAATATTATTGATTTTTAAAATTATGATATTTATGTTTTAAAAATTAAATATATATACTTTTTAAAGATAGTTTTGAAAAAATAAGATAGATAATTTTAAAATATTACAAAGTACTATTACTATTTTGGGATTAATTTTATAAAAAAATCACGATCTTTATATAAAATTTCATTTTAATCACGATTTTTAAAAATTGCCATATATAATTATAACTTTTTTTTTCAAATCTATCATTTCAGTATATTTTTGTTGACTAAATTCTTCATTAAACATTAATAAAAGACCCAAATTATAAATCGACACTAATTATTATTATTTTTCAGTTAGAGTATGTAGGATTAATAATTTTCATTGAGAAAAATACACCGAATTTTACTTTAGTTATAGATTTAAAATAAAATAAAAAATTATATCTTTAAATACCAACTTTTAAGATCGTGATTTTTTATGAAATTAATTTTACTATTTTTAACACCAATCAGCAATTTGTAACTATCGTTATTCAAGTTAGTTTTAAAAGATAAAATCTTCAAGTCAGCTGTTACCACCATCCAACTATTTATAAGATCTTTTAAAAAGAAAACTATTTAAAAGATTTTATTTATTTATTTAAACAAAAAACCCATGAATTTTTATAGAAAAAGATGTGACTGCCAATAAGTTAATAATGGGTTATTTAATTTCTTTGAAAAAGATGGCATGAAGAGATAAAGCTGATAGAATTGTTTATTTATTTGATATTTAAAAAAATTATTACAAGAATTGGTCCAAATTATAAGAATAATAATTCATCCAACTCCCTGGTTTGTCTCCAATAAAAATATATGAATAGGACTAACACTTGGAAGCAAAAAAATAATGTAAATCATGGAGACAATATCTTCTTTACAAGATTGACATTATTATTATATACCTAAGTTGATATTACTAATTCTTTATGCCTTAACAATACCCAAAAATTTAAAATTGGACTTGTTTGTACTTTATTAGTTTGTATTATCACACAATTTTGATTTAATTTTTGTTATGGGCCATGTTATTGATGTTGAAACATTAATATGTTTGTTCAGTAGAAATATGTGATTCCCAACTTGATCTACACAAGAGAATTGGTAAAGTTAATGTTTTGTCCTCAACCTTATATGTTCTAAATTGCACATAGAAATTAGCTTCGCAAAATTAATTAATTCGACATTTCCTTTTCTAATACTATGCTAATTGTTGCCAAAACAATAGTCAAGTAAATTTCTTTTTTTTAGAATCAGAATTGCACTTTATTGATAATGAACGGTTACAATCTCGTTGACCGGAAAAGGAACAGTTCCGTCAAAAACGCAATCCCTACTAAAGAAAATACCCCATTTGGCTAAGTGTGAACCACCTGATTACATTGCCTATGAACATGATGAAAACTCACCTCCCAGTTTCCACATCTATCTAAGCGATCTTCAATCAGAATCTGGAAATAATCCGACTCCTCCCCTGAGTTGCGTAACCTATTAACAACAGCAAGGGCATCCAACTCACAGTGAACCGAGTTGAAACTTAAAGATTCAGCAAGAGTCAAACCAAACCTTACTGCCTGTGCTTCAGCAACTTCAGCGTTGACACAACCATGGACCAAAGAAACTCCACAGCGAAGCACTTCACCTGCAGAATTTCTGCAAACAGCACTGAGGGCCGAAAGTCTCTTTTCCCTCGACACTGCCGCGTCCGTGTTGATTTTCAGACAATTCGAAGGCGGGGGAGTCCAAGCCTGCACAACTAAACTGCTAACATTCCTCCCCTCGTAGCATCCTGAAGTATTCAGCAGAGATGGAATACAATTAAAAATCATAGGAACCGGGAGCCTATGATTGTAGAACACCACATTATTATGATCTAACCAAATTCGCCACAGAGGCATAACAAAAACCTGGGCCTCATCCTTTTTCAACGAGCTGAGCATGAACGATAACCAATCTGAAGCCGTGCTGTATTGGAATCTCTCAACTCTAAGACCCAACGGTGATAGCAACCACATCCCCCTTACCACTTCACTCTCCTTCAAACAATGAATAGCTGATTCCTCATGGCTCTGGCATCTTGGGCATAAGTTAGAGATAGGGACTTTTTTCTTAACTAGATTGAAATTACAGGCTAAGGTATTATGACCCATCCGCCGAAGAAAATGTTTAACTTTCGGTGGAATCGAAAGTTTCCAGATATTGCTCCAAATTCGAGCGGTAGAGCTATCATTCGACATGCCTACTACTCCGATACATGTCCTGTTCGCAGCTAAATAATAAGCTGATTTTACCGTAAAACTTCCCGTCTTAGTATGTGGCCAGAATAATTTGTCCGGAGGCAACCGATGACTGATAGGAATCTGCAATATATTGTTAGCATCTTCTTCAGAGAAAACACTCTTCACCTTCTCTACGTCCCACCTTTTGTTGCCTGCATCTATGAACTCACTAACACAATTGTTATCTTGCAAATTAGTGAAGCCGGTAGGTTTCATATAGCTGACATTAGATATCCAGTTGTCTGATTTAGCGAGGACTGACTGCCCGTTTCCAATATACCACGCCAGCCCTGCCTCGAGGACCTTTCTCACTTCTTGAAAGCTTTAGCACACGTAACTAGATCTCCGATTGATAGGGGCATGAAGAACATATGTTGTAGGATAATACTTGGCTTTAAAAACTTTCCTACACAATGAATCCGGGTTTAGATATAATCTCCATACTTGTTTCGCCAACATAGCCATATTAAAGGCTCGAAGATTTCTAAACCCAAGACTCCCTTTCTTCTTCGCTTTACAAACCAAATCCCACCTAACCCAAGGAATTTTTTGTTTATCATCAACTCCGTTCCACCAATACCGAGAGATAGAGCTCTGCAACTCGTTACAAACGACGAAGGCAAGGCAAAACAACTCATTATATAAGTCAGGATGGATTGAGCAATGGATTTTATCAACACTTCCTTCCCCGCTTTGGATAAATATTTCTCCTTCCACCCAACAATACGCTTGTGAAGTCTATCTTGGAGAAAATAAAAAATCGGCTTCCGAGCTCTCCCTATCAACGTTGGCATCCCAAGATGTTTTTTAAAGCTGCTAACCTCCTTCATCTCTAAAATGTTTGACAATTCAGCTCGGGTAATTTAAGAAGTACCTGCACTAAACATCATCTCCGATTTCTCAGCATTAATTGTTTGACCCGAAGCCCTCTCATATCGCTTTATCATCTCTTTGAGGTACTCGCATTCCCGCACATTCTGTCACGACCCAAAATATTGAGCCGCAACCGGCGCTAGGGAACGGGAGTGGTATCTCCGGAACCCGTAGCAAGCCTCAAATCACTATTAATTTTTCGCAAATAATAAACAAATAATACCACACAGCAGAAGCGAATATACAAATCATATATACGCCAACATTTACACTAACTGCTCTGCTAACCTCGCGGGCTCTAGTTACCGTACCTTGTACGAACTGGCCTCGCGGTAATATATACAAAAGTTAGTGTATCCAAATCATACCACCGGCATCTGGGGCCGTAGTCAACATATAAAACACGTAGCCTACAAAAGCATATAAACAAGACAGCAAGTAATATGTATACTCAAAATATACTGCTGTCTAGGCTACGACTCTGTCACACGGGACCACTACTGCAGCATTCACAGAAGTCAGATACTATACATATACAGCTGACTTCTGGACTAATTTGGCCTCTAGCTAGGTCCACATACTAAGTACCTGAAAGACATCAAAGGTGAGGGGTCAGTATTTGGGAAAATACTGAGTGAGTTGACATTTACTAACGGCATTAATATAAAAACATAGCATCGCATTTCAAGAAAACAATAATATAAAACATATAAACATGTATTCGATCCATACGAAACTAATATCCTAGCATGCGACACATCTCTCGAACAATCATGTATCATTCAACCCAATCGTACATTTCAAGTTGTGAGTCCAACTCACTGGTGGGCCCAGCCCACTAGATACGGGGACTTCCAGGCTACACCGTAGCCGAGTTCACTCTCGTATCGAATTCATTTCATATCATACATATCCAATCATTTCTCAAATGCAAACACACTAGAATGACTCAATACTGGTGATCACACAGCCTATTGACACCCAATAGGTAGCTAGTTTCTTCGGATCGTATACTAGTTCTCGTATATACATTTGATAGAAACATATAACATTTAATCAAATCATATATTATGCGATGCGTATAAACAATATATATATATATATATATATATATATATATAAATAACTTTAATATATAATACACGAAAGTAAAATACAACTCACAGTGAACGCAATCCAATCAACAACGTGGTCGATGAAATGATATGCTCTCGCTATCCCACGTCTATCGCCCTCACTGCTTGCTCGTATGTCTGATACATTTTAATTAATGTTTAATGATTAGATATTAATCTCTTATTATTACACGTATATTATTTTTAAGTTCTAGGGTTTAGTTTCATTTCGATGAAGTTTCAAGGAGTTTTCAGGACAATGCGCAGGTGCTGCCTGCACACTGACACTGTTTAGTAAAACGACGATCTCTCCCAATTGAACCGTTGGATCGAGATGAAATTTGACAGAGGCGTCCCTAAGAGGCAAATATATAAACTGACCGTTGGGCTTTTGAATCTGCCTAGTTTTGGGTAGTGTGCGAACGCACACAATGAGTGTGCGAACGCACACCCTAAAATTCAAGGAGTGTGCGAACGCACACTCAATGTGTGCGAACGCACACGCGTGACAACCCCCGGAAAGTCGTTTTCCGGGGCTTTTCAACCATCCCGACATGCTAAAAACCTTCAAACACGCCAAACCCATGTTTCTGTTTACACCAAAACGCTAAAACGATTCTAAAAACGTCAAATTCATAATCCTTAACTTTAAAACATAAAACATCCCTCTTTTTCACAACTTTAACATCCAATCTTGAAGAATTACCTTAAAACGGAACTTGAGATTGATAGAGGACGAGATTCTGAAGAGATTGCCGCGAAAATCACTCGAATCGGACGTCAAACGGAGAAACGGCGGCGAAACGATCGTGGTCGAGGGTTTTCGACGTTCTGGAGCTTTCTCTTCTTCTGATCTCTTCTTTCATATTTCATTTCTTATATAATTTGGCTAAAGTGCCACTTTGATCCTTGTTCTTTTTGTTTACTATCATTTATCCTTTAAATTTTTCTTTTATTCGATTTAGTCCATAAGTAAATCGATAAACTCTTAAATTATTACTGTTACGTATTATTTATATCCGATAAATAATACGAAGCTCGATATTAATACTTTCCGTCAATATCTTCAAATTTCCATTTTCGACACAAAGTGGCTAAATTACCACTTTGGTCCCTGTACTTTATTTTGGGCTTTTCTTGCCATTTTTCCTTTTAATTCCAATTCTAACTTTAGAATTGAAATATGATATTAATTTCTTCGCGATAATCTTTTCTAAAATCGACCTACTAAAACTTATTTATCTTAATCTTATCGGAAAACTTTCCGATAACGCCACTCTGGCGAGTCCAAACTGGACACGTTGTCCAATTAGATAATTAAAAATTTTGGGGTATTAGACATTCGCTTTAGCAAAAAGGAGATGGTTTATAGAAGGACAACCTCTGCAAATTTTACCTCCAGACAACCTGCCATTCCTCTCCCTTTGTCTTAACAGCACTGAAAAACCTTCCGAGCATAGAAGAAACAAATATGGCGAAAGCGGATCCCCTTGCCGCAAACCCCTTTGGGTAACGATCAACCCATTAGCAGTACCATTTATCATCACCGAGAACGTCAAAGATTTGACACACCCCATGATTAACCGAATGAACTGATCCGGGAACCTCATACTACGCATCACCCCTTCAAGAAATGACAACTCCACGCGATCGTAGGCTTTGCTCATGTCAAGTTTGAGCGCTACCGTCCCCCTCTTATCCTGCGAACGTTTAGACATGGAATGAAACATTTCGAAAGCCACCAAAGCATTATCCGTGATAAGACGGCCCGGCACGAAAGCGCTTTGGGCCTCGTCGATAACCGAAGAGATAACCTGCTTCAGTCTATTTGCGAGAATTTTAGAGATAAGTTTGTAGATGACGTTACATAAGCTAATGGGTCTGAAGTCCTTCATAGTCGATGGGTTAATAACTTTGGGGATAAGCACAACATTAGTATTGGTTCATACCTTCTGCCATAATACCATTTTCCAGGAAACTAAGCACACACTTCACAACATCAGCCCCGACTATATTCCTATAAGAACTGTAAAAAATGGCCGGCGTCCCATCCGGACCCTGAGCTTTGGTTGGGCCCATTTGTTTAAGAGCGTGAATAACTTCCTCGGCCTTGAATTGTTGCATCAACTCCACGCCCTGTTCAGCAGGAATGGCTGAAGTAATGCTTCGAAGCACCTCCTCTTGATGCGAAGGATTAGAAGACATGAAAAGATTCTGAAAGTACTCGACAGCCACCCTCTTCACTTCTTCCCCAACCTTCCAACAACCATCTTCACCCTTAATGCGAAGGATTCCATTATTCTTTCTACGATTTGAAGCTTTTTGATGAAAGAATTTAGTATTTTTATCCCCGCTTTGGAGCCAATCCGCTCTAGATTGTTGCTTCCACATCGTTTCCTCCCTCAACAACAGCTCACTAATTTCTGCCTGAACAGCAATTACCCGCCCGTTATGGATTTCCTTCCCATTTCTACATTGCATCTTTTTCAACTCTTCTTCCTTCTTTTTGAGTTTTTTTCGAATATTACCCACATTATGAAAAACCCAATCCTTCAACCCATCACCACACTCTTTTAACTTAGCCATGAAATCGTTGTTGTAACATCCTTCATTGCCCCACGCTTGCATAACAAAGTCATTAAACCCTTCCTGTCTCATCCTCATCGTCTCAAAGCGGTATTGTTTCGGAGCCCTTTGACGAGTTACAACATTAGTATAAAGTGGTATAGATTGAAACGGTTTTATATTTACTAAATTTACGCCAATTTTTTTTAAATTTTATTACACATATTACATGTCAAATGTCAATAAATACAAATCTATTTTTTTATTTTTCAATTATCTAATTTTAGTTACGTTATTTATTAAAATAATATTTTTTTATCTATCTACTCAATAATACAAATAAAAGAACAAATAAATTTACATAATTATTATTTCAATTTTTAAATTTATCTAATTAAATTAAAATTTCATGGTTATTTATCAATGTATTAAAAGTATATATCATTTATTACATGTTTACAATTTATCATTCACTTACTTTTCCATTTTGTATATTATTTTTATTATAAATAATATATATTACTAATTATATATATTGCTTGCAGAGTAATAATAATAATTATTATATCTATCTTTTTGAA
Source organism: Mercurialis annua (assembly GCF_937616625.2). Lineage (NCBI taxonomy): Eukaryota > Viridiplantae > Streptophyta > Magnoliopsida > Malpighiales > Euphorbiaceae > Mercurialis > Mercurialis annua. Next base: position 64,167,740 of record NC_065572.1, on the reverse strand, counting down.
TTGAAATTAAATACTTTATCATAAGATTAAACCTGAAAATTCATCAATTATTACATTGCTAATCCACTGTTTGGGAACAAAATTACATCACCACTCTATCAGGTGCATATATAAGATAATGAGTTTATTTTATTTTTTATCAATAAAATTAAAAATTTATTAATAATTCGACTATAAAAATCTTAAATCTAGACATATTAATCGTGCTAGATATTACACAAAACTTCTAAGAATTTTTTAGCTACTAGAGAGTTATCCAATAAATTCAATAAACACTAATCTAATACTAATAGATATAGGCAAATGAGTATAAACTTACAAATACAAACGATTACAAAATAGTCATAGATTTAATAATTTAAAAATATTATTAATTGCAAACAATTAAATTTGTAAATAAAATTATAATTTCAACACTATAAATAGCTTTCATATACTAGAAATTAATTATGTTTAAATTAAGATTATTATTAGAATAATAAAAAATAATTATTTTAATTTTAATTTTTGTGGAACTCAACTTTATCTTTCCATAGAGATAGGGTGACTATAATACTAATTTTTTTTTCCTGAAATCAATGTTTAATATTAATTCATCATTTGTTAATAAAAAATATTAAAGTCACCATAAGTAAATAAACAAAATCCCTAGCTTCCAGGTAAAATTTGCACCTGTCCATTTACTATTAGGATATTTTTAACCTCCAGCCAATCCAATTCACTGACAAATTACCTGCTAGGACGGTGACTCCCGCCACATCATCACCCAATGCCTTATCTCCACGTCATATTTCTTCTCTCTCTCTAACAGACGGCCATTAAATCTCCACATCCATCCAATTCCCCATCCAACGGTTCCCAATCCCTTTTCTAGACTCTTCCAAAATTTATAGAGAGAGAGAGAGCAGTAAAGAGTGACCAGAGTGGTAAAGAAGTAACCAGGTCTAGTTAAATTCAAACCCTAGAAAACACAGCGAGTTAAAGAGAGCAGAACCTTCTTGGAAAGAGATAAGAGTAATATATAAACAAAAACACACAAAATAATTACTCAAATTCATTTTAATTAGGTATAGCTTTTTGATCCTAATTCAATTTTTTCTTTGCCTCCTTAAATCCTTCAATTCGCCTGGACGTGTGGTTTCTTATAGAAACATTATAATTATTCACGTTTTGGTGGTTTTTTTGGGGGTTTAACCAATATTTTTATGAAATTGGAGGGTTCATTTCATTTTTTATGTTGATTTGATTCAATTTGTGGCAGGGTTTAACCAATTTCTTGCCGATCTCGCTATTTGGGTAAGTTCTTTTTCTTTGTTTTCTGCTTTTTTTAGGTCAGTTTGTATGTGATTTTACTTTAATTCAATTTGAAGTTTAGAATCTTGAATCTTGTAGTGGTGAAGTAATTTAGTGGTGAATGAATGTGGATGTTTTCTTTAGTTTTTGTTGTTTTTAGCTAATTAACTGATCATTACATGTTCATTTCTTGATTCGGTTAAATTGTTTTCTTTAGTTTTTGTTTTGTTTAATTTGAAGGTCTTTGATTTAAAGTGTTGGATATGGAACAGTTTTTATGGTATTAAAATGACCATTTTTCAATTTGTTTTTACTACTTTATCTTTCATTTGATAGAGAAGATAACTTGTGGCGTGGATCTATGATGTTGGATTATAATTAACAGCTGCTCTTTAAGATCTTTGTCTAGCTGTTTTAGTATTAGTGTCTGATATTGATGTAATTCTTTATTTGTTTTATCTTTCAGATACTGCTTTATATCCTTTACTATGGAAAAAATGGACTGCTGAAGTAGCTTGGAGCATGAAATTTTCGATCTTGAGTATCTTGTTTTTGAGTGTGTGGGTGATGGTTCCTGCTTTTTGAGCGGTGGGTGGAGTTTTGTTTTGAGTCTGGATTTTAGTAGTTGAGGCTAAACCCTAGTATTTGCTGCTGAATCGATTACAATTGGCTTTGGTGTTTGGGGTTTTCTTGGACGGAAGAAGCAGTCTTCCTTCTTTACTGCCTGTCTCACCGGCCCTGTGGACTAGAGGATTATCATTCTGTTTCATGTCTCGTAAGTTGGACAGTCCAGTTCAAACTCAGATGGCAGTGGCTATTTTTAAGAGTCCGCTCAGCGGGGAATATCATGGAAGCAGGAAAATGGAAGGGAAACAACCTGCTGGGAGGAGACGGGTGTTTGTTCAAACTGAGACTGGATGTGTTTTGGGGATGGATTTGGATAGGGGAGACAATGCTCATACAGTGAAAAGAAGGTTGCAGATTGCACTTAATGTCTCGACTGAGCAGAGCTCCTTGACATTTGGGGATATGGTGCTGAATAATGATCTTAGCGCAGTTCGTAATGATTCACCCCTGCTTTTAACACGTAGTCTTATGCATAGAAGCTCATCTACTCCGTGTCTTTCGCCAACCGGCAAGGATATACAGCAAAAGGACCAGGGTGCTGTTATTGAGGTATTAGGACATTCGGATAGATTTGGTAAAATGAAACACTTGGTCAAGGAAAGTGTCAAGGCGATCAAGGCTGGTGTGGATCCGCTTCTTGTTCAGGGTGGGCTTGGAGGCGCATACTATTTCAGGAACAGCCGAGGTGAGAGTGTTGCAATTGTTAAGCCAACGGATGAAGAGCCTTTTGCACCAAACAACCCAAAAGGCTTTGTTGGTAAAGCTCTGGGGCAACCAGGTTTGAAACGGTCTGTGCGTGTTGGGGAGACCGGGTTTAGGGAAGTTGCTGCTTATCTTCTTGACAAAGATCATTTTGCAAATGTGCCCCCTACGGCTTTGGTGAAGATTACTCACTCGATCTTCAATGTCAATGATGGGGTGAATGGTAACAAATCTCACAAGAAGAAGCAGGTTAGCAAGATTGCATCTTTCCAACAGTTCATACCGCATGATTTTGATGCCAGTGATCATGGGACATCCAGCTTTCCTGTGTCTTCTGTGCATCGTATTGGGATATTAGACATTAGGATTTTTAACACTGACAGACATGCTGGAAACCTTCTAGTGAGGAAGCTTGATCGTTTTGGGAGATTTGGACAAGTAGAGCTGATTCCGATCGATCATGGTCTTTGCTTGCCAGAAACATTGGAGGATCCGTATTTTGAGTGGATTCATTGGCCCCAGGCTTCAATACCTTTCTCAGAGGATGAGCTCGCTTATATAGAAAAAATGGATCATGTAAAGGATTGTGAGATGCTGCGAAGTGAGCTTCCTATGATCCGAGAGGCTTGTCTAAGGGTCTTGGTTCTCTGCACAATTTTTCTTAAGGAAGCTGCAGGTGCTGGTCTCTGTCTTGCTGAAATTGGTGAGATGATGACCAGGGAATTCCGTGGCGGGGAGGAGGAACCCAGCGAGCTTGAGATTGTATGTATAGAGGCGAAGAGGCTGGTTGCGGAGAGGGAGGTCCTTTCTCCCCGGACTGACTTGGGAGATGATGATTTTCTATTTGACATAGACTGTGATGAAGCAGAATTTGGTTTCACTCCAAAGATGTCAGCTGAAGATTATATGACTCGAACAGCTTTTCAGTATGGGTCTCTGGCTGGGAATGCTCGCTCCCCTCTTTCAAAACTGGATGAAAGCATAGAAGAGGAAGATGAAGATGATGAGAATGGAGAAAGGGACCATGGGAAAGAGGGATTTACTGTTCTAACCTTGCCTGAAAAATTACCAACAATGTCAAAGCTTTCAATGTCACTGAAGAATACCAGTTTAGGCGACAAAAAACTGAAATGCCAGAAATTCTTAGGATCAAAACCAGAAAATGGGTATTATTCCAACACATCATCCGGTCACAGGAGTGCAAATGAGCAACTTCCGGCAAGCGTGAGTTTCGTGGAGCTGGCCGACATGAGTGACGAGGAGTGGACTCTGTTTTTGGAGAAGTTCCAGGAACTGGTGTATCCAGCATTTGAGAAACGAAAATCCGTGACCCTAGGCCAGAGGCAGAGGCTGAGGTTGGGGACTTCGTGTCAGTTTTGATTGAAATAGCAGAATAAAACGCAGGATCGGTTTTGTGGGAGTGATCAACATCTAGGATAGGTTCGGTTCAGTTCAGTTCAGTTCAGCTGAATGGGTTCGGGGGTTCAGGTTCAGGTCAGGCTGTTGTAGTTGAGTTGGACAGTAGTAACTGGTGTAAATAGTTTGATGGAATTAGGTTAGCTTAAGTGAGGTCCGAGTTAGAATTGGTTATGTTGTTGCTGTCATTTTTTTCTTCTTTTGCTGCTTTCACTCCCAGTCCTTGTGGACCTGTTTGATAAATAATTTGTAGAATGAAAAGAAAACATAGAAATGTTTTGTAAATATACTTCCTCTCAGTTTCCTCTTCTTGTTTTGGTGTTTTATTATTGAAATGATTGCGTAGTGTCCAATTTTTTTCTTCAAATTTGATTGTACAGTTTGGTTGCATACTGTTGAACTTTAAAAATTATATAATTGTGTTGTTTTTGATTGATTTAATCTCATTAGAATGTTGACCTGCAAGACTGTGTAGGCTGATGAAGGTATAAAAATTGGATTTTATTACATACATAGAATATCAATTACTAAGATATTATTTCCCATTTAATATCTCAGGGAATATATTTCGGGTAGAAAAATCAGTCAAATATAACTGATTTATAAACTGCTTGCTTTTCTGGTTTTCATATCATTGTGCCTATTTTATTACGGAGAAATAATCTCTACTCTGCGAATAAAAAGATATTATATTTATAAATTAAAAGAATATATTTGTAGCAATTTTGAATAATATATTGAAGTATTTGGAGATGTAATCATAATTTTGTGAAGCCCCATGTAATTTGTTGTAAATTCTGAAATAAAGCTATTTATACACATCGATGACGTCTCATTCTGTTCAAAAACATCTGGCTCCCATCCACAGATTAATTGGAGTTATCAATTATTGGTTTTCCCCAATTTCCTGCCGTTTTAATTTATGGGATATTATTAGAAACTTTGATAAAGAAAAAAGACAATAGTCTTTGTTATGTCATTTGTTGTTCAGTTTCTAGTTCTACACCTCATTAAAAGAAAAAACTATTGGGAATTTAAATCCTTTTATCTAAATTTAACATCTCACCTATTTAACTTCTGAATTTATTAAATAATTCTATTTGACCTATGAAACTGATAAATAAGTAAATGTTGGATCCATTCGTGTACACCTGACATTTAAAACATTCTAGAATAATGTGCATACGGAAAAATTCAATGTTTATTTATTTATCAAGGGGGTCGGATAGGATAACTTAACAAATTTAGAAGTTCAATAGATTAGACGTCAATTTAGGGGTTAGATGAGTAAAAAGCATGTTCAAAGGTCAAACTATGTATTAAGTCAAAAACTGTTATCAACTAATAAAACAATGTATAAAGTAAGGGGCTATCCTAACTGTTAAATTTATGGATCGAATTAAATAATTAAATTTAGTCTATTTTGATAATTTAATCTATAAATCCTATAAAAAGATAATTAATTGCATCCAATTTTATATTTTAAAGCTCATAACAAACAAGTGTTAAAATATTTATTAGTAAAATAATTGTTTTTTGGTTTTAAATCTCATATCAATTTTTTATATCTTTGTGTCATTATAATTTTTTTTATACTCTCAAAAATCATAAAAATAGATATAATAAGTTTTAGTTTGAAGAATTATAAACTATATTATCAAATTATATTAAATTTAATTTATATGAGCCTGTCTTACGTATTCAAAGATTAATAGTTTATCTTTTTGCTCAAGAAATATCACATGTTTGGGTCCCATAAACTTTATTTATTAGTTTATTACCTTCAAATTATAGTCATAATGTTCTTAAATTAATAATCATAGGTTATGGTGGGTCAATAAGTAGCTTTAAAACCTTAGCTTGAATTGAAAAATCATGCTTTGGAGATAGGAGCAATACTGAAAAAAGTGAAAAGTAATGTTGAAATTCTTTTGATATAATAAGGTGGGTCATGTAATACTCATTTGTTTCCAAAATTGAAGTCATTGTCAAGCATACCAAATCAAACTTATCTTGACATAAGAATTTGGTGAATGCCTCATCTCATTATGTTATTATGTTTGTGTGTGTATAGACACTTCAGGCCAGGTTTCTCCATCATAGATCATCATTCTTAGTTGCATAAATTTGACTATAATTTTAAATTAGAAGATTTATGGAACTGTATTAACATAATTAATAATAGTTTGGAGGGTTGATTTGTTCTATTTTTTGATGTTCTAAGAATCGAACTAGCCCGACTAGTTCAATCGGTTCGATCATAAAACGAATGTCAGCTTGGTTTGGTTTAATTTTTTTAATGTAATTCAATATTTTAAACTGAAAAACTGTAAAACCAAAACTTATAAAACCATAAAAACTGTTCGATTCTTTATTAACTAATTGAATGTAACAATGAACTATAATTCAAATGGTATAAGCGTTAGGTGGTATTCTGCTAGTTCGTGGTTCAATTTCTCGCATAAGAGTTCCCGCTCTTCCAAATATCAAAAACATAAAAAAAAATGAAATGACATTTGTTGATTTGGTTGAAATGTGAACCGATACTACCGATTCGATTATTAAAATACTGTTGATTTTAGATACAAATTAATTAAAATGACTTATAATGTATGCTTGAATAATATTTTAGAAGGAAAAATAATTAGAATATGATGGGAGTCTAATCTCATATTATCCTATTTTGTTTCACATATATTTATCACTTAACACTTGCTGGAGTAGGGGTCCATTTTTGTCTTCTTTATTTTTGATTGCAGTTGAAGATAAAATGATGAGTCATTAAAAGAGAAAAAATACATTTTCTATATCCATTTTCTTTGTATGTTTTTGAAGCAAAATGATAATTAAGATTGTGTAAAGATTTGATCATGGAGGGTCTTAATTAAAAAAGACACTTGACCATGTGAAGAAAAATTATTAAAAAGACAAGTGTTCCATTCTTTGCTTCACTTATCTTAAAATTACTTTGCCTTGATAATTGAACTCAATTAGTACACACTTTGAATAAATTAAGGAAGATCCAATTTTTAAATTTGTAGTTTGCGAGTAAATAATTCATTTTCATCTATTTTAATCAATTAAAGACGATATCTTCTATTTTTAAATCAATTAAGAATAACTAGAACGAGTATGAGAGGAGTTATTTGGCTGGATTTTTCGCGAGACTTTTCGAACAGATCTGCATTCCGGTATTCTTTTTTTTTTCTCATCGGAGTTATTTCAAAAAAACTTGCCGTGGTAAGAAAAACCCTGCTGTTAGCAAGTTTCAAATTTGACATTAGTGATCCCCACGAACAGAACATCCGAGATGGACTGAACGCAGCTTTTCTGCCATTGGAAATCCAATCCCTTCGAAATTGGATCAATTTGATATTTAAGTTTATTTATATTATATAATTTAATCGACTTAAAACTTGACTCTGAATCATAACTTCACGAACCCCGAATCAAACTTCGCTCATATTACTTTGTTTGGTACAATGTTTTTTTTTCTTTCTTTGACCTAACCTGCTTTACATGTGATTTGATTTGAATTAAAGCTATATAGCACATGCATAGAAGATTATGCAAAGAAATGGACAATAGTAACCTAATTAGGAAATATCTTAGATATGCAAATGAAGTGAGACAATCACACTATATATTGTATAAACTATTGATTAGTGTTAACTTATGACAAGAGTTGGTGAATCCATGTGAAACCTAGCTTCAAAGTCAGTGAAGAACGTGTTAAAGATAATCCCACATTGCTTAGGAGAACAAATATAAATGAGTTTATAAGTGTAAAGGTTCAACCACCTATTAACTAGTTTTAGTTATTAGGTCACGGTTGAAACTAAACACTCTCATAAGCATGTGGGTGAATTATCACATTCTCACCAATTTATAATTAATTACTCCCACCAATATTTCTAATATGGTATCAAAGCGGGTTTGGCTCGGGTTTTTAATTTGTCGGTTGTCCGTCTGGATGTCCAGTCCCAGCGGCCCGGTCCGGTATTGCCGCTGCGTATTAAATCAAAAATTTCAGTGGGTCTGGCCCGGATTCTTAATTTGCCGGTTGTCCGTCTGGATGTTCATTCCCAGCGGCCCGGTCCGGTGTTGCCGCTGCTTGTTAAATCAAAAAAATTCAGTTTCAGGGGGAGTCAATTTCAAGTGACAACCGGATGTTCAGTCCCGGTTGCACTTGAGGGGGAGTGTTAAAGATAATCCCACATTGCTTAGGAGAACAAATATAAATGAGTTTATAAGTGTAAAGGTTCAACCATCTATTAACTAGTTCTAGTTATTAGGTCACGGTTGAACCTAAACACTCTCATAAGCATGTGGGTGAATTATCACATTCTCACCAATTTATAATTAATTACTCCCACCAATATTTCTAATAGAACGAGCATGCAACTTCATGTTTAATAAGAATTAATGTGTTAGAATAATTATTTGATTTTATATAGTAATTATTAAATGGTTTAAAATAAAAGTCTATTTCAAATGAGTATGAGTTCAGTTACATATAAAATGACTAGAATTAACTATTTTGATGGTTGATCTATCTATATTATAAATTTACTAGGTCGATACCCGCGCGTTACATGGTATGATTTTTTTTTCAAATTTTAAATTTTAAATTTTAAAATATGTAATATTATTTGAAATGTCTCAATTTTGAATTTTTATTATGAATATGTATGGATTGTCTTATGAATTTAATTGGTTAGCAATTAGTATATATAAATAGTTTGAGAAACGGGATTTTATGATGTTTATAATTTAAGGACTTCATATGTCGAAATATTTGTTTGCATTATAATGTTTCCTAACTCGTGTATATACTGTGGTCATGCAGTTTATGCTATAATTTATCTAATTTATCTAATTTTAATTTTAATACAAGCAACTTATTCTTGAATGGTACTGATATACCATATACAAGACTAACAATTTTCAACTATTTCTGAATAAGTTGATGTCTAGAAGGATGGTGGTGATAAAACATCAATTGTTCTCATATTCAGAGGAATTTGAATCCCAATTTAAGAGTGTAAATAGAAAATAAATTTAGATTAATGTCATTTCATAATTTCATGATGTGGCTTCTTTTATTGTTAACAATGAATTTTTCATAAACGCATATTTGATCTAAGCTATTCTGGAACCAACAAATGCTATTACAAAAGTTGCAACATCATAATTTCAAATAGCACGAGAGTGTGAAGGAATGAATGAGCAGTCAACATATGCCTAATTTTTATTTGGAACTCAAAATTATAGTAGTATATAGAGATATAAATAATATAGAAGTCAAACCGAAACGAAACCGATAATGGTTGGGTTGATTTACATATTACACATTTTAAAAGTTTTGTTCGGTTTGTTTTTAAAAAATTTAAAAACCAAAAAACAAATAGAAACCGCGCTATATATTAAAATAACATTACGTTTTTAAAAATTATATTTATGTATTTAAGATGCTAAATGTATAACACATGATAATTGTTATTTTAATTTTTATGTTTTCCCTTTAAAATTTTGAAAAAAGAGAAATTTCTTGTATTTTAATAAAAAAAAACTCAAATTTCTTGTATCTTATTAATTTGGTTGTTTTTTTATTTCATCATAAAAATAATTGATTTCGACATATTTACTACTAAACCGAACTAAAATACCAATTGTACACTCTAGTAATAAATTATTATTGTACTACAAATAGAAACAAAGTCTATTTTGCTAAAACATGTATAATTAAAATAAATGTTTGTCATATTTCCAGTTTTATGATATATATCAGCGCACACATCCTCAATTATAAACAAACATGATTTTTTAGAGTTTTTTATATCTATTTCTTTCTATTTTTCATACTTGATATTATTTCATGCAACTGTTTTTTGCAATAAAAGAGTTTTTAATCATTTATAATGAAATACGCTTGGAGTAAGTATCGTCTATCTTTCTGATATTGTTTAATTTATGTGTATGGTTGTTGTTGTTGTATTTTAATTTATTTTGATGACATGTGACCTAACTTTCTAAATAATTCAAAGAAATGAGAATTGAATGCCAATATATATATTAAACATGAACCATGCAATCGTAATTATATGATTTCAATGATAATGTTGATTTTATAAGGTTCATCAAAACAATTTAACATAAAAGATTTTATGTTTTGCATTGAATTGATTTAAGGTTGACAATTATTTTCCATCAAATGTCTTTTTTATTCATTTATATGACATATCTCTTATTTTTTTATTATATTTAAAAAAAACCAGTACGTTAATAAAAAAATTGATTATGAATTTTAAATGTTTAATTATAATATTATTATTTATATGTTATGAAATATGAAATATTTTTGAAATTAAATAAAAGTAATTAAAATTTAATTTTATTAACTTTTTTTTATTGTTTTTGGTTATAAAATATAATGAATTTTAGTTAAAATTTAATGAAATTTTCTTAAAATTTATGGAATATGTTTAAAAGGTATGAAATATGACGAATTTTTTATTAATATATTAAATATATGAAATTTAAAGAATTTTTATTATATTTAAAACTTATGAAATTTATGAAATTTATCATGTTTATAAATTATGATATAGAGAATATGTTTTTAAATTATTAAATTTACCCGTGCAACGCGCGGGCATCGATATAGTTGTTTTATAATTGGTTGAAGCTAATCCCGGATGCTGCTTCCTTTGCTTTGTGATTGCCTTTGGTAAAAAAACTTGCTTGATATGATTATATATGTTCTATATTTTACAGCATAGATGTATTAAATAAGTTGAAGAGGCATGACATAATAAATTGTTTTGATAAATATTGATTTTTATGCATGTGGTTTACTATAGTGGCATAAATTATTTAGGATATTTTATAATTTTATTCAAATAAAAAAATAATAGCTGATAAAATTTGTATGAATTATCTATTAGTAATTGAGAAAGTTAAACTTATAACTAAAAACATTGTTTTATTTCAAAATATTTATTAGATGAAAAAAATATATACTTGCATTATTAAAAAAGTAAAAGTTTAAACTTATTATATTAAATAAAAAATAATAATCATTTTAACTAGCTAGTCCACTGTTATAAATTTAGAAGTCAAATTAGCATTTTTGCTTTGCTGGTTTAACTTTTTTATTTCCTTGATAATCTTTGCTGGTTTAACATTGTTAAAGACAAAAAAAATTATTTTTTTGTCAAAGATAGTAATCGATTCTTGAAATTTCAATGGTTAATTGTTAGTTACGTAGACAGGCTTTGAATCCACAATCTCTTAGCCCAGATGCAAAGACATAGAGTTAATTTTGAAACTTTTTAAAAGATCAAGGTCATTGCATTGAAACATACTATAAAGTTTAATTTGTCCTTTAAATAAAAGGTTGTGATCTTTTTAGCAGTTTTTCTTATAGAGAAAGAAACTCAACCTTAACCAAGCAATACAGCTACTAGCATTTGCTTGGAGAAATGATATTTAGGCCAAAGCAAAACCTTGTGTCTCATGCAAATGACCCTTTGATAATAATAGTAAATTACCTTAGCAAATCCAGCAAAAGTTTTGATTTCTTTTCGGAACCAATTTGAACCAAAATTTAAAAAGATATATCAAATTGGATCAAACTTCGTTTGTTTTTTGTTTTTAGTTTAATTCAGTTATGTTTGTACTAAAAGTGAACTAAAATGTTTCTTCTTCTAAAACCGAGCCAAACCCATTTTTTTGTAATATCGAAATGAGCTTGAATGAGCTTGAACGTTCAGTTATTCAGTTTGAATTAGTTTTCATACACGCACACTCTGTATTCATGTATATAGCAAGCATATAAAATAACAAACCACCATAGATGTGAAGTCTGAAATAGTTCTGCCAAGGAGTAAACACAGTAGAGTAATTCAACAGAAAGAAAAAACCGCCGATACATGTAGGGTTCTGACAAATAAACTATGTAAAGCACAAATTTCCTATCAGCAAACTCTCAATATGTGGAAACATTGCTAGCTTCTTCAAAAGCTTTTTTTCATATTTCTTCCTAAAATGTTTAGGAAATGAAGTTAACATTTGAATTACCTTCAATACCTTTCCATTGCTCAGCATATAATCCAGAATTTCCATAGCTTCTTCATTGCCTCTATAAAACCCAAATTTGAAAAATTCAAGGGATGATTTTATGCACTGCGGTACTATTTGTTCCTCATTCAAAGGTCTCTGCAGAACAAGATTAATTATCAAATTCTTGATAACATAAATAACCAACATCAGAATACTGAAGAAAAAAAAAATGACCAGTTCAAGTGTGAGACTTTTCAAATTGGGTGCAGTTAGAAGTTTTTTGAGTAAATCAGGATGATATGATCCACAATCACAAAGAGTCACCACCAACTCAATCAAATTTGGTAAATATGACAAATTGTGATTAGCAGCTAACAAAGCCTGAAAGTAAAACAGGAAATACAGAGTCTAAGCTAGCTTAATCTCTTATTTGTCGGTTTGGTTTGTTTAGTCAGTTTGGTTTGGTTTTCGCGAGCCCCACTCTTTATATTCATGAATACTGCCAGCATGTAAAATAGCAAACCACCATATATGTTAACTCAAATACAGGTAAAAGGACACCACTAATATTCTGTCAATGAGTAAAGCCAGTCGAGTAATTCAACAGAATAAAACCTCAGATCCAAGTAGGGTGTCTGACAAACAAACTATGCAAAGCAGACAACAAAATATGATCACTACCATGTTCGTCCTAATCACCTGGCGAAGATCACTACCATGGTCGTCCTAATCACCTGGCGAAGATCACTACCATGGTCGTCCTAATCACCTGGCGAAACCCAATTCTTAATATGTGAAACATTGCTAGCTTCTTTCTAAGCTTTTCTTCAAACTCCTTCCTAAAACGATTAGAAAATGAAGTTATGATTACAGTTACCTTTGCATCTATATATTCTGCACTGCCTCTGTAACAGTTGAATTTGAATGATCCAAGGGTTGATTTTGTGCACTGCAGTATTAATCGTTCCTCACCAAAAGAAGTCCGCTGTAGAACAAGATGAATTATCAATTTCTTGATAACATAAATAACCAACATAAAAATGCTGAAAGAAAATACTAGACTGACCGTAAGTTTGAGCCTTTTCAAATTGGGTGCAGTTTGAAGTAAATCGAGAAAATCAGAATGATATGATCCACAATCACAAGGAGTCACCGCCAAGTCAATCAAATTTGGTAAACACGACAAATTGCGATTAGCAGCTAACAAAGCCTGAAAATGAAACAGAAGATACAATGTCTGAGCCTTGATCTCTTAATTATATAGAGAAGCTACAGATTAAATGGAGAAGTTACCTGCAAAATGTCTGAAGAAAGGCTCAAGACTTTCGCATTTAATATTTGATCCCCAAAATTTTCAGCTACATTGCCATCACAATCCATAACAATATCCAGAGTTGCTTTAACTATTGAGAATAAATTCTTAACCTGAATCTCAAAAGTTCCATTGAGCCCAATAGACGTAAGATTAAGGAATTCAAGATTAGGGCATCAATAAAAACCCTACATTTCAGCGAAGATAAGTGAATCATGCCTCTATACTCGAAACATTTTAGTGAAGATGACTGTAAGTGCAGGGTGTCCACTAGACTGCCATCTATTACTAGTTCTTGAAGGGTTGGTGAGCCAGAGAAAAGCCTCGCTAGGCAAGAACTGTTAACGGGCTCGCCAAAATGTCCAAGATGAAGAACCTTGAGACTCGGCAAGCAAACAGACTCAGGGACATTTGTGATATCAGTTTCAAGTCCAAGCGTCAATTTTTGTAAAGATTTCAGACTGTAAAAAAACCGAGGAAGCTGAACATAACCCCTGGCAACACTGAATTCAAACTCTCGGACGTTATGGGTTATAGCAGTCCAAAGCAGAGGTTCGATATCCGAATATTGGTAAGGACATAAAAGCGTAAGACGAAATCTTTTAAAAGAGGAAGATGTGTTAAGCATGAAAACCCTAGTGGCAAAATTAATTAACTTAGTGGTTAACAAGGGCATTTCAGTATCATCTGACCAACTTCTACTGGTAAAACAAAAACTGTCAACTTGGGTCCAAATGTGTCTCCAAGTTGTTGATAAAAGGCTTGTTCGAACTACCTCAACTGTATCAAGAAACGACAGTATATGAAGCAAAATAGGTTGCGGCAACTTACTGATTCTGTCTTCATTTCCCAGTTCAGACACCAATTTTGCCTTCTTATCCATACCCAGAAACGAAATTGGTCTTCTTTTGCCTGTAAAACCCTAAAAAAAACCTTTTTGATGGGTGTAGAGATGACTGAGAGGAGGGTTTCAGTGGTGAAGAAGATGGCATATTGAACGTAGCACTGACAAAAAGGTGAATAGTCCTACTGATGGCCTTACCTGCCAACGCTTCAGTTTTTAAATTATCGATGACTAAAATATTTAAAATAAATGTTGTATTTGTAAGTTGAGATATCATGTAAAGATATTTAAAATAAATGCTGTATTTATCAGTTAAGATATCATGTAAAAATTATTATTAATAAAATAAATTTTAAATAGTACTCGTAATTTTTTATTAATTTTTTTATTAATTATAAAAAATTGATTAAAATTACAAGGGTGAGAATTAAATAACATTATTTTATAATGAGTTATAACTCAAATAATATAAGAGATGGACAACAAACTATTAGGTCGTGCGTTTTATTTCTCTCACAGACGTTATTTTTCTATAATTATATATATAAAAAAATTATTTATCCACATTTAGATAAATTTTATTAGGATAATAAATTGATAATACCAAAAAGATAAATTTTTTATAAGATCAGAAGATAAATGAAGAAGGATTTATGATCCATTTTAGTTTGAAGATCTTATTATCCATTTAGTTTAAAGTTAGATGCCAATTGATTTTATAAGTTTTTCAAATAAAAAAAAGGAGAATGTAAATTAAAAAATAGAAATATTAGCGAACATGAAATGTATATATGGCGGGGTTTATATACAAAACAATAAGCTAAATAATACTGAAATGATAAAAAAAATTATTTCGACGAGTTTTGTTGTCTTGAATGTATATATATAATTTTTTTAACATCATCTAATCACGTATCACTTGTTTAATTTTGTAAATCACTCTTTAGTAATTCCATTTTAAAAAATGCTTGCTGCATAGTTGCTGAAGTAAATGAAAATGAAACTCTATGCGGTCGAATATATATATAAATTAAATATTATATCTATTGACATGGTTAAATTATGCTAATCAAACACTCTTGTGTATGTTTGTGTATAGTCCAATAATATTAATCAAACACATTTATCAAAAAAATTATTAATCAAACACTTCAATTTGAAGAAACTTTTTGAGGACGGTGAATAATAATAATAATAATAATGTGTTTGTTATTTACATTCCCTTTTCGAAGGAACTAATAAAACGAAATTATAGATGAATTTACAATAGATTACTAGTTAGAAAGAGATAGAAATGAAAGATCAATGACTATTCGAGAGGTGAAATAAGATATTTAAAAAACATAAATATAAATAAAACTATTAAATATTCGGAAAGAGCTTATAAAATATATTTAGTAGTATTGTTAGATGTGCCTCCATGGTCTTTCTGCAAGGGCTACACATTCACTATACCTAAAACAATCAACAAGATGATCAATTGTCAACCCTGCTGCCTGCAAGAATGAGTAAACGATCACCGGACCGACGAATCGGAATCCTCTTTTGAGCAAATCCTTGCTAAGAGCCTCTGCTTTTGGGGTTCTAAGGGGTACATTTCTTGGATATTTGTATCTATTGATGGTTGGCTTGTAATTCACGTTTCCCCACATGAAGCTACTAAAAGATCCGAATTCTCTTTCAATCTGCAATATTTTCATTAAAGCCAAATTTGTAATTCGTTAGGGGACACTTATAATTAGTAGTGTGTAATTGAGGCTCATCGAGTTGGACACTTATAAGTTTAAATTTGTTCATGAAAAAGAAGTTTAAAATCAACTAGATTAAGAAACGAAAATCTAATAATTTAACTCGAATTCAGATTTTATTTAAGGAGTTTGAGATTGTGAGAATTCAATATAAAAATTGAGAATCGACTTCGACTCAATAATGTGCATAACATTTTTAAACCAGACATATTATAAATAAAAACAAATTTATATATTCATATTTTTGACAAAAATAATAAATCTGTTCTATAAAATAAGTTGGCAGTCATATTCGTTAATTTTACAATCTGCGTAAAATTGATAATAATATACAATCTTCAATTTTTTTTAAAATTTATGTTTGCAATATATTCATCTCTCAGTCTTTATTTCAATTATATGCATTTTTCAAATTAGAGTTTTTTTCATTTTAAAAAAGGTTCAAATATGTTATTTATACTTGACATTAATAAATTTTTAATATTTTAATAACTACTAAAAATTGAGACTATATGTCTAGTATGAATGATATATTTGACCTTTCCCAAGTAGACTGTGGTATAATTGAAATTTAAAATTGTAAAATAGAGTAGAAAGGAAGATTTTAACATATTACAAGAAATACTAAAATTAGCAGCGAACATTTTTACTGCTAATAGTACTAAAATCGTTACTATTAACATATAGCAACAAAAATAAATTGTGGCATGTTGCTACTAATAAAACGTTGCCTTAAGTAATTGGTAACGAAATTTCTTGTAAAATGCTGCTATAATTTAACTAATGGCAGTAATTTTCAAAATTAATGCTGCAAAATATTTTTTAGCAGCAAAAAAAATTAGTTGCAAAAGTATTTGTTGCTAAATACAGAATTTTTTATAGTGACAGTTTGAGATATAAACGAAAAAGGTCAAAAAATAAGGTATTTTTAGATGATTTAACCTTATCTTTACAGAGTTGATTATTTAATTTCTGATTCCATGAAATATAATTTATATAACTGATATTTATTTTAATTTAGGAAGGATTATAGAGTTATGATCGTTTTAAATGTGTTCAAATTAAAGGTTAAATATAATTGTCGCAAATTACAAAATTAACGGATCAAATTGTCACTATTTACTTTTGAAAGATATATTTCTCATTTTGATCAAAAGTGTGGATTTGTAAAATAATTTTACCTATTATAAATATAAATAATTATAAAAATACAAATACATCACATTAATGAGCCTGTTGAGTATAGTAGGTACTCGAACTCGACACGACGGTTGACTCCAATAACTCAAACTTAATTTCAATTTAATTACATCAAAATAATTTTAAATATTTTTTGAGTCAATTTTAAATATTGTTTGTCAAATATTAGTTCAAATTTGATTTCAATTCAATTACATCAAATTAATTTTAAATACTTTTTTTGTCAATTTCGAGTATGGATCGCGAAATATTAAGTATATGTAATTGAGACTTGCCTTCACTATGCATTTGGCATTGTCTACTATGCATCTCACTCTATTATCAGGCAACATGATTGCTTTATTGGAGGCAATGTCTAAGATTTCTTTCTCTCCCATTTTAGCAACAATGTTCGGATCGAATCCACCAAAAGCTTTTCTATAATTTAAGTTAATCGAAATCAATTATCATATCATTAGCAATTAGTATATTATAAAGTAGGTACAAAATGATTAGAACATAATTTATAAGAAATATTGGTACGCCTGCAATATTAATGATTAGTATATATATAAATCATAATATAGTCCAAAGAAATAATTAAATTAAAGTACCTGAATAGTTGTTTTCTTTTTAAAATTTCAGTCCAGTTGTAGTCCATCAACATACCAGACAAGGCAAGCAGCTCGAACAATTGACTGTTTATTTTTAGATTAGATTATAATCACTTATTATAGGTTGGTGTACCTTGCTATAATTAGTATGATATTTTTTTAATTAACTAATTTATTTATTCTAATTTACTTACTTATCGTCGTAGACTGGTGCTCCCCAACATTCGTCATGAAATGCAACATAGACTTTATCTGTTTATCATTGAAATAAATTGATTTAATAAAACAAAATTCAAAAGAGGTATATGTGGAGTTGTCTATTTGGCTCAAACTAAACCAAACTATAATTTTACTTTATTTTCAAAACCGGACCTAACTAAATTTGCAAGAATGTGAATTTTTCAAATCAATCAACCAGTAATTTTTTTATGCTTGAAATTAAGTCAAACTAAAAAAATTGATTTTTTTATACTACCAAACTGTATGAAATTGAATTTGTCGCTTATGTTCGGTTATTCAGTTTAGTTCAGTTTTTGTACATTTCTACTAAGCTGATATATATATATATATATATATATATATATATATATATATATATATATATATAACAAATTTCAATTTTTCTTCAATCAATACCCTAAATTGAAGTTCATGCTACTATGCAACCACTTAAATACTTTCCATGCAAGAAAAAGAAGGAAAAAAAAAAACTAAATAGTTCAACATACCGCTATTCTTTGTGATCCAATTACACCTCCTTATCTCCCCACCATCACCTTCTTGAATCTGTTGTTGCTGTTGAACATTCCTTGAAATTACTGGAACTTCTCGTCGATCAAGCGGTGTAATTAACCGAAGAGCGAACGATATTTTCCGATCAAGAGGAGTAGGAGTACTAGTTGAAAAATCAGTAAGAGATGAGTCATTTGAGTTTTGTGATAAAGATAAAGAAACAGAAGATAATGATAGTGAAGAATCGCTTCTATGTAATCCAATTGGATACACTTTCTTGAAATTTGTATTGAAAAACCCTAATTGTGTAGTTTTTGGCTTTTCTTTTTCTTTGATGAAAATGTTGTTTTTCTCTATAATTTGTTTTCTTACATTTGTTTTAGACATTGTTAGAGAAAAGGGTAGATGGAAATATATGAGAAAAAAATGTTTGTGTCTTCATTTAAGCAGATAGAAGAATATTGGATATATAGTGAGAGTTGTGTGTGTAAAAGGTTTTAAGATTTTTCTTTGCTTTTTTAATAGAAAAATTAAAAATTAAAAGTTTTGAGAAATAGTATGAAAAAAACGGCTGCACCTAAGTTGGTGAAGTGTGAATTTCATTAGGAATTTTTTGTATGCTTCTTGGGTTTTAAGCAAAACTTTCATATATTAGTGGACTCTAGAGTCTCTATTTCTTTTTGCCTTATAATTAAAAAAAAAATTAGAAGATGCTTGAGATTGATTTCTTGTGAATTTTTCAGAAGAAGTTGAATTAGTGTATCTTTTCTGATGGAAATTTTCTTAAGCAATTCATTGACTTACATATGATTCTACATGGTAGTTTATTTAGCCTTTATCAACATACTCTTTTTTTTAATATAATCTATATTGTGTATGGGGCGGAATGGGGGCAGAGTGGACGCGTTAATCTTAGATTATACTGAATATCTTTTTAACTTGAGGTGTATAGATTAGAGGTTACTTGATCTAAATTAAGAGAGTTTGAAATCTTAATTGTCTAAAAAAATAAAAGTAACTTATTTGACCTCGAAATATAAATTTGCGATCCATTAATTGACGGAAAAATATTAAAAGTAACTTATTTAATTGTGAAACGCAAATTCAAGGAAAGGAATTTATCCTTTGCTCAATTTTCATATTTAGAAGATGATGTTTGTGAATTTAATTACATGACTGGAAAAGAAAATTAAAAACTAAAAATAAAAAGCACAAGAAAGATGCTTATAATGAGTTGCTTTCTAGCCAGAGTAGGATTCATTACTTTATATATGGTTATACAATGCACTTGATTTTTGAATTTATAATGTAAGAGTGAAATAATTTATTTTTAGCCATTTTAATTAATTATGGATATTTTTTTTATTCTAAGTCAAGCAAAAATAAATTGTACAATATAAATAAATTTGGGGACTAAAATAATATCCCATATTTGTCATTTACTGATAAAAAATAGAAAATATTATCCTTAATTGTTATAAAAATATAAAGTATTATCTTTAATTAATCAAAACGGCCGAAAATGGGTTATAATTTGACTATGGATCACATGTTCAGGAACGTACGTAATAACTTAAATATTTTCTCCAGCTGACATGCATGATGAAATTGAAAAGTATTTATAGAGCATTATAAAATTGGAAAAGAGAATAGTATACAAGTAATGCATAAGCAGAGTTTTGATGATAGTAATGGTTAATTTGAAGTTATATAGTTGAAGAAGTAGTAGTTAGAGTGTGTTAATCTCAAAAGGCTTAACCTCTGAAAAACCCCCCACCTTTCAACCCCCCTTCGTTTGCACCCTCACCTTTCAAAATCTTCAATTTTACCCAAATTATCACCTTTCATTTTCAATTGCACCCTAAAAGTATTAAATTGGGCTTTTGTCACTAAAAAAAAGTTGAAATCGATACTTTAAATTTTAATTCATATTCTAAATAGTCCTTAATGTTTAAATTTCAACAACAAAACCATATTTAATGATATTTTTAATTGTTTTTTATTTTATATAAAAAAATTAACTTTTAAAATTTTAAGAAATATGGTTTTATTGTTGAAATTTAAACATTGAGGACTATTTAGAATATGAATTAAAATATAAATTATCGATTTGAACTTTTTTGTAGTGAAAAAGGGCTAATTTAATACTTTTAGGGTGCAATTGAAAATGAAAGGTGAGAATTTGGGTAAAATTGAAGATTTTGAAAGGTGAGGGTGCAAACGAAGGGGAGTTGAAAGGTGGTGGTTTTTTCAGGAGATTAGCCATCTCAAAATTGTAATAAGAAAACATATAGTTGCAGAGTTGAAGTCAGAACAAGGTGTAATGGGTCCAAATTATTCTTAACTTGTACTCTTGTGTTTTTATGGTTTGAGACTTACCCATTGTCTGCATAGACAAAGAAATCTCATCCCACCTCATTGCATTTCTTGCATTTTCTTACATGTGATGCTATTCTGAGTTTTAGATTCTTCCATTGTGTTTTTGTTGAATAGCTCCAATATTGTACATTTTGAGGTGAGTGATGGTGATAGGGGGGGAGGTGAGTATTTGGTTGGTTCGGTTAATCGGATTGAATTTTATTCAAACCGACCAAACTGAAAACAGACCGAATGAAAATCGAAATCCACCGAAGTTGAAATTTTTTTGGTAATTGACCAAAAATATTCAAATCCTAACCAAATCAGAAACAAAATAAATTGAAATACTAGTTGGTTCTGTTAAAACCAATAGAAATGCAATTTAAAAGAATCCGGTCGGTTTGATTAATTTTAGATTTTCAAAATAAAATCAAATCCAATTGAATTGAATTCAATTAACAAATCAAAATCAAATTGGTTTAAGTTTTAACCAAACTAAAAAATAATTATCAACCGGTCTGGCATTTTGCTCACCGCTAGATGGTGATGTGCCTTTCTTCCCTTAATAATTATTTTTTGTTAAAGAAAATTGTACTTAATTTCCTTATAAGAAAGAATAAAAAGAACTACTCCCTCCGTCCCAATAGAGTTGTCCAGTTTGAGAATTTTTTTTTTCCCAAAACACTTGTCCACTTTCAAAGAATAACTAACTTTACACTTAATTTTTCTATAATACCCCTATTTAAAGGCCACTAATAAAAGTAAATTATATGTGGACCCTACATTAAATAGGGGTATGACAAGAAAAGTAAGGAAAATTTTACAAAAACTATAAACAATGATTGCTTTTCTTAAATTGTGTGATAAAGGCAAAGTGGACAACTCTATTGAGACGGAGGGAGTAATATATAGTCCTCAAAGATCTAACTAGACTAATAATCATCGAGGTTTCGAAGTATACAAAACGGTGATTTTAAAGATATGCCGGAACTTTTGAAAGTTCACTCTAATGCGGCTAATAATCACCCACGGCCTCTGATCTTAGGGGTACCTTACGACAAACCTCCTGATAAAAAAAAGATCAGTAAACCCCCTAATCTTTGTGACGGCGCTCGCTAAACCCCTTTTGGACGAAAATACCCATAGCGCCGTTTTTTTGGTCAACTGACTTTTTTTCTAAAAAATAAATAAATAAATAGTGGCGCCACGTCAACTGCTACATCACCAAACTATCCTAAAAAATTAAAACACCTAAAATACCCCTAAAACACCCAACTGCTACATTCTCTCTTATAATCATATTTTCGTCATATTTGGGGTTTAGGGGGTTTAGCGAGCGCCGCCACAAAAATCAGGGGGTTTACTGATCGTTTTTTTTATCAGGGGGTTTGTCGTAAGGTACCTCTAAAGTCAGGGGCCGTGGGTGATTATTAGCCCTCTAATGCTCTAGTCAATTTAATATAGAAAAAAGAAAATAAGTTAAAAGTATAGAAAGAATATATATTAATAAAATAATGGCAAAAGGTACAGAAAGAATTTCGATTTTTTTTTAAAAAATTACATATCAATTTTTTTTTAACACAATTAAGCTTTCGTGTTTTTTAAAAGGATTATTTTTTAAATACCTGTTTTTGGCAAAGTACTTACAGCATTTTGGCCCATCTTTCCCTTATTTCCTATGCTACCTATTTTTCTAAATTATTTACAATACTGTTCACTATATATAGAAGTTTTATCTCATTTTATATTAAATTTTTATATAACTATTCTTTTTTATCTCTCTTCACTCTCTTATCTCTCAAAATTCTCTCTTCTTTTTTTCTTCTTCGTTTGATTTTCAGTTTGTCTCTTCCGTTAGTTTTTCGTTTGTCTTCCCCGTTCGCGCTTCCGTTCGTCTACTTTCGATGGATTTCTCGTCGTTTCTGGTCGTTTTCCATTTGTCTTTTCCGTTCGCGCTAGTCCGTTCGTCTCTTCCATTCACGCTATGGATTTCTCGACTCGTTTTTAGATTTGTGTAATTTTTTAAGTTTTTATAATGATTTAAACATTTTGTAAATAAATTATTATAAATATATAATTTTTTTATTGATAAAATTATTTTATTATTCATATAATTATTTATTGTGTCTTTCTCTTATTCATAAATTTGTTTAGTGTTACTGATTTTGTAATGAACAAATTAATTTATGGTGCATTTGTCGTAATTTTATAGTATATTTTATGTTTTAATGTATTTTTGGTGTATTTCTGGTGTTTTTGGGATTTTTTGTGTGTATTTCTGCCGTTTTTGATGTGTTTATGGTGTATTTGCAGTGTTTATGCTGTATTTGCAGTGTTTTCATGGTATATAACATAAAAACACTATAAAATGCCATAAATACACTATATATACACTATAAAAACACCATAAAAACTCTATGTATACACTATTGTTACACTATAAAAAAAATCCAGGAAAAAAATATATTAAAAAAGAATAAATCATTAAAAACTGAAAAATGGAGCTATGCAATCGGTCGGTTTGGTCGACCGAACCGAAAAATCGAAAACCAAAATTGGAAACCGAAAAAGGTATTTGTGAAATTAAAAAAAATGTATTTTTCGTAAATAAAAAAATTCAAAAAAAAAGTCAAAACTTAACAGGTAAAAGTGTAAATAAGTTAACGAAATAAGTACTTTTCGAAATTACCACTTTTTTAAATTGAACAATATTATTTTAAAATTGAACAAATAAACCTTTTTAATTTTTTTTTGGGACACTTGCCCTCTCAAATTTTCGATAAATATTTTAAATTAGGGATGACAATGGAGAAGGAATTCCCCGATTCCCATGGGGACCCGCCCTAATGGGGCGGGAAATTCCCTGCCCTCATGGATACGGGGATGGGGGAAGATTATTCCCCATCCACGGGGATGGAGAGGGGACGGAGGATGTAGTCCCCATCCCTGTTCCTATGGGGACCCGATTCATTTTATATAATTTTTTATATAATTTAAAACAATGTTTAGTATATTGTACATATCTTTTAATAATTTTATTTAATTATCAAAATATTGAGTAATGACTTTTAACGACTTTTTATTTTATTTTGATTATTTTATTTTAATATTTAAAATTGCTGAATATTTTGGATGATTAATTAATTTTTGAGATAATTTAATTTATAATATTTTATATTATTAATATTGAACAGTTCATATTTTTCTCTTAAATATTTTTATATATTAAAATTATATGGGGATATAGGAATTTCCATGGAGATGTGGAATCCACGAGTATGAGAATGAGGATGGATTAATCCCCATCAAATAAATGAGGACGGAAATTCCCCGTACAAGCGAGGACGGGGATGAAGATAGCTTCCCCACCCCCACCCCGTCCTATTATCATCCCTATTTTAAACATTAAAATTATTTTTGTATTTTTTTTCTATATGATTATAAGAGACATGACAATCATTAATGAGTGTTTATAACTATGTTAGACGAGAGAGGTTATTTGTTCTATTTAAAAATAAAAAAGGCTTAATTATACCAAAAGAAATAAAAAATTGATCTATATTTTTATAAAAATTACGAGAGTTATTTTACATCTTTTGCTCAAAATGATTTATATAAAAAGTTTTTATTCGTTGGATGCTTTCTCTCTGAATTATAAGACAAAAGTTTAAATTATGATTTATGTGAGAGAACTCAACTCATTACTTATTTTTATAAAATTTAGAATCTCAAATAATATATTTTAAAATATAATTTTATAAACTCAAAAAAAAAATTAAACTTATATTTTCAGTTTTTTTCTTCTAATATATCATGCAGTTTTCTGAAAACTAATTGATTTTCATATGGTCCAGGTGCTTAGAGGTGACCATGGGCCGGGTCAGCCCGTGAATCGGTCCGGTCAAATCCGGTCCGGAACCGGACTAAAACTGGTCCGGAACAGTACAAATAGCGGTTCCGTCCGGTTATAAATTTGTTGAACCATAAATCAGAGGTTCCGGGTCAAAACCGACGGTTCAAGGGTCGAACCCATTGGTAAAAAATATGCTATTATATTTTTAAAATATATGTTATATTCTTATCATATAATATATTTACTTTTGCAATAAATATATGTTATATTTATTTTAGTAAAATTTTTGGTTAATATTTTAATTTTAAAAAATAAATCATTATTTTTTTTATGATACTATCTTCGTGAGTTATTTTATTGTTAAATTATATTATTTAGTAATTAAATTTTAATTTTATTTTTAATTTTTTTTCTAAAACGTCCTAAACCGGAACCGGAACCGAAACCGTCTGGTTCCTAACCATCATAGAACCGTCTCTTATACGGTTCTGGGCCGGTTCCACTTTTTTTTTAAACCGTAATCCGGCGGTTTTGAACCGGAACCATCGGGTTATGAACCGTCGCCACCTCTACATGTGCTTTGCATAGTCTTGATAGGAAAACGACATCGCAGTGATAGAACCCTTAAACACAGTCATCTTCCGTCGAAGTAAAACCCCTTAAACCCTAAATAAGCTTCAAAATTGCCGGGAAACAAACGAACCTAACGGTTCTTTTAGAAACCCTAATTTTTTTTTATCCCTCTATCTTCCCTCTTTAAAAAAAACCCTAATTAAATTTCCCGGGAAACAAACATCCCAATCTTTGTTCCATGCTTATTACATGGAGAAATTTCAAGTTCCCTTTAAAAAAATCTCAATTCATCTCTGTTCTCCTGCTCTCTAAATCATCCCCTGTCTCCACCGCCACCGCCACCGCCACCGCATTGCTCGCCCATAAATCAGCAAACACCATCGATTCCACTCCTCCGCCAGAATCCGCCTCTGTTATTATTTCTGGTTTTGAGAGTTTAGGGTTTAAGAGATTTATAGAGCAGTATTATTTCAAAGATGTGATTTTTAGGCTTAATCAGTCTCAGGTTGATCAAATAATTCAGTATTTGAGTACGGAGAATGGTGACTACGCTTTGGATTTTTATCATTTGCTGAGAAATGAATTTGGGTTCCTTCATTCTAGGATTTCCACAATTGTTGTTTCTCATGTTTTGGCTCAAAAGAGACGGTTAAAGGAGTTGCGATTTGTTTTGGATGAAATGCTGCTGCGCGAAGGTTTGTTTTTCCCTACAGTTTGTATTCATGGTGAAAAAAGATTGCATTTTCGTGTTTTGTGAAATTTATTATGGTTTAATAGGATTTTTTGCTATATTCCACTCTTAGCTTACTTAAATTGTTAAGGTTTATACTTGTGAATTATGATATGAATTATCATCACGTGATGGAATTTTGTTGAATTTTGATTAAACTTTGTTTCTTATTAAAATGACTTGTTTTAAAAAAAGTTGAAAGAATTACAAACTGTGGACTTTCCAAACATGAAATTTACGAAACATAACTGAACCAAATTCTTGCGTTTGTTAACTGTCAATGAAGGGTTTATTTAATGAAGCTAGCATTGATAATGATGACATGCTCGAGCTATTATTGTTGTTGTTTTTTTATTACTTGAAATTTTTTAAATGTTACTCACTTTTTGTTGTTTATAGATTTGGTGTGATTTCTGATAGGCTCTGGTTCAGCTCCTTCAATTTGTGAGCTTCTTTTGAGTAACTTTGTGAGCTGGGATTCTAGTGATGTCATGTGGGATATGTTGGCTTTTACTTATTCAAGATCTGAAATGGTTCATGATGCTCTCTTTGTTATTGTGAAGATGAAAGATCTGAACTTGGTACCTTCGATACAAACATATAATAGCTTGTTGTACAATCTGAGGCATACTAATATTATGTGGTATGTGTATAATGATATTAAACTTAGTGGGAATCCTATAAGTGAGTACACTAGTTCAATCATTGTAGATGGTCTATGCACGCAGTCCCGGGTTCAAGATGCTGTTATGTTCTTGAGGGGTTCTGAAGGGAAGGAGTTTGGGCAATCTGTTGTTTCATTTAATACCGTCATGTCTAGGTACGGTAAATTGGGTTATGTAGATATTTCCAAGTCATTTTTCTGTATGATGCTCAAGTGTGGACTTCTTCCTGATGCATACAGTTTTAATATTCTTATTCATGGGTTATGTACAGCTGGTTCCATGGAAGAAGCATTAGATTTAGAGAATGATATGGAGAAGCATGGCTTAGAGCCTGATTTAGTAACTTACAACATTCTTGCGAAAGGGTTTTATTTACTTGGTATAATGAGTGGGGCTTGGAGTATCTTCGGAAAGATGCTAATTAAAGGGCTAACTCCCGATCTTGTTACGTATACTATGCTTATATGTGGGCACTGCCAGATTGGAAATGTTGACGAGGCATTAAAGTTGCATACAGAGATGATCTCAAAGGGCTTTCAGTTGAGTATCTTCTCATCCACAGTGATGCTCAGTAGCTTGTGTAAAAGCGAACAGGTCGATAAGGCATTGAAATTGCTTTTTGAAATGGAGGGTAACGGTTTTGAACCAGATCTCATAACATATTCTGTTCTCGTTCATGGCCTGTGTAAGAAAGGAGAAGTTGAACAGGCTATTCAGCTATGTAAAAGAATGTGCTTAAAAAGAATTTATCCAAATTCTCTTGCTCACAGAGATATTTTGATGGGTCTTTGTGAGAAGGGTATCATGTCACAGGCTAGAATGTATTTTGATAATATCATAGCAAGCAAATTGACATTGGACATTGTTCTGTATAATATTATGATTGATGGGTACGTAAAATGTGGTAATGTTAGAGAGGCTGTAAAATTATACAAACAATTAGGAGAGAAAGGATTATCTCCAACTATAGTCACTTTCAATTCTCTTATTTATGGATTCTGCAAAAATAGAAACCTTTCCCAGGCAAGATGGTTACTGGATAAAATAAAGCTGCACGGACTGGAACCTAGTGCTGTAACTTATACCACTCTTATGAGTGCGTACTGTGAAGAGGGTAATATGCAGAAATTGTTCGAGTTACTGTCAGAAATGCAAGCAAAAGCTATAGCACCAACTCATGTCACATACACTGTATTAATCAAAGGACTTTGCAGACAGTGGAAATTGCAAGAATCTTGCCAGATACTTGAAGATATGGATGCTAAGGGCTTAACCCCTGATCAAGTCTCGTATAATACCATAATCCAAGCGTTTTGCAAAGCTAGAGATATGAGAAGCGCATTTAAGTTATATGATAAGATGTTGCATCAAAACCTTAATCCTACATTAGTTACATACAATGTTCTCATAAATGGTCTTAGTGTGTATGGTGATCTGAAGGATGCTGACAGTCTAATGTTATCACTTCAGGATCAAAAGGTCCATCTAAGTAAAGTTGCTTACACCATCCTAATCAAGGCACATTGTGCTAAGGGTGATGTCACTAAAGCAGTGGTATATTTTCGCCAGATGGTGGAAAAGGGATTTGAAGTTTCAATCAGAGATTATAGTGCTGCAATTTGCAGATTGTGTAAACGATGTTTAGTAACTGAAGCCAAGTACTTTTTCTGCATGATGCTGTCTGATAGTGTATGTCCTGATCAAGTACTTTGTGAATTAATGCTTAATGCTTTCCGCCAAGGTGGTCATGTCACTTCATCATTTGAAATGCTTGCTAAGATGATCAAATTTGGCTTCATCAGTGGTCAATGAAAAGTAACCATTCACTCGCATCATCATTGTCTATAAGATGGCTTATATTGAATCTAAACGGCATTTTTATCACAAGAGGTATGACTTTATGGCGTATAACATTACTGCATGATCTTTTGCGGTTTGTTTTAAGTATGGAATTAACTTTTTGCTGCCATGACATTGACAATCTTGTGATGCAGCACACTTTCTCAATATTCCTGGGAGAGTAGATGCTTCAAGAACATTGAAGTTCTTTTCAAATGCTCTCAAATAAGGCGATGTTCATAGGGCAGTGGTACTCGTCGAAGTTTTAGTTGTCTTTTTCGAGGTCAATCAGTCGATGAGATTCTCTGATGCATTCGTGGGTTCACTATAAAAATTTGCGCCTTATTGGATTTGCATCTATGAATACTGGAGACTACATTGAAAAAGGTTCACTATATCTATGTAGGTAAGTCTGGTATATCCTTGATCCTTGAATTTTCTTTAAATTTTAGCAACAATGATTATTTCAGTACAAGTAGGCATGCTCCTAGTGTTTGGTTGTTAGGAATAGGTTTTTATATCAGTTTGAAACATCAAGT